>NC_064615.1:42284944-42915076 GCF_023898315.1 Schistocerca nitens
CAATCACCTCCTTAGCAGCAGGCAGTGCGAGCCCAGCAGCAGCTTTACATGAAGATGCCAATAGCCCTGGAAGGCCGCCGACCGCGGGCCACGGCACCTCCGAGAACGGTGCTGCCCATGACCCATTGTGTCGCTACACAGTCTGTCGAAGAACAGCACTGCCGGCAGAGAGCACCTCCCCCATCCCGCCAGCCGCACCAGACTCAAAGAGCACCCTGGACGACTTCGAGGGACGCAGTTTGCTGGAATATTTGGCGCTCGCGCTGTCACAGGGCTCGTTGGTCTAGGGGTATGATTCCTGCTTAGGGTGCAGGAGGTCCCGGGTTCAAATCCCGGACGAGCCCTAGCGTTTTGTGCAAACTGGTCGCACGTCGGTGGCTGAGTCAGCGCAAAAAGCTGCCCGTCAATGTAAAGCTAATTTCATATTTGCTCTAAGGAACTGACCCTCTGGTCCGACGTATGAAGGTGATTACCAAGGTTTCGGTACAGATCGTAGCAAATGCTTGTCGGTTTAAAGTGATGAAAAAGTGTTTCCGCCCGGGATCGAACCGGGGACCTTCTGCGTGTTAGGCAGACGTGATAACCGCTACACCACGGAAACTACTGCTTTCAGGCTTGCTTCACAGAGAACTTGTAACAAGGTTGCCATCGTAACTTAAAAATTCAATAAATGCGGCACTTGCATGAAGAAGGTACATGCAGCAGATCCACACATGACGTGGCTCACTGGAGTAGTATGCGACATAGGCAGGAAAATGCTGTTCCCGCCCGGGATCGAACCGGGGACCTTCTGCGTGTGAAGCAGATGTGATAACCGCTACACTACGGAAACGACGGACACGCTCACTCCATCCTTGTACACTCGAAGGCGCCTCAGCCTTTCTTTCGCCCGCGCATGCACACACCATAGTTCTTTTGACAGCCTGAAACCCATCGCTGCCGAGGGCTCAACAAGTCTTCGGGGTGCTCGAGAGGGTGTCTGTCGTAGCATCCCGAACGAGATAGCGGCGTTTCGCGCAGTCGTTATTGCAAGTCACATTAGCAAAAACAATCACCTCCTTAGCAGCAGGCAGTGCGAGCCCAGCAGCAGCTTTACATGAAGATGCCAATAGCCCTGGAAGGCCGCCGACCGCGGGCCACGGCACCTCCGAGAAGGGTGCTGCCCATGACCCATTGTGTCGCTACACAGTCTGTCGAAGAACAGCACTGCCGGCAGAGAGCACCTCCCCCATCCCGCCAGCCGCACCAGACTCAAAGAGCACCCTGGACGACTTCGAGGGACGCAGTTTGCTGGAATATTTGGCGCTCGCGCTGTCACAGGGCTCGTTGGTCTAGGGGTATGATTCCTGCTTAGGGTGCAGGAGGTCCCGGGTTCAAATCCCGGACGAGCCCTAGCGTTTTGTGCAAACTGGTCGCACGTCGGTGGCTGAGTCAGCGCAAAAAGCTGCCCGTCAATGTAAAGCTAATTTCATATTTGCTCTAAGGAACTGACCCTCTGGTCCGACGTATGAAGGTGATTACCAAGGTTTCGGTACAGATCGTAGCAAATGCTTGTCGGTTTAAAGTGATGAAAAAGTGTTTCCGCCCGGGATCGAACCGGGGACCTTCTGCGTGTTAGGCAGACGTGATAACCGCTACACCACGGAAACTACTGCTTTCAGGCTTGCTTCACAGAGAACTTGTAACAAGGTTGCCATCGTAACTTAAAAATTCAATAAATGCGGCACTTGCATGAAGAAGGTACATGCAGCAGATCCACACATGACGTGGCTCACTGGAGTAGTATGCGACATAGGCAGGAAAATGCTGTTCCCGCCCGGGATCGAACCGGGGACCTTCTGCGTGTGAAGCAGATGTGATAACCGCTACACTACGGAAACGACGGACACGCTCACTCCATCCTTGTACACTCGAAGGCGCCTCAGCCTTTCTTTCGCCCGCGCATGCACACACCATAGTTCTTTTGACAGCCTGAAACCCATCGCTGCCGAGGGCTCAACAAGTCTTCGGGGTGCTCGAGAGGGTGTCTGTCGTAGCATCCCGAACGAGATAGCGGCGTTTCGCGCAGTCGTTATTGCAAGTCACATTAGCAAAAACAATCACCTCCTTAGCAGCAGGCAGTGCGAGCCCAGCAGCAGCTTTACATGAAGATGCCAATAGCCCTGGAAGGCCGCCGACCGCGGGCCACGGCACCTCCGAGAAGGGTGCTGCCCATGACCCATTGTGTCGCTACACAGTCTGTCGAAGAACAGCACTGCCGGCAGAGAGCACCTCCCCCATCCCGCCAGCCGCACCAGACTCAAAGAGCACCCTGGACGACTTCGAGGGACGCAGTTTGCTGGAATATTTGGCGCTCGCGCTGTCACAGGGCTCGTTGGTCTAGGGGTATGATTCCTGCTTAGGGTGCAGGAGGTCCCGGGTTCAAATCCCGGACGAGCCCTAGCGTTTTGTGCAAACTGGTCGCACGTCGGTGGCTGAGTCAGCGCAAAAAGCTGCCCGTCAATGTAAAGCTAATTTCATATTTGCTCTAAGGAACTGACCCTCTGGTCCGACGTATGAAGGTGATTACCAAGGTTTCGGTACAGATCGTAGCAAATGCTTGTCGGTTTAAAGTGATGAAAAAGTGTTTCCGCCCGGGATCGAACCGGGGACCTTCTGCGTGTTAGGCAGACGTGATAACCGCTACACCACGGAAACTACTGCTTTCAGGCTTGCTTCACAGAGAACTTGTAACAAGGTTGCCATCGTAACTTAAAAATTCAATAAATGCGGCACTTGCATGAAGAAGGTACATGCAGCAGATCCACACATGACGTGGCTCACTGGAGTAGTATGCAACATAGGCAGGAAAATGCTGTTCCCGCCCGGGATCGAACCGGGGACCTTCTGCGTGTGAAGCAGATGTGATAACCGCTACACTACGGAAACGACGGACACGCTCACTCCATCCTTGTACACTCGAAGGCGCCTCAGCCTTTCTTTCGCCCGCGCATGCACACACCATAGTTCTTTTGACAGCCTGAAACCCATCGCTGCCGAGGGCTCAACAAGTCTTCGGGGTGCTCGAGAGGGTGTCTGTCGTAGCATTCCGAACGAGATAGCGGCGTTTCGCGCAGTCGTTATTGCAAGTCACATTAGCAAAAACAATCACCTCCTTAGCAGCAGGCAGTGCGAGCCCAGCAGCAGCTTTACATGAAGATGCCAATAGCCCTGGAAGGCCGCCGACCGCGGGCCACGGCACCTCCGAGAAGGGTGCTGCCCATGACCCATTGTGTCGCTACACAGTCTGTCGAAGAACAGCACTGCCGGCAGAGAGCACCTCCCCCATCCCGCCAGCCGCACCAGACTCAAAGAGCACCCTGGACGACTTCGAGGGACGCAGTTTGCTGGAATATTTGGCGCTCGCGCTGTCACAGGGCTCGTTGGTCTAGGGGTATGATTCCTGCTTAGGGTGCAGGAGGTCCCGGGTTCAAATCCCGGACGAGCCCTAGCGTTTTGTGCAAACTGGTCGCACGTCGGTGGCTGAGTCAGCGCAAAAAGCTGCCCGTCAATGTAAAGCTAATTTCATATTTGCTCTAAGGAACTGACCCTCTGGTCCGACGTATGAAGGTGATTACCAAGGTTTCGGTACAGATCGTAGCAAATGCTTGTCGGTTTAAAGTGATGAAAAAGTGTTTCCGCCCGGGATCGAACCGGGGACCTTCTGCGTGTTAGGCAGACGTGATAACCGCTACACCACGGAAGCTACTGCTTTCAGGCTTGCTTCACAGAGAACTTGTAACAAGGTTGCCATCGTAACTTAAAAATTCAATAAATGCGGCACTTGCATGAAGAAGGTACATGCAGCAGATCCACACATGACGTGGCTCACTGGAGTAGTATGCGACATAGGCAGGAAAATGCTGTTCCCGCCCGGGATCGAACCGGGGACCTTCTGCGTGTGAAGCAGATGTGATAACCGCTACACTACGGAAACGACGGACACGCTCACTCCATCCTTGTACACTCGAAGGCGCCTCAGCCTTTCTTTCGCCCGCGCATGCACACACCATAGTTCTTTTGACAGCCTGAAACCCATCGCTGCCGAGGGCTCAACAAGTCTTCGGGGTGCTCGAGAGGGTGTCTGTCGTAGCATCCCGAACGAGATAGCGGCGTTTCGCGCAGTCGTTATTGCAAGTCACATTAGCAAAAACAATCACCTCCTTAGCAGCAGGCAGTGCGAGCCCAGCAGCAGCTTTACATGAAGATGCCAATAGCCCTGGAAGGCCGCCGACCGCGGGCCACGGCACCTCCGAGAAGGGTGCTGCCCATGACCCATTGTGTCGCTACACAGTCTGTCGAAGAACAGCACTGCCGGCAGAGAGCACCTCCCCCATCCCGCCAGCCGCACCAGACTCAAAGAGCACCCTGGACGACTTCGAGGGACGCAGTTTGCTGGAATATTTGGCGCTCGCGCTGTCACAGGGCTCGTTGGTCTAGGGGTATGATTCCTGCTTAGGGTGCAGGAGGTCCCGGGTTCAAATCCCGGACGAGCCCTAGCGTTTTGTGCAAACTGGTCGCACGTCGGTGGCTGAGTCAGCGCAAAAAGCTGCCCGTCAATGTAAAGCTAATTTCATATTTGCTCTAAGGAACTGACCCTCTGGTCCGACGTATGAAGGTGATTACCAAGGTTTCGGTACAGATCGTAGCAAATGCTTGTCGGTTTAAAGTGATGAAAAAGTGTTTCCGCCCGGGATCGAACCGGGGACCTTCTGCGTGTTAGGCAGACGTGATAACCGCTACACCACGGAAACTACTGCTTTCAGGCTTGCTTCACAGAGAACTTGTAACAAGGTTGCCATCGTAACTTAAAAATTCAATAAATGCGGCACTTGCATGAAGAAGGTACATGCAGCAGATCCACACATGACGTGGCTCACTGGAGTAGTATGCGACATAGGCAGGAAAATGCTGTTCCCGCCCGGGATCGAACCGGGGACCTTCTGCGTGTGAAGCAGATGTGATAACCGCTACACTACGGAAACGACGGACACGCTCACTCCATCCTTGTACACTCGAAGGCGCCTCAGCCTTTCTTTCGCCCGCGCATGCACACACCATAGTTCTTTTGACAGCCTGAAACCCATCGCTGCCGAGGGCTCAACAAGTCTTCGGGGTGCTCGAGAGGGTGTCTGTCGTAGCATCCCGAACGAGATAGCGGCGTTTCGCGCAGTCGTTATTGCAAGTCACATTAGCAAAAACAATCACCTCCTTAGCAGCAGGCAGTGCGAGCTTTACATGAAGATGCCAATAGCCCTGGAAGGCCGCCGACCGCGGGCCACGGCACCTCCGAGAAGGGTGCTGCCCATGACCCATTGTGTCGCTACACAGTCTGTCGAAGAACAGCACTGCCGGCAGAGAGCACCTCCCCCATCCCGCCAGCCGCACCAGACTCAAAGAGCACCCTGGACGACTTCGAGGGACGCAGTTTGCTGGAATATTTGGCGCTCGCGCTGTCACAGGGCTCGTTGGTCTAGGGGTATGATTCCTGCTTAGGGTGCAGGAGGTCCCGGGTTCAAATCCCGATCGAGCCCTAGCGTTTTGTGCAAACTGGTCGCACGTCGGTGGCTGAGTCAGCGCAAAAAGCTGCCCGTCAATGTAAAGCTAATTTCATATTTGCTCTAAGGAACTGACCCTCTGGTCCGACGTATGAAGGTGATTACCAAGGTTTCGGTACAGATCGTAGCAAATGCTTGTCGGTTTAAAGTGATGAAAAAGTGTTTCCGCCCGGGATCGAACCGGGGACCTTCTGCGTGTTAGGCAGACGTGATAACCGCTACACCACGGAAGCTACTGCTTTCAGGCTTGCTTCACAGAGAACTTGTAACAAGGTTGCCATCGTAACTTAAAAATTCAATAAATGCGGCACTTGCATGAAGAAGGTACATGCAGCAGATCCACACATGACGTGGCTCACTGGAGTAGTATGCGACATAGGCAGGAAAATGCTGTTCCCGCCCGGGATCGAACCGGGGACCTTCTGCGTGTGAAGCAGATGTGATAACCGCTACACTACGGAAACGACGGACACGCTCACTCCATCCTTGTACACTCGAAGGCGCCTCAGCCTTTCTTTCGCCCGCGCATGCACACACCATAGTTCTTTTGACAGCCTGAAACCCATCGCTGCCGAGGGCTCAACAAGTCTTCGGGGTGCTCGAGAGGGTGTCTGTCGTAGCATCCCGAACGAGATAGCGGCGTTTCGCGCAGTCGTTATTGCAAGTCACATTAGCAAAAACAATCACCTCCTTAGCAGCAGGCAGTGCGAGCCCAGCAGCAGCTTTACATGAAGATGCCAATAGCCCTGGAAGGCCGCCGACCGCGGGCCACGGCACCTCCGAGAAGGGTGCTGCCCATGACCCATTGTGTCGCTACACAGTCTGTCGAAGAACAGCACTGCCGGCAGAGAGCACCTCCCCCATCCCGCCAGCCGCACCAGACTCAAAGAGCACCCTGGACGACTTCGAGGGACGCAGTTTGCTGGAATATTTGGCGCTCGCGCTGTCACAGGGCTCGTTGGTCTAGGGGTATGATTCCTGCTTAGGGTGCAGGAGGTCCCGGGTTCAAATCCCGGACGAGCCCTAGCGTTTTGTGCAAACTGGTCGCACGTCGGTGGCTGAGTCAGCGCAAAAAGCTGCCCGTCAATGTAAAGCTAATTTCATATTTGCTCTAAGGAACTGCCCTCTGGTCCGACGTATGAAGGTGATTACCAAGGTTTCGGTACAGATCGTAGCAAATGCTTGTCGGTTTAAAGTGATGAAAAAGTGTTTCAGCCCGGGATCGAACCGGGGACCTTCTGCGTGTTAGGCAGACGTGATAACCGCTACACCACGGAAACTACTGCTTTCAGGCTTGCTTCACAGAGAACTTGTAACAAGGTTGCCATCGTAACTTAAAAATTCAATAAATGCGGCACTTGCATGAAGAAGGTACATGCAGCAGATCCACACATGACGTGGCTCACTGGAGTAGTGTGCGACATAGGCAGGAAAATGCTGTTCCCGCCCGGGATCGAACCGGGGACCTTCTGCGTGTGAAGCAGACGTGATAACCGCTACACTACGGAAACGACGGACACGCTCACTCCATCCTTGTACACTCGAAGGCGCCTCAGCCTTTCTTTCGCCCGCGCATGCACACACCATAGTTCTTTTGACAGCCTGAAACCCATCGCTGCCGAGGGCTCAACAAGTCTTCGGGGTGCTCGAGAGGGTGTCTGTCGTAGCATCCCGAACGAGATAGCGGCGTTTCGCGCAGTCGTTATTGCAAGTCACATTAGCAAAAACAATCACCTCCTTAGCAGCAGGCAGTGCGAGCCCAGCAGCAGCTTTACATGAAGATGCCAATAGCCCTGGAAGGCCGCCGACCGCGGGCCACGGCACCTCCGAGAAGGGTGCTGCCCATGACCCATTGTGTCGCTACACAGTCTGTCGAAGAACAGCACTGCCGGCAGAGAGCACCTCCCCCATCCCGCCAGCCGCACCAGACTCAAAGAGCACCCTGGACGACTTCGAGGGACGCAGTTTGCTGGAATATTTGGCGCTCGCGCTGTCACAGGGCTCGTTGGTCTAGGGGCATGATTCCTGCTTAGGGTGCAGGAGGTCCCGGGTTCAAATCCCGGACGAGCCCTAGCGTTTTGTGCAAACTGGTCGCACGTCGGTGGCTGAGTCAGCGCAAAAAGCTGCCCGTCAGTGTAAAGCTAATTTCATATTTGCTCTAAGGAACTGACCCTCTGGTCCGACGTATGAAGGTGATTACCAAGGTTTCGGTACAGATCGTAGCAAATGCTTGTCGGTTTAAAGTGATGAAAAAGTGTTTCCGCCCGGGATCGAACCGGGGACCTTCTGCGTGTTAGGCAGACGTGATAACCGCTACACCACGGAAACTACTGCTTTCAGGCTTGCTTCACAGACAACTTGTAACAAGGTTGCCATCGTAACTTAAAAATTCAATAAATGCGGCACTTGCATGAAGAAGGTACATGCAGCAGATCCACACATGACGTGGCTCACTGGAGTAGTATGCGACATAGGCAGGAAAATGCTGTTCCCGCCCGGGATCGAACCGGGGACCTTCTGCGTGTGAAGCAGATGTGATAACCGCTACACTACGGAAACGACGGACACGCTCACTCCATCCTTGTACACTCGAAGGCGCCTCAGCCTTTCTTTCGCCCGCGCATGCACACACCATAGTTCTTTTGACAGCCTGAAACCCATCGCTGCCGAGGGCTCAACAAGTCTTCGGGGTGCTCGAGAGGGTGTCTGTCGTAGCATCCCGAACGAGATAGCGGCGTTTCGCGCAGTCGTTATTGCAAGTCACATTAGCAAAAACAATCACCTCCTTAGCAGCAGGCAGTGCGAGCCCAGCAGCAGCTTTACATGAAGATGCCAATAGCCCTGGAAGGCCGCCGACCGCGGGCCACGGCACCTCCGAGAAGGGTGCTGCCCATGACCCATTGTGTCGCTACACAGTCTGTCGAAGAACAGCACTGCCGGCAGAGAGCACCTCCCCCATCCCGCCAGCCGCACCAGACTCAAAGAGCACCCTGGACGACTTCGAGGGACGCAGTTTGCTGGAATATTTGGCGCTCGCGCTGTCACAGGGCTCGTTGGTCTAGGGGTATGATTCCTGCTTAGGGTGCAGGAGGTCCCGGGTTCAAATCCCGGACGAGGCGTAGCGTTTTGTACAAACTGGTCGCACGTCGGTGGCTGAGTCAGCGCAAAAAGCTGCCCGTCAATGTAAAGCTAATTTCATATTTGCTCTAAGGAACTGACCCTCTGGTCCGACGTATGAAGGTGATTACCAAGGTTTCGGTACAGATCGTAGCAAATGCTTGTCGGTTTAAAGTGATGAAAAAGTGTTTCCGCCCGGGATCGAACCGGGGACCTTCTGCGTGTTAGGCAGACGTGATAACCGCTACACCACGGAAACTACTGCTTTCAGGCTTGCTTCACAGACAACTTGTAACAAGGTTGCCATCGTAACTTAAAAATTCAATAAATGCGGCACTTGCATGAAGAAGGTACATGCAGCAGATCCACACATGACGTGGCTCACTGGAGTAGTATGCGACATAGGCAGGAAAATGCTGTTCCCGCCCGGGATCGAACCGGGGACCTTCTGCGTGTGAAGCAGATGTGATAACCGCTACACTACGGAAACGACGGACACGCTCACTCCATCCTTGTACACTCGAAGGCGCCTCAGCCTTTCTTTCGCCCGCGCATGCACACACCATAGTTCTTTTGACAGCCTGAAACCCATCGCTGCCGAGGGCTCAACAAGTCTTCGGGGTGCTCGAGAGGGTGTCTGTCGTAGCATCCCGAACGAGATAGCGGCGTTTCGCGCAGTCGTTATTGCAAGTCACATTAGCAAAAACAATCACCTCCTTAGCAGCAGGCAGTGCGAGCCCAGCAGCAGCTTTACATGAAGATGCCAATAGCCCTGGAAGGCCGCCGACCGCGGGCCACGGCACCTCCGAGAAGGGTGCTGCCCATGACCCATTGTGTCGCTACACAGTCTGTCGAAGAACAGCACTGCCGGCAGAGAGCACCTCCCCCATCCCGCCAGCCGCACCAGACTCAAAGAGCACCCTGGACGACTTCGAGGGACGCAGTTTGCTGGAATATTTGGCGCTCGCGCTGTCACAGGGCTCGTTGGTCTAGGGGTATGATTCCTGCTTAGGGTGCAGGAGGTCCCGGGTTCAAATCCCGGACGAGCCCTAGCGTTTTGTGCAAACTGGTCGCACGTCGGTGGCTGAGTCAGCGCAAAAAGCTGCCCGTCAATGTAAAGCTAATTTCATATTTGCTCTAAGGAACTGACCCTCTGGTCCGACGTATGAAGGTGATTACCAAGGTTTCGGTACAGATCGTAGCAAATGCTTGTCGGTTTAAAGTGATGAAAAAGTGTTTCCGCCCGGGATCGAACCGGGGACCTTCTGCGTGTTAGGCAGACGTGATAACCGCTACACCACGGAAGCTACTGCTTTCAGGCTTGCTTCACAGAGAACTTGTAACAAGGTTGCCATCGTAACTTAAAAATTCAATAAATGCGGCACTTGCATGAAGAAGGTACATGCAGCAGATCCACACATGACGTGGCTCACTGGAGTAGTATGCGACATAGGCAGGAAAATGCTGTTCCCGCCCGGGATCGAACCGGGGACCTTCTGCGTGTGAAGCAGATGTGATAACCGCTACACTACGGAAACGACGGACACGCTCACTCCATCCTTGTACACTCGAAGGCGCCTCAGCCTTTCTTTCGCCCGCGCATGCACACACCATAGTTCTTTTGACAGCCTGAAACCCATCGCTGCCGAGGGCTCAACAAGTCTTCGGGGTGCTCGAGAGGGTGTCTGTCGTAGCATCCCGAACGAGATAGCGGCGTTTCGCGCAGTCGTTATTGCAAGTCACATTAGCAAAAACAATCACCTCCTTAGCAGCAGGCAGTGCGAGCCCAGCAGCAGCTTTACATGAAGATGCCAATAGCCCTGGAAGGCCGCCGACCGCGGGCCACGGCACCTCCGAGAAGGGTGCTGCCCATGACCCATTGTGTCGCTACACAGTCTGTCGAAGAACAGCACTGCCGGCAGAGAGCACCTCCCCCATCCCGCCAGCCGCACCAGACTCAAAGAGCACCCTGGACGACTTCGAGGGACGCAGTTTGCTGGAATATTTGGCGCTCGCGCTGTCACAGGGCTCGTTGGTCTAGGGGTATGATTCCTGCTTAGGGTGCAGGAGGTCCCGGGTTCAAATCCCGGACGAGCCCTAGCGTTTTGTGCAAACTGGTCGCACGTCGGTGGCTGAGTCAGCGCAAAAAGCTGCCCGTCAATGTAAAGCTAATTTCATATTTGCTCTAAGGAACTGACCCTCTGGTCCGACGTATGAAGGTGATTACCAAGGTTTCGGTACAGATCGTAGCAAATGCTTGTCGGTTTAAAGTGATGAAAAAGTGTTTCCGCCCGGGATCGAACCGGGGACCTTCTGCGTGTTAGGCAGACGTGATAACCGCTACACCACGGAAACTACTGCTTTCAGGCTTGCTTCACAGAGAACTTGTAACAAGGTTGCCATCGTAACTTAAAAATTCAATAAATGCGGCACTTGCATGAAGAAGGTACATGCAGCAGATCCACACATGACGTGGCTCACTGGAGTAGTATGCGACATAGGCAGGAAAATGCTGTTCCCGCCCGGGATCGAACCGGGGACCTTCTGCGTGTGAAGCAGATGTGATAACCGCTACACTACGGAAACGACGGACACGCTCACTCCATCCTTGTACACTCGAAGGCGCCTCAGCCTTTCTTTCGCCCGCGCATGCACACACCATAGTTCTTTTGACAGCCTGAAACCCATCGCTGCCGAGGGCTCAACAAGTCTTCGGGGTGCTCGAGAGGGTGTCTGTCGTAGCATCCCGAACGAGATAGCGGCGTTTCGCGCAGTCGTTATTGCAAGTCACATTAGCAAAAACAATCACCTCCTTAGCAGCAGGCAGTGCGAGCCCAGCAGCAGCTTTACATGAAGATGTCAATAGCCCTGGAAGGCCGCCGACCGCGGGCCACGGCACCTCCGAGAAGGGTGCTGCCCATGACCCATTGTGTCGCTACACAGTCTGTCGAAGAACAGCACTGCCGGCAGAGAGCACCTCCCCCATCCCGCCAGCCGCACCAGACTCAAAGAGCACCCTGGACGACTTCGAGGGACGCAGTTTGCTGGAATATTTGGCGCTCGCGCTGTCACAGGGCTCGTTGGTCTAGGGGCATGATTCCTGCTTAGGGTGCAGGAGGTCCCGGGTTCAAGTCCCGGACGAGCCCTAGCGTTTTGTGCAAACTGGTCGCACGTCGGTGGCTGAGTCAGCGCAAAAAGCTGCCCGTCAGTGTAAAGCTAATTTCATATTTGCTCTAAGGAACTGACCCTCTGGTCCGACGTATGAAGGTGATTACCAAGGTTTCGGTACAGATCGTAGCAAATGCTTGTCGGTTTAAAGTGATGAAAAAGTGTTTCCGCCCGGGATCGAACCGGGGACCTTCTGCGTGTTAGGCAGACGTGATAACCGCTACACCACGGAAACTACTGCTTTCAGGCTTGCTTCACAGACAACTTGTAACAAGGTTGCCATCGTAACTTAAAAATTCAATAAATGCGGCACTTGCATGAAGAAGGTACATGCAGCAGATCCACACATGACGTGGCTCACTGGAGTAGTATGCGACATAGGCAGGAAAATGCTGTTCCCGCCCGGGATCGAACCGGGGACCTTCTGCGTGTGAAGCAGATGTGATAACCGCTACACTACGGAAACGACGGACACGCTCACTCCATCCTTGTACACTCGAAGGCGCCTCAGCCTTTCTTTGGCCCGCGCATGCACACACCATAGTTCTTTTGACAGCCTGAAACCCATCGCTGCCGAGGGCTCAACAAGTCTTCGGGGTGCTCGAGAGGGTGTCTGTCGTAGCATCCCGAACGAGATAGCGGCGTTTCGCGCAGTCGTTATTGCAAGTCACATTAGCAAAAACAATCACCTCCTTAGCAGCAGGCAGTGCGAGCCCAGCAGCAGCTTTACATGAAGATGCCAATAGCCCTGGAAGGCCGCCGACCGCGGGCCACGGCACCTCCGAGAAGGGTGCTGCCCATGACCCATTGTGTCGCTACACAGTCTGTCGAAGAACAGCACTGCCGGCAGAGAGCACCTCCCCCATCCCGCCAGCCGCACCAGACTCAAAGAGCACCCTGGACGACTTCGAGGGACGCAGTTTGCTGGAATATTTGGCGCTCGCGCTGTCACAGGGCTCGTTGGTCTAGGGGTATGATTCCTGCTTAGGGTGCAGGAGGTCCCGGGTTCAAATCCCGGACGAGCCCTAGCGTTTTGTGCAAACTGGTCGCACGTCGGTGGCTGAGTCAGCGCAAAAAGCTGCCCGTCAATGTAAAGCTAATTTCATATTTGCTCTAAGGAACTGACCCTCTGGTCCGACGTATGAAGGTGATTACCAAGGTTTCGGTACAGATCGTAGCAAATGCTTGTCGGTTTAAAGTGATGAAAAAGTGTTTCCGCCCGGGATCGAACCGGGGACCTTCTGCGTGTTAGGCAGACGTGATAACCGCTACACCACGGAAACTACTGCTTTCAGGCTTGCTTCACAGACAACTTGTAACAAGGTTGCCATCGTAACTTAAAAATTCAATAAATGCGGCAATTGCATGAAGAAGGTACATGCAGCAGATCCACACATGACGTGGCTCACTGGAGTAGTATGCGACATAGGCAGGAAAATGCTGTTCCCGCCCGGGATCGAACCGGGGACCTTCTGCGTGTGAAGCAGATGTGATAACCGCTACACTACGGAAACGACGGACACGCTCACTCCATCCTTGTACACTCGAAGGCGCCTCAGCCTTTCTTTCGCCCGCGCATGCACACACCATAGTTCTTTTGACAGCCTGAAACCCATCGCTGCCGAGGGCTCAACAAGTCTTCGGGGTGCTCGAGAGGGTGTCTGTCGTAGCATCCCGAACGAGATAGCGGCGTTTCGCGCAGTCGTTATTGCAAGTCACATTAGCAAAAACAATCACCTCCTTAGCAGCAGGCAGTGCGAGCCCAGCAGCAGCTTTACATGAAGATGCCAATAGCCCTGGAAGGCCGCCGACCGCGGGCCACGGCACCTCCGAGAAGGGTGCTGCCCATGACCCATTGTGTCGCTACACAGTCTGTCGAAGAACAGCACTGCCGGCAGAGAGCACCTCCCCCATCCCGCCAGCCGCACCAGACTCAAAGAGCACCCTGGACGACTTCGAGGGACGCAGTTTGCTGGAATATTTGGCGCTCGCGCTGTCACAGGGCTCGTTGGTCTAGGGGTATGATTCCTGCTTAGGGTGCAGGAGGTCCCGGGTTCAAATCCCGGACGAGCCCTAGCGTTTTGTGCAAACTGGTCGCACGTCGGTGGCTGAGTCAGCGCAAAAAGCTGCCCGTCAATGTAAAGCTAATTTCATATTTGCTCTAAGGAACTGACCCTCTGGTCCGACGTATGAAGGTGATTACCAAGGTTTCGGTACAGATCGTAGCAAATGCTTGTCGGTTTAAAGTGATGAAAAAGTGTTTCCGCCCGGGATCGAACCGGGGACCTTCTGCGTGTTAGGCAGACGTGATAACCGCTACACCACGGAAACTACTGCTTTTAGGCTTGCTTCACAGACAACTTGTAACAAGGTTGCCATCGTAACTTAAAAACTCAATAAATGCGGCACTTGCATGAAGAAGGTACATGCAGCAGATCCACACATGACGTGGCTCACTGGAGTAGTATGCGACATAGGCAGGAAAATGCTGTTCCCGCCCGGGATCGAACCGGGGACCTTCTGCGTGTGAAGCAGATGTGATAACCGCTACACTACGGAAACGACGGACACGCTCACTCCATCCTTGTACATTCGAAGGCGCCTCAGCCTTTCTTTCGCCCGCGCATGCACACACCATAGTTCTTTTGACAGCCTGAAACCCATCGCTGCCGAGGGCTCAACAAGTCTTCGGGGTGCTCGAGAGGGTGTCTGTCGTAGCATCCCGAACGAGATAGCGGCGTTTCGCGCAGTCGTTATTGCAAGTCACATTAGCAAAAACAATCACCTCCTTAGCAGCAGGCAGTGCGAGCCCAGCAGCAGCTTTACATGAAGATGCCAATAGCCCTGGAAGGCCGCCGACCGCGGGCCACGGCACCTCCGAGAAGGGTGCTGCCCATGACCCATTGTGTCGCTACACAGTCTGTCGAAGAACAGCACTGCCGGCAGAGAGCACCTCCCCCATCCCGCCAGCCGCACCAGACTCAAAGAGCACCCTGGACGACTTCGAGGGACGCAGTTTGCTGGAATATTTGGCGCTCGCGCTGTCACAGGGCTCGTTGGTCTAGGGGTATGATTCCTGCTTAGGGTGCAGGAGGTCCCGGGTTCAAATCCCGGACGAGCCCTAGCGTTTTGTGCAAACTGGTCGCACGTCGGTGGCTGAGTCAGCGCAAAAAGCTGCCCGTCAATGTAAAGCTAATTTCATATTTGCTCTAAGGAACTGACCCTCTGGTCCGACGTATGAAGGTGATTACCAAGGTTTCGGTACAGATCGTAGCAAATGCTTGTCGGTTTAAAGTGATGAAAAAGTGTTTCCGCCCGGGATCGAACCGGGGACCTTCTGCGTGTTAGGCAGACGTGATAACCGCTACACCACGGAAACTACTGCTTTCAGGCTTGCTTCACAGAGAACTTGTAACAAGGTTGCCATCGTAACTTAAAAATTCAATAAATGCGGCACTTGCATGAAGAAGGTACATGCAGCAGATCCACACATGACGTGGCTCACTGGAGTAGTATGCGACATAGGCAGGAAAATGCTGTTCCCGCCCGGGATCGAACCGGGGACCTTCTGCGTGTGAAGCAGATGTGATAACCGCTACACTACGGAAACGACGGACACGCTCACTCCATCCTTGTACACTCGAAGGCGCCTCAGCCTTTCTTTCGCCCGCGCATGCACACACCATAGTTCTTTTGACAGCCTGAAACCCATCGCTGCCGAGGGCTCAACAAGTCTTCGGGGTGCTCGAGAGGGTGTCTGTCGTAGCATCCCGAACGAGATAGCGGCGTTTCGCGCAGTCGTTATTGCAAGTCACATTAGCAAAAACAAGCACCTCCTTAGCAGCAGGCAGTGCGAGCCCAGCAGCAGCTTTACATGAAGATGCCAATAGCCCTGGAAGGCCGCCGACCGCGGGCCACGGCACCTCCGAGAACGGTGCTGCCCATGACCCATTGTGTCGCTACACAGTCTGTCGAAGAACAGCACTGCCGGCAGAGAGCACCTCCCCCATCCCGCCAGCCGCACCAGACTCAAAGAGCACCCTGGACGACTTCGAGGGACGCAGTTTGCTGGAATATTTGGCGCTCGCGCTGTCACAGGGCTCGTTGGTCTAGGGGTTCAGTTCCGCTTCAGACGGCGTGCTGTGAGGACGTGTTAGCGCTCCGCTTAGCTGCTGTGTTTCGAAGTCGTGACTAATTCTTGTTGCTCTTCGTTCAGTGTGTGTTAGTGTTTTGTGTCGTTGTACTTGTGTTGTCGACGTCTCTTTTGTTTCTTTCTTGAAAGCGGTTTTGGCCGCTGTTTATCTGCTGAAATGTCTGCCGTGTTTCCCAGGAAGCTTACTGTGCGATTTGGTTTTGACAAGTCTACCCGATATGTACAACCCAGTTCACTGGAAATTCACGACTGGATTGTTGATGTTGTTGGCCTCACATCTGATCAGATACATACGGCTTACTATGATCTGGAACAATACTGTTTTTATGTCAAGCTGCTCTCACCTTTGGTGCTGGAACGGATCTTAAACAAATTTGATGGGGAAGCTGAATTCCGCCACCGTGACAATTCGGTGAGTAAGGTCACAGTTTCTAATGCTGATGTTGATTACAAGCATGTGCGTGTTTTTAACTTGCCCCCCGAGGTTGACAACTGTTATTTAAAAGATGTTCTTTCTAAGTATGGTGATATCAAGCAAATTAGGAATGAACGGTGGTCCAGCCAACACCGTTTGCAATGCTTTAGCGGTGTGCGTTCGGTCGACATGCATGTCAAGCATAATATTCCCTCTCATGTTCAAGTTTGCGGATATAAAGCGCATGTTATGTACAGTGGACAGACTTTGACCTGTCATGTCTGTAATGAGAGTGGACATATGAGGCAGGATTGTCCGAAGCGTGTCTTTGTTTTGCAAACCCACTTCCAGCAGCGCAAAAAGTTAACTCTGGCCGACCTTGTGAAGGAAACTTCTGTGACAGATGGGTCAAGTTCCCCCATCCCGGACAAAGATGAAGATAGGGCGCAGCATCGTGCTGCTGACTTTCCACCGCTAGCACGAAAGGAGACTTCAGACTCGTCTGTTGTCCAAAGTAGTGTCGTTACTCACAAGAGACGCCGCACTTACGATAGTGGTAGTGCAGACGAAGATGACGTTAATGTGGCTAGGAAATCTGTCGATGGCACTTCGCAACCGCTGTTTGAGATTCCGGGCTCCGAACATTCCATGCTTTCGGTTTGTAGCGCCAATTCTCCGGTGACGGTTGCACAGTTGGATCCATTACCCGTAAACGAACAGGCCGCGGTAGCTTCAGTACCACGCCAGTCACATGAGGCATGTCAACCGATGCAGACCGACCGACCGACCGATGTTGACACCGTTTGTGGACAGGTCGTGGACGAGCGTGAGCGTCAACAGCTGGCTACGTCACCGCCTCAGCCCGACAACAAACAAACGGAAGGTTCCACCGTTGATAAACACTCCGCTCCCGAAAGAGGATGTGAAAGAGTTAGGACGCCGGAAGTAGTTTTGCAGTCTGAGCAACCACCGTGTGCAGCGGAGGAGGAGCTGGCACCTGACGTCAGCTCCGATCCTCCTACCCCGCCTTCCGCTGCGAATTTCTCAACGGGAGGTTGGCGCCGCCACTCGGTGAAACCAAATGTCAATGTTGTTCGCAGGAAGCCTAAAAAGAAAGGTTCCCACGCCGATGATGACGCACCTTCGAAGTCAGATTCTCACGAAGGTTCTGGCGTGGAATGATGGCCTGACAGGTGGTTAGATATCTCCGTGCTTCATGTTACAATCCTACACGCTTTCCACCCTCAATATTAACAGGATCCAGTCGGATTTAAAACTCGCTGCTCTCAAACAGTTTCTCTACGACTCAGCGACTGACATCGCCTTTCTTCAGGAGGTTGTCTCGCCGCACCTCGACTTTACCGGATTTGTAGGTTTCTACAATATTTCACCGGAAGCGCACGTCGGTACTGCCATTTTAGTTCGGGAAGGCATTCCCGTACAAACCGTTGAAACGTTAGAGTCGGGGAGAGGCATTGGGCTTACAATAGCAGGGGTTACTTTTGTCACTTTATATGCACCCTCTGGTAGTAGTCACCGGGCAGCACGAGCCGCGTTCTTCAAAGACGATATCATTTACCTCTTGCGGCGAAATCCCTCATCACTGATACTCGGTGGTGACTTTAATTGTGTTCTGGGCCGCAAAGATCAGACTCCTAATTTTCATTATTCTGGTGAGTTGCGACGCCTTGTTGCTGACCTCAAACTGCACGATGTGTGGGAGGTAAAATACCCCACGTTGGTGAAATTTACTCATACCGTTGCCAACTCTTCTAGCAGAATCGACAGAATTTATGTTTCGGATGATTTAAAAAGCAACGTAACGCACGCTGAAACTGTTCCCGTCATTTTCTCCGACCATAGTGCATTGTTAACATGTCTCAATCTGCCACAACAACCTACTCGCCGAGTACGCAACCAGTGGCATCTAAATGTTTCTTTATTGTCGGACACAGAATTAGAAGACGAAATAACTGCTGCATGGGTGCTGTGTCTCCGTTCACTTCACAACTTTCGAAGTGTGATTGAATGGTGGACCAGACGGACGAAGCCAAAGATCAGGAGTGTTTTAATATCCTTTAGTATCCGCAGGGCTAGGGAACGGAAAACCACCGTCGAGTTTTATTATAGTGTGCTACGGGATCTTTATGATCAGGCGGGAGCAGTGACGACACGCCTGAAAGATGTCAAACTGATAAAAGCCAAATTACTGCGCTTGAAACGTCAAGAACTGGAGGGCCTTAAGGTACGGTCCAAAGCGAAATCCGTCATTGCAGATGAGACTGCTGCCTTGTATCATCTTATTCGCGACAGCAAAACTAGGCGAGGCACTTTCATAGACGAACTTCAACTCGAGGATGGTACCAAAATCAGCACGCAGCAGGGAATACTCCAGGCCATCTCCGCTTACTATTCAAACATGTATGCACCGGGGGATACAAATGTGGACGATTATGACGAACTTTTTGGCTCTCATACTCCACAACTTACGGGAGATGACAATGACGCTATTTCTTCGACTGTCGAAAATGATGATGTTTACGCAGTAATCTGCAATTCTGCCGTTAACAAATCACCAGGACCTGACGGCCTCCCCGTTGAATTCTATAAAAGGTTTTGGCATTTAATTGGAGACAAGTTCACCCAACTAATCAATGAAGTCTTACGGGGAACACCGGTGCCAGCAGAATTCAAGCAATGCAAAATTGTACTTCTCCCGAAGAATAAGGGTTGCAAACGTTTAACTAACCTCCGACCGATTTCACTTTTAAACTCTGATTATAAACTTCTAGCTCGAGTACTCCATCACCGCATTATGCCGCTCACCGCTAAAATCATTTGCCCCCAACAGACTTGTGCCTTTAAGCAGACCATCCTACAAACTGCTGCTTTATACCGGGACGTCGTTGCCCTGACTCACGCATGCAATATTAAATGTGGACTGCTTTTTGTCGATTTCCACAAAGCGTTTGACAGGGTCGATCATCCGTATCTGATAGAGACGTTGCGCCGGATGGGGTTTCTCACCACCTCTATAGCCGTCATCAAGAACGTGGCGATGGGAATCACAGCACAACTCTCTGTTAATTGCCAGTTGACGCAGCGCATCGAAATACGACGAGGCGTCCCACAAGGCAGTCCCTTGTCAATGCTGCTTTTTGTTCTTTCTCTCGAACCCTTTTTACGACAGCTACGATGTCGGCTCACAGGAATTACAGTTTCAGGAATGAAAACTGTGGTGGGCGCATATGCGGATGACGTTGGCGTCATCATCAGAAATCAGGCGGATGTGTCACACCTCGAGTTGGCGCTCGCGACCTATTGTTCGGCATCCGGTGCGAGGCAGAACGTTCAAAAAAGTAAATTTCTAAACCTCAAGGGGCTTGCCCAGTTGCGCATTGCGTGGGCGACTCCTGTCCATCAACATAAAGCTATTGGAATGGTCCTGACGACATCCATTTTCCGAATGATCTCGATAAATTGGCGCGAGGTTTCACGGACTATCCAGGGGGCACTGATTGCCAATCACTCCCGCTGCCTGGACCAATTTCAAAGGGTTCGTTTATTAAATACTTATATCTTGTCCAAGGCTTACTACACTGCCCAAATTTTCCCTCTTCCCGCCATGATAGCAAAGGCCATTATGTCCCGCTTAACAAATTTTTTGTGGCGTGGGGAATTATTTCGTGTCTCGGGCAAGACAGCAATTCTGGATCCTTGTCAAGGGGGCCTGGGATTGACGGACATTTACTGTAAAGCAATGGCATTATATGTCAACAGAACAATAACTATCATGTCCAACTCCCCGGAATGCCTCACGGCAAAGTTGTACAATATCGTCCGGCCACAAAGTGTCGACCCACCAGTCCATCTTCAGCACATCAGTTTTAAACTTAAACATATAAGGAACTTTTATCTTGAGTGCAGCTACATCAGCAAAGAACTTTTACGGTCGCCGACAGTCACGGCGAAAGCGATTTTAGCAGAACGGCAACAGCTGCACAGGAACAATGTCATAGAATCCAAGTTCCCTGGATTCGCATGGGACGTCGTCTGGAAAAATATTAGTTGTTCGGTTCTTTCGAGTGATGCACGGACAGCGTGGTACAAAGTTATCCATAATCTCATCTGTACTAATGAACGTCTCTTCAGAATAGGGTTAAGTGACACAAACCTCTGTGGCAAATGTCACCTTGTCGACACTGTGTGTCATCGATATACGTGTGGCGGCCATATTTACAACTGGCACTGGATCAGAGAGAAACTTGCCCTAATCACCAGGACCGCTGCACACACTTTCACCCCGCAGCATTTGTACCGCCCCGCTGATCGCTACTTCCCTCAAACGAAAAACAATACAGTGATCTGGCTCAAGGGGAAGTTCACCGGTTACATTTTTAACAACGTTGGAGGCGACAATCAACTTGAATTTTTAATGTATATGGAAACAGAATTTGCAAAGATGCTCCAGTACCCGGCTCATAAGAAGACATTTGGTAATATGCTCCACATTGTTTTCGAAAGGATGGGAATAGGCTAGTGACCACTGATTGTCTTTCACGGTGACGTGGGAGGGGTTTGGAGCGCGAAGTACTGGCAGTGCCGCGAAGAGGCCCCACTGCTTTTGCGGCGCGTCTCTGACCCCGACCTCCATCACCAGGCGCACAAGAGAAAGGCTTCACTCCCGACGATTTTACAGCCGGTTTTACATTACCAAACGATGCTAAATATATATAAAAAAAAAGCTAGCTCAGAAAAACAAAAGGAGTATGATTCCTGCTTAGGGTGCAGGAGGTCAAAAAAGAAAAAAAAAAAAAAAAGTCGTAGAGCATTCGACTGCAAAAAAAAAAAAAAAAAAAAAAAAAAAAAAAAAAAAAAAAAAAGGGGTATGATTCCTGCTTAGGGTGCAGGAGGTCCCGGGTTCAAATCCCGGACGAGCCCTAGCGTTTTGTGCAAACTGGTCGCACGTCGGTGGCTGAGTCAGCGCAAAAAGCTGCCCGTCAATGTAAAGCTAATTTCATATTTGCTCTAAGGAACTGACCCTCTGGTCCGACGTATGAAGGTGATTACCAAGGTTTCGGTACAGATCGTAGCAAATGCTTGTCGGTTTAAAGTGATGAAAAAGTGTTTCCGCCCGGGATCGAACTGGGGACCTTCTGCGTGTTAGGCAGACGTGATAACCGCTACACCACGGAAACTACTGCTTTCAGGCTTCCTTCACAGAGAACTTGTAACAAGGTTGCCATCGTAACTTAAAAATTCAATAAATGCGGCACTTGCATGAAGAAGGTACATGCAGCAGATCCACACATGACGTGGCTCACTGGAGTAGTATGCGACATAGGCAGGAAAATGCTGTTCCCGCCCGGGATCGAACCGGGGACCTTCTGCGTGTGAAGCAGATGTGATAACCGCTACACTACGGAAACGACGGACACGCTCACTCCATCCTTGTACACTCGAAGGCGCCTCAGCCTTTCTTTCGCCCGCGCATGCACACACCATAGTTCTTTTGACAGCCTGAAACCCATCGCTGCCGAGGGCTCAACAAGTCTTCGGGGTGCTCGAGAGGGTGTCTGTCGTAGCATCCCGAACGAGATAGCGGCGTTTCGCGCAGTCGTTATTGCAAGTCACATTAGCAAAAACAATCACCTCCTTAGCAGCAGGCAGTGCGAGCCCAGCAGCAGCTTTACATGAAGATGCCAATAGCCCTGGAAGGCCGCCGACCGCGGGCCACGGCACCTCCGAGAAGGGTGCTGCCCATGACCCATTGTGTCGCTACACAGTCTGTCGAAGAACAGCACTGCCGGCAGAGAGCACCTCCCCCATCCCGCCAGCCGCACCAGACTCAAAGAGCACCCTGGACGACTTCGAGGGACGCAGTTTGCTGGAATATTTGGCGCTCGCGCTGTCACAGGGCTCGTTGGTCTAGGGGTATGATTCCTGCTTAGGGTGCAGGAGGTCCCGGGTTCAAATCCCGGACGAGCCCTAGCGTTTTGTGCAAACTGGTCGCACGTCGGTGGCTGAGTCAGCGCAAAAAGCTGCCCGTCAATGTAAAGCTAATTTCATATTTGCTCTAAGGAACTGACCCTCTGGTCCGACGTATGAAGGTGATTACCAAGGTTTCGGTACAGATCGTAGCAAATGCTTGTCGGTTTAAAGTGATGAAAAAGTGTTTCCGCCCGGGATCGAACCGGGGACCTTCTGCGTGTTAGGCAGACGTGATAACCGCTACACCACGGAAACTACTGCTTTCAGGCTTGCTTCACAGACAACTTGTAACAAGGTTGCCATCGTAACTTAAAAATTCAATAAATGCGGCACTTGCATGAAGAAGGTACATGCAGCAGATCCACACATGACGTGGCTCACTGGAGTAGTATGCGACATAGGCAGGAAAATGCTGTTCCCGCCCGGGATCGAACCGGGGACCTTCTGCGTGTGAAGCAGATGTGATAACCGCTACACTACGGAAACGACGGACACGCTCACTCCATCCTTGTACACTCGAAGGCGCCTCAGCCTTTCTTTCGCCCGCGCATGCACACACCATAGTTCTTTTGACAGCCTGAAACCCATCGCTGCCGAGGGCTCAACAAGTCTTCGGGGTGCTCGAGAGGGTGTCTGTCGTAGCATCCCGAACGAGATAGCGGCGTTTCGCGCAGTCGTTATTGCAAGTCACATTAGCAAAAACAATCACCTCCTTAGCAGCAGGCAGTGCGAGCCCAGCAGCAGCTTTACATGAAGATGCCAATAGCCCTGGAAGGCCGCCGACCGCGGGCCACGGCACCTCCGAGAAGGGTGCTGCCCATGACCCGTTGTGTCGCTACACAGTCTGTCGAAGAACAGCACTGCCGGCAGAGAGCACCTCCCCCATCCCGCCAGCCGCACCAGACTCAAAGAGCACCCTGGACGACTTCGAGGGACGCAGTTTGCTGGAATATTTGGCGCTCGCGCTCTCACAGGGCTCGTTGGTCTAGGGGTATAAGTTCCGCCGCGGCCGCGGCCGTGTGCAGACGTGCGGTTGTGGTCGCTTCGCCTGTGCTTAAGGGCGCACGCAGCTGTTGGTACTGTAAGTACTCCTTCAAGAAAGTGATGGAAGATGAGTTGAGACGTTACACGCTACGATTTGGATTTCCGTATGGATTTGAACGACCACAGGTTCACGAACTCGTTGACTGGTTTTACGATCGATTGGGACTGCGAGATGACGAAGTTCTTGGGTTTTCGTATGATTTTCTTGCGAACGCTGTTTATGTAAAATTGATTAGTGACGATCCTTGCGTTCGTATTATGACCCTCACGGAGGGCACAGCGGATTTTGTGAATTCTAAAGGCGAAATTTGTAAAGTATCCGTTAGTCATGCTGGACTAGGGCTACGAACCGTCCGTATATTTAATCTGCCTTTCGAAGTTAGCTTCGATAGAATTCGGCAAGCGTTGACTCCCTACGGTAATGTCTTACAAATTCATGCCGAACAATGGAGGGGTTACAAACATTTCAATGTTGATAACGGCGTTCGGAATGCGAAAATTGATTTGACGAAGCACATCCCGTCCAACATTTTGGTGCAGGGTTTTCGGGCGCTGGTGATGTACGAAGGACAACCGCGAACTTGCGTAATTTGTGGTTCTACGGACCATTTAAAATCTGCTTGTCCCCGTGTCCGGGCGGGTCGCCGAGGAATGCAACATCGTCTTACACCTCTCGATGGGCACGATGGCAATCGGTTGTCTTACGCGCAGACATTGATGGAGTCGCCTACGACACACCCGACGCTCCACCAACCGGCTGCGGTGACCCCAGACGCCGGTGCGGTCATTGTAAACAACTCTGCGGCAACCCCCGAATGTCCCGTTCGTAGTGATGTCGCCGATATCGACAGCCACGCTGTACACCTGCAGGTTTCCCCGACTGTCGGCCTTCGTGCCGACCATGCAGGACCGACTCCCGTCCCTACTCCAACTACGTCCGTCGAGCTGAAGCAGTTGTCGGATGGTGGCGACAGGTCGCGCGTTTCTTGCCCCCCTGACGTGGCACCCCCCACACCCCTCCCTCTCGGCGGTGACCTATCTGAGGACGGCTCTACACACCGTCTCTTGACGGACGTCCAAACCGTTTCTGACGGCGACGCACCTCCCCCGAGAACCGGGAAATCTAAGCGGTCGGCACGAAAGCAGAGTGAGGAGGAGATCCGCACTCTGGAAAAGAAATTGCAGCGCACTATAAAGCAGATCCGAAAAGACGGCAGTGAACGCGGCGGCACAGATGAAATGGGTTCCGTCGCGCGCCACGTGGGGGAGGCCGATATGGAGATGCATGTCGACCGTCCGCGTTCTGAGCTGATGGATACTGGCCATCAGCATACGCCAGCTGACAAGTCTTGGGCAGACGAAAGTGAATAAACCGGACCCTTTCTATCCCCACCATGCAAGATTATAAACTTGCCACAGTTAATTTAAATAGGATCGCATCCGATGTCAAACTTAAATGCTTGACCGACTATCTATATGGTTTTCTTCCAAGAAGTTGTGTCACCCAAGGTTGGAGAAATACCTGGGTATGATGCCATATTAAATCTTGGCACTGAGGCGGGCACTGCGATTTTATTTAAAGCTGGCATCGCTTATCAACCTACAGCGCTTTTAGACACGGGACGCGGCATTGCCGCCCAATTCCAGGATTTGCTTCTCCTGAACGTGTACGCCCCGACAGGATCCGCTGGCAGAAGGGACAGAAGTGATTTTTTTAGGGCTGAAGTTGTGCCCTTATTGACAAACGTGCGTCTGAAGCTCATCCTGGGTGGGGATTTCAACTGCGTTTTACGCAAAGAAGATCAAAGTCCGAATTTTAATTTTTGTCCCGAGCTACTAATGTTAACAGATGGACTGCATTTACAAGATAGTTGGTGTCATCTTCGACCACACACGATGGGCTATACCTATGTAAGTGCTGCTTCTTCTAGCCGTCTGGATAGGTTTTATGTTTCTCAAGATCTTTTACATACCATTCGTGATTGTGAACTATGGCCGCTCAGTTTCAGTGACCACTCCGCATACCATATAACGATTCGGAATGTGCGACAGCAGACCTTTTTGGGACGCGGCACGTGGCAGCTGAATGTCTCGCTGTTAGATGAAGCGGAGTTACGGCGCTGCCTCGTTGACACCTGGCAGCAGTGCCTCCAGAGGCAAGCTCGGTATCGGGAGCGCGTTCTTTGGTGGACGGAGCTTGTTAAGCCGCGGATTAAGAAATGTATTTACCAGTTTGCCAGGACCAGGGCTTATTGGAGGAAACGGTCTCTAGAATTTTATTTCCTCGGTTTACGCCAGCTGTACAGCGATCCCTCTGCTTTGTCCGACAATCTGATCCGCATCAAGCGTATCAAAGCAAAAATTACTGCTTTAGTTCGTGAAGCTCTTGTTGGCAATCGGGTACGATCGCGCTCTTCTGATGACGTCGCCCACGAGTCCGCATCGTTATTCCATCTCATACGGGAAACCAAACGTGGTAAACAAAAAATTATTGCTCATCTGAAGGATGCTGGCGGGAATCTGTACAATGAGCAGGGTGCTATCAAGACGCATGTTTTCAATTATTTTCGACAACATTATTCCGAGTCAGATACCGATCTATCGGCGGGGGACGATTTTTTAAACGACATCGCCTCCACGGTCGATCAGGATGATAACGCTGCTCTCTTGGCCAATGTCACAAACTCTGAAGTTAAGTCCATCCTTGCGTGCGCTGCCAAGAACAAAGCCGCCGGCTTAGACGGCTTGCCGGTCGAATTTTATTCACGGTTCTGGGATGTGATCGGCGACGAATTGACCGCCATGTATAACGACCTGTTATCGCGTCCTGCCTTCCCCCCGCAGTTCACGGAAGGAATGGTTGTCCTGGTTCCCAAAACATCCAATCCGACTATGTTAAATGACTTTCGGCCAATTACGTTGCTTAACTCCGATTTTAAGATCTTGACTAGGATTATAAACACCAGGCTTAAAGTACTTCTTGGCAAAGTACTTGGCCCTTATCAGATGAGTGCAGTCAGTGGTCGATCGATGTTAAATGCCCTGTGTGAATATCGCGACCTGACTTATTTAACTTGGATTACCAACACTGATTTGGCGCTATTGTTTCTCGACTTTGATAAGGCGTTTGATAGAGTTAATCACGGCTTTTTATTGCGCACAATGAGTCAGATGGGATTCAACCAGCGTTTTCGACAGCTTATTCAGAAATGTATCTGCGGAACGTCTTCACGCGTGAAGGTTAACGGCCAGTTAACCGCCCCCGTGCCCATACGACAGGCAGTGCGACAAGGGTGCCCCCTTTCTATGACGTTATTCTCGATCGCTATAGAGCCACTTCTTAAAAAGTTTTACGTAACTTTACACGGGTTGCAAACGTTAAACACAAAAACGGTCTGCCACGCCTATGCCGACGATATCAGTGTGCTTATTACTAACACCGAAGAGCTGGGGTCAGTTCGTCGGATTGTCCATCAGTACTCTGTCGCTTGTGGCGCTAGCCTTAATGAGCGAAAGTCCACAATTATGCCGTTAGGTCGCAACCCCCACTCCATCGGTATTTCTTGGTTGGACAAGACCGAAGACCTGTGGCATCTCGGCCTGGTTATATCACCGAACCCCCAGGCCATGCTCCACGTGAATTGGGAACGCAAGCTTACCATCTTACGTGCGGTGATCAAAGAACATAACATGCGGTCTTTAGACCGGATGCAGAGGGCACAGTTTATTAATAGTTACGTTTTCAGTAAGCTCTATCACACTGCCGCTGTTTTACCAATCCCGACAGCCATTGCGAAAAAAATTTTAGCACTTGCTTGCTGGTATGTCTGGCGAGGGAACATCTTTAAAGTTTCCTTTAAAGCTACCTCGTTATTTCGTTCCCGCGGTGGCTTAGGCGTCAAAGACGTTGAATCCCAATGTGTGGCGACTTTTTTAACTCGTACTTCCCGCATACTACACAGTAACCCAAATAGTCTCACGGAACGGCTTTTCAACACCTTACGTCCAAAGGATTTGTCTGCGCCAACGTCTGTGGGACACATTCATCCTGAGCTTGGCTATATCCGGCGGTATTATGTGGAGCTCAGCTATGTTCAGGACAACCCGCATCCGTTCAACACGGCGGCGACCTATCGTGCTCTTACTAAACGGCAGCTGGATAACCCAATTGAGAAGAAATATTTAGGCAAAAACTGGAGAAATGTATGGAAGAACATTAGTTATCCGCTCCTTCGCTCCAGAGTTCGATCTGTTTGGTATGACGCTGTCAATGAGGTGATTCCCACTGGAGAGAAATTGCACAAAATCAAGCTGCGGCCCACCCCGTTTTGTGAGAAGTGTAACTTAGTGGAAACGCTGCCGCATCTCTTCCACTGCCGGGATCAAACACAAATATGGCAGTGGACGCGAAAGAAACTCGCAGTCATTAATAGGACGTCGGATTCTTCCATTCAACTTCATGACGCGCTTCAACCAGACTGGCAGCTTTATCCTCAATCTAAGAATAATAGTTATGTCTGGCTCATGGGCCAGTTCGTCTATTACATGCTCGTCCATACAACGCCAACGCTACACGATTATCAGATGTACCTCATCGAAGAGTACTATGCGATTAAGAAATTGCGACAGTATCAAGACCAGTTTCAAAATTTTCTCACTATTGCTTTAAGTGATGGCAGAATTTAAGTTTACGGATCCATTGGACGGATTTTTTTTTTTTTTTTTTTTTCACTACTTTGTTATATTGTTGTTGTTTCCATGGATATGGTCTGCTCCGCACCATCAGCTGTGGGTGATTTGCATCATGGGTCAAACGGCGGTACTGAGTGCACAGTGCACTTGGCCTCGAACATTTAATTGTTTTTTTTGGAGTTCCCTTTCATTTTCAAATGACAGCACTTTACTTTTGGTTCCGCAGAGCGACACCCAGAAGAGGCTCCTCATTTGTTTACTTTCATTTCGCATTATTTTTCATCAAAGCTGCACGAAGATTTCGTACGAACCAGGAGATTCCAGCAGCTTCTATCCTCCTATCAAGAGGCTTTACAATACGGGAAATGGTTGTTTTGGCATGTCCCTGCTCTATGGTGTCACCACGTTACCAGCGCGCATCTTCCAATGCATGGCATGCTCAGGGTTTTGAGAAGCGGCAATCCACACTCACCCATCGGGAAACAGAATGCACAATACTTATCAACGACATGGAAACTGGGAAAATTCTTTCTACGCGAAGACCAACTTTGAGTACCTGCTGTGCTGGATTTCATACTGTGCTGCGTAATCCTAAGGCCAGACATGGATTTCTTTTTAACATTCTGTTTATATTTATAAAAACAATGGAACACCCATGACGCCACATTACAAATTAAACAAAATATAATAATACTTCTGGAACTATAAATTCACATCACAAAACGATGCAAATGGGTGCGGGGTATGGCGGTGACATCGTGGCCAGGCCTCAGGATTGCGACCCCTGCCCACCTTGCCGCCGGCTGCCTAGCACTCACGTGCATTACAAAAAAAAAAAAAAAAAAATGGATAAGGCGTCAAAAAAAAAAACAAATAACTAAAAAAAAAGAAAAACAAATGGTGTAACGGTAAAAAAATAAAAAAAAACGAAAATAAAAAAAAAATAAAAAAAGAAAAAAAAGGAAAAAAAATGAAAAAAAAAATGGTGTAACGGTTAGCACTCTGGACTCTGAATCCAGCGATTCGAGTTCAAAAAAAAAAAAAAAAAAAAAAAAAAAAAAGTTGGGAGAGCGTTAGACTGAAGATCTAAAGGTCCCTGGTTCGATCCCGGGTTTCGGCAGGTATTCATTTTGATGCGACGCCCATGGAATTGCTCTGCGTTTGCGATAATGCAACTACCGCTGACAACAAAAATGACTCTCTCCTGTAGCTGTTCTGGTTGTCTAGTGCATGCCATAAGAGGAACTCACTAGACAACTAACTCCCTTAGAAGCAAAAGAAATCAAAAAGGTCCTGCCGACTGCGTTACTTTTTCTGTGTCAGGTGGTGAAGAACGTCTTCAACGGAACCGTGAAATGAGCGAAAACGTGGGAAACATTGCATTCGAAATTCTTGTGAATTTTCCAACTGCCCAGCGAGTGTCGACTAAACACGTAAATTCTCTGCTCCAACGTAAAAATAAAAAAAAAAAAAAAAAAAAAAAAAAAAAAGGGGTATGATTCCTGCTTAGGGTGCAGGAGGTCCCGGGTTCAAATCCCGGACGAGCCCTAGCGTTTTGTGCAAACTGGTCGCACGTCGGTGGCTGAGTCAGCGCAAAAAACTGCCCGTCAATGTAAAGCTAATTTCATATTTGCTCTAAGGAACTGACCCTCTGGTCCGACGTATGAAGGCGATTACCAAGGTTTCGGTACAGATCGTAGCAAATGCTTGTCGGTTTAAAGTGATGAAAAAGTGTTTCCGCCCGGGATCGAACCGGGGGCCTTCTGCGTGTTAGGCAGACGTGATAACCGCTACACCACGGAAACTACTGCTTTCAGGCTTGCTTCACAGACAACTTGTAACAAGGTTGCCATCGTAACTTAAAAATTCAATAAATGCGGCACTTGCATGACGAAGGTACATGCAGCAGATCCACACATGACGTGGCTCACTGGAGTAGTATGCGACATAGGCAGGAAAATACTGTTCCCGCCCGGGATCGAACCGGGGACCTTCTGCGTGTGAAGCAGACGTGATAACCGCTACACTACGGAAACGACGGACACGCTCACTCCATCCTTGTACACTCGAAGGCGCCTCAGCCTTTCTTTGGCCCGCGCATGCACACACCATAGTTCTTTTGACAGCCTAAAACCCATCGCTGCCGAGGGCTCAACAAGTCTTCGGGGTGCTCGAGAGGGTGTCTGTCGTAGCATCCCGAACGAGATAGCGGCGTTTCGCGCAGTCGTTATTGCAAGTCACATTAGCAAAAACAATCACCTCCTTAGCAGCAGGCAGTGCGAGCCCAGCTGCAGCTTTACATGAAGATGCCAATAGCACTGGGAGGCCGCCGACCGCGGGCCACGGCACCTCCGAGAACGGTGCTGCCCATGACCCATTGTGTCGCTACACAGTCTGTCGAAGAACAGCACTGCCGGCAGAGAGCACCTCCTCCATCCCGCCAGCCGCACCAGACTCGAAGAGCACCCTGGACGACTTCGAGGGACGCAGTTTGCTGGAATATTTGGCGCACGCGCTGTCACAGGGCTCGTTGGTCTAGGGGTATGATTCCTGCTTAGGGTGCAGGAGGTCCCGGGTTCAAATCCCGGACGAGCCCTAGCGTTTTGTGCAAACTGGTCGCACGTCGGTGGCTGAGTCAGCGCAAAAAACTGCCCGTCAATGTAAAGCTAATTTCATATTTGCTCTAAGGAACTGACCCTCTGGTCCGACGTATGAAGGCGATTACCAAGGTTTCGGTACAGATCGTAGCAAATGCTTGTCGGTTTAAAGTGATGAAAAAGTGTTTCCGCCCGGGATCGAACCGGGGACCTTCTGCGTGTTAGGCAGACGTGATAACCGCTACACCACGGAAACTACTGCTTTCAGGCTTGCTTCACAGACAACTTGTAACAAGGTTGCCATCGTAACTTAAAAATTCAATAAATGCGGCACTTGCATGACGAAGGTACATGCAGCAGATCCACACATGACGTGGCTCACTGGAGTAGTATGCGACATAGGCAGGAAAATACTGTTCCCGCCCGGGATCGAACCGGGGACCTTCTGCGTGTGAAGCAGACGTGACAACCGCTACACTACGGAAACGACGGACACGCTCACTCCATCCTTGTACACTCGAAGGCGCCTCAGCCTTTCTTTGGCCCGCGCATGCACACACCATAGTTCTTTTGACAGCCTAAAACCCATCGCTGCCGAGGGCTCAACAAGTCTTCGGGGTGCTCGAGAGGGTGTCTGTCGTAGCATCCCGAACGAGATAGCGGCGTTTCGCGCAGTCGTTATTGCAAGTCACATTAGCAAAAACAATCACCTCCTTAGCAGCAGGCAGTGCGAGCCCAGCTGCAGCTTTACATGAAGATGCCAATAGCACTGGGAGGCCGCCGACCGCGGGCCACGGCACCTCCGAGAACGGTGCTGCCCATGACCCATTGTGTCGCTACACAGTCTGTCGAAGAACAGCACTGCCGGCAGAGAGCACCTCCCCCATCCCGCCAGCCGCACCAGACTCGAAGAGCACCCTGGACGACTTCGAGGGACGCAGTTTGCTGGAATATTTGGCGCTCGCGCTGTCACAGGGCTCGTTGGTCTAGGGGTATGATTCCTGCTTAGGGTGCAGGAGGTCCCGGGTTCAAATCCCGGACGAGCCCTAGCGTTTTGTGCAAACTGGTCGCACGTCGGTGGCTGAGTCAGCGCAAAAAACTGCCCGTCAATGTAAAGCTAATTTCATATTTGCTCTAAGGAACTGACCCTCTGGTCCGACGTATGAAGGCGATTACCAAGGTTTCGGTACAGATCGTAGCAAATGCTTGTCGGTTTAAAGTGATGAAAAAGTGTTTCCGCCCGGGATCGAACCGGGGACCTTCTGCGTGTTAGGCAGACGTGATAACCGCTACACCACGGAAACTACTGCTTTCAGGCTTGCTTCACAGACAACTTGTAACAAGGTTGCCATCGTAACTTAAAAATTCAATAAATGCGGCACTTGCATGACGAAGGTACATGCAGCAGATCCACACATGACGTGGCTCACTGGAGTAGTATGCGACATAGGCAGGAAAATACTGTTCCCGCCCGGGATCGAACCGGGGACCTTCTGCGTGTGAAGCAGATGTGATAACCGCTACACTACGGAAACGACGGACACGCTCACTCCATCCTTGTACACTCGAAGGCGCCTCAGCCTTTCTTTCGCCCGCGCATGCACACACCATAGTTCTTTTGACAGCCTGAAACCCATCGCTGCCGAGGGCTCAACAAGTCTTCGGGGTGCTCGAGAGGGTGTCTGTCGTAGCATCCCGAACGAGATAGCGGCGTTTCGCGCAGTCGTTATTGCAAGTCACATTAGCAAAAACAATCACCTCCTTAGCAGCAGGCAGTGCGAGCCCAGCAGCAGCTTTACATGAAGATGCCAATAGCCCTGGAAGGCCGCCGACCGCGGGCCACGGCACCTCCGAGAAGGGTGCTGCCCATGACCCGTTGTGTCGCTACACAGTCTGTCGAAGAACAGCACTGCCGGCAGAGAGCACCTCCCCCATCCCGCCAGCCGCACCAGACTCAAAGAGCACCCTGGACGACTTCGAGGGACGCAGTTTGCTGGAATATTTGGCGCTCGCGCTCTCACAGGGCTCGTTGGTCTAGGGGTATAAGTTCCGCCGCGGCCGCGGCCGTGTGCAGACGTGCGGTTGTGGTCGCTTCGCCTGTGCTTAAGGGCGCACGCAGCTGTTGGTACTGTAAGTACTCCTTCAAGAAAGTGATGCAAGATGAGTTGAGACGTTACACGCTACGATTTGGATTTCCGTATGGATTTGAACGACCACAGGTTCACGAACTCGTTGACTGGTTTTACGATCGATTGGGACTGCGAGATGACGAAGTTCTTGGGTTTTCGTATGATTTTCTTGCGAACGCTGTTTATGTAAAATTGATTAGTGACGATCCTTGCGTTCGTATTATGACCCTCACGGAGGGCACAGCGGATTTTGTGAATTCTAAAGGCGAAATTTGTAAAGTATCCGTTAGTCATGCTGGACTAGGGCTACGAACCGTCCGTATATTTAATCTGCCTTTCGAAGTTAGCTTCGATAGAATTCGGCAAGCGTTGTCTCCCTACGGTAATGTCTTACAAATTCATGCCGAACAATGGAGGGGTTACAAACATTTCAATGTTGATAACGGCGTTCGGAATGCGAAAATTGATTTGACGAAGCACATCCCGTCCAACATTTTGGTGCAGGGTTTTCGGGCGCTGGTGATGTACGAAGGACAACCGCGAACTTGCGTAATTTGTGGTTCTACGGACCATTTAAAATCTGCTTGTCCCCGTGTCCGGGCGGGTCGCCGAGGAATGCAACATCGTCTTACACCTCTCGATGGGCACGATGGCAATCGGTTGTCTTACGCGCAGACATTGATGGAGTCGCCTACGACACACCCGACGCTCCACCAACCGGCTGCGGTGACCCCAGACGCCGGTGCGGTCATTGTAAACAACTCTGCGGCAACCCCCGAATGTCCCGTTCGTAGTGATGTCGCCGATATCGACAGCCACGCTGTACACCTGCAGGTTTCCCCGACTGTCGGCCTTCGTGCCGACCATGCAGGACCGACTCCCGTCCCTACTCCAACTACGTCCGTCGAGCTGAAGCAGTTGTCGGATGGTGGCGACAGGTCGCGCGTTTCTTGCCCCCCTGACGTGGCACCCCCCACACCCCTCCCTCTCGGCGGTGACCTATCTGAGGACGGCTCTACACACCGTCTCTTGACGGACGTCCAAACCGTTTCTGACGGCGACGCACCTCCCCCGAGAACCGGGAAATCTAAGCGGTCGGCACGAAAGCAGAGTGAGGAGGAGATCCGCACTCTGGAAAAGAAATTGCAGCGCACTATAAAGCAGATCCGAAAAGACGGCAGTGAACGCGGCGGCACAGATGAAATGGGTTCCGTCGCGCGCCACGTGGGGGAGGCCGATATGGAGATGCATGTCGACCGTCCGCGTTCTGAGCTGATGGATACTGGCCATCAGCATACGCCAGCTGACAAGTCTTGGGCAGACGAAAGTGAATAAACCGGACCCTTTCTATCCCCACCATGCAAGATTATAAACTTGCCACAGTTAATTTAAATAGGATCGCATCCGATGTCAAACTTAAATGCTTGACCGACTATCTATATGCCGCCGATATAGATATAGTTTTCTTCCAAGAAGTTGTGTCACCCAAGGTTGGAGAAATACCTGGGTATGATGCCATATTAAATCTTGGCACTGAGGCGGGCACTGCGATTTTATTTAAAGCTGGCATCGCTTATCAACCTACAGCGCTTTTAGACACGGGACGCGGCATTGCCGCCCAATTCCAGGATTTGCTTCTCCTGAACGTGTACGCCCCGACAGGATCCGCTGGCAGAAGGGACAGAAGTGATTTTTTTAGGGCTGAAGTTGTGCCCTTATTGACAAACGTGCGTCTGAAGCTCATCCTGGGTGGGGATTTCAACTGCGTTTTACGCAAAGAAGATCAAAGTCCGAATTTTAATTTTTGTCCCGAGCTACTAATGTTAACAGATGGACTGCATTTACAAGATAGTTGGTGTCATCTTCGACCACACACGATGGGCTATACCTATGTAAGTGCTGCTTCTTCTAGCCGTCTGGATAGGTTTTATGTTTCTCAAGATCTTTTACATACCATTCGTGATTGTGAACTATGGCCGCTCAGTTTCAGTGACCACTCCGCATACCATATAACGATTCGGAATGTGCGACAGCAGACCTTTTTGGGACGCGGCACGTGGCAGCTGAATGTCTCGCTGTTAGATGAAGCGGAGTTACGGCGCTGCCTCGTTGACACCTGGCAGCAGTGCCTCCAGAGGCAAGCTCGGTATCGGGAGCGCGTTCTTTGGTGGACGGAGCTTGTTAAGCCGCGGATTAAGAAATGTATTTACCAGTTTGCCAGGACCAGGGCTTATTGGAGGAAACGGTCTCTAGAATTTTATTTCCTCGGTTTACGCCAGCTGTACAGCGATCCCTCTGCTTTGTCCGACAATCTGATCCGCATCAAGCGTATCAAAGCAAAAATTACTGCTTTAGTTCGTGAAGCTCTTGTTGGCAATCGGGTACGATCGCGCTCTTCTGATGACGTCGCCCACGAGTCCGCATCGTTATTCCATCTCATACGGGAAACCAAACGTGGTAAACAAAAAATTATTGCTCATCTGAAGGATGCTGGCGGGAATCTGTACAATGAGCAGGGTGCTATCAAGACGCATGTTTTCAATTATTTTCGACAACATTATTCCGAGTCAGATACCGATCTATCGGCGGGGGACGATTTTTTAAACGACATCGCCTCCACGGTCGATCAGGATGATAACGCTGCTCTCTTGGCCAATGTCACAAACTCTGAAGTTAAGTCCATCCTTGCGTGCGCTGCCAAGAACAAAGCCGCCGGCTTAGACGGCTTGCCGGTCGAATTTTATTCACGGTTCTGGGATGTGATCGGCGACGAATTGACCGCCATGTATAACGACCTGTTATCGCGTCCTGCCTTCCCCCCGCAGTTCACGGAAGGAATGGTTGTCCTGGTTCCCAAAACATCCAATCCGACTATGTTAAATGACTTTCGGCCAATTACGTTGCTTAACTCCGATTTTAAGATCTTGACTAGGATTATAAACACCAGGCTTAAAGTACTTCTTGGCAAAGTACTTGGCCCTTATCAGATGAGTGCAGTCAGTGGTCGATCGATGTTAAATGCCCTGTGTGAATATCGCGACCTGACTTATTTAACTTGGATTACCAACACTGATTTGGCGCTATTGTTTCTCGACTTTGATAAGGCGTTTGATAGAGTTAATCACGGCTTTTTATTGCGCACAATGAGTCAGATGGGATTCAACCAGCGTTTTCGACAGCTTATTCAGAAATGTATCTGCGGAACGTCTTCACGCGTGAAGGTTAACGGCCAGTTAACCGCCCCCGTGCCCATACGACAGGCAGTGCGACAAGGGTGCCCCCTTTCTATGACGTTATTCTCGATCGCTATAGAGCCACTTCTTAAAAAGTTTTACGTAACTTTACACGGGTTGCAAACGTTAAACACAAAAACGGTCTGCCACGCCTATGCCGACGATATCAGTGTGCTTATTACTAACACCGAAGAGCTGGGGTCAGTTCGTCGGATTGTCCATCAGTACTCTGTCGCTTGTGGCGCTAGCCTTAATGAGCGAAAGTCCACAATTATGCCGTTAGGTCGCAACCCCCACTCCATCGGTATTTCTTGGTTGGACAAGACCGAAGACCTGTGGCATCTCGGCCTGGTTATATCACCGAACCCCCAGGCCATGCTCCACGTGAATTGGGAACGCAAGCTTACCATCTTACGTGCGGTGATCAAAGAACATAACATGCGGTCTTTAGACCGGATGCAGAGGGCACAGTTTATTAATAGTTACGTTTTCAGTAAGCTCTATCACACTGCCGCTGTTTTACCAATCCCGACAGCCATTGCGAAAAAAATTTTAGCACTTGCTTGCTGGTATGTCTGGCGAGGGAACATCTTTAAAGTTTCCTTTAAAGCTACCTCGTTATTTCGTTCCCGCGGTGGCTTAGGCGTCAAAGACGTTGAATCCCAATGTGTGGCGACTTTTTTAACTCGTACTTCCCGCATACTACACAGTAACCCAAATAGTCTCACGGAACGGCTTTTCAACACCTTACGTCCAAAGGATTTGTCTGCGCCAACGTCTGTGGGACACATTCATCCTGAGCTTGGCTATATCCGGCGGTATTATGTGGAGCTCAGCTATGTTCAGGACAACCCGCATCCGTTCAACACGGCGGCGACCTATCGTGCTCTTACTAAACGGCAGCTGGATAACCCAATTGAGAAGAAATATTTAGGCAAAAACTGGAGAAATGTATGGAAGAACATTAGTTATCCGCTCCTTCGCTCCAGAGTTCGATCTGTTTGGTATGACGCTGTCAATGAGGTGATTCCCACTGGAGAGAAATTGCACAAAATCAAGCTGCGGCCCACCCCGTTTTGTGAGAAGTGTAACTTAGTGGAAACGCTGCCGCATCTCTTCCACTGCCGGGATCAAACACAAATATGGCAGTGGACGCGAAAGAAACTCGCAGTCATTAATAGGACGTCGGATTCTTCCATTCAACTTCATGACGCGCTTCAACCAGACTGGCAGCTTTATCCTCAATCTAAGAATAATAGTTATGTCTGGCTCATGGGCCAGTTCGTCTATTACATGCTCGTCCATACAACGCCAACGCTACACGATTATCAGATGTACCTCATCGAAGAGTACTATGCGATTAAGAAATTGCGACAGTATCAAGACCAGTTTCAAAATTTTCTCACTATTGCTTTAAGTGATGGCAGAATTTAAGTTTACGGATCCATTGGACGGATTTTTTTTTTTTTTTTCACTACTTTGTTATATTGTTGTTGTTTCCATGGATATGGTCTGCTCCGCACCATCAGCTGTGGGTGATTTGCATCATGGGTCAAACGGCGGTACTGAGTGCACAGTGCACTTGGCCTCGAACATTTAATTGTTTTTTTTGGAGTTCCCTTTCATTTTCAAATGACAGCACTTTACTTTTGGTTCCGCAGAGCGACACCCAGAAGAGGCTCCTCATTTGTTTACTTTCATTTCGCATTATTTTTCATCAAAGCTGCACGAAGATTTCGTACGAACCAGGAGATTCCAGCAGCTTCTATCCTCCTATCAAGAGGCTTTACAATACGGGAAATGGTTGTTTTGGCATGTCCCTGCTCTATGGTGTCACCACGTTACCAGCGCGCATCTTCCAATGCATGGCATGCTCAGGGTTTTGAGAAGCGGCAATCCACACTCACCCATCGGGAAACAGAATGCACAATACTTATCAACGACATGGAAACTGGGAAAATTCTTTCTACGCGAAGACCAACTTTGAGTACCTGCTGTGCTGGATTTCATACTGTGCTGCGTAATCCTAAGGCCAGACATGGATTTCTTTTTAACATTCTGTTTATATTTATAAAAACAATGGAACACCCATGACGCCACATTACAAATTAAACAAAATATAATAATACTTCTGGAACTATAAATTCACATCACAAAACGATGCAAATGGGTGCGGGGTATGGCGGTGACATCGTGGCCAGGCCTCAGGATTGCGACCCCTGCCCACCTTGCCGCCGGCTGCCTAGCACTCACGTGCATTACAAAAAAAAAAAAAAAAATGGATAAGGCGTCAAAAAAAAAAACAAATAACTAAAAAAAAAGAAAAACAAATGGTGTAACGGTAAAAAAATAAAAAAAAACGAAAATAAAAAAAAATAAAAAAAGAAAAAAAAGGAAAAAAAATGAAAAAAAAAATGGTGTAACGGTTAGCACTCTGGACTCTGAATCCAGCGATTCGAGTTCAAAAAAAAAAAAAAAAAAAAAAAAAAAAAAAAAAAAAAGTTGGGAGAGCGTTAGACTGAAGATCTAAAGGTCCCTGGTTCGATCCCGGGTTTCGGCAGGTATTCATTTTGATGCGACGCCCATGGAATTGCTCTGCGTTTGCGATAATGCAACTACCGCTGACAACAAAAATGACTCTCTCCTGTAGCTGTTCTGGTTGTCTAGTGCATGCCATAAGAGGAACTCACTAGACAACTAACTCCCTTAGAAGCAAAAGAAATCAAAAAGGTCCTGCCGACTGCGTTACTTTTTCTGTGTCAGGTGGTGAAGAACGTCTTCAACGGAACCGTGAAATGAGCGAAAACGTGGGAAACATTGCATTCGAAATTCTTGTGAATTTTCCAACTGCCCAGCGAGTGTCGACTAAACACGTAAATTCTCTGCTCCAACGTAAAAATAAAAAAAAAAAAAAAAAAAAAAAAAAAGGGGTATGATTCCTGCTTAGGGTGCAGGAGGTCCCGGGTTCAAATCCCGGACGAGCCCTAGCGTTTTGTGCAAACTGGTCGCACGTCGGTGGCTGAGTCAGCGCAAAAAACTGCCCGTCAATGTAAAGCTAATTTCATATTTGCTCTAAGGAACTGACCCTCTGGTCCGACGTATGAAGGCGATTACCAAGGTTTCGGTACAGATCGTAGCAAATGCTTGTCGGTTTAAAGTGATGAAAAAGTGTTTCCGCCCGGGATCGAACCGGGGGCCTTCTGCGTGTTAGGCAGACGTGATAACCGCTACACCACGGAAACTACTGCTTTCAGGCTTGCTTCACAGACAACTTGTAACAAGGTTGCCATCGTAACTTAAAAATTCAATAAATGCGGCACTTGCATGACGAAGGTACATGCAGCAGATCCACACATGACGTGGCTCACTGGAGTAGTATGCGACATAGGCAGGAAAATACTGTTCCCGCCCGGGATCGAACCGGGGACCTTCTGCGTGTGAAGCAGACGTGATAACCGCTACACTACGGAAACGACGGACACGCTCACTCCATCCTTGTACACTCGAAGGCGCCTCAGCCTTTCTTTGGCCCGCGCATGCACACACCATAGTTCTTTTGACAGCCTAAAACCCATCGCTGCCGAGGGCTCAACAAGTCTTCGGGGTGCTCGAGAGGGTGTCTGTCGTAGCATCCCGAACGAGATAGCGGCGTTTCGCGCAGTCGTTATTGCAAGTCACATTAGCAAAAACAATCACCTCCTTAGCAGCAGGCAGTGCGAGCCCAGCTGCAGCTTTACATGAAGATGCCAATAGCACTGGGAGGCCGCCGACCGCGGGCCACGGCACCTCCGAGAACGGTGCTGCCCATGACCCATTGTGTCGCTACACAGTCTGTCGAAGAACAGCACTGCCGGCAGAGAGCACCTCCCCCATCCCGCCAGCCGCACCAGACTCGAAGAGCACCCTGGACGACTTCGAGGGACGCAGTTTGCTGGAATATTTGGCGCACGCGCTGTCACAGGGCTCGTTGGTCTAGGGGTATGATTCCTGCTTAGGGTGCAGGAGGTCCCGGGTTCAAATCCCGGACGAGCCCTAGCGTTTTGTGCAAACTGGTCGCACGTCGGTGGCTGAGTCAGCGCAAAAAACTGCCCGTCAATGTAAAGCTAATTTCATATTTGCTCTAAGGAACTGACCCTCTGGTCCGACGTATGAAGGCGATTACCAAGGTTTCGGTACAGATCGTAGCAAATGCTTGTCGGTTTAAAGTGATGAAAAAGTGTTTCCGCCCGGGATCGAACCGGGGACCTTCTGCGTGTTAGGCAGACGTGATAACCGCTACACCACGGAAACTACTGCTTTCAGGCTTGCTTCACAGACAACTTGTAACAAGGTTGCCATCGTAACTTAAAAATTCAATAAATGCGGCACTTGCATGACGAAGGTACATGCAGCAGATCCACACATGACGTGGCTCACTGGAGTAGTATGCGACATAGGCAGGAAAATACTGTTCCCGCCCGGGATCGAACCGGGGACCTTCTGCGTGTGAAGCAGACGTGACAACCGCTACACTACGGAAACGACGGACACGCTCACTCCATCCTTGTACACTCGAAGGCGCCTCAGCCTTTCTTTGGCCCGCGCATGCACACACCATAGTTCTTTTGACAGCCTAAAACCCATCGCTGCCGAGGGCTCAACAAGTCTTCGGGGTGCTCGAGAGGGTGTCTGTCGTAGCATCCCGAACGAGATAGCGGCGTTTCGCGCAGTCGTTATTGCAAGTCACATTAGCAAAAACAATCACCTCCTTAGCAGCAGGCAGTGCGAGCCCAGCTGCAGCTTTACATGAAGATGCCAATAGCGCTGGGAGGCCGCCGACCGCGGGCCACGGCACCTCCGAGAACGGTGCTGCCCATGACCCATTGTGTCGCTACACAGTCTGTCGAAGAACAGCACTGCCGGCAGAGAGCACCTCCCCCATCCCGCCAGCCGCACCAGACTCGAAGAGCACCCTGGACGACTTCGAGGGACGCAGTTTGCTGGAATATTTGGCGCTCGCGCTGTCACAGGGCTCGTTGGTCTAGGGGTATGATTCCTGCTTAGGGTGCAGGAGGTCCCGGGTTCAAATCCCGGACGAGCCCTAGCGTTTTGTGCAAACTGGTCGCACGTCGGTGGCTGAGTCAGCGCAAAAAACTGCCCGTCAATGTAAAGCTAATTTCATATTTGCTCTAAGGAACTGACCCTCTGGTCCGACGTATGAAGGCGATTACCAAGGTTTCGGTACAGATCGTAGCAAATGCTTGTCGGTTTAAAGTGATGAAAAAGTGTTTCCGCCCGGGATCGAACCGGGGACCTTCTGCGTGTTAGGCAGACGTGATAACCGCTACACCACGGAAACTACTGCTTTCAGGCTTGCTTCACAGACAACTTGTAACAAGGTTGCCATCGTAACTTAAAAATTCAATAAATGCGGCACTTGCATGACGAAGGTACATGCAGCAGATCCACACATGACGTGGCTCACTGGAGTAGTATGCGACATAGGCAGGAAAATACTGTTCCCGCCCGGGATCGAACCGGGGACCTTCTGCGTGTGAAGCAGACGTGACAACCGCTACACTACGGAAACGACGGACACGCTCACTCCATCCTTGTACACTCGAAGGCGCCTCAGCCTTTCTTTGGCCCGCGCATGCACACACCATAGTTCTTTTGACAGCCTAAAACCCATCGCTGCCGAGGGCTCAACAAGTCTTCGGGGTGCTCGAGAGGGTGTCTGTCGTAGCATCCCGAACGAGATAGCGGCGTTTCGCGCAGTCGTTATTGCAAGTCACATTAGCAAAAACAATCACCTCCTTAGCAGCAGGCAGTGCGAGCCCAGCTGCAGCTTTACATGAAGATGCCAATAGCACTGGGAGGCCGCCGACCGCGGGCCACGGCACCTCCGAGAACGGTGCTGCCCATGACCCATTGTGTCGCTACACAGTCTGTCGAAGAACAGCACTGCCGGCAGAGAGCACCTCCCCCATCCCGCCAGCCGCACCAGACTCGAAGAGCACCCTGGACGACTTCGAGGGACGCAGTTTGCTGGAATATTTGGCGCACGCGCTGTCACAGGGCTCGTTGGTCTAGGGGTATGATTCCTGCTTAGGGTGCAGGAGGTCCCGGGTTCAAATCCCGGACGAGCCCTAGCGTTTTGTGCAAACTGGTCGCACGTCGGTGGCTGAGTCAGCGCAAAAAACTGCCCGTCAATGTAAAGCTAATTTCATATTTGCTCTAAGGAACTGACCCTCTGGTCCGACGTATGAAGGCGATTACCAAGGTTTCGGTACAGATCGTAGCAAATGCTTGTCGGTTTAAAGTGATGAAAAAGTGTTTCCGCCCGGGATCGAACCGGGGACCTTCTGCGTGTTAGGCAGACGTGATAACCGCTACACCACGGAAACTACTGCTTTCAGGCTTGCTTCACAGACAACTTGTAACAAGGTTGCCATCGTAACTTAAAAATTCAATAAATGCGGCACTTGCATGACGAAGGTACATGCAGCAGATCCACACATGACGTGGCTCACTGGAGTAGTATGCGACATAGGCAGGAAAATACTGTTCCCGCCCGGGATCGAACCGGGGACCTTCTGCGTGTGAAGCAGACGTGACAACCGCTACACTACGGAAACGACGGACACGCTCACTCCATCCTTGTACACTCGAAGGCGCCTCAGCCTTTCTTTGGCCCGCGCATGCACACACCATAGTTCTTTTGACAGCCTAAAACCCATCGCTGCCGAGGGCTCAACAAGTCTTCGGGGTGCTCGAGAGGGTGTCTGTCGTAGCATCCCGAACGAGATAGCGGCGTTTCGCGCAGTCGTTATTGCAAGTCACATTAGCAAAAACAATCACCTCCTTAGCAGCAGGCAGTGCGAGCCCAGCTGCAGCTTTACATGAAGATGCCAATAGCGCTGGGAGGCCGCCGACCGCGGGCCACGGCACCTCCGAGAACGGTGCTGCCCATGACCCATTGTGTCGCTACACAGTCTGTCGAAGAACAGCACTGCCGGCAGAGAGCACCTCCCCCATCCCGCCAGCCGCACCAGACTCGAAGAGCACCCTGGACGACTTCGAGGGACGCAGTTTGCTGGAATATTTGGCGCACGCGCTGTCACAGGGCTCGTTGGTCTAGGGGTATGATTCCTGCTTAGGGTGCAGGAGGTCCCGGGTTCAAATCCCGGACGAGCCCTAGCGTTTTGTGCAAACTGGTCGCACGTCGGTGGCTGAGTCAGCGCAAAAAACTGCCCGTCAATGTAAAGCTAATTTCATATTTGCTCTAAGGAACTGACCCTCTGGTCCGACGTATGAAGGCGATTACCAAGGTTTCGGTACAGATCGTAGCAAATGCTTGTCGGTTTAAAGTGATGAAAAAGTGTTTCCGCCCGGGATCGAACCGGGGACCTTCTGCGTGTTAGGCAGACGTGATAACCGCTACACCACGGAAACTACTGCTTTCAGGCTTGCTTCACAGACAACTTGTAACAAGGTTGCCATCGTAACTTAAAAATTCAATAAATGCGGCACTTGCATGACGAAGGTACATGCAGCAGATCCACACATGACGTGGCTCACTGGAGTAGTATGCGACATAGGCAGGAAAATACTGTTCCCGCCCGGGATCGAACCGGGGACCTTCTGCGTGTGAAGCAGACGTGACAACCGCTACACTACGGAAACGACGGACACGCTCACTCCATCCTTGTACACTCGAAGGCGCCTCAGCCTTTCTTTGGCCCGCGCATGCACACACCATAGTTCTTTTGACAGCCTAAAACCCATCGCTGCCGAGGGCTCAACAAGTCTTCGGGGTGCTCGAGAGGGTGTCTGTCGTAGCATCCCGAACGAGATAGCGGCGTTTCGCGCAGTCGTTATTGCAAGTCACATTAGCAAAAACAATCACCTCCTTAGCAGCAGGCAGTGCGAGCCCAGCTGCAGCTTTACATGAAGATGCCAATAGCGCTGGGAGGCCGCCGACCGCGGGCCACGGCACCTCCGAGAACGGTGCTGCCCATGACCCATTGTGTCGCTACACAGTCTGTCGAAGAACAGCACTGCCGGCAGAGAGCACCTCCCCCATCCCGCCAGCCGCACCAGACTCGAAGAGCACCCTGGACGACTTCGAGGGACGCAGTTTGCTGGAATATTTGGCGCTCGCGCTGTCACAGGGCTCGTTGGTCTAGGGGTATGATTCCTGCTTAGGGTGCAGGAGGTCCCGGGTTCAAATCCCGGACGAGCCCTAGCGTTTTGTGCAAACTGGTCGCACGTCGGTGGCTGAGTCAGCGCAAAAAACTGCCCGTCAATGTAAAGCTAATTTCATATTTGCTCTAAGGAACTGACCCTCTGGTCCGACGTATGAAGGCGATTACCAAGGTTTCGGTACAGATCGTAGCAAATGCTTGTCGGTTTAAAGTGATGAAAAAGTGTTTCCGCCCGGGATCGAACCGGGGACCTTCTGCGTGTTAGGCAGACGTGATAACCGCTACACCACGGAAACTACTGCTTTCAGGCTTGCTTCACAGACAACTTGTAACAAGGTTGCCATCGTAACTTAAAAATTCAATAAATGCGGCACTTGCATGACGAAGGTACATGCAGCAGATCCACACATGACGTGGCTCACTGGAGTAGTATGCGACATAGGCAGGAAAATACTGTTCCCGCCCGGGATCGAACCGGGGACCTTCTGCGTGTGAAGCAGACGTGACAACCGCTACACTACGGAAACGACGGACACGCTCACTCCATCCTTGTACACTCGAAGGCGCCTCAGCCTTTCTTTGGCCCGCGCATGCACACACCATAGTTCTTTTGACAGCCTAAAACCCATCGCTGCCGAGGGCTCAACAAGTCTTCGGGGTGCTCGAGAGGGTGTCTGTCGTAGCATCCCGAACGAGATAGCGGCGTTTCGCGCAGTCGTTATTGCAAGTCACATTAGCAAAAACAATCACCTCCTTAGCAGCAGGCAGTGCGAGCCCAGCTGCAGCTTTACATGAAGATGCCAATAGCACTGGGAGGCCGCCGACCGCGGGCCACGGCACCTCCGAGAACGGTGCTGCCCATGACCCATTGTGTCGCTACACAGTCTGTCGAAGAACAGCACTGCCGGCAGAGAGCACCTCCCCCATCCCGCCAGCCGCACCAGACTCGAAGAGCACCCTGGACGACTTCGAGGGACGCAGTTTGCTGGAATATTTGGCGCACGCGCTGTCACAGGGCTCGTTGGTCTAGGGGTATGATTCCTGCTTAGGGTGCAGGAGGTCCCGGGTTCAAATCCCGGACGAGCCCTAGCGTTTTGTGCAAACTGGTCGCACGTCGGTGGCTGAGTCAGCGCAAAAAACTGCCCGTCAATGTAAAGCTAATTTCATATTTGCTCTAAGGAACTGACCCTCTGGTCCGACGTATGAAGGCGATTACCAAGGTTTCGGTACAGATCGTAGCAAATGCTTGTCGGTTTAAAGTGATGAAAAAGTGTTTCCGCCCGGGATCGAACCGGGGACCTTCTGCGTGTTAGGCAGACGTGATAACCGCTACACCACGGAAACTACTGCTTTCAGGCTTGCTTCACAGACAACTTGTAACAAGGTTGCCATCGTAACTTAAAAATTCAATAAATGCGGCACTTGCATGACGAAGGTACATGCAGCAGATCCACACATGACGTGGCTCACTGGAGTAGTATGCGACATAGGCAGGAAAATACTGTTCCCGCCCGGGATCGAACCGGGGACCTTCTGCGTGTGAAGCAGACGTGACAACCGCTACACTACGGAAACGACGGACACGCTCACTCCATCCTTGTACACTCGAAGGCGCCTCAGCCTTTCTTTGGCCCGCGCATGCACACACCATAGTTCTTTTGACAGCCTAAAACCCATCGCTGCCGAGGGCTCAACAAGTCTTCGGGGTGCTCGAGAGGGTGTCTGTCGTAGCATCCCGAACGAGATAGCGGCGTTTCGCGCAGTCGTTATTGCAAGTCACATTAGCAAAAACAATCACCTCCTTAGCAGCAGGCAGTGCGAGCCCAGCTGCAGCTTTACATGAAGATGCCAATAGCGCTGGGAGGCCGCCGACCGCGGGCCACGGCACCTCCGAGAACGGTGCTGCCCATGACCCATTGTGTCGCTACACAGTCTGTCGAAGAACAGCACTGCCGGCAGAGAGCACCTCCCCCATCCCGCCAGCCGCACCAGACTCGAAGAGCACCCTGGACGACTTCGAGGGACGCAGTTTGCTGGAATATTTGGCGCTCGCGCTGTCACAGGGCTCGTTGGTCTAGGGGTATGATTCCTGCTTAGGGTGCAGGAGGTCCCGGGTTCAAATCCCGGACGAGCCCTAGCGTTTTGTGCAAACTGGTCGCACGTCGGTGGCTGAGTCAGCGCAAAAAACTGCCCGTCAATGTAAAGCTAATTTCATATTTGCTCTAAGGAACTGACCCTCTGGTCCGACGTATGAAGGCGATTACCAAGGTTTCGGTACAGATCGTAGCAAATGCTTGTCGGTTTAAAGTGATGAAAAAGTGTTTCCGCCCGGGATCGAACCGGGGACCTTCTGCGTGTTAGGCAGACGTGATAACCGCTACACCACGGAAACTACTGCTTTCAGGCTTGCTTCACAGACAACTTGTAACAAGGTTGCCATCGTAACTTAAAAATTCAATAAATGCGGCACTTGCATGACGAAGGTACATGCAGCAGATCCACACATGACGTGGCTCACTGGAGTAGTATGCGACATAGGCAGGAAAATACTGTTCCCGCCCGGGATCGAACCGGGGACCTTCTGCGTGTGAAGCAGACGTGACAACCGCTACACTACGGAAACGACGGACACGCTCACTCCATCCTTGTACACTCGAAGGCGCCTCAGCCTTTCTTTGGCCCGCGCATGCACACACCATAGTTCTTTTGACAGCCTAAAACCCATCGCTGCCGAGGGCTCAACAAGTCTTCGGGGTGCTCGAGAGGGTGTCTGTCGTAGCATCCCGAACGAGATAGCGGCGTTTCGCGCAGTCGTTATTGCAAGTCACATTAGCAAAAACAATCACCTCCTTAGCAGCAGGCAGTGCGAGCCCAGCTGCAGCTTTACATGAAGATGCCAATAGCGCTGGGAGGCCGCCGACCGCGGGCCACGGCACCTCCGAGAACGGTGCTGCCCATGACCCATTGTGTCGCTACACAGTCTGTCGAAGAACAGCACTGCCGGCAGAGAGCACCTCCCCCATCCCGCCAGCCGCACCAGACTCGAAGAGCACCCTGGACGACTTCGAGGGACGCAGTTTGCTGGAATATTTGGCGCTCGCGCTGTCACAGGGCTCGTTGGTCTAGGGGTATGATTCCTGCTTAGGGTGCAGGAGGTCCCGGGTTCAAATCCCGGACGAGCCCTAGCGTTTTGTGCAAACTGGTCGCACGTCGGTGGCTGAGTCAGCGCAAAAAACTGCCCGTCAATGTAAAGCTAATTTCATATTTGCTCTAAGGAACTGACCCTCTGGTCCGACGTATGAAGGCGATTACCAAGGTTTCGGTACAGATCGTAGCAAATGCTTGTCGGTTTAAAGTGATGAAAAAGTGTTTCCGCCCGGGATCGAACCGGGGACCTTCTGCGTGTTAGGCAGACGTGATAACCGCTACACCACGGAAACTACTGCTTTCAGGCTTGCTTCACAGACAACTTGTAACAAGGTTGCCATCGTAACTTAAAAATTCAATAAATGCGGCACTTGCATGACGAAGGTACATGCAGCAGATCCACACATGACGTGGCTCACTGGAGTAGTATGCGACATAGGCAGGAAAATACTGTTCCCGCCCGGGATCGAACCGGGGACCTTCTGCGTGTGAAGCAGACGTGATAACCGCTACACTACGGAAACGACGGACGCACTCACTCCATCCTTGTACACTCGAAGGCGCCTCAGCCTTTCTTTGGCCCGCGCATGCACACACCATAGTTCTTTTGACAGCCTAAAACCCATCGCTGCCGAGGGCTCAACAAGTCTTCGGGGTGCTCGAGAGGGTGTCTGTCGTAGCATCCCGAACGAGATAGCGGCGTTTCGCGCAGTCGTTATTGCAAGTCACATTAGCAAAAACAATCACCTCCTTAGCAGCAGGCAGTGCGAGCCCAGCTGCAGCTTTACATGAAGATGCCAATAGCGCTGGGAGGCCGCCGACCGCGGGCCACGGCACCTCCGAGAACGGTGCTGCCCATGACCCATTGTGTCGCTACACAGTCTGTCGAAGAACAGCACTGCCGGCAGAGAGCACCTCCCCCATCCCGCCAGCCGCACCAGACTCGAAGAGCACCCTGGACGACTTCGAGGGACGCAGTTTGCTGGAATATTTGGCGCTCGCGCTGTCACAGGGCTCGTTGGTCTAGGGGTATGATTCCTGCTTAGGGTGCAGGAGGTCCCGGGTTCAAATCGCGGACGAGCCCTAGCGTTTTGTGCAAACTGGTCGCACGTCGGTGGCTGAGTCAGCGCAAAAAACTGCCCGTCAATGTAAAGCTAATTTCATATTTGCTCTAAGGAACTGACCCTCTGGTCCGACGTATGAAGGTGATTACCAAGGTTTCGGTACAGATCGTAGCAAATGCTTGTCGGTTTAAAGTGATGAAAAAGTGTTTCCGCCCGGGATCGAACCGGGGACCTTCTGCGTGTTAGGCAGACGTGATAACCGCTACACCACGGAAACTACTGCTTTCAGGCTTGCTTCACAGACAACTTGTAACAAGGTTGCCATCGTAACTTAAAAATTCAATAAATGCGGCACTTGCATGACGAAGGTACATGCAGCAGATCCACACATGACGTGGCTCACTGGAGTAGTATGCGACATAGGCAGGAAAATACTGTTCCCGCCCGCGATCGAACCGGGGACCTTCTGCGTGTGAAGCAGACGTGACAACCGCTACACTACGGAAACGACGGACACGCTCACTCCATCCTTGTACACTCGAAGGCGCCTCAGCCTTTCTTTGGCCCGCGCATGCACACACCATAGTTCTTTTGACAGCCTAAAACCCATCGCTGCCGAGGGCTCAACAAGTCTTCGGGGTGCTCGAGAGGGTGTCTGTCGTAGCATCCCGAACGAGATAGCGGCGTTTCGCGCAGTCGTTATTGCAAGTCACATTAGCAAAAACAATCACCTCCTTAGCAGCAGGCAGTGCGAGCCCAGCTGCAGCTTTACATGAAGATGCCAATAGCGCTGGGAGGCCGCCGACCGCGGGCCACGGCACCTCCGAGAACGGTGCTGCCCATGACCCATTGTGTCGCTACACAGTCTGTCGAAGAACAGCACTGCCGGCAGAGAGCACCTCCCCCATCCCGCCAGCCGCACCAGACTCGAAGAGCACCCTGGACGACTTCGAGGGACGCAGTTTGCTGGAATATTTGGCGCTCGCGCTGTCACAGGGCTCGTTGGTCTAGGGGTATGATTCCTGCTTAGGGTGCAGGAGGTCCCGGGTTCAAATCCCGGACGAGCCCTAGCGTTTTGTGCAAACTGGTCGCACGTCGGTGGCTGAGTCAGCGCAAAAAACTGCCCGTCAATGTAAAGCTAATTTCATATTTGCTCTAAGGAACTGACCCTCTGGTCCGACGTATGAAGGTGATTACCAAGGTTTCGGTATAGATCGTAGCAAATGCTTGTCGGTTTAAAGTGATGAAAAATTGTTTCCGCCCGGGATCGAACCGGGGACCTTCTGCGTGTTAGGCAGACGTGATAACCGCTACACCACGGAAACTACTGCTTTCAGGCTTGCTTCACAGACAACTTGTAACAAGGTTGCCATCGTAACTTAAAAATTCAATAAATGCGGCACTTGCATGACGAAGGTACATGCAGCAGATCCACACATGACGTGGCTCACTGGAGTAGTATGCGACATAGGCAGGAAAATACTGTTCCCGCCCGGGATCGAACCGGGGATCTTCTGCGTGTGAAGCAGACGTGATAACCGCTACACTACGGAAACGACGGACACGCTCACTCCATCCTTGTACACTCGAAGGCGCCTCAGCCTTTCTTTGGCCCGCGCATGCACACACCATAGTTCTTTTGACAGCCTAAAACCCATCGCTGCCGAGGGCTCAACAAGTCTTCGGGGTGCTCGAGAGGGTGTCTGTCGTAGCATCCCGAACGAGATAGCGGCGTTTCGCGCAGTCGTTATTGCAAGTCACATTAGCAAAAACAATCACCTCCTTAGCAGCAGGCAGTGCGAGCCCAGCTGCAGCTTTACATGAAGATGCCAATAGCGCTGGGAGGCCGCCGACCGCGGGCCACGGCACCTCCGAGAACGGTGCTGCCCATGACCCATTGTGTCGCTACACAGTCTGTCGAAGAACAGCACTGCCGGCAGAGAGCACCTCCCCCATCCCGCCAGCCGCACCAGACTCGAAGAGCACCCTGGACGACTTCGAGGGACGCAGTTTGCTGGAATATTTGGCGCTCGCGCTGTCACAGGGCTCGTTGGTCTAGGGGTATGATTCCTGCTTAGGGTGCAGGAGGTCCCGGGTTCAAATCCCGGACGAGCCCTAGCGTTTTGTGCAAACTGGTCGCACGTCGGTGGCTGAGTCAGCGCAAAAAACTGCCCGTCAATGTAAAGCTAATTTCATATTTGCTCTAAGGAACTGACCCTCTGGTCCGACGTATGAAGGTGATTACCAAGGTTTCGGTACAGATCGTAGCAAATGCTTGTCGGTTTAAAGTGATGAAAAAGTGTTTCCGCCCGGGATCGAACCGGGGACCTTCTGCGTGTTAGGCAGACGTGATAACCGCTACACCACGGAAACTACTGCTTTCAGGCTTGCTTCACAGACAACTTGTAACAAGGTTGCCATCGTAACTTAAAAATTCAATAAATGCGGCACTTGCATGACGAAGGTACATGCAGCAGATCCACACATGACGTGGCTCACTGGAGTAGTATGCGACATAGGCAGGAAAATACCGTTCCCGCCCGGGATCGAACCGGGGACCTTCTGCGTGTGAAGCAGACGTGACAACCGCTACACTACGGAAACGACGGACACGCTCACTCCATCCTTGTACACTCGAAGGCGCCTCAGCCTTTCTTTGGCCCGCGCATGCACACACCATAGTTCTTTTGACAGCCTAAAACCCATCGCTGCCGAGGGCTCAACAAGTCTTCGGGGTGCTCGAGAGGGTGTCTGTCGTAGCATCCCGAACGAGATAGCGGCGTTTCGCGCAGTCGTTATTGCAAGTCACATTAGCAAAAACAATCACCTCCTTAGCAGCAGGCAGTGCGAGCCCAGCTGCAGCTTTACATGAAGATGCCAATAGCGCTGGGAGGCCGCCGACCGCGGGCCACGGCACCTCCGAGAACGGTGCTGCCCATGACCCATTGTGTCGCTACACAGTCTGTCGAAGAACAGCACTGCCGGCAGAGAGCACCTCCCCCATCCCGCCAGCCGCACCAGACTCGAAGAGCACCCTGGACGACTTCGAGGGACGCAGTTTGCTGGAATATTTGGCGCTCGCGCTGTCACAGGGCTCGTTGGTCTAGGGGTATGATTCCTGCTTAGGGTGCAGGAGGTCCCGGGTTCAAATCCCGGACGAGCCCTAGCGTTTTGTGCAAACTGGTCGCACGTCGGTGGCTGAGTCAGCGCAAAAAACTGCCCGTCAATGTAAAGCTAATTTCATATTTGCTCTAAGGAACTGACCCTCTGGTCCGACGTATGAAGGCGATTACCAAGGTTTCGGTACAGATCGTAGCAAATGCTTGTCGGTTTAAAGTGATGAAAAAGTGTTTCCGCCCGGGATCGAACCGGGGACCTTCTGCGTGTTAGGCAGACGTGATAACCGCTACACCACGGAAACTACTGCTTTCAGGCTTGCTTCACAGACAACTTGTAACAAGGTTGCCATCGTAACTTAAAAATTCAATAAATGCGGCACTTGCATGACGAAGGTACATGCAGCAGATCCACACATGACGTGGCTCACTGGAGTAGTATGCGACATAGGCAGGAAAATACTGTTCCCGCCCGCGATCGAACCGGGGACCTTCTGCGTGTGAAGCAGACGTGACAACCGCTACACTACGGAAACGACGGACACGCTCACTCCATCCTTGTACACTCGAAGGCGCCTCAGCCTTTCTTTGGCCCGCGCATGCACACACCATAGTTCTTTTGACAGCCTAAAACCCATCGCTGCCGAGGGCTCAACAAGTCTTCGGGGTGCTCGAGAGGGTGTCTGTCGTAGCATCCCGAACGAGATAGCGGCGTTTCGCGCAGTCGTTATTGCAAGTCACATTAGCAAAAACAATCACCTCCTTAGCAGCAGGCAGTGCGAGCCCAGCTGCAGCTTTACATGAAGATGCCAATAGCGCTGGGAGGCCGCCGACCGCGGGCCACGGCACCTCCGAGAACGGTGCTGCCCATGACCCATTGTGTCGCTACACAGTCTGTCGAAGAACAGCACTGCCGGCAGAGAGCACCTCCCCCATCCCGCCAGCCGCACCAGACTCGAAGAGCACCCTGGACGACTTCGAGGGACGCAGTTTGCTGGAATATTTGGCGCTCGCGCTGTCACAGGGCTCGTTGGTCTAGGGGTATGATTCCTGCTTAGGGTGCAGGAGGTCCCGGGTTCAAATCCCGGACGAGCCCTAGCGTTTTGTGCAAACTGGTCGCACGTCGGTGGCTGAGTCAGCGCAAAAAACTGCCCGTCAATGTAAAGCTAATTTCATATTTGCTCTAAGGAACTGACCCTCTGGTCCGACGTATGAAGGCGATTACCAAGGTTTCGGTACAGATCGTAGCAAATGCTTGTCGGTTTAAAGTGATGAAAAAGTGTTTCCGCCCGGGATCGAACCGGGGACCTTCTGCGTGTTAGGCAGACGTGATAACCGCTACACCACGGAAACTACTGCTTTCAGGCTTGCTTCACAGACAACTTGTAACAAGGTTGCCATCGTAACTTAAAAATTCAATAAATGCGGCACTTGCATGACGAAGGTACATGCAGCAGATCCACACATGACGTGGCTCACTGGAGTAGTATGCGACATAGGTTGGAAAATACTGTTCCCGCCCGGGATCGAACCGGGGACCTTCTGCGTGTGAAGCAGACGTGACAACCGCTACACTACGGAAACGACGGACACGCTCACTCCATCCTTGTACACTCGAAGGCGCCTCAGCCTTTCTTTGGCCCGCGCATGCACACACCATAGTTCTTTTGACAGCCTAAAACCCATCGCTGCCGAGGGCTCAACAAGTCTTCGGGGTGCTCGAGAGGGTGTCTGTCGTAGCATCCCGAACGAGATAGCGGCGTTTCGCGCAGTCGTTATTGCAAGTCACATTAGCAAAAACAATCACCTCCTTAGCAGCAGGCAGTGCGAGCCCAGCTGCAGCTTTACATGAAGATGCCAATAGCGCTGGGAGGCCGCCGACCGCGGGCCACGGCACCTCCGAGAACGGTGCTGCCCATGACCCATTGTGTCGCTACACAGTCTGTCGAAGAACAGCACTGCCGGCAGAGAGCACCTCCCCCATCCCGCCAGCCGCACCAGACTCGAAGAGCACCCTGGACGACTTCGAGGGACGCAGTTTGCTGGAATATTTGGCGCTCGCGCTGTCACAGGGCTCGTTGGTCTAGGGGTATGATTCCTGCTTAGGGTGCAGGAGGTCCCGGGTTCAAATCCCGGACGAGCCCTAGCGTTTTGTGCAAACTGGTCGCACGTCGGTGGCTGAGTCAGCGCAAAAAACTGCCCGTCAATGTAAAGCTAATTTCATATTTGCTCTAAGGAACTGACCCTCTGGTCCGACGTATGAAGGTGATTACCAAGGTTTCGGTACAGATCGTAGCAAATGCTTGTCGGTTTAAAGTGATGAAAAATTGTTTCCGCCCGGGATCGAACCGGGGACCTTCTGCGTGTTAGGCAGACGTGATAACCGCTACACCACGGAAACTACTGCTTTCAGGCTTGCTTCACAGACAACTTGTAACAAGGTTGCCATCGTAACTTAAAAATTCAATAAATGCGGCACTTGCATGACGAAGGTACATGCAGCAGATCCACACATGACGTGGCTCACTGGAGTAGTATGCGACATAGGCAGGAAAATACTGTCCCCGCCCGGGATCGAACCGGGGATCTGCGTGTGAAGCAGACGTGATAACCGCTACACTACGGAAACGACGGACACGCTCACTCCATCCTTGTACACTCGAAGGCGCCTCAGCCTTTCTTTGGCCCGCGCATGCACACACCATAGTTCTTTTGACAGCCTAAAACCCATCGCTGCCGAGGGCTCAACAAGTCTTCGGGGTGCTCGAGAGGGTGTCTGTCGTAGCATCCCGAACGAGATAGCGGCGTTTCGCGCAGTCGTTATTGCAAGTCACATTAGCAAAAACAATCACCTCCTTAGCAGCAGGCAGTGCGAGCCCAGCTGCAGCTTTACATGAAGATGCCAATAGCGCTGGGAGGCCGCCGACCGCGGGCCACGGCACCTCCGAGAACGGTGCTGCCCATGACCCATTGTGTCGCTACACAGTCTGTCGAAGAACAGCACTGCCGGCAGAGAGCACCTCCCCCATCCCGCCAGCCGCACCAGACTCGAAGAGCACCCTGGACGACTTCGAGGGACGCAGTTTGCTGGAATATTTGGCGCTCGCGCTGTCACAGGGCTCGTTGGTCTAGGGGCATTCCGCCGGCGGCGGCCGTGCTGTGCGGACGTGCGGAGCGGCTGTTGCGGTGTTTACATCGTCGCTGCGAGCGGCGGCGCTGTGTGGTGAGTGCGCGCTTTCTGCGTTAGTTCTAGTCCACGATCACATTTCTAGAATGACATAATGGAGCAGACAACGCGACGCGATACTTTGAAGTTGATTTTCGATCCGAACTACTCCCGGCCGAAATCTTACGAAGTTGAGGCATTTATCGAAGAAACTTTTCAGATCAAAGTGGATGAATTGATTGGAATTCACCTGTCGCTTGTCAGTCCGACTGTGTTCCTTAAGTTATCCAGTTCTGACAAGTGCGACCAAATTGTAGAAACATGTGGTGGGGTGGCAAAATTCAAACATTCAGACGGACACAGAGGGCAGGTTACGGTTTCGCGTGCCGGAATGGGAATAAGAACGATTCGCATCTTTGAGCTCCCCTTTGAAATAACGCCCGAGGAGATTAACAACAAACTGAGAGACTATGGCACCATTATCAGCAATGTCGCCGAAAAATGGTCTAGCTTGCACAAGTATCCAGTATTAAATGGCGTCAGACAAGTTAAGATTGACATGCTGAAACATATCCCATCGTATCTCTGGATTGGTGGATACCGAGCGATCATCATTTACGATGGGCAGCCGAGAACCTGCTCGGGTTGTGGTTCGACCCAGCACGTCCGCGCGCAGTGTGTTCAACGGCGTGTGATGCAACTGCCGACTGGGGAGCGAGACCCGCCTAGGCAAATGGCCACGCTACCCGTGACGTACGCCGCCGCAATTCGCAGTGACGTCGCCCCAGACATGTGTTTCGACAGGGCGGCAGTTGCTTATGCCGACGTTCCCGATGGTAACGTAGCCATGGATACTAGCAACACGGAAGCTACAGGTCCAGCACACTCACAAGACGAGGAAACTGACAGGCGTGCAGAACAAGACCAGGCTAAGACGGCAGAAGAAGGCATGTGCGAACCACTCGAAGAAGTTGGGCAACACAAAGAGGACACGGTTGCCACGTCGGAGGAAAATGACCAGCAGCCTACAACTGTTTCACCGAAGAAACGGAAGAAACGTCGAATAGCCCGACAGGGAGCAGCAGAAATCGCGCCAATCCTGCGTGAAAAGGCGAAACAGATAGGCCAAGAACTGGCGGAGACGACACAGGCAACTCCTCTGGAAGATCTAACAACAAAGAAGAAGACCCGAAATGAGGACACTGAACCCGACCGTGGTATCCACATTCCGGACGGTACAGCTAGTCCGAAGGACCCTCCACCTGTACCAACAACGGACACGCGGGAAGTTACGTGCACGCGAGATTGGGCGGATGACATGGGAGAGCAAAACCATGATGCAGAAATGGCTGACATACCACAACGTTCAGGACGGACGGCACCCGGCCGTCGACAAGATGTGTCCACCCGGCAACAAACCACCATCAAAGACGCTCGTGCAGCAGATGATGATGCCGACTTCTTCTAAGTGGAGCAAACATCCACTTCACCTGGCAAACAGTATCCCACCTGACACGGTATAGTCGACATGACGTCCTTGCAGGCGTACAGAATTGCGACCTTGAATATAAATAAAATTAGCAGCACCCTCAATCTGAGAAATCTCCAAGATTTTCTGTACGCCGCTGATGTTGACATCTTAATGCTGCAAGAAGTAACGGCTATCCGTTTGGACGACATCACTGGCTACAACGCCGTCATCAATCCTGGCAATGACAATAGCCTCGGCACAGCGATTATGACTAAAGAGGGGATCCTACTTACAGACGTGACGAAACTGCCGAACAGTAGAGGTCTCGCTGTCACGATAAACAACACCAGGTTTATCAACATCTATGCCCCGTCAGGAACCGGAAACAAGCGCCGCAGGGCCGAATTTTTCAAGGAGGACATTGCCCCCCTTTTCGCGGCGCGATTTGAACAAATACTATTTGCGGGTGACTTTAATTGCGTGCTGAGTCCCAAAGATCAGACGCCAAATTTTAACAAATCTCTGGAGCTGGAGAACATCGTCAGAGAATTCCATCTGTTGGATACTTGGGAACTAAAACATGGTGATCAGCTCGGTTTCACCTATATCACCAGACATTCTGCCAGTCGTATCGACAGGATTTACGCAACGTCCAATTTAAGGCGACACGTTTTACAGTCCGAGCTATGGCCCACTATTTTCTCTGATCATATCGCGTACATATGTACAATAAATTTAGAGAAACAAGGAACTTACAGGGCGAGAGGTCAGTGGAAGCTAAACGTTGCTCATCTTTCGGATCCTGGATGTCACGCCGCCTTCCACACCACTTGGGCAGAATGTGAAAGGAAGTTCCACTTGTATGGTACGGCGCTGACTTGGTGGCTAAACTGCGCGAAGCCCGCAATAACAAAGACAATGAAAACTTACTCCCGTGAAAAAGTCGCCTGGCGGAAGCGGACATTAGACTTTTACTTCAGCTGTCTGAGAGACTTGTGCGTTCGGGATGTTACAATCACATCAAACTATGGGCAAATCAACAGAATAAAAGCAAAATTGCTCACCCTGCAGAGACACCATCTCGAAGGCTGTAAAATACGAACGCGTTTGCAGAACGGTACACGAGAAGAAACAACATCGATGTACCACATCCTCCAAGAGAACAAAAGACAAAAACGGAAAATTCTGACGGAACTCAAAACTTCAGACGGGAGACTCTTGACAGATCAAGCTGCAATACGAGACGAGATCCATCGACACTTTAGTGAGTTGCTGGCCAATACACAGACAGATGAAACAGCGCAGCAAACTCTCACTGCTAGGACGACAGAGCGCCTCACTCCAGAAGAAGCTGATGTGCTCGCAGCAAGAATAACGGATGAAGACGTCGAAGATGCCATCTCGAGGAGTCCAAAGAATAAATCACCTGGACCAGATGGGCTTCCCGCTGAATTTTATCAAACTTTTCGCGAAAAGATAATTGCTAAATTGACACTCGTCTGCAATGAAATACTAAATGCCGACACTGACCTTCCGAAGGAATTCTGTGAAGGTACAGTGGTCTTAGTCCCCAAAACACCAAGAGGCAAAACCGTAGAGAATCTTCGACCCATAACACTTCTCAATAGTGATTATAAAATCTTCGCCCGTATCATGATGCAAAGGTTCAATTCAGTTATTCGTACAGTGACAGGAGCTTACCAGACAAGTGTGGGAAAGGATAGAACGATATTTCAGACCTTATGCGACTACAGAGACATTATAGCGATATCGGAAGCCTGCAACATTCGCTGTGCCCTGATGTCGCTTGACTTTGAAAAAGCTTTTGATAAAGTTAATCATTCGTACCTGTTCCGGTGTATGACATCCATGCACTTCCCACAGAAAATTATAGCCTCCGTAAAAAACATACTGACGAATAGCACGTCCAGAATCAGTGTCAACGGACAACTCAGTCACCCGATAAATATTCAGAGTTCGGTAAGACAAGGTTGCCCCATGTCCATGACGCTCTTCGCGATTGCGCTTGAACCTCTCTTAGTATCCCTGACTCGGCAACTCCGCGGACTACATATACACGGACAGAAGATCATATGTCAAGCCTACGCGGACGATGTAGGGGTACTTGTGACTGACGACAGCGAGGTGGATACAGTACTTGAAGTTGTGGCGACCTACGAACTGGCGTCAGGAGCTAAACTCAACCGCAATAAATCTGGTATTATGAATCTTGGTAGGGGCATAGAGATCAGAGCCTCTGGACGTATCAACACTGTGGAAAAACTAAAATGCCTTGGAATAGAATATACAAGTAATATCCGCCGCACAGCCGCTCTCAATTACAGAAAATTACTTGCCACATTACGAGCAAGCATAAAACAACACAGCTTGCGTAATTTAAATGCAATACAAAAAGTGCAACTAGCCAATACCTATATCACCTCCAAAGTAAACTATGTTGCTCAAGTGCTTCCTCTGCCACGAACCATAGGACACCAAATGCAAGCAGCTCTTGGTTATTTTGTCAGCAGAGGTCAGATATTTAAGGTTTCGTATGATACCTTGACGCTACCGACACGCAGTGGAGGGCTACATCTCACAGACATCTACCTTAAAGCGCAAGCGCTGTATGTTAGCAAAACTTATAAACAGTGGCAACGATCACCGCGGACCTTAGTGGCTCATCTCTTACGTGAAATCACCCCAGTCAGCAGAGATCCACCAATCGATGTGCATCACATCTCCCACGAGCTGTACCACTATAAACACTTTCTTGTGGAATACAGCTATGTACGCCATAGAATACCGGAGAAGGACATATACCAGGTTAAGGAGGTATACAACACCTTGCTGGAAGGAAAATTGCGCAATCGAATAGAAAACAAGTTTCGACATTATAACTGGAAAAACATATGGGAAAACATATCTGACCCCCATCTACCATCCAATGTGCGATCGACGTGGTACCTCGCAGTCAATAGAAAAATCCCCACCAACTCTAAACTGCACGCGATACGTCTGGCACACACACCAAACTGTCCCAGCTGCAATGTCGTCGACACCGAAGAACATCGTTTCGTCTGTGACGATGTGAAAGACGTGTGGAATCTCTTCCGGCAAAAACTAGCACATGTGCTCCGCACGTCACCTAACACCATTACACCGACACACGTCCTTCTGCCAGATGACGTGCCATATCCTACCACTAAAAGAAGGTCAGCCAACTGGCTCAAAGGATTGACAGTCCATTACATCTCAACGGCTATGACGAAGAGTGCAGAAGACTTTTGGATGTACCTGATGACAGAACTTCAAAAGCTCAAACGACAAAAGAAATACAAGGAAAATTACGCAAATTTCTTGAACCGAACTTTGTCCTACCGACAGAGCTGAAGAACGATTAAACGATGTTTATTTATTTATTTATTTATTTTTATGAAATTCTCTATTAAGTTTCTCATTCCTTTTGCGCCAACAAGGTGGCTATTTCGTTTACCCTTTGCCCTCGTGTAGCGGCACTAATAGGTTGCTGACGCAACCCTGAGACGCCAGCGGGCAGAAGTACGCCTGGCTCTCCTATAAAAATCGCTTCCACACAAAGATTGAAGAATGTAGCGGACCTATTTTCTTTCCACAACTCCAAAAGAAGGGATTTTGTTTCACTTGTACACATTTACTTCGTTGGTCAACTATCTGTTATGGAACAAACATAGCACAGAAGCTAGCCGAAGAAGGCACAAATGGCGAGCGGAAGGACGGGCTGTAGGGGAGGAAGGAGGCCCGAAAACAAAAAAAAAAAAAAAAAAAAAAAAAGAAAAAAAAAAAAACAACAAAAAAAATAAAAAAAAAAAAAGGGGTATGATTCCTGCTTAGGGTGCAGGAGGTCCCGGGTTCAAATCCCGGACGAGCCCTAGCGTTTTGTGCAAACTGGTCGCACGTCGGTGGCTGAGTCAGCGCAAAAAACTGCCCGTCAATGTAAAGCTAATTTCATATTTGCTCTAAGGAACTGACCCTCTGGTCCGACGTATGAAGGTGATTACCAAGGTTTCGGTACAGATCGTAGCAAATGCTTGTCGGTTTAAAGTGATGAAAAAGTGTTTCCGCCCGGGATCGAACCGGGGACCTTCTGCGTGTTAGGCAGACGTGATAACCGCTACACCACGGAAACTACTGCTTTCAGGCTTGCTTCACAGACAACTTGTAACAAGGTTGCCATCGTAACTTAAAAATTCAATAAATGCGGCACTTGCATGACGAAGGTACATGCAGCAGATCCACACATGACGTGGCTCACTGGAGTAGTATGCGACATAGGCAGGAAAATACTGTTCCCGCCCGGGATCGAACCGGGGACCTTCTGCGTGTGAAGCAGACGTGATAACCGCTACACTACGGAAACGACGGACGCGCTCACTCCATCCTTGTACACTCGAAGGCGCCTCAGCCTTTCTTTGGCCCGCGCATGCACACACCATAGTTCTTTTGACAGCCTAAAACCCATCGCTGCCGAGGGCTCAACAAGTCTTCGGGGTGCTCGAGAGGGTGTCTGTCGTAGCATCCCGAACGAGATAGCGGCGTTTCGCGCAGTCGTTATTGCAAGTCACATTAGCAAAAACAATCACCTCCTTAGCAGCAGGCAGTGCGAGCCCAGCTGCAGCTTTACATGAAGATGCCAATAGCGCTGGGAGGCCGCCGACCGCGGGCCACGGCACCTCCGAGAACGGTGCTGCCCATGACCCATTGTGTCGCTACACAGTCTGTCGAAGAACAGCACTGCCGGCAGAGAGCACCTCCCCCATCCCGCCAGCCGCACCAGACTCGAAGAGCACCCTGGACGACTTCGAGGGACGCAGTTTGCTGGAATATTTGGCGCTCGCGCTGTCACAGGGCTCGTTGGTCTAGGGGTATGATTCCTGCTTAGGGTGCAGGAGGTCCCGGGTTCAAATCCCAGACGAGCCCTAGCGTTTTGTGCAAACTGGTCGCACGTCGGTGGCTGAGTCAGCGCAAAAAACTGCCCGTCAATGTAAAGCTAATTTCATATTTGCTCTAAGGAACTGACCCTCTGGTCCGACGTATGAAGGCGATTACCAAGGTTTCGGTACAGATCGTAGCAAATGCTTGTCGGTTTAAAGTGATGAAAAAGTGTTTCCGCCCGGGATCGAACCGGGGACCTTCTGCGTGTTAGGCAGACGTGATAACCGCTACACCACGGAAACTACTGCTTTCAGGCTTGCTTCACAGACAACTTGTAACAAGGTTGCCATCGTAACTTAAAAATTCAATAAATGCGGCACTTGCATGACGAAGGTACATGCAGCAGATCCACACATGACGTGGCTCACTGGAGTAGTATGCGACATAGGCAGGAAAATACTGTTCCCGCCCGGGATCGAACCGGGGACCTTCTGCGTGTGAAGCAGACGTGACAACCGCTACACTACGGAAACGACGGACACGCTCACTCCATCCTTGTACACTCGAAGGCGCCTCAGCCTTTCTTTGGCCCGCGCATGCACACACCATAGTTCTTTTGACAGCCTAAAACCCATCGCTGCCGAGGGCTCAACAAGTCTTCGGGGTGCTCGAGAGGGTGTCTGTCGTAGCATCCCGAACGAGATAGCGGCGTTTCGCGCAGTCGTTATTGCAAGTCACATTAGCAAAAACAATCACCTCCTTAGCAGCAGGCAGTGCGAGCCCAGCTGCAGCTTTACATGAAGATGCCAATAGCGCTGGGAGGCCGCCGACCGCGGGCCACGGCACCTCCGAGAACGGTGCTGCCCATGACCCATTGTGTCGCTACACAGTCTGTCGAAGAACAGCACTGCCGGCAGAGAGCACCTCCCCCATCCCGCCAGCCGCACCAGACTCGAAGAGCACCCTGGACGACTTCGAGGGACGCAGTTTGCTGGAATATTTGGCGCTCGCGCTGTCACAGGGCTCGTTGGTCTAGGGGTATGATTCCTGCTTAGGGTGCAGGAGGTCCCGGGTTCAAATCCCGGACGAGCCCTAGCGTTTTGTGCAAACTGGTCGCACGTCGGTGGCTGAGTCAGCGCAAAAAACTGCCCGTCAATGTAAAGCTAATTTCATATTTGCTCTAAGGAACTGACCCTCTGGTCCGACGTATGAAGGCGATTACCAAGGTTTCGGTACAGATCGTAGCAAATGCTTGTCGGTTTAAAGTGATGAAAAAGTGTTTCCGCCCGGGATCGAACCGGGGACCTTCTGCGTGTTAGGCAGACGTGATAACCGCTACACCACGGAAACTACTGCTTTCAGGCTTGCTTCACAGACAACTTGTAACAAGGTTGCCATCGTAACTTAAAAATTCAATAAATGCGGCACTTGCATGACGAAGGTACATGCAGCAGATCCACACATGACGTGGCTCACTGGAGTAGTATGCGACATAGGCAGGAAAATACTGTTCCCGCCCGGGATCGAACCGGGGACCTTCTGCGTGTGAAGCAGACGTGACAACCGCTACACTACGGAAACGACGGACACGCTCACTCCATCCTTGTACACTCGAAGGCGCCTCAGCCTTTCTTTGGCCCGCGCATGCACACACCATAGTTCTTTTGACAGCCTAAAACCCATCGCTGCCGAGGGCTCAACAAGTCTTCGGGGTGCTCGAGAGGGTGTCTGTCGTAGCATCCCGAACGAGATAGCGGCGTTTCGCGCAGTCGTTATTGCAAGTCACATTAGCAAAAACAATCACCTCCTTAGCAGCAGGCAGTGCGAGCCCAGCTGCAGCTTTACATGAAGATGCCAATAGCGCTGGGAGGCCGCCGACCGCGGGCCACGGCACCTCCGAGAACGGTGCTGCCCATGACCCATTGTGTCGCTACACAGTCTGTCGAAGAACAGCACTGCCGGCAGAGAGCACCTCCCCCATCCCGCCAGCCGCACCAGACTCGAAGAGCACCCTGGACGACTTCGAGGGACGCAGTTTGCTGGAATATTTGGCGCTCGCGCTGTCACAGGGCTCGTTGGTCTAGGGGTATGATTCCTGCTTAGGGTGCAGGAGGTCCCGGGTTCAAATCCCGGACGAGCCCTAGCGTTTTGTGCAAACTGGTCGCACGTCGGTGGCTGAGTCAGCGCAAAAAACTGCCCGTCAATGTAAAGCTAATTTCATATTTGCTCTAAGGAACTGACCCTCTGGTCCGACGTATGAAGGTGATTACCAAGGTTTCGGTACAGATCGTAGCAAATGCTTGTCGGTTTAAAGTGATGAAAAAGTGTTTCCGCCCGGGATCGAACCGGGGACCTTCTGCGTGTTAGGCAGACGTGATAACCGCTACACCACGGAAACTACTGCTTTCAGGCTTGCTTCACAGACAACTTGTAACAAGTTTGCCATCGTAACTTAAAAATTCAATAAATGCGGCACTTGCATGACGAAGGTACATGCAGCAGATCCACACATGACGTGGCTCACTGGAGTAGTATGCGACATAGGCAGGAAAATACTGTTCCCGCCCGGGATCGAACCGGGGACCTTCTGCGTGTGAAGCAGACGTGACAACCGCTACACTACGGAAACGACGGACACGCTCACTCCATCCTTGTACACTCGAAGGCGCCTCAGCCTTTCTTTGGCCCGCGCATGCACACACCATAGTTCTTTTGACAGCCTAAAACCCATCGCTGCCGAGGGCTCAACAAGTCTTCGGGGTGCTCGAGAGGGTGTCTGTCGTAGCATCCCGAACGAGATAGCGGCGTTTCGCGCAGTCGTTATTGCAAGTCACATTAGCAAAAACAATCACCTCCTTAGCAGCAGGCAGTGCGAGCCCAGCTGCAGCTTTACATGAAGATGCCAATAGCGCTGGGAGGCCGCCGACCGCGGGCCACGGCACCTCCGAGAACGGTGCTGCCCATGACCCATTGTGTCGCTACACAGTCTGTCGAAGAACAGCACTGCCGGCAGAGAGCACCTCCCCCATCCCGCCAGCCGCACCAGACTCGAAGAGCACCCTGGACGACTTCGAGGGACGCAGTTTGCTGGAATATTTGGCGCTCGCGCTGTCACAGGGCTCGTTGGTCTAGGGGTATGATTCCTGCTTAGGGTGCAGGAGGTCCCGGGTTCAAATCCCGGACGAGCCCTAGCGTTTTGTGCAAACTGGTCGCACGTCGGTGGCTGAGTCAGCGCAAAAAACTGCCCGTCAATGTAAAGCTAATTTCATATTTGCTCTAAGGAACTGACCCTCTGGTCCGACGTATGAAGGCGATTACCAAGGTTTCGGTACAGATCGTAGCAAATGCTTGTCGGTTTAAAGTGATGAAAAAGTGTTTCCGCCCGGGATCGAACCGGTGACCTTCTGCGTGTTAGGCGGACGTGATAACCGCTACACCACGGAAACTACTGCTTTCAGGCTTGCTTCACAGACAACTTGTAACAAGGTTGCCATCGTAACTTAAAAATTCAATAAATGCGGCACTTGCATGACGAAGGTACATGCAGCAGATCCACACATGACGTGGCTCACTGGAGTAGTATGCGACATAGGCAGGAAAATACTGTTCCCGCCCGGGATCGAACCGGGGACCTTCTGCGTGTGAAGCAGACGTGACAACCGCTACACTACGGAAACGACGGACACGCTCACTCCATCCTTGTACACTCGAAGGCGCCTCAGCCTTTCTTTGGCCCGCGCATGCACACACCATAGTTCTTTTGACAGCCTAAAACCCATCGCTGCCGAGGGCTCAACAAGTCTTCGGGGTGCTCGAGAGGGTGTCTGTCGTAGCATCCCGAACGAGATAGCGGCGTTTCGCGCAGTCGTTATTGCAAGTCACATTAGCAAAAACAATCACCTCCTTAGCAGCAGGCAGTGCGAGCCCAGCTGCAGCTTTACATGAAGATGCCAATAGCGCTGGGAGGCCGCCGACCGCGGGCCACGGCACCTCCGAGAACGGTGCTGCCCATGACCCATTGTGTCGCTACACAGTCTGTCGAAGAACAGCACTGCCGGCAGAGAGCACCTCCCCCATCCCGCCAGCCGCACCAGACTCGAAGAGCACCCTGGACGACTTCGAGGGACGCAGTTTGCTGGAATATTTGGCGCTCGCGCTGTCACAGGGCTCGTTGGTCTAGGGGTATGATTCCTGCTTAGGGTGCAGGAGGTCCCGGGTTCAAATCCCGGACGAGCCCTAGCGTTTTGTGCAAACTGGTCGCACGTCGGTGGCTGAGTCAGCGCAAAAAACTGCCCGTCAATGTAAAGCTAATTTCATATTTGCTCTAAGGAACTGACCCTCTGGTCCGACGTATGAAGGCGATTACCAAGGTTTCGGTACAGATCGTAGCAAATGCTTGTCGGTTTAAAGTGATGAAAAAGTGTTTCCGCCCGGGATCGAACCGGGGACCTTCTGCGTGTTAGGCAGACGTGATAACCGCTACACCACGGAAACTACTGCTTTCAGGCTTGCTTCACAGACAACTTGTAACAAGGTTGCCATCGTAACTTAAAAATTCAATAAATGCGGCACTTGCATGACGAAGGTACATGCAGCAGATCCACACATGACGTGGCTCACTGGAGTAGTATGCGACATAGGCAGGAAAATACTGTTCCCGCCCGGGATCGAACCGGGGACCTTCTGCGTGTGAAGCAGACGTGACAACCGCTACACTACGGAAACGACGGACACGCTCACTCCATCCTTGTACACTCGAAGGCGCCTCAGCCTTTCTTTGGCCCGCGCATGCACACACCATAGTTCTTTTGACAGCCTAAAACCCATCGCTGCCGAGGGCTCAACAAGTCTTCGGGGTGCTCGAGAGGGTGTCTGTCGTAGCATCCCGAACGAGATAGCGGCGTTTCGCGCAGTCGTTATTGCAAGTCACATTAGCAAAAACAATCACCTCCTTAGCAGCAGGCAGTGCGAGCCCAGCTGCAGCTTTACATGAAGATGCCAATAGCGCTGGGAGGCCGCCGACCGCGGGCCACGGCACCTCCGAGAACGGTGCTGCCCATGACCCATTGTGTCGCTACACAGTCTGTCGAAGAACAGCACTGCCGGCAGAGAGCACCTCCCCCATCCCGCCAGCCGCACCAGACTCGAAGAGCACCCTGGACGACTTCGAGGGACGCAGTTTGCTGGAATATTTGGCGCTCGCGCTGTCACAGGGCTCGTTGGTCTAGGGGTATGATTCCTGCTTAGGGTGCAGGAGGTCCCGGGTTCAAATCCCGGACGAGCCCTAGCGTTTTGTGCAAACTGGTCGCACGTCGGTGGCTGAGTCAGCGCAAAAAACTGCCCGTCAATGTAAAGCTAATTTCATATTTGCTCTAAGGAACTGACCCTCTGGTCCGACGTATGAAGGCGATTACCAAGGTTTCGGTACAGATCGTAGCAAATGCTTGTCGGTTTAAAGTGATGAAAAAGTGTTTCCGCCCGGGATCGAACCGGGGACCTTCTGCGTGTTAGGCAGACGTGATAACCGCTACACCACGGAAACTACTGCTTTCAGGCTTGCTTCACAGACAACTTGTAACAAGGTTGCCATCGTAACTTAAAAATTCAATAAATGCGGCACTTGCATGACGAAGGTACATGCAGCAGATCCACACATGACGTGGCTCACTGGAGTAGTATGCGACATAGGCAGGAAAATACTGTTCCCGCCCGGGATCGAACCGGGGACCTTCTGCGTGTGAAGCAGACGTGACAACCGCTACACTACGGAAACGACGGACACGCTCACTCCATCCTTGTACACTCGAAGGCGCCTCAGCCTTTCTTTGGCCCGCGCATGCACACACCATAGTTCTTTTGACAGCCTAAAACCCATCGCTGCCGAGGGCTCAACAAGTCTTCGGGGTGCTCGAGAGGGTGTCTGTCGTAGCATCCCGAACGAGATAGCGGCGTTTCGCGCAGTCGTTATTGCAAGTCACATTAGCAAAAACAATCACCTCCTTAGCAGCAGGCAGTGCGAGCCCAGCTGCAGCTTTACATGAAGATGCCAATAGCGCTGGGAGGCCGCCGACCGCGGGCCACGGCACCTCCGAGAACGGTGCTGCCCATGACCCATTGTGTCGCTACACAGTCTGTCGAAGAACAGCACTGCCGGCAGAGAGCACCTCCCCCATCCCGCCAGCCGCACCAGACTCGAAGAGCACCCTGGACGACTTCGAGGGACGCAGTTTGCTGGAATATTTGGCGCTCGCGCTGTCACAGGGCTCGTTGGTCTAGGGGTATGATTCCTGCTTAGGGTGCAGGAGGTCCCGGGTTCAAATCCCGGACGAGCCCTAGCGTTTTGTGCAAACTGGTCGCACGTCGGTGGCTGAGTCAGCGCAAAAAACTGCCCGTCAATGTAAAGCTAATTTCATATTTGCTCTAAGGAACTGACCCTCTGGTCCGACGTATGAAGGCGATTACCAAGGTTTCGGTACAGATCGTAGCAAATGCTTGTCGGTTTAAAGTGATGAAAAAGTGTTTCCGCCCGGGATCGAACCGGGGACCTTCTGCGTGTTAGGCAGACGTGATAACCGCTACACCACGGAAACTACTGCTTTCAGGCTTGCTTCACAGACAACTTGTAACAAGGTTGCCATCGTAACTTAAAAATTCAATAAATGCGGCACTTGCATGACGAAGGTACATGCAGCAGATCCACACATGACGTGGCTCACTGGAGTAGTATGCGACATAGGCAGGAAAATACTGTTCCCGCCCGGGATCGAACCGGGGACCTTCTGCGTGTGAAGCAGACGTGACAACCGCTACACTACGGAAACGACGGACACGCTCACTCCATCCTTGTACACTCGAAGGCGCCTCAGCCTTTCTTTGGCCCGCGCATGCACACACCATAGTTCTTTTGACAGCCTAAAACCCATCGCTGCCGAGGGCTCAACAAGTCTTCGGGGTGCTCGAGAGGGTGTCTGTCGTAGCATCCCGAACGAGATAGCGGCGTTTCGCGCAGTCGTTATTGCAAGTCACATTAGCAAAAACAATCACCTCCTTAGCAGCAGGCAGTGCGAGCCCAGCTGCAGCTTTACATGAAGATGCCAATAGCGCTGGGAGGCCGCCGACCGCGGGCCACGGCACCTCCGAGAACGGTGCTGCCCATGACCCATTGTGTCGCTACACAGTCTGTCGAAGAACAGCACTGCCGGCAGAGAGCACCTCCCCCATCCCGCCAGCCGCACCAGACTCGAAGAGCACCCTGGACGACTTCGAGGGACGCAGTTTGCTGGAATATTTGGCGCTCGCGCTGTCACAGGGCTCGTTGGTCTAGGGGTATGATTCCTGCTTAGGGTGCAGGAGGTCCCGGGTTCAAATCCCGGACGAGCCCTAGCGTTTTGTGCAAACTGGTCGCACGTCGGTGGCTGAGTCAGCGCAAAAAACTGCCCGTCAATGTAAAGCTAATTTCATATTTGCTCTAAGGAACTGACCCTCTGGTCCGACGTATGAAGGCGATTACCAAGGTTTCGGTACAGATCGTAGCAAATGCTTGTCGGTTTAAAGTGATGAAAAAGTGTTTCCGCCCGGGATCGAACCGGGGACCTTCTGCGTGTTAGGCAGACGTGATAACCGCTACACCACGGAAACTACTGCTTTCAGGCTTGCTTCACAGACAACTTGTAACAAGGTTGCCATCGTAACTTAAAAATTCAATAAATGCGGCACTTGCATGACGAAGGTACATGCAGCAGATCCACACATGACGTGGCTCACTGGAGTAGTATGCGACATAGGCAGGAAAATACTGTTCCCGCCCGGGATCGAACCGGGGACCTTCTGCGTGTGAAGCAGACGTGACAACCGCTACACTACGGAAACGACGGACACGCTCACTCCATCCTTGTACACTCGAAGGCGCCTCAGCCTTTCTTTGGCCCGCGCATGCACACACCATAGTTCTTTTGACAGCCTAAAACCCATCGCTGCCGAGGGCTCAACAAGTCTTCGGGGTGCTCGAGAGGGTGTCTGTCGTAGCATCCCGAACGAGATAGCGGCGTTTCGCGCAGTCGTTATTGCAAGTCACATTAGCAAAAACAATCACCTCCTTAGCAGCAGGCAGTGCGAGCCCAGCTGCAGCTTTACATGAAGATGCCAATAGCGCTGGGAGGCCGCCGACCGCGGGCCACGGCACCTCCGAGAACGGTGCTGCCCATGACCCATTGTGTCGCTACACAGTCTGTCGAAGAACAGCACTGCCGGCAGAGAGCACCTCCCCCATCCCGCCAGCCGCACCAGACTCGAAGAGCACCCTGGACGACTTCGAGGGACGCAGTTTGCTGGAATATTTGGCGCTCGCGCTGTCACAGGGCTCGTTGGTCTAGGGGTATGATTCCTGCTTAGGGTGCAGGAGGTCCCGGGTTCAAATCCCGGACGAGCCCTAGCGTTTTGTGCAAACTGGTCGCACGTCGGTGGCTGAGTCAGCGCAAAAAACTGCCCGTCAATGTAAAGCTAATTTCATATTTGCTCTAAGGAACTGACCCTCTGGTCCGACGTATGAAGGTGATTACCAAGGTTTCGGTACAGATCGTAGCAAATGCTTGTCGGTTTAAAGTGATGAAAAAGTGTTTCCGCCCGGGATCGAACCGGGGACCTTCTGCGTGTTAGGCAGACGTGATAACCGCTACACCACGGAAACTACTGCTTTCAGGCTTGCTTCACAGACAACTTGTAACAAGGTTGCCATCGTAACTTAAAAATTCAATAAATGCGGCACTTGCATGACGAAGGTACATGCAGCAGATCCACACATGACGTGGCTCACTGGAGTAGTATGCGACATAGGCAGGAAAATACTGTTCCCGCCCGGGATCGAACCGGGGACCTTCTGCGTGTGAAGCAGACGTGACAACCGCTACACTACGGAAACGACGGACACGCTCACTCCATCCTTGTACACTCGAAGGCGCCTCAGCCTTTCTTTGGCCCGCGCATGCACACACCATAGTTCTTTTGACAGCCTAAAACCCATCGCTGCCGAGGGCTCAACAAGTCTTCGGGGTGCTCGAGAGGGTGTCTGTCGTAGCATCCCGAACGAGATAGCGGCGTTTCGCGCAGTCGTTATTGCAAGTCACATTAGCAAAAACAATCACCTCCTTAGCAGCAGGCAGTGCGAGCCCAGCTGCAGCTTTACATGAAGATGCCAATAGCGCTGGGAGGCCGCCGACCGCGGGCCACGGCACCTCCGAGAACGGTGCTGCCCATGACCCATTGTGTCGCTACACAGTCTGTCGAAGAACAGCACTGCCGGCAGAGAGCACCTCCCCCATCCCGCCAGCCGCACCAGACTCGAAGAGCACCCTGGACGACTTCGAGGGACGCAGTTTGCTGGAATATTTGGCGCTCGCGCTGTCACAGGGCTCGTTGGTCTAGGGGTATGATTCCTGCTTAGGGTGCAGGAGGTCCCGGGTTCAAATCCCGGACGAGCCCTAGCGTTTTGTGCAAACTGGTCGCACGTCGGTGGCTGAGTCAGCGCAAAAAACTGCCCGTCAATGTAAAGCTAATTTCATATTTGCTCTAAGGAACTGACCCTCTGGTCCGACGTATGAAGGTGATTACCAAGGTTTCGGTACAGATCGTAGCAAATGCTTGTCGGTTTAAAGTGATGAAAAAGTGTTTCCGCCCGGGATCGAACCGGGGACCTTCTGCGTGTTAGGCAGACGTGATAACCGCTACACCACGGAAACTACTGCTTTCAGGCTTGCTTCACAGACAACTTGTAACAAGGTTGCCATCGTAACTTAAAAATTCAATAAATGCGGCACTTGCATGACGAAGGTACATGCAGCAGATCCACACATGACGTGGCTCACTGGAGTAGTATGCGACATAGGCAGGAAAATACTGTTCCCGCCCGGGATCGAACCGGGGACCTTCTGCGTGTGAAGCAGACGTGACAACCGCTACACTACGGAAACGACGGACACGCTCACTCCATCCTTGTACACTCGAAGGCGCCTCAGCCTTTCTTTGGCCCGCGCATGCACACACCATAGTTCTTTTGACAGCCTAAAACCCATCGCTGCCGAGGGCTCAACAAGTCTTCGGGGTGCTCGAGAGGGTGTCTGTCGTAGCATCCCGAACGAGATAGCGGCGTTTCGCGCAGTCGTTATTGCAAGTCACATTAGCAAAAACAATCACCTCCTTAGCAGCAGGCAGTGCGAGCCCAGCTGCAGCTTTACATGAAGATGCCAATAGCGCTGGGAGGCCGCCGACCGCGGGCCACGGCACCTCCGAGAACGGTGCTGCCCATGACCCATTGTGTCGCTACACAGTCTGTCGAAGAACAGCACTGCCGGCAGAGAGCACCTCCCCCATCCCGCCAGCCGCACCAGACTCGAAGAGCACCCTGGACGACTTCGAGGGACGCAGTTTGCTGGAATATTTGGCGCTCGCGCTGTCACAGGGCTCGTTGGTCTAGGGGTATGATTCCTGCTTAGGGTGCAGGAGGTCCCGGGTTCAAATCCCGGACGAGCCCTAGCGTTTTGTGCAAACTGGTCGCACGTCGGTGGCTGAGTCAGCGCAAAAAACTGCCCGTCAATGTAAAGCTAATTTCATATTTGCTCTAAGGAACTGACCCTCTGGTCCGACGTATGAAGGTGATTACCAAGGTTTCGGTACAGATCGTAGCAAATGCTTGTCGGTTTAAAGTGATGAAAAAGTGTTTCCGCCCGGGATCGAACCGGGGACCTTCTGCGTGTTAGGCAGACGTGATAACCGCTACACCACGGAAACTACTGCTTTCAGGCTTGCTTCACAGACAACTTGTAACAAGGTTGCCATCGTAACTTAAAAATTCAATAAATGCGGCACTTGCATGACGAAGGTACATGCAGCAGATCCACACATGACGTGGCTCACTGGAGTAGTATGCGACATAGGCAGGAAAATACTGTTCCCGCCCGGGATCGAACCGGGGACCTTCTGCGTGTGAAGCAGACGTGATAACCGCTACACTACGGAAACGACGGACACGCTCACTCCATCCTTGTACACTCGAAGGCGCCTCAGCCTTTCTTTGGCCCGCGCATGCACACACCATAGTTCTTTTGACAGCCTAAAACCCATCGCTGCCGAGGGCTCAACAAGTCTTCGGGGTGCTCGAGAGGGTGTCTGTCGTAGCATCCCGAACGAGATAGCGGCGTTTCGCGCAGTCGTTATTGCAAGTCACATTAGCAAAAACAATCACCTCCTTAGCAGCAGGCAGTGCGAGCCCAGCTGCAGCTTTACATGAAGATGCCAATAGCGCTGGGAGGCCGCCGACCGCGGGCCACGGCACCTCCGAGAACGGTGCTGCCCATGACCCATTGTGTCGCTACACAGTCTGTCGAAGAACAGCACTGCCGGCAGAGAGCACCTCCCCCATCCCGCCAGCCGCACCAGACTCGAAGAGCACCCTGGACGACTTCGAGGGACGCAGTTTGCTGGAATATTTGGCGCTCGCGCTGTCACAGGGCTCGTTGGTCTAGGGGTATGATTCCTGCTTAGGGTGCAGGAGGTCCCGGGTTCAAATCCCGGACGAGCCCTAGCGTTTTGTGCAAACTGGTCGCACGTCGGTGGCTGAGTCAGCGCAAAAAACTGCCCGTCAATGTAAAGCTAATTTCATATTTGCTCTAAGGAACTGACCCTCTGGTCCGACGTATGAAGGTGATCACCAAGGTTTCGGTACAGATCGTAGCAAATGCTTGTCGGTTTAAAGTGATGAAAAAGTGTTTCCGCCCGGGATCGAACCGGGGACCTTCTGCGTGTTAGGCAGACGTGATAACCGCTACACCACGGAAACTACTGCTTTCAGGCTTGCTTCACAGACAACTTGTAACAAGGTTGCCATCGTAACTTAAAAATTCAATAAATGCGGCACTTGCATGACGAAGGTACATGCAGCAGATCCACACATGACGTGGCTCACTGGAGTAGTATGCGACATAGGCAGGAAAATACTGTTCCCGCCCGGGATCGAACCGGGGACCTTCTGCGTGTGAAGCAGACGTGACAACCGCTACACTACGGAAACGACGGACACGCTCACTCCATCCTTGTACACTCGAAGGCGCCTCAGCCTTTCTTTGGCCCGCGCATGCACACACCATAGTTCTTTTGACAGCCTAATACCCATCGCTGCCGAGGGCTCAACAAGTCTTCGGGGTGCTCGAGAGGGTGTCTGTCGTAGCATCCCGAACGAGATAGCGGCGTTTCGCGCAGTCGTTATTGCAAGTCACATTAGCAAAAACAATCACCTCCTTAGCAGCAGGCAGTGCGAGCCCAGCTGCAGCTTTACATGAAGATGCCAATAGCGCTAGGAGGCCGCCGACCCCGGGCCACGGCACCTCCGAGAACGGTGCTGCCCATGACCCATTGTGTCGCTACACAGTCTGTCGAAGAACAGCACTGCCGGCAGAGAGCACCTCCCCCATCCCGCCAGCCGCACCAGACTCGAAGAGCACCCTGGACGACTTCGAGGGACGCAGTTTGCTGGAATATTTGGCGCTCGCGCTGTCACAGGGCTCGTTGGTCTAGCCCTACAACAAGTTCCGGGCGGAAGTAAACAAGTGAAAATGTTTACCAACCTGCCAGCTGCCGGCGGCAGTGCTGCGACAACGACACGACCGCGTCTCAAAGAATCCACAAAAACTTCGGGACCTCAAAACGCCCCACGACGAAGGCTCAATACACAGCCAAATCTCTCAGCTCCTCGCAACAAGGGAAATTCCACTTCCTCGCAAGCGGATGTAGTACCCCGAAATATTAGTTATGAAATTGTGAGGGAACGATCCGGTGATGACAACAGCAAAGAACTCGGCGAAGCCCACCCTCCACAGTAGTAATTCCGTTGGTACAAGGTTTGTTCCATGCTGTCACCTAAGGTTGCAAAGCTTCTTCGTGTTTTTTCTGTCCTTTTATCCGGTTATGGTTCGCAGCATTCACTGTGTCGTTTTTGCTACAACCGGCCTATGATTCGTAGTGTATCACTTGTTATGGTTTTTATTTCGCTTCCTGATCCAATAATCCTCTTATGGCTGCTCACATTATACCTTTTTAATTCTGCAGCCGGCACTCTTGGGCTCGATGCAATCGTTTTGTTATACTTTTACATCTCATTACCTATATGCTACAGGCCTATACTATCACCTCCCTTAATATCAATAGGATTACGTCAGAGTTAAAATTTGCTTTATTAAAAGAATTTTTGTTTGACTCTGGTACAGATATTGCCCTTTTACAAGAGGTTGCTACACGGCAAATTAACATTCCCGGCTATGTTGCAATAATCAATTTCGCTCCCGAATTCAGTGCTGGCACAGCGATTTTAGTCAGGGAAGGAATACCTCTAACCGATGTCGAAAAGTTAGACTCTGGACGGGGCATAGGCGTGAATATCATGGGCGTCAGTGTAATCAATCTGTATGCACCATCTGGAAGTACACGGCGCGCTGACAGATCGAAGTTTTTTAAGGAGGATATCATTTACTTATTGCGGAGAGACTCTCCAAACTTGATCATTGCAGGCGATTTTAATTGTGTATTGCACCGTAAAGATCAATCCCCCAATTTTAATTATTCCCCTGAATTAAACTTTCTTGTCTCCCAAATGAAACTGAGGGATGCATGGGAAGTTAAGTATCCCACGCTTGTGAAGTACACGCACATTTCACATAATTCCAGTAGCAGGATTGATAGAATCTATATGTCAAGTCACATAGTGAGGAATTTGCTACAAGTGGAAATCACTCCAGTCAGCTTCTCTGATCACTGTAGTGTGAGTGCCTGCATAAACTTAGACCGGCAACCAACTCACTGGTTTAGGAATCAGTGGAGCATGAATGTCGGCCTCTTAACGGACGACGAGCTCGAGGTTGAATTAAAGACAGCTTGGGAATTTTGCTTGCGCTCTGTACACAATTTTCCGAGTGTTTTGGAGTGGTGGACCCGCAAGGCGAAGCCCAAATTACGAAAAGTAATTATATCTTATAGTATAGAGAGATCTCGGGCAGTTCACCGTACAATGGAATTTTACTACATGGTCTTAAGGGATTTGTATGATCAGGCTGATGGCTCAGACAGGCGCTTGTCCGACATCAAGAAAATTAAAGCGACATTATTAAGCTTAAAGAGAAAACAACTGGAGGGTCTTAAACTTAAGTCAAAAGCCAGATCTGTTAGCGAGGACGAAACGGCTGCGTTATATCATCTGATTAAACATCGCAAGAACCGACGACGGACATTCATGGACGAACTTAGATTAGAAAACGGTACTGTCCTCACTGTGCAAAACGAGATAATCAGAGAAATCCACAGATATTACGGTGCCCTGTATGAGGCAGAAGCAACGCAAGAGCACGATTCGGATGAGTTATTTGCGTTTACAACTTCCACAATTACGGCCGACGACAACGCCAGCTTATTTTCGGCTTTTAGTCCAGATGAAGTCCTTGAAATAATTCGCTGCTCCCCTAAAAGTAAATCGCCGGGCCCTGATGGCCTTCCGGTCGAATTCTATCAACGATATTGGAGTATCATAGGTGATAAGTTGACACAAGCCGTTAACGACGTCCTGCGGGGAAAGTTTGTACCATCAGAACTTAAAGAATGTAAAATCGTGTTGATTCCTAAAAATAAGGGATGTAAAAAGATTAACAACTTCCGGCCGATTTCTCTTCTTAATTCAGATTATAAGATTATTGCGAGAGCTTTAAAAAATCGAATGATGCCGTTGACCACAAACATAATTGGGCAACAGCAAACTTGTGCTTATAGGCGATCAATATTTCAGACTATAGCACAATATAGAGATATCGTCGCTCTGTCGTCTGCCAGCACCATTAATTGCGGCCTCCTTTTTGTCGACTTTTATAAAGCATTTGATAGTGTCAGCCATAAATACCTCTTCGAAACGATGCGGAGGATGGGCTTCGGGCATGACTCCATCGCTGTCGTGCGCAATATGATCACTGGTCTGGTCGCCACGATCTCCGTCAACTGCCAGCTCACAAGACCAATTACCATCGCAAGGGGTGTCCCCCAAGGAAGCCCCCTTTCCATGTTGCTCTTTGTCATCTCCCTAGAACCATTGCTGCGGCTAGTACAAGAGCACATGACGGGTATAACGATCGCCGGGAAGAAAACTGCAGTTGGGGCATATGCTGATGATGTCGGCATCGTCGTGAGGACCAGGGATGATGTGATTCAACTGGAGGCAGACCTCAGAAGCTATTGTTCCGCTTCTGGCGCAAAAATGAATGAAACTAAAAGCAAATTTCTACGTATAAGGGGACTTGACGATGTCGGCCTAGAATGGGCTACCCATGTTACGGAACACAAATCTCTTGGGACGATACTGACGGTCCCTCCACAAAGGATGATAACGGCAAATTGGCGGGATGTCTCGTTCAAAGTCAAGGGTGCTTTAATAGATAACGTTTATCGCAGTATGGACCAAATTCAGAGGGTCAAATTTATAAATACATGTATCCTGTCGCGAGCATATTATGTGGCACAGGTCTTTCCAATCCCCACTGTCATAGCCAAACAGATAATGTGCAAGTTGACCAATTTTCTGTGGCGGGGGGAAATATTTCGAGTTGACGTGAAGACTGTGACCCTCGACCCTCTGCATGGCGGTATGGGTCTGACCGATCTGAACGCCAAAGCAATGGCTTTGTACATTAAAAGGATGACATCCTTAATCCAAAACTACTCTGACACCCTTACGGCAAAGTTGTTTGAGGCAGTCGCGCCGCAAAGCGTAGAACCGCCGATCAATGTGCAGACGATAGACTACCAGCTCTCCCACATCCGCACATATTATCTGGAAAAGAGCTACTTGAGCGAGGTCCTTCTCCAACATCGACCCTTAACTGCCAAGGACATTCTGGAGCACAGGAAACGATATGAGGGCAGGAACAAAATCGAACAAAAGCACGCTGGAGTCAATTGGGATGTCCTGTGGGCGAACATCAGCAGCAGTGTACTTCCGTCCCTGGTCAGGTCGACATGGTACAAAACGGTTAACAACATTATCAGCACAAATGAGCGCCTGCATGCGATTGGGCTAAGCGACACAGCCCATTGTCCAGATTGTCACCAAGTGGATACTGTTCCCCACAGATATACTTGCAGTCACCGCATGCGCAATTGGCAATGGGTTCGTCAAAAAGTCGCCCTTATAACTAGGACTTCTGAAAATAACATTGACAAGAAATTACTGCACAGACCAGACGTCAAATATTTCCCGCCAACTAAAAATAATGCCGTCATGTGGCTGTTGGGCCAATATACAAGTCATGTCTTCAATCGGCTGACGGGCGAAGATTACAGCGAGTTTCAGTTACACATGGAAACGGAATATATTAAAATTAGAAACTACGCGGATCACCGTCGCAAGTACGGTAATATGCTTCATATTGCATTCAATAGAACAGGTATTGGATAGCTGTTCGAGTTCTAAAACCTTCACCCGTTTATGTATCAACCGAATGATCTGGCTCCAATCCCATATTGATGCGTTCTAAAAAATAAAAAAAAAAAAAAAAAAAAATATATATATATATATATATATATATATATATATATATAAAAATAAAAAAATAAATAAATAAAAAATAAAAAAAACTCAGTGTTCCTTTCCCATCAATGTGAGTCATGACGGGTATGAGGGCGGCACCGTGGCCAGGCCTCGGATAAATTGACCCCTGCCCTCCTTGCCGCCATCTGCCTGCCCCGCTCGCTACACTATTCAAAAAAAAAAAAAAAAAAAAAAGGGGTTAAGGCGTCTAAAAAAAAAAAAAAAAAAAAAAAAAAAAAAAAAAAAAAGTGGTTAAGGCGTCTGACAAAAAAAAAAAAAAAAAAACAAAAAAGGGGTATGATTCCTGCTTAGGGTGCAGGAGGTCCCGGGTTCAAATCCCGGACGAGCCCTAGCGTTTTGTGCAAACTGGTCGCACGTCGGTGGCTGAGTCAGCGCAAAAAACTGCCCGTCAATGTAAAGCTAATTTCATATTTGCTCTAAGGAACTGACCCTCTGGTCCGACGTATGAAGGCGATTACCATGGTTTCGGTACAGATCGTAGCAAATGCTTGTCGGTTTAAAGTGATGAAAAAGTGTTTCCGCCCGGGATCGAACCGGGGACCTTCTGCGTGTTAGGCAGACGTGATAACCGCTACACCACGGAAACTACTGCTTTCAGGCTTGCTTCACAGACAACTTGTAACAAGGTTGCCATCGTAACTTAAAAATTCAATAAATGCGGCACTTGCATGACGAAGGTACATGCAGCAGATCCACACATGACGTGGCTCACTGGAGTAGTATGCGACATAGGCAGGAAAATACTGTTCCCGCCCGGGATCGAACCGGGGACCTTCTGCGTGTGAAGCAGACGTGACAACCGCTACACTACGGAAACGACGGACACGCTCACTCCATCCTTGTACACTCGAAGGCGCCTCAGCCTTTCTTTGGCCCGCGCATGCACACACCATAGTTCTTTTGACAGCCTAAAACCCATCGCTGCCGAGGGCTCAACAAGTCTTCGGGGTGCTCGAGAGGGTGTCTGTCGTAGCATCCCGAACGAGATAGCGGCGTTTCGCGCAGTCGTTATTGCAAGTCACATTAGCAAAAACAATCACCTCCTTAGCAGCAGGCAGTGCGAGCCCAGCTGCAGCTTTACATGAAGATGCCAATAGCGCTGGGAGGCCGCCGACCGCGGGCCACGGCACCTCCGAGAACGGTGCTGCCCATGACCCATTGTGTCGCTACACAGTCTGTCGAAGAACAGCACTGCCGGCAGAGAGCACCTCCCCCATCCCGCCAGCCGCACCAGACTCGAAGAGCACCCTGGACGACTTCGAGGGACGCAGTTTGCTGGAATATTTGGCGCTCGCGCTGTCACAGGGCTCGTTGGTCTAGGGGTATGATTCCTGCTTAGGGTGCAGGAGGTCCCGGGTTCAAATCCCGGACGAGCCCTAGCGTTTTGTGCAAACTGGTCGCACGTCGGTGGCTGAGTCAGCGCAAAAAACTGCCCGTCAATGTAAAGCTAATTTCATATTTGCTCTAAGGAACTGACCCTCTGGTCCGACGTATGAAGGTGATTACCAAGGTTTCGGTACAGATCGTAGCAAATGCTTGTCGGTTTAAAGTGATGAAAAAGTGTTTCCGCCCGGGATCGAACCGGGGACCTTCTGCGTGTTATGCAGACGTGATAACCGCTACACCACGGAAACTACTGCTTTCAGGCTTGCTTCACAGACAACTTGTAACAAGGTTGCCATCGTAACTTAAAAATTCAATAAATGCGGCACTTGCATGACGAAGGTACATGCAGCAGATCCACACATGACGTGGCTCACTGGAGTAGTATGCGACATAGGCAGGAAAATACTGTTCCCGCCCGGGATCGAACCGGGGACCTTCTGCGTGTGAAGCAGACGTGACAACCGCTACACTACGGAAACGACGGACACGCTCACTCCATCCTTGTACACTCGAAGGCGCCTCAGCCTTTCTTTGGCCCGCGCATGCACACACCATAGTTCTTTTGACAGCCTAAAACCCATCGCTGCCGAGGGCTCAACAAGTCTTCGGGGTGCTCGAGAGGGTGTCTGTCGTAGCATCCCGAACGAGATAGCGGCGTTTCGCGCAGTCGTTATTGCAAGTCACATTAGCAAAAACAATCACCTCCTTAGCAGCAGGCAGTGCGAGCCCAGCTGCAGCTTTACATGAAGATGCCAATAGCGCTGGGAGGCCGCCGACCGCGGGCCACGGCACCTCCGAGAACGGTGCTGCCCATGACCCATTGTGTCGCTACACAGTCTGTCGAAGAACAGCACTGCCGGCAGAGAGCACCTCCCCCATCCCGCCAGCCGCACCAGACTCGAAGAGCACCCTGGACGACTTCGAGGGACGCAGTTTGCTGGAATATTTGGCGCTCGCGCTGTCACAGGGCTCGTTGGTCTAGGGGTATGATTCCTGCTTAGGGTGCAGGAGGTCCCGGGTTCAAATCCCGGACGAGCCCTAGCGTTTTGTGCAAACTGGTCGCACGTCGGTGGCTGAGTCAGCGCAAAAAACTGCCCGTCAATGTAAAGCTAATTTCATATTTGCTCTAAGGAACTGACCCTCTGGTCCGACGTATGAAGGTGATTACCAAGGTTTCGGTACAGATCGTAGCAAATGCTTGTCGGTTTAAAGTGATGAAAAAGTGTTTCCGCCCGGGATCGAACCGGGGACCTTCTGCGTGTTAGGCAGACGTGATAACCGCTACACCACGGAAACTACTGCTTTCAGGCTTGCTTCACAGACAACTTGTAACAAGGTTGCCATCGTAACTTAAAAATTCAATAAATGCGGCACTTGCATGACGAAGGTACATGCAGCAGATCCACACATGACGTGGCTCACTGGAGTAGTATGCGACATAGGCAGGAAAATACTGTTCCCGCCCGGGATCGAACCGGGGACCTTCTGCGTGTGAAGCAGACGTGACAACCGCTACACTACGGAAACGACGGACACGCTCACTCCATCCTTGTACACTCGAAGGCGCCTCAGCCTTTCTTTGGCCCGCGCATGCACACACCATAGTTCTTTTGACAGCCTAATACCCATCGCTGCCGAGGGCTCAACAAGTCTTCGGGGTGCTCGAGAGGGTGTCTGTCGTAGCATCCCGAACGAGATAGCGGCGTTTCGCGCAGTCGTTATTGCAAGTCACATTAGCAAAAACAATCACCTCCTTAGCAGCAGGCAGTGCGAGCCCAGCTGCAGCTTTACATGAAGATGCCAATAGCGCTAGGAGGCCGCCGACCGCGGGCCACGGCACCTCCGAGAACGGTGCTGCCCATGACCCATTGTGTCGCTACACAGTCTGTCGAAGAACAGCACTGCCGGCAGAGAGCACCTCCCCCATCCCGCCAGCCGCACCAGACTCGAAGAGCACCCTGGACGACTTCGAGGGACGCAGTTTGCTGGAATATTTGGCGCTCGCGCTGTCACAGGGCTCGTTGGTCTAGGGGTATGATTCCTGCTTAGGGTGCAGGAGGTCCCGGGTTCAAATCCCGGACGAGCCCTAGCGTTTTGTGCAAACTGGTCGCACGTCGGTGGCTGAGTCAGCGCAAAAAACTGCCCGTCAATGTAAAGCTAATTTCATATTTGCTCTAAGGAACTGACCCTCTGGTCCGACATATGAAGGCGATTACCATGGTTTCGGTACAGATCGTAGCAAATGCTTGTCGGTTTAAAGTGATGAAAAAGTGTTTCCGCCCGGGATCGAACCGGGGACCTTCTGCGTGTTAGGCAGACGTGATAACCGCTACACCACGGAAACTACTGCTTTCAGGCTTGCTTCACAGACAACTTGTAACAAGGTTGCCATCGTAACTTAAAAATTCAATAAATGCGGCACTTGCATGACGAAGGTACATGCAGCAGATCCACACATGACGTGGCTCACTGGAGTAGTATGCGACATAGGCAGGAAAATACTGTTCCCGCCCGGGATCGAACCGGGGACCTTCTGCGTGTGAAGCAGACGTGACAACCGCTACACTACGGAAACGACGGACACGCTCACTCCATCCTTGTACACTCGAAGGCGCCTCAGCCTTTCTTTGGCCCGCGCATGCACACACCATAGTTCTTTTGACAGCCTAAAACCCATCGCTGCCGAGGGCTCAACAAGTCTTCGGGGTGCTCGAGAGGGTGTCTGTCGTAGCATCCCGAACGAGATAGCGGCGTTTCGCGCAGTCGTTATTGCAAGTCACATTAGCAAAAACAATCACCTCCTTAGCAGCAGGCAGTGCGAGCCCAGCTGCAGCTTTACATGAAGATGCCAATAGCGCTGGGAGGCCGCCGACCGCGGGCCACGGCACCTCCGAGAACGGTGCTGCCCATGACCCATTGTGTCGCTACACAGTCTGTCGAAGAACAGCACTGCCGGCAGAGAGCACCTCCCCCATCCCGCCAGCCGCACCAGACTCGAAGAGCACCCTGGACGACTTCGAGGGACGCAGTTTGCTGGAATATTTGGCGCTCGCGCTGTCACAGGGCTCGTTGGTCTGGGGGGTATGATTCCTGCTTAGGGTGCAGGAGGTCCCGGGTTCAAATCCCGGACGAGCCCTAGCGTTTTGTGCAAACTGGTCGCACGTCGGTGGCTGAGTCAGCGCAAAAAACTGCCCGTCAATGTAAAGCTAATTTCATATTTGCTCTAAGGAACTGACCCTCTGGTCCGACGTATGAAGGTGATTACCAAGGTTTCGGTACAGATCGTAGCAAATGCTTGTCGGTTTAAAGTGATGAAAAAGTGTTTCCGCCCGGGATCGAACCGGGGACCTTCTGCGTGTTATGCAGACGTGATAACCGCTACACCACGGAAACTACTGCTTTCAGGCTTGCTTCACAGACAACTTGTAACAAGGTTGCCATCGTAACTTAAAAATTCAATAAATGCGGCACTTGCATGACGAAGGTACATGCAGCAGATCCACACATGACGTGGCTCACTGGAGTAGTATGCGACATAGGCAGGAAAATACTGTTCCCGCCCGGGATCGAACCGGGGACCTTCTGCGTGTGAAGCAGACGTGACAACCGCTACACTACGGAAACGACGGACACGCTCACTCCATCCTTGTACACTCGAAGGCGCCTCAGCCTTTCTTTGGCCCGCGCATGCACACACCATAGTTCTTTTGACAGCCTAAAACCCATCGCTGCCGAGGGCTCAACAAGTCTTCGGGGTGCTCGAGAGGGTGTCTGTCGTAGCATCCCGAACGAGATAGCGGCGTTTCGCGCAGTCGTTATTGCAAGTCACATTAGCAAAAACAATCACCTCCTTAGCAGCAGGCAGTGCGAGCCCAGCTGCAGCTTTACATGAAGATGCCAATAGCGCTGGGAGGCCGCCGACCGCGGGCCACGGCACCTCCGAGAACGGTGCTGCCCATGACCCATTGTGTCGCTACACAGTCTGTCGAAGAACAGCACTGCCGGCAGAGAGCACCTCCCCCATCCCGCCAGCCGCACCAGACTCGAAGAGCACCCTGGACGACTTCGAGGGACGCAGTTTGCTGGAATATTTGGCGCTCGCGCTGTCACAGGGCTCGTTGGTCTAGGGGTATGATTCCTGCTTAGGGTGCAGGAGGTCCCGGGTTCAAATCCCGGACGAGCCCTAGCGTTTTGTGCAAACTGGTCGCACGTCGGTGGCTGAGTCAGCGCAAAAAACTGCCCGTCAATGTAAAGCTAATTTCATATTTGCTCTAAGGAACTGACCCTCTGGTCCGACGTATGAAGGTGATTACCAAGGTTTCGGTACAGATCGTAGCAAATGCTTGTCGGTTTAAAGTGATGAAAAAGTGTTTCCGCCCGGGATCGAACCGGGGACCTTCTGCGTGTTAGGCAGACGTGATAACCGCTACACCACGGAAACTACTGCTTTCAGGCTTGCTTCACAGACAACTTGTAACAAGGTTGCCATCGTAACTTAAAAATTCAATAAATGCGGCACTTGCATGACGAAGGTACATGCAGCAGATCCACACATGACGTGGCTCACTGGAGTAGTATGCGACATAGGCAGGAAAATACTGTTCCCGCCCGGGATCGAACCGGGGACCTTCTGCGTGTGAAGCAGACGTGACAACCGCTACACTACGGAAACGACGGACACGCTCACTCCATCCTTGTACACTCGAAGGCGCCTCAGCCTTTCTTTGGCCCGCGCATGCACACACCATAGTTCTTTTGACAGCCTAATACCCATCGCTGCCGAGGGCTCAACAAGTCTTCGGGGTGCTCGAGAGGGTGTCTGTCGTAGCATCCCGAACGAGATAGCGGCGTTTCGCGCAGTCGTTATTGCAAGTCACATTAGCAAAAACAATCACCTCCTTAGCAGCAGGCAGTGCGAGCCCAGCTGCAGCTTTACATGAAGATGCCAATAGCGCTAGGAGGCCGCCGACCGCGGGCCACGGCACCTCCGAGAACGGTGCTGCCCATGACCCATTGTGTCGCTACACAGTCTGTCGAAGAACAGCACTGCCGGCAGAGAGCACCTCCCCCATCCCGCCAGCCGCACCAGACTCGAAGAGCACCCTGGACGACTTCGAGGGACGCAGTTTGCTGGAATATTTGGCGCTCGCGCTGTCACAGGGCTCGTTGGTCTAGGGGTATGATTCCTGCTTATGGTGCAGGAGGTCCCGGGTTCAAATCCCGGACGAGCCCTAGCGTTTTGTGCAAACTGGTCGCACGTCGGTGGCTGAGTCAGCGCAAAAAACTGCCCGTCAATGTAAAGCTAATTTCATATTTGCTCTAAGGAACTGACCCTCTGGTCCGACGTATGAAGGCGATTACCATGGTTTCGGTACAGATCGTAGCAAATGCTTGTCGGTTTAAAGTGATGAAAAAGTGTTTCCGCCCGGGATCGAACCGGGGACCTTCTGCGTGTTAGGCAGACGTGATAACCGCTACACCACGGAAACTACTGCTTTCAGGCTTGCTTCACAGACAACTTGTAACAAGGTTGCCATCGTAACTTAAAAATTCAATAAATGCGGCACTTGCATGACGAAGGTACATGCAGCAGATCCACACATGACGTGGCTCACTGGAGTAGTATGCGACATAGGCAGGAAAATACTGTTCCCGCCCGGGATCGAACCGGGGACCTTCTGCGTGTGAAGCAGACGTGACAACCGCTACACTACGGAAACGACGGACACGCTCACTCCATCCTTGTACACTCGAAGGCGCCTCAGCCTTTCTTTGGCCCGCGCATGCACACACCATAGTTCTTTTGACAGCCTAAAACCCATCGCTGCCGAGGGCTCAACAAGTCTTCGGGGTGCTCGAGAGGGTGTCTGTCGTAGCATCCCGAACGAGATAGCGGCGTTTCGCGCAGTCGTTATTGCAAGTCACATTAGCAAAAACAATCACCTCCTTAGCAGCAGGCAGTGCGAGCCCAGCTGCAGCTTTACATGAAGATGCCAATAGCGCTGGGAGGCCGCCGACCGCGGGCCACGGCACCTCCGAGAACGGTGCTGCCCATGACCCATTGTGTCGCTACACAGTCTGTCGAAGAACAGCACTGCCGGCAGAGAGCACCTCCCCCATCCCGCCAGCCGCACCAGACTCGAAGAGCACCCTGGACGACTTCGAGGGACGCAGTTTGCTGGAATATTTGGCGCTCGCGCTGTCACAGGGCTCGTTGGTCTAGGGGTATGATTACTGCTTAGGGTGCAGGAGGTCCCGGGTTCAAATCCCGGACGAGCCCTAGCGTTTTGTGCAAACTGGTCGCACGTCGGTGGCTGAGTCAGCGCAAAAAACTGCCCGTCAATGTAAAGCTAATTTCATATTTGCTCTAAGGAACTGACCCTCTGGTCCGACGTATGAAGGTGATTACCAAGGTTTCGGTACAGATCGTAGCAAATGCTTGTCGGTTTAAAGTGATGAAAAAGTGTTTCCGCCCGGGATCGAACCGGGGACCTTCTGCGTGTTAGGCAGACGTGATAACCGCTACACCACGGAAACTACTGCTTTCAGGCTTGCTTCACAGACAACTTGTAACAAGGTTGCCATCGTAACTTAAAAATTCAATAAATGCGGCACTTGCATGACGAAGGTACATGCAGCAGATCCACACATGACGTGGCTCACTGGAGTAGTATGCGACATAGGCAGGAAAATACTGTTCCCGCCCGGGATCGAACCGGGGACCTTCTGCGTGTGAAGCAGACGTGACAACCGCTACACTACGGAAACGACGGACACGCTCACTCCATCCTTGTACACTCGAAGGCGCCTCAGCCTTTCTTTGGCCCGCGCATGCACACACCATAGTTCTTTTGACAGCCTAAAACCCATCGCTGCCGAGGGCTCAACAAGTCTTCGGGGTGCTCGAGAGGGTGTCTGTCGTAGCATCCCGAACGAGATAGCGGCGTTTCGCGCAGTCGTTATTGCAAGTCACATTAGCAAAAACAATCACCTCCTTAGCAGCAGGCAGTGCGAGCCCAGCTGCAGCTTTACATGAAGATGCCAATAGCGCTGGGAGGCCGCCGACCGCGGGCCACGGCACCTCCGAGAACGGTGCTGCCCATGACCCATTGTGTCGCTACACAGTCTGTCGAAGAACAGCACTGCCGGCAGAGAGCACCTCCCCCATCCCGCCAGCCGCACCAGACTCGAAGAGCACCCTGGACGACTTCGAGGGACGCAGTTTGCTGGAATATTTGGCGCTCGCGCTGTCACAGGGCTCGTTGGTCTAGGGGTATGATTCCTGCTTAGGGTGCAGGAGGTCCCGGGTTCAAATCCCGGACGAGCCCTAGCGTTTTGTGCAAACTGGTCGCACGTCGGTGGCTGAGTCAGCGCAAAAAACTGCCCGTCAATGTAAAGCTAATTTCATATTTGCTCTAAGGAACTGACCCTCTGGTCCGACGTATGAAGGTGATTACCAAGGTTTCGGTACAGATCGTAGCAAATGCTTGTCGGTTTAAAGTGATGAAAAAGTGTTTCCGCCCGGGATCGAACCGGGGACCTTCTGCGTGTTAGGCAGACGTGATAACCGCTACACCACGGAAACTACTGCTTTCAGGCTTGCTTCACAGACAACTTGTAACAAGGTTGCCATCGTAACTTAAAAATTCAATAAATGCGGCACTTGCATGACGAAGGTACATGCAGCAGATCCACACATGACGTGGCTCACTGGAGTAGTATGCGACATAGGCAGGAAAATACTGTTCCCGCCCGGGATCGAACCGGGGACCTTCTGCGTGTGAAGCAGACGTGACAACCGCTACACTACGGAAACGACGGACACGCTCACTCCATCCTTGTACACTCGAAGGCGCCTCAGCCTTTCTTTGGCCCGCGCATGCACACACCATAGTTCTTTTGACAGCCTAAAACCCATCGCTGCCGAGGGCTCAACAAGTCTTCGGGGTGCTCGAGAGGGTGTCTGTCGTAGCATCCCGAACGAGATAGCGGCGTTTCGCGCAGTCGTTATTGCAAGTCACATTAGCAAAAACAATCACCTCCTTAGCAGCAGGCAGTGCGAGCCCAGCTGCAGCTTTACATGAAGATGCCAATAGCGCTGGGAGGCCGCCGACCGCGGGCCACGGCACCTCCGAGAACGGTGCTGCCCATGACCCATTGTGTCGCTACACAGTCTGTCGAAGAACAGCACTGCCGGCAGAGAGCACCTCCCCCATCCCGCCAGCCGCACCAGACTCGAAGAGCACCCTGGACGACTTCGAGGGACGCAGTTTGCTGGAATATTTGGCGCTCGCGCTGTCACAGGGCTCGTTGGTCTACATTCCGGCTTTCGCTGTCGCCGCGGTCGGACGTGCTAGCTGGTTGCTCCGCGTCGTCGGTGACGTTGCCAGTGTTTACTGTTTGCCGTTGTGTGTTTCTGCGTTCCGAGTGATTCACGTGCATTGTACTTTTTTTTTTTTCTTTTTTTTGTGGTCGTCCTTTTCGTCAGCAACTTGCCGATCTTGTACGGGATTCGGGCTTGACCGGATTCCATACAGCCGCAGCGCCATGTCTACCACCATCCGGAAAAACACCCTGGTTTTTGGCTTTGACAAGGATACTCGCCGAGTTCAACCGACCGCCCTCGAGATTCATGACTGGCTAACCGAGGTAATAGGCATCACTTCTGATTCTGTGCACACCACCCAGCTAGATTCTGATCGTTATTGCGTGTTTGTCAAGTTTCTCAGTCCAGTAGCAGTTGATCGACTTCTTGAAAAAATCGGCAAACAAGTCCCTTTTGTTCATCGCGACGGCACCACTAGTATGGTTAATGTAACACGTGCCGATACCTCGATTCAGACAGTTCGAGTACTTAACTTGCCCATAGAGATTGACAATGCTAAAATTAAAGATGCACTTTCTAAGTTTGGTGAGGTTAAAGAAATTGTCAACGAAAAGTGGTCGTCTCGCTACAAATTACAATGTTTCAATGGGATTAGATCTGTGGACATGGAAGTAAAAATGAACATTCCTTCTCACATTACGGTTGATGGTTATAAGGCTCACATTATATATTCTGGTCAAGCCCCCACCTGCCATATCTGCAATGAACTAGGCCATCTTCGCCAGGACTGCCCCCGCCGAGTTTTTGTCTTAAAAAATAATCTCCAGCCGCGGCGTAGATTAACACTTAACGAGGTAATGGCAGTAGATACTTCTGGTTCTTCTGCACACCCTGATGTTGATGCTCCCCAAGCAATTACCTCCGAGACCCCGCCCATAACCGCTGATGCGTTTCCACCACTCGTAGGACGGCAAACTGCTGCGCCAGTTTGTCTTGAAAGTGAATCTCAGCAAAAGAAAAGGCCGCTGGAACGTAGTGATGAGCATTCCGATGAGGAAGTATCTCACACGACTCCTGCAGCCCGGAAACCAAAACCATCAATCGCGGAGGATTTAGTACCACATGATGTTATGCGGGTCGATTTTGAAGCCAGTGCGGATGGACTTGAGGGGATGTCGAATTCTGAGACGCCGGGTCATGAACAGGAACCTCCTATTTTGAGTGCCGCGCCCGAAGGACAACAGCCGCTACAACGCGCACACAGTGAGGAAGTGTTGTGTCAACAACGCGCTACAGCTGACGCCCTACAACAAGTTCCGGGCGGAAGTAAACAAGTGAAAATGTTTACCAACCTGCCAGCTGCCGGCGGCAGTGCTGCGACAACGACACGACCGCGTCTCAAAGAATCCACAAAAACTTCGGGACCTCAAAACGCCCCACGACGAAGGCTCAATACACAGCCAAATCTCTCAGCTCCTCGCAACAAGGGAAATTCCACTTCCTCGCAAGCGGATGTAGTACCCCGAAATATTAGTTATGAAATTGTGAGGGAACGATCCGGTGATGACAACAGCAAAGAACTCGGCGAAGCCCACCCTCCACAGTAGTAATTCCGTTGGTACAAGGTTTGTTCCATGCTGTCACCTAAGGTTGCAAAGCTTCTTCGTGTTTTTTCTGTCCTTTTATCCGGTTATGGTTCGCAGCATTCACTGTGTCGTTTTTGCTACAACCGGCCTATGATTCGTAGTGTATCACTTGTTATGGTTTTTATTTCGCTCCCTGATCCAATAATCCTCTTATGGCTGCTCACATTATACCTTTTTAATTCTGCAGCCGGCACTCTTGGGCTCGATGCAATCGTTTTGTTATACTTTTACATCTCATTACCTATATGCTACAGGCCTATACTATCACCTCCCTTAATATCAATAGGATTACGTCAGAGTTAAAATTTGCTTTATTAAAAGAATTTTTGTTTGACTCTGGTACAGATATTGCCCTTTTACAAGAGGTTGCTACACGGCAAATTAACATTCCCGGCTATGTTGCAATAATCAATTTCGCTCCCGAATTCAGTGCTGGCACAGCGATTTTAGTCAGGGAAGGAATACCTCTAACCGATGTCGAAAAGTTAGACTCTGGACGGGGCATAGGCGTGAATATCATGGGCGTCAGTGTAATCAATCTGTATGCACCATCTGGAAGTACACGGCGCGCTGACAGATCGAAGTTTTTTAAGGAGGATATCATTTACTTATTGCGGAGAGACTCTCCAAACTTGATCATTGCAGGCGATTTTAATTGTGTATTGCACCGTAAAGATCAATCCCCCAATTTTAATTATTCCCCTGAATTAAACTTTCTTGTCTCCCAAATGAAACTGAGGGACGCATGGGAAGTTAAGTATCCCACGCTTGTGAAATACACGCACATTTCACATAATTCCAGTAGCAGGATTGATAGAATCTATATGTCAAGTCACATAGTGAGGAATTTGCTACAAGTGGAAATCACTCCAGTCAGCTTCTCTGATCACTGTAGTGTGAGTGCCTGCATAAACTTAGACCGGCAACCAACTCACTGGTTTAGGAATCAGTGGAGCATGAATGTCGGCCTCTTAACAGACGACGAGCTCGAGGTTGAATTAAAGACAGCTTGGGAATTTTGCTTGCGCTCTGTACACAATTTTCCGAGTGTTTTGGAGTGGTGGACCCGCAAGGCGAAGCCCAAATTACGAAAAGTAATTATATCTTATAGTATAGAGAGATCTCGGGCAGTTCACCGTACAATGGAATTTTACTACATGGTCTTAAGGGATTTGTATGATCAGGCTGATGGCTCAGACAGGCGCTTGTCCGACATCAAGAAAATTAAAGCGACATTATTAAGCTTAAAGAGAAAACAACTGGAGGGTCTTAAACTTAAGTCAAAAGCCAGATCTGTTAGCGAGGACGAAACGGCTGCGTTATATCATCTGATTAAACATCGCAAGAACCGACGACGGATATTCATGGACGAACTTAGATTAGAAAACGGTACTGTCCTCACTGTGCAAAACGAGATAATCAGAGAAATCCACAGATATTACAGTGCCCTGTATGAGGCAGAAGCAACGCAAGAGCACGATTCGGATGAGTTATTTGCGTTTACAACTTCCACAATTACGGCCGACGACAACGCCAGCTTATTTTCGGCTTTTAGTCCAGATGAAGTCCTTGAAATAATTCGCTGCTCCCCTAAAAGTAAATCGCCGGGCCCTGATGGCCTTCCGGTCGAATTCTATCAACGATATTGGAGTATCATAGGTGATAAGTTGACACAAGCCGTTAACGACGTCCTGCGGGGAAAGTTTGTACCATCAGAACTTAAAGAATGTAAAATCGTGTTGATTCCTAAAAATAAGGGATGTAAAAAGATTAACAACTTCCGGCCGATTTCTCTTCTTAATTCAGATTATAAGATTATTGCGAGAGCTTTAAAAAATCGAATGATGCCGTTGACCACAAACATAATTGGGCAACAGCAAACTTGTGCTTATAGGCGATCAATATTTCAGACTATAGCACAATATAGAGATATCGTCGCTCTGTCGTCTGCCAGCACCATTAATTGCGGCCTCCTTTTTGTCGACTTTTATAAAGCATTTGATAGTGTCAGCCATAAATACCTCTTCGAAACGATGCGGAGGATGGGCTTCGGGCATGACTCCATCGCTGTCGTGCGCAATATGATCACTGGTCTGGTCGCCACGATCTCCGTCAACTGCCAGCTCACAAGACCAATTACCATCGCAAGGGGTGTCCCCCAAGGAAGCCCCCTTTCCATGTTGCTCTTTGTCATCTCCCTAGAACCATTGCTGCGGCTAGTACAAGAGCACATGACGGGTATAACGATCGCCGGGAAGAAAACTGCAGTTGGGGCATATGCTGATGATGTCGGCATCGTCGTGAGGACCAGGGATGATGTGATTCAACTGGAGGCAGACCTCAGAAGCTATTGTTCCGCTTCTGGCGCAAAAATGAATGAAACTAAAAGCAAATTTCTACGTATAAGGGGACTTGACGATGTCGGCCTAGAATGGGCTACCCATGTTACGGAACACAAATCTCTTGGGACGATACTGACGGTCCCTCCACAAAGGATGATAACGGCAAATTGGCGGGATGTCTCGTTCAAAGTCAAGGGTGCTTTAATAGATAACGTTTATCGCAGTATGGACCAAATTCAGAGGGTCAAATTTATAAATACATGTATCCTGTCGCGAGCATATTATGTGGCACAGGTCTTTCCAATCCCCACTGTCATAGCCAAACAGATAATGTGCAAGTTGACCAATTTTCTGTGGCGGGGGGAAATATTTCGAGTTGACGTGAAGACTGTGACCCTCGACCCTCTGCATGGCGGTATGGGTCTGACCGATCTGAACGCCAAAGCAATGGCTTTGTACATTAAAAGGATGACATCCTTAATCCAAAACTACTCTGACACCCTTACGGCAAAGTTGTTTGAGGCAGTCGCGCCGCAAAGCGTAGAACCGCCGATCAATGTGCAGACGATAGACTACCAGCTCTCCCACATCCGCACATATTATCTGGAAAAGAGCTACTTGAGCGAGGTCCTTATCCAACATCGACCCTTAACTGCCAAGGACATTCTGGAGCACAGGAAACGATATGAGGGCAGGAACAAAATCGAACAAAAGCACGCTGGAGTCAATTGGGATGTCCTGTGGGCGAACATCAGCAGCAGTGTACTTCCGTCCCTGGTCAGGTCGACATGGTACAAAACGGTTAACAACATTATCAGCACAAATGAGCGCCTGCATGCGATTGGGCTAAGCGACACAGCCCATTGTCCAGATTGTCACCAAGTGGATACTGTTCCCCACAGATATACTTGCAGTCACCGCATGCGCAATTGGCAATGGGTTCGTCAAAAAGTCGCCCTTATAACTAGGACTTCTGAAAATAACATTGACAAGAAATTACTGCACAGACCAGACGTCAAATATTTCCCGCCAACTAAAAATAATGCCGTCATGTGGCTGTTGGGCCAATATACAAGTCATGTCTTCAATCGGCTGACGGGCGAAGATTACAGCGAGTTTCAGTTACACATGGAAACGGAATATATTAAAATTAGAAACTACGCGGATCACCGTCGCAAGTACGGTAATATGCTTCATATTGCATTCAATAGAACAGGTATTGGATAGCTGTTCGAGTTCTAAAACCTTCACCCGTTTATGTATCAACCGAATGATCTGGCTCCAATCCCATATTGATGCGTTCTAAAAAAAAAAAAAAAAATATATATATATATATATATATAAAAATAAAAAAATAAATAAATAAAAAATAAAAAAAACTCAGTGTTCCTTTCCCATCAATGTGAGTCATGACGGGTATGAGGGCGGCACCGTGGCCAGGCCTCGGATAAATTGACCCCTGCCCTCCTTGCCGCCATCTGCCTGCCCCGCTCGCTACACTATTCAAAAAAAAAAAAAAAAAAAAATAAAAAAAAAAAAAAAGTGGTTAAGGCGTCTATTGCATAAAAAAAAAAAAAAAAAAAAAAAAAAAAAAAAAAAAGGGGTATGATTCCTGCTTAGGGTGCAGGAGGTCCCGGGTTCAAATCCCGGACGAGCCCTAGCGTTTTGTGCAAACTGGTCGCACGTCGGTGGCTGAGTCAGCGCAAAAAACTGCCCGTCAATGTAAAGCTAATTTCATATTTGCTCTAAGGAACTGACCCTCTGGTCCGACGTATGAAGGCGATTACCATGGTTTCGGTACAGATCGTAGCAAATGCTTGTCGGTTTAAAGTGATGAAAAAGTGTTTCCGCCCGGGATCGAACCGGGGACCTTCTGCGTGTTAGGCAGACGTGATAACCGCTACACCACGGAAACTACTGCTTTCAGGCTTGCTTCACAGACAACTTGTAACAAGGTTGCCATCGTAACTTAAAAATTCAATAAATGCGGCACTTGCATGACGAAGGTACATGCAGCAGATCCACACATGACGTGGCTCACTGGAGTAGTATGCGACATAGGCAGGAAAATACTGTTCCCGCCCGGGATCGAACCGGGGACCTTCTGCGTGTGAAGCAGACGTGACAACCGCTACACTACGGAAACGACGGACACGCTCACTCCATCCTTGTACACGCGAAGGCGCCTCAGCCTTTCTTTGGCCCGCGCATGCACACACCATAGTTCTTTTGACAGCCTAAAACCCATCGCTGCCGAGGGCTCAACAAGTCTTCGGGGTGCTCGAGAGGGTGTCTGTCGTAGCATCCCGAACGAGATAGCGGCGTTTCGCGCAGTCGTTATTGCAAGTCACATTAGCAAAAACAATCACCTCCTTAGCAGCAGGCAGTGCGAGCCCAGCTGCAGCTTTACATGAAGATGCCAATAGCGCTGGGAGGCCGCCGACCGCGGGCCACGGCACCTCCGAGAACGGTGCTGCCCATGACCCATTGTGTCGCTACACAGTCTGTCGAAGAACAGCACTGCCGGCAGAGAGCACCTCCCCCATCCCGCCAGCCGCACCAGACTCGAAGAGCACCCTGGACGACTTCGAGGGACGCAGTTTGCTGGAATATTTGGCGCTCGCGCTGTCACAGGGCTCGTTGGTCTAGGGGTATGATTCCTGCTTAGGGTGCAGGAGGTCCCGGGTTCAAATCCCGGACGAGCCCTAGCGTTTTGTGCAAACTGGTCGCACGTCGGTGGCTGAGTCAGCGCAAAAAACTGCCCGTCAATGTAAAGCTAATTTCATATTTGCTCTAAGGAACTGACCCTCTGGTCCGACGTATGAAGGTGATTACCAAGGTTTCGGTACAGATCGTAGCAAATGCTTGTCGGTTTAAAGTGATGAAAAAGTGTTTCCGCCCGGGATCGAACCGGGGACCTTCTGCGTGTTAGGCAGACGTGATAACCGCTACACCACGGAAACTACTGCTTTCAGGCTTGCTTCACAGACAACTTGTAACAAGGTTGCCATCGTAACTTAAAAATTCAATAAATGCGGCACTTGCATGACGAAGGTACATGCAGCAGATCCACACATGACGTGGCTCACTGGAGTAGTATGCGACATAGGCAGGAAAATACTGTTCCCGCCCGGGATCGAACCGGGGACCTTCTGCGTGTGAAGCAGACGTGACAACCGCTACACTACGGAAACGACGGACACGCTCACTCCATCCTTGTACACTCGAAGGCGCCTCAGCCTTTCTTTGGCCCGCGCATGCACACACCATAGTTCTTTTGACAGCCTAAAACCCATCGCTGCCGAGGGCTCAACAAGTCTTCGGGGTGCTCGAGAGGGTGTCTGTCGTAGCATCCCGAACGAGATAGCGGCGTTTCGCGCAGTCGTTATTGCAAGTCACATTAGCAAAAACAATCACCTCCTTAGCAGCAGGCAGTGCGAGCCCAGCTGCAGCTTTACATGAAGATGCCAATAGCGCTGGGAGGCCGCCGACCGCGGGCCACGGCACCTCCGAGAACGGTGCTGCCCATGACCCATTGTGTCGCTACACAGTCTGTCGAAGAACAGCACTGCCGGCAGAGAGCACCTCCCCCATCCCGCCAGCCGCACCAGACTCGAAGAGCACCCTGGACGACTTCGAGGGACGCAGTTTGCTGGAATATTTGGCGCTCGCGCTGTCACAGGGCTCGTTGGTCTAGGGGTATGATTCCTGCTTAGGGTGCAGGAGGTCCCGGGTTCAAATCCCGGACGAGCCCTAGCGTTTTGTGCAAACTGGTCGCACGTCGGTGGCTGAGTCAGCGCAAAAAACTGCCCGTCAATGTAAAGCTAATTTCATATTTGCTCTAAGGAACTGACCCTCTGGTCCGACGTATGAAGGCGATTACCATGGTTTCGGTACAGATCGTAGCAAATGCTTGTCGGTTTAAAGTGATGAAAAAGTGTTTCCGCCCGGGATCGAACCGGGGACCTTCTGCGTGTTAGGCAGACGTGATAACCGCTACACCACGGAAACTACTGCTTTCAGGCTTGCTTCACAGACAACTTGTAACAAGGTTGCCATCGTAACTTAAAAATTCAATAAATGCGGCACTTGCATGACGAAGGTACATGCAGCAGATCCACACATGACGTGGCTCACTGGAGTAGTATGCGACATAGGCAGGAAAATACTGTTCCCGCCCGGGATCGAACCGGGGACCTTCTGCGTGTGAAGCAGACGTGACAACCGCTACACTACGGAAACGACGGACACGCTCACTCCATCCTTGTACACTCGAAGGCGCCTCAGCCTTTCTTTGGCCCGCGCATGCACACACCATAGTTCTTTTGACAGCCTAAAACCCATCGCTGCCGAGGGCTCAACAAGTCTTCGGGGTGCTCGAGAGGGTGTCTGTCGTAGCATCCCGAACGAGATAGCGGCGTTTCGCGCAGTCGTTATTGCAAGTCACATTAGCAAAAACAATCACCTCCTTAGCAGCAGGCAGTGCGAGCCCAGCTGCAGCTTTACATGAAGATGCCAATAGCGCTGGGAGGCCGCCGACCGCGGGCCACGGCACCTCCGAGAACGGTGCTGCCCATGACCCATTGTGTCGCTACACAGTCTGTCGAAGAACAGCACTGCCGGCAGAGAGCACCTCCCCCATCCCGCCAGCCGCACCAGACTCGAAGAGCACCCTGGACGACTTCGAGGGACGCAGTTTGCTGGAATATTTGGCGCTCGCGCTGTCACAGGGCTCGTTGGTCTAGGGGTATGATTCCTGCTTAGGGTGCAGGAGGTCCCGGGTTCAAATCCCGGACGAGCCCTAGCGTTTTGTGCAAACTGGTCGCACGTCGGTGGCTGAGTCAGCGCAAAAAACTGCCCGTCAATGTAAAGCTAATTTCATATTTGCTCTAAGGAACTGACCCTCTGGTCCGACGTATGAAGGTGATTACCAAGGTTTCGGTACAGATCGTAGCAAATGCTTGTCGGTTTAAAGTGATGAAAAAGTGTTTTCGCCCGGGATCGAACCGGGGACCTTCTGCGTGTTAGGCAGACGTGATAACCGCTACACCACGGAAACTACTGCTTTCAGGCTTGCTTCACAGACAACTTGTAACAAGGTTGCCATCGTAACTTAAAAATTCAATAAATGCGGCACTTGCATGACGAAGGTACATGCAGCAGATCCACACATGACGTGGCTCACTGGAGTAGTATGCGACATAGGCAGGAAAATACTGTTCCCGCCCGGGATCGAACCGGGGACCTTCTGCGTGTGAAGCAGACGTGACAACCGCTACACTACGGAAACGACGGACACGCTCACTCCATCCTTGTACACTCGAAGGCGCCTCAGCCTTTCTTTGGCCCGCGCATGCACACACCATAGTTCTTTTGACAGCCTAAAACCCATCGCTGCCGAGGGCTCAACAAGTCTTCGGGGTGCTCGAGAGGGTGTCTGTCGTAGCATCCCGAACGAGATAGCGGCGTTTCGCGCAGTCGTTATTGCAAGTCACATTAGCAAAAACAATCACCTCCTTAGCAGCAGGCAGTGCGAGCCCAGCTGCAGCTTTACATGAAGATGCCAATAGCGCTGGGAGGCCGCCGACCGCGGGCCACGGCACCTCCGAGAACGGTGCTGCCCATGACCCATTGTGTCGCTACACAGTCTGTCGAAGAACAGCACTGCCGGCAGAGAGCACCTCCCCCATCCCGCCAGCCGCACCAGACTCGAAGAGCACCCTGGACGACTTCGAGGGACGCAGTTTGCTGGAATATTTGGCGCTCGCGCTGTCACAGGGCTCGTTGGTCTAGGGGTATGATTCCTGCTTAGGGTGCAGGAGGTCCCGGGTTCAAATCCCGGACGAGCCCTAGCGTTTTGTGCAAACTGGTCGCACGTCGGTGGCTGAGTCAGCGCAAAAAACTGCCCGTCAATGTAAAGCTAATTTCATATTTGCTCTAAGGAACTGACCCTCTGGTCCGACGTATGAAGGTGATTACCAAGGTTTCGGTACAGATCGTAGCAAATGCTTGTCGGTTTAAAGTGATGAAAAAGTGTTTCCGCCCGGGATCGAACCGGGGACCTTCTGCGTGTTAGGCAGACGTGATAACCGCTACACCACGCAAACTACTGCTTTCAGGCTTGCTTCACAGACAACTTGTAACAAGGTTGCCATCGTAACTTAAAAATTCAATAAATGCGGCACTTGCATGACGAAGGTACATGCAGCAGATCCACACATGACGTGGCTCACTGGAGTAGTATGCGACATAGGCAGGAAAATACTGTTCCCGCCCGGGATCGAACCGGGGACCTTCTGCGTGTGAAGCAGACGTGACAACCGCTACACTACGGAAACGACGGACACGCTCACTCCATCCTTGTACACTCGAAGGCGCCTCAGCCTTTCTTTGGCCCGCGCATGCACACACCATAGTTCTTTTGACAGCCTAAAACCCATCGCTGCCGAGGGCTCAACAAGTCTTCGGGGTGCTCGAGAGGGTGTCTGTCGTAGCATCCCGAACGAGATAGCGGCGTTTCGCGCAGTCGTTATTGCAAGTCACATTAGCAAAAACAATCACCTCCTTAGCAGCAGGCAGTGCGAGCCCAGCTGCAGCTTTACATGAAGATGCCAATAGCGCTGGGAGGCCGCCGACCGCGGGCCACGGCACCTCCGAGAACGGTGCTGCCCATGACCCATTGTGTCGCTACACAGTCTGTCGAAGAACAGCACTGCCGGCAGAGAGCACCTCCCCCATCCCGCCAGCCGCACCAGACTCGAAGAGCACCCTGGACGACTTCGAGGGACGCAGTTTGCTGGAATATTTGGCGCTCGCGCTGTCACAGGGCTCGTTGGTCTAGGGGTATGATTCCTGCTTAGGGTGCAGGAGGTCCCGGGTTCAAATCCCGGACGAGCCCTAGCGTTTTGTGCAAACTGGTCGCACGTCGGTGGCTGAGTCAGCGCAAAAAACTGCCCGTCAATGTAAAGCTAATTTCATATTTGCTCTAAGGAACTGACCCTCTGGTCCGACGTATGAAGGTGATTACCAAGGTTTCGGTACAGATCGTAGCAAATGCTTGTCGGTTTAAAGTGATGAAAAAGTGTTTCCGCCCGGGATCGAACCGGTGACCTTCTGCGTGTTAGGCAGACGTGATAACCGCTACACCACGGAAACTACTGCTTTCAGGCTTGCTTCACAGACAACTTGTAACAAGGTTGCCATCGTAACTTAAAAATTCAATAAATGCGGCACTTGCATGACGAAGGTACATGCAGCAGATCCACACATGACGTGGCTCACTGGAGTAGTATGCGACATAGGCAGGAAAATACTGTTCCCGCCCGGGATCGAACCGGGGACCTTCTGCGTGTGAAGCAGACGTGACAACCGCTACACTACGGAAACGACGGACACGCTCACTCCATCCTTGTACACTCGAAGGCGCCTCAGCCTTTCTTTGGCCCGCGCATGCACACACCATAGTTCTTTTGACAGCCTAAAACCCATCGCTGCCGAGGGCTCAACAAGTCTTCGGGGTGCTCGAGAGGGTGTCTGTCGTAGCATCCCGAACGAGATAGCGGCGTTTCGCGCAGTCGTTATTGCAAGTCACATTAGCAAAAACAATCACCTCCTTAGCAGCAGGCAGTGCGAGCCCAGCTGCAGCTTTACATGAAGATGCCAATAGCGCTGGGAGGCCGCCGACCGCGGGCCACGGCACCTCCGAGAACGGTGCTGCCCATGACCCATTGTGTCGCTACACAGTCTGTCGAAGAACAGCACTGCCGGCAGAGAGCACCTCCCCCATCCCGCCAGCCGCACCAGACTCGAAGAGCACCCTGGACGACTTCGAGGGACGCAGTTTGCTGGAATATTTGGCGCTCGCGCTGTCACAGGGCTCGTTGGTCTAGGGGTATGATTCCTGCTTAGGGTGCAGGAGCTCCCGGGTTCAAATCCCGGACGAGCCCTAGCGTTTTGTGCAAACTGGTCGCACGTCGGTGGCTGAGTCAGCGCAAAAAACTGCCCGTCAATGTAAAGCTAATTTCATATTTGCTCTAAGGAACTGACCCTCTGGTCCGACGTATGAAGGTGATTACCAAGGTTTCGGTACAGATCGTAGCAAATGCTTGTCGGTTTAAAGTGATGAAAAAGTGTTTTCGCCCGGGATCGAACCGGGGACCTTCTGCGTGTTAGGCAGACGTGATAACCGCTACACCACGGAAACTACTGCTTTCAGGCTTGCTTCACAGACAACTTGTAACAAGGTTGCCATCGTAACTTAAAAATTCAATAAATGCGGCACTTGCATGACGAAGGTACATGCAGCAGATCCACACATGACGTGGCTCACTGGAGTAGTATGCGACATAGGCAGGAAAATACTGTTCCCGCCCGGGATCGAACCGGGGACCTTCTGCGTGTGAAGCAGACGTGACAACCGCTACACTACGGAAACGACGGACACGCTCACTCCATCCTTGTACACTCGAAGGCGCCTCAGCCTTTCTTTGGCCCGCGCATGCACACACCATAGTTCTTTTGACAGCCTAAAACCCATCGCTGCCGAGGGCTCAACAAGTCTTCGGGGTGCTCGAGAGGGTGTCTGTCGTAGCATCCCGAACGAGATAGCGGCGTTTCGCGCAGTCGTTATTGCAAGTCACATTAGCAAAAACAATCACCTCCTTAGCAGCAGGCAGTGCGAGCCCAGCTGCAGCTTTACATGAAGATGCCAATAGCGCTGGGAGGCCGCCGACCGCGGGCCACGGCACCTCCGAGAACGGTGCTGCCCATGACCCATTGTGTCGCTACACAGTCTGTCGAAGAACAGCACTGCCGGCAGAGAGCACCTCCCCCATCCCGCCAGCCGCACCAGACTCGAAGAGCACCCTGGACGACTTCGAGGGACGCAGTTTGCTGGAATATTTGGCGCTCGCGCTGTCACAGGGCTCGTTGGTCTAGGGGTATGATTCCTGCTTAGGGTGCAGGAGGTCCCGGGTTCAAATCCCGGACGAGCCCTAGCGTTTTGTGCAAACTGGTCGCACGTCGGTGGCTGAGTCAGCGCAAAAAACTGCCCGTCAATGTAAAGCTAATTTCATATTTGCTCTAAGGAACTGACCCTCTGGTCCGACGTATGAAGGTGATTACCAAGGTTTCGGTACAGATCGTAGCAAATGCTTGTCGGTTTAAAGTGATGAAAAAGTGTTTCCGCCCGGGATCGATCCGGGGACCTTCTGCGTGTTAGGCAGACGTGATAACCGCTACACCACGGAAACTACTGCTTTCATGCATGCTTCACAGACAACTTGTAACAAGGTTGCCATCGTAACTTAAAAATTCAATAAATGCGGCACTTGCATGACGAAGGTACATGCAGCAGATCCACACATGACGTGGCTCACTGGAGTAGTATGCGACATAGGCAGGAAAATACTGTTCCCGCCCGGGATCGAACCGGGGACCTTCTGCGTGTGAAGCAGACGTGACAACCGCTACACTACGGAAACGACGGACACGCTCACTCCATCCTTGTACACTCGAAGGCGCCTCAGCCTTTCTTTGGCCCGCGCATGCACACACCATAGTTCTTTTGACAGCCTAAAACCCATCGCTGCCGAGGGCTCAACAAGTCTTCGGGGTGCTCGAGAGGGTGTCTGTCGTAGCATCCCGAACGAGATAGCGGCGTTTCGCGCAGTCGTTATTGCAAGTCACATTAGCAAAAACAATCACCTCCTTAGCAGCAGGCAGTGCGAGCCCAGCTGCAGCTTTACATGAAGATGCCAATAGCGCTGGGAGGCCGCCGACCGCGGGCCACGGCACCTCCGAGAACGGTGCTGCCCATGACCCATTGTGTCGCTACACAGTCTGTCGAAGAACAGCACTGCCGGCAGAGAGCACCTCCCCCATCCCGCCAGCCGCACCAGACTCGAAGAGCACCCTGGACGACTTCGAGGGACGCAGTTTGCTGGAATATTTGGCGCTCGCGCTGTCACAGGGCTCGTTGGTCTAGGGGTATGATTCCTGCTTAGGGTGCAGGAGGTCCCGGGTTCAAATCCCGGACGAGCCCTAGCGTTTTGTGCAAACTGGTCGCACGTCGGTGGCTGAGTCAGCGCAAAAAACTGCCCGTCAATGTAAAGCTAATTTCATATTTGCTCTAAGGAACTGACCCTCTGGTCCGACGTATGAAGGTGATTACCAAGGTTTCGGTACAGATCGTAGCAAATGCTTGTCGGTTTAAAGTGATGAAAAAGTGTTTCCGCCCGGGATCGAACCGGGGACCTTCTGCGTGTTAGGCAGACGTGATAACCGCTACACCACGCAAACTACTGCTTTCAGGCTTGCTTCACAGACAACTTGTAACAAGGTTGCCATCGTAACTTAAAAATTCAATAAATGCGGCACTTGCATGACGAAGGTACATGCAGCAGATCCACACATGACGTGGCTCACTGGAGTAGTATGCGACATAGGCAGGAAAATACTGTTCCCGCCCGGGATCGAACCGGGGACCTTCTGCGTGTGAAGCAGACGTGACAACCGCTACACTACGGAAACGACGGACACGCTCACTCCATCCTTGTACACTCGAAGGCGCCTCAGCCTTTCTTTGGCCCGCGCATGCACACACCATAGTTCTTTTGACAGCCTAAAACCCATCGCTGCCGAGGGCTCAACAAGTCTTCGGGGTGCTCGAGAGGGTGTCTGTCGTAGCATCCCGAACGAGATAGCGGCGTTTCGCGCAGTCGTTATTGCAAGTCACATTAGCAAAAACAATCACCTCCTTAGCAGCAGGCAGTGCGAGCCCAGCTGCAGCTTTACATGAAGATGCCAATAGCGCTGGGAGGCCGCCGACCGCGGGCCACGGCACCTCCGAGAACGGTGCTGCCCATGACCCATTGTGTCGCTACACAGTCTGTCGAAGAACAGCACTGCCGGCAGAGAGCACCTCCCCCATCCCGCCAGCCGCACCAGACTCGAAGAGCACCCTGGACGACTTCGAGGGACGCAGTTTGCTGGAATATTTGGCGCTCGCGCTGTCACAGGGCTCGTTGGTCTAGGGGTATGATTCCTGCTTAGGGTGCAGGAGGTCCCGGGTTCAAATCCCGGACGAGCCCTAGCGTTTTGTGCAAACTGGTCGCACGTCGGTGGCTGAGTCAGCGCAAAAAACTGCCCGTCAATGTAAAGCTAATTTCATATTTGCTCTAAGGAACTGACCCTCTGGTCCGACGTATGAAGGTGATTACCAAGGTTTCGGTACAGATCGTAGCAAATGCTTGTCGGTTTAAAGTGATGAAAAAGTGTTTCCGCCCGGGATCGAACCGGTGACCTTCTGCGTGTTAGGCAGACGTGATAACCGCTACACCACGGAAACTACTGCTTTCAGGCTTGCTTCACAGACAACTTGTAACAAGGTTGCCATCGTAACTTAAAAATTCAATAAATGCGGCACTTGCATGACGAAGGTACATGCAGCAGATCCACACATGACGTGGCTCACTGGAGTAGTATGCGACATAGGCAGGAAAATACTGTTCCCGCCCGGGATCGAACCGGGGACCTTCTGCGTGTGAAGCAGACGTGACAACCGCTACACTACGGAAACGACGGACACGCTCACTCCATCCTTGTACACTCGAAGGCGCCTCAGCCTTTCTTTGGCCCGCGCATGCACACACCATAGTTCTTTTGACAGCCTAAAACCCATCGCTGCCGAGGGCTCAACAAGTCTTCGGGGTGCTCGAGAGGGTGTCTGTCGTAGCATCCCGAACGAGATAGCGGCGTTTCGCGCAGTCGTTATTGCAAGTCACATTAGCAAAAACAATCACCTCCTTAGCAGCAGGCAGTGCGAGCCCAGCTGCAGCTTTACATGAAGATGCCAATAGCGCTGGGAGGCCGCCGACCGCGGGCCACGGCACCTCCGAGAACGGTGCTGCCCATGACCCATTGTGTCGCTACACAGTCTGTCGAAGAACAGCACTGCCGGCAGAGAGCACCTCCCCCATCCCGCCAGCCGCACCAGACTCGAAGAGCACCCTGGACGACTTCGAGGGACGCAGTTTGCTGGAATATTTGGCGCTCGCGCTGTCACAGGGCTCGTTGGTCTAGGGGTATGATTCCTGCTTAGGGTGCAGGAGCTCCCGGGTTCAAATCCCGGACGAGCCCTAGCGTTTTGTGCAAACTGGTCGCACGTCGGTGGCTGAGTCAGCGCAAAAAACTGCCCGTCAATGTAAAGCTAATTTCATATTTGCTCTAAGGAACTGACCCTCTGGTCCGACGTATGAAGGTGATTACCAAGGTTTCGGTACAGATCGTAGCAAATGCTTGTCGGTTTAAAGTGATGAAAAAGTGTTTCCGCCCGGGATCGAACCGGGGACCTTCTGCGTGTTAGGCAGACGTGATAACCGCTACACCACGGAAACTACTGCTTTCAGGCTTGCTTCACAGACAACTTGTAACAAGGTTGCCATCGTAACTTAAAAATTCAATAAATGCGGCACTTGCATGACGAAGGTACATGCAGCAGATCCACACATGACGTGGCTCACTGGAGTAGTATGCGACATAGGCAGGAAAATACTGTTCCCGCCCGGGATCGAACCGGGGACCTTCTGCGTGTGAAGCAGACGTGATAACCGCTACACTACGGAAACGACGGACACGCTCACTCCATCCTTGTACACTCGAAGGCGCCTCAGCCTTTCTTTGGCCCGCGCATGCACACACCATAGTTCTTTTGACAGCCTAAAACCCATCGCTGCCGAGGGCTCAACAAGTCTTCGGGGTGCTCGAGAGGGTGTCTGTCGTAGCATCCCGAACGAGATAGCGGCGTTTCGCGCAGTCGTTATTGCAAGTCACATTAGCAAAAACAATCACCTCCTTAGCAGCAGGCAGTGCGAGCCCAGCTGCAGCTTTACATGAAGATGCCAATAGCGCTGGGAGGCCGCCGACCGCGGGCCACGGCACCTCCGAGAACGGTGCTGCCCATGACCCATTGTGTCGCTACACAGTCTGTCGAAGAACAGCACTGCCGGCAGAGAGCACCTCCCCCATCCCGCCAGCCGCACCAGACTCGAAGAGCACCCTGGACGACTTCGAGGGACGCAGTTTGCTGGAATATTTGGCGCTCGCGCTGTCACAGGGCTCGTTGGTCTAGGGGTATGATTCCTGCTTAGGGTGCAGGAGGTCCCGGGTTCAAATCCCGGACGAGCCCTAGCGTTTTGTGCAAACTGGTCGCACGTCGGTGGCTGAGTCAGCGCAAAAAACTGCCCGTCAATGTAAAGCTAATTTCATATTTGCTCTAAGGAACTGACCCTCTGGTCCGACGTATGAAGGTGATTACCAAGGTTTCGGTACAGATCGTAGCAAATGCTTGTCGGTTTAAAGTGATGAAAAAGTGTTTCCGCCCGGGATCGATCCGGGGACCTTCTGCGTGTTAGGCAGACGTGATAACCGCTACACCACGGAAACTACTGCTTTCAGGCATGCTTCACAGACAACTTGTAACAAGGTTGCCATCGTAACTTAAAAATTCAATAAATGCGGCACTTGCATGACGAAGGTACATGCAGCAGATCCACACATGACGTGGCTCACTGGAGTAGTATGCGACATAGGCAGGAAAATACTGTTCCCGCCCGGGATCGAACCGGGGACCTTCTGCGTGTGAAGCAGACGTGACAACCGCTACACTACGGAAACGACGGACACGCTCACTCCATCCTTGTACACTCGAAGGCGCCTCAGCCTTTCTTTGGCCCGCGCATGCACACACCATAGTTCTTTTGACAGCCTAAAACCCATCGCTGCCGAGGGCTCAACAAGTCTTCGGGGTGCTCGAGAGGGTGTCTGTCGTAGCATCCCGAACGAGATAGCGGCGTTTCGCGCAGTCGTTATTGCAAGTCACATTAGCAAAAACAATCACCTCCTTAGCAGCAGGCAGTGCGAGCCCAGCTGCAGCTTTACATGAAGATGCCAATAGCGCTGGGAGGCCGCCGACCGCGGGCCACGGCACCTCCGAGAACGGTGCTGCCCATGACCCATTGTGTCGCTACACAGTCTGTCGAAGAACAGCACTGCCGGCAGAGAGCACCTCCCCCATCCCGCCAGCCGCACCAGACTCGAAGAGCACCCTGGACGACTTCGAGGGACGCAGTTTGCTGGAATATTTGGCGCTCGCGCTGTCACAGGGCTCGTTGGTCTAGGGGTATGATTCCTGCTTAGGGTGCAGGAGGTCCCGGGTTCAAATCCCGGACGAGCCCTAGCGTTTTGTGCAAACTGGTCGCACGTCGGTGGCTGAGTCAGCGCAAAAAACTGCCCGTCAATGTAAAGCTAATTTCATATTTGCTCTAAGGAACTGACCCTCTGGTCCGACGTATGAAGGTGATTACCAAGGTTTCGGTACAGATCGTAGCAAATGCTTGTCGGTTTAAAGTGATGAAAAAGTGTTTCCGCCCGGGATCGAACCGGTGACCTTCTGCGTGTTAGGCAGACGTGATAACCGCTACACCACGGAAACTACTGCTTTCAGGCTTGCTTCACAGACAACTTGTAACAAGGTTGCCATCGTAACTTAAAAATTCAATAAATGCGGCACTTGCATGACGAAGGTACATGCAGCAGATCCACACATGACGTGGCTCACTGGAGTAGTATGCGACATAGGCAGGAAAATACTGTTCCCGCCCGGGATCGAACCGGGGACCTTCTGCGTGTGAAGCAGACGTGACAACCGCTACACTACGGAAACGACGGACACGCTCACTCCATCCTTGTACACTCGAAGGCGCCTCAGCCTTTCTTTGGCCCGCGCATGCACACACCATAGTTCTTTTGACAGCCTAAAACCCATCGCTGCCGAGGGCTCAACAAGTCTTCGGGGTGCTCGAGAGGGTGTCTGTCGTAGCATCCCGAACGAGATAGCGGCGTTTCGCGCAGTCGTTATTGCAAGTCACATTAGCAAAAACAATCACCTCCTTAGCAGCAGGCAGTGCGAGCCCAGCTGCAGCTTTACATGAAGATGCCAATAGCGCTGGGAGGCCGCCGACCGCGGGCCACGGCACCTCCGAGAACGGTGCTGCCCATGACCCATTGTGTCGCTACACAGTCTGTCGAAGAACAGCACTGCCGGCAGAGAGCACCTCCCCCATCCCGCCAGCCGCACCAGACTCGAAGAGCACCCTGGACGACTTCGAGGGACGCAGTTTGCTGGAATATTTGGCGCTCGCGCTGTCACAGGGCTCGTTGGTCTAGGGGTATGATTCCTGCTTAGGGTGCAGGAGGTCCCGGGTTCAAATCCCGGACGAGCCCTAGCGTTTTGTGCAAACTGGTCGCACGTCGGTGGCTGAGTCAGCGCAAAAAACTGCCCGTCAATGTAAAGCTAATTTCATATTTGCTCTAAGGAACTGACCCTCTGGTCCGACGTATGAAGGTGATTACCAAGGTTTCGGTACAGATCGTAGCAAATGCTTGTCGGTTTAAAGTGATGAAAAAGTGTTTCCGCCCGGGATCGAACCGGGGACCTTCTGCGTGTTAGGCAGACGTGATAACCGCTACACCACGGAAACTACTGCTTTCAGGCTTGCTTCACAGACAACTTGTAACAAGGTTGCCATCGTAACTTAAAAATTCAATAAATGCGGCACTTGCATGACGAAGGTACATGCAGCAGATCCACACATGACGTGGCTCACTGGAGTAGTATGCGACATAGGCAGGAAAATACTGTTCCCGCCCGGGATCGAACCGGGGACCTTCTGCGTGTGAAGCAGACGTGATAACCGCTACACTACGGAAACGACGGACACGCTCACTCCATCCTTGTACACTCGAAGGCGCCTCAGCCTTTCTTTGGCCCGCGCATGCACACACCATAGTTCTTTTGACAGCCTAAAACCCATCGCTGCCGAGGGCTCAACAAGTCTTCGGGGTGCTCGAGAGGGTGTCTGTCGTAGCATCCCGAACGAGATAGCGGCGTTTCGCGCAGTCGTTATTGCAAGTCACATTAGCAAAAACAATCACCTCCTTAGCAGCAGGCAGTGCGAGCCCAGCTGCAGCTTTACATGAAGATGCCAATAGCGCTGGGAGGCCGCCGACCGCGGGCCACGGCACCTCCGAGAACGGTGCTGCCCATGACCCATTGTGTCGCTACACAGTCTGTCGAAGAACAGCACTGCCGGCAGAGAGCACCTCCCCCATCCCGCCAGCCGCACCAGACTCGAAGAGCACCCTGGACGACTTCGAGGGACGCAGTTTGCTGGAATATTTGGCGCTCGCGCTGTCACAGGGCTCGTTGGTCTAGGGGTATGATTCCTGCTTAGGGTGCAGGAGGTCCCGGGTTCAAATCCCGGACGAGCCCTAGCGTTTTGTGCAAACTGGTCGCACGTCGGTGGCTGAGTCAGCGCAAAAAACTGCCCGTCAATGTAAAGCTAATTTCATATTTGCTCTAAGGAACTGACCCTCTGGTCCGACGTATGAAGGTGATTACCAAGGTTTCGGTACAGATCGTAGCAAATGCTTGTCGGTTTAAAGTGATGAAAAAGTGTTTCCGCCCGGGATCGATCCGGGGACCTTCTGCGTGTTAGGCAGACGTGATAACCGCTACACCACGGAAACTACTGCTTTCAGGCATGCTTCACAGACAACTTGTAACAAGGTTGCCATCGTAACTTAAAAATTCAATAAATGCGGCACTTGCATGACGAAGGTACATGCAGCAGATCCACACATGACGTGGCTCACTGGAGTAGTATGCGACATAGGCAGGAAAATACTGTTCCCGCCCGGGATCGAACCGGGGACCTTCTGCGTGTGAAGCAGACGTGACAACCGCTACACTACGGAAACGACGGACACGCTCACTCCATCCTTGTACACTCGAAGGCGCCTCAGCCTTTCTTTGGCCCGCGCATGCACACACCATAGTTCTTTTGACAGCCTAAAACCCATCGCTGCCGAGGGCTCAACAAGTCTTCGGGGTGCTCGAGAGGGTGTCTGTCGTAGCATCCCGAACGAGATAGCGGCGTTTCGCGCAGTCGTTATTGCAAGTCACATTAGCAAAAACAATCACCTCCTTAGCAGCAGGCAGTGCGAGCCCAGCTGCAGCTTTACATGAAGATGCCAATAGCGCTGGGAGGCCGCCGACCGCGGGCCACGGCACCTCCGAGAACGGTGCTGCCCATGACCCATTGTGTCGCTACACAGTCTGTCGAAGAACAGCACTGCCGGCAGAGAGCACCTCCCCCATCCCGCCAGCCGCACCAGACTCGAAGAGCACCCTGGACGACTTCGAGGGACGCAGTTTGCTGGAATATTTGGCGCTCGCGCTGTCACAGGGCTCGTTGGTCTAGGGGTATGATTCCTGCTTAGGGTGCAGGAGGTCCCGGGTTCAAATCCCGGACGAGCCCTAGCGTTTTGTGCAAACTGGTCGCACGTCGGTGGCTGAGTCAGCGCAAAAAACTGCCCGTCAATGTAAAGCTAATTTCATATTTGCTCTAAGGAACTGACCCTCTGGTCCGACGTATGAAGGTGATTACCAAGGTTTCGGTACAGATCGTAGCAAATGCTTGTCGGTTTAAAGTGATGAAAAAGTGTTTCCGCCCGGGATCGAACCGGGGACCTTCTGCGTGTTAGGCAGACGTGATAACCGCTACACCACGGAAACTACTGCTTTCAGGCTTGCTTCACAGACAACTTGTAACAAGGTTGCCATCGTAACTTAAAAATTCAATAAATGCGGCACTTGCATGACGAAGGTACATGCAGCAGATCCACACATGACGTGGCTCACTGGAGTAGTATGCGACATAGGCAGGAAAATACTGTTCCCGCCCGGGATCGAACCGGGGACCTTCTGCGTGTGAAGCAGACGTGACAACCGCTACACTACGGAAACGACGGACACGCTCACTCCATCCTTGTACACTCGAAGGCGCCTCAGCCTTTCTTTGGCCCGCGCATGCACACACCATAGTTCTTTTGACAGCCTAAAACCCATCGCTGCCGAGGGCTCAACAAGTCTTCGGGGTGCTCGAGAGGGTGTCTGTCGTAGCATCCCGAACGAGATAGCGGCGTTTCGCGCAGTCGTTATTGCAAGTCACATTAGCAAAAACAATCACCTCCTTAGCAGCAGGCAGTGCGAGCCCAGCTGCAGCTTTACATGAAGATGCCAATAGCGCTGGGAGGCCGCCGACCGCGGGCCACGGCACCTCCGAGAACGGTGCTGCCCATGACCCATTGTGTCGCTACACAGTCTGTCGAAGAACAGCACTGCCGGCAGAGAGCACCTCCCCCATCCCGCCAGCCGCACCAGACTCGAAGAGCACCCTGGACGACTTCGAGGGACGCAGTTTGCTGGAATATTTGGCGCTCGCGCTGTCACAGGGCTCGTTGGTCTAGGGGTATGATTCCTGCTTAGGGTGCAGGAGGTCCCGGGTTCAAATCCCGGACGAGCCCTAGCGTTTTGTGCAAACTGGTCGCACGTCGGTGGCTGAGTCAGCGCAAAAAACTGCCCGTCAATGTAAAGCTAATTTCATATTTGCTCTAAGGAACTGACCCTCTGGTCCGACGTATGAAGGTGATTACCAAGGTTTCGGTACAGATCGTAGCAAATGCTTGTCGGTTTAAAGTGATGAAAAAGTGTTTCCGCCCGGGATCGAACCGGGGACCTTCTGCGTGTTAGGCAGACGTGATAACCGCTACACCACGGAAACTACTGCTTTCAGGCTTGCTTCACAGACAACTTGTAACAAGGTTGCCATCGTAACTTAAAAATTCAATAAATGCGGCACTTGCATGACGAAGGTACATGCAGCAGATCCACACATGACGTGGCTCACTGGAGTAGTATGCGACATAGGCAGGAAAATACTGTTCCCGCCCGGGATCGAACCGGGGACCTTCTGCGTGTGAAGCAGACGTGACAACCGCTACACTACGGAAACGACGGACACGCTCACTCCATCCTTGTACACTCGAAGGCGCCTCAGCCTTTCTTTGGCCCGCGCATGCACACACCATAGTTCTTTTGACAGCCTAAAACCCATCGCTGCCGAGGGCTCAACAAGTCTTCGGGGTGCTCGAGAGGGTGTCTGTCGTAGCATCCCGAACGAGATAGCGGCGTTTCGCGCAGTCGTTATTGCAAGTCACATTAGCAAAAACAATCACCTCCTTAGCAGCAGGCAGTGCGAGCCCAGCTGCAGCTTTACATGAAGATGCCAATAGCGCTGGGAGGCCGCCGACCGCGGGCCACGGCACCTCCGAGAACGGTGCTGCCCATGACCCATTGTGTCGCTACACAGTCTGTCGAAGAACAGCACTGCCGGCAGAGAGCACCTCCCCCATCCCGCCAGCCGCACCAGACTCGAAGAGCACCCTGGACGACTTCGAGGGACGCAGTTTGCTGGAATATTTGGCGCTCGCGCTGTCACAGGGCTCGTTGGTCTAGGGGTATGATTCCTGCTTAGGGTGCAGGAGGTCCCGGGTTCAAATCCCGGACGAGCCCTAGCGTTTTGTGCAAACTGGTCGCACGTCGGTGGCTGAGTCAGCGCAAAAAACTGCCCGTCAATGTAAAGCTAATTTCATATTTGCTCTAAGGAACTGACCCTCTGGTCCGACGTATGAAGGTGATTACCAAGGTTTCGGTACAGATCGTAGCAAATGCTTGTCGGTTTAAAGTGATGAAAAAGTGTTTCCGCCCGGGATCGAACCGGGGACCTTCTGCGTGTTAGGCAGACGTGATAACCGCTACACCACGGAAACTACTGCTTTCAGGCTTGCTTCACAGACAACTTGTAACAAGGTTGCCATCGTAACTTAAAAATTCAATAAATGCGGCACTTGCATGACGAAGGTACATGCAGCAGATCCACACATGACGTGGCTCACTGGAGTAGTATGCGACATAGGCAGGAAAATACTGTTCCCGCCCGGGATCGAACCGGGGACCTTCTGCGTGTGAAGCAGACGTGACAACCGCTACACTACGGAAACGACGGACACGCTCACTCCATCCTTGTACACTCGAAGGCGCCTCAGCCTTTCTTTGGCCCGCGCATGCACACACCATAGTTCTTTTGACAGCCTAAAACCCATCGCTGCCGAGGGCTCAACAAGTCTTCGGGGTGCTCGAGAGGGTGTCTGTCGTAGCATCCCGAACGAGATAGCGGCGTTTCGCGCAGTCGTTACTGCAAGTCACATTAGCAAAAACAATCACCTCCTTAGCAGCAGGCAGTGCGAGCCCAGCTGCAGCTTTACATGAAGATGCCAATAGCGCTGGGAGGCCGCCGACCGCGGGCCACGGCACCTCCGAGAACGGTGCTGCCCATGACCCATTGTGTCGCTACACAGTCTGTCGAAGAACAGCACTGCCGGCAGAGAGCACCTCCCCCATCCCGCCAGCCGCACCAGACTCGAAGAGCACCCTGGACGACTTCGAGGGACGCAGTTTGCTGGAATATTTGGCGCTCGCGCTGTCACAGGGCTCGTTGGTCTAGGGGTATGATTCCTGCTTAGGGTGCAGGAGGTCCCGGGTTCAAATCCCGGACGAGCCCTAGCGTTTTGTGCAAACTGGTCGCACGTCGGTGGCTGAGTCAGCGCAAAAAACTGCCCGTCAATGTAAAGCTAATTTCATATTTGCTCTAAGGAACTGACCCTCTGGTCCGACGTATGAAGGTGATTACCAAGGTTTCGGTACAGATCGTAGCAAATGCTTGTCGGTTTAAAGTGATGAAAAAGTGTTTCCGCCCGGGATCGAACCGGGGACCTTCTGCGTGTTAGGCAGACGTGATAACCGCTACACCACGGAAACTACTGCTTTCAGGCTTGCTTCACAGACAACTTGTAACAAGGTTGCCATCGTAACTTAAAAATTCAATAAATGCGGCACTTGCATGACGAAGGTACATGCAGCAGATCCACACATGACGTGGCTCACTGGAGTAGTATGCGACATAGGCAGGAAAATACTGTTCCCGCCCGGGATCGAACCGGGGACCTTCTGCGTGTGAAGCAGACGTGATAACCGCTACACTACGGAAACGACGGACGCGCTCACTCCATCCTTGTACACTCGAAGGCGCCTCAGCCTTTCTTTGGCCCGCGCATGCACACACCATAGTTCTTTTGACAGCCTAAAACCCATCGCTGCCGAGGGCTCAACAAGTCTTCGGGGTGCTCGAGAGGGTGTCTGTCGTAGCATCCCGAACGAGATAGCGGCGTTTCGCGCAGTCGTTATTGCAAGTCACATTAGCAAAAACAATCACCTCCTTAGCAGCAGGCAGTGCGAGCCCAGCTGCAGCTTTACATGAAGATGCCAATAGCGCTGGGAGGCCGCCGACCGCGGGCCACGGCACCTCCGAGAACGGTGCTGCCCATGACCCATTGTGTCGCTACACAGTCTGTCGAAGAACAGCACTGCCGGCAGAGAGCACCTCCCCCATCCCGCCAGCCGCACCAGACTCGAAGAGCACCCTGGACGACTTCGAGGGACGCAGTTTGCTGGAATATTTGGCGCTCGCGCTGTCACAGGGCTCGTTGGTCTAGGGGTATGATTCCTGCTTAGGGTGCAGGAGGTCCCGGGTTCAAATCCCGGACGAGCCCTAGCGTTTTGTGCAAACTGGTCGCACGTCGGTGGCTGAGTCAGCGCAAAAAACTGCCCGTCAATGTAAAGCTAATTTCATACTTGCTCTAAGGAACTGACCCTCTGGTCCGACGTATGAAGGTGATTACCAAGGTTTCGGTACAGATCGTAGCAAATGCTTGTCGGTTTAAAGTGATGAAAAAGTGTTTCCGCCCGGGATCGAACCGGGGACCTTCTGCGTGTTAGGCAGACGTGATAACCGCTACACCACGGAAACTACTGCTTTCAGGCTTGCTTCACAGACAACTTGTAACAAGGTTGCCATCGTAACTTAAAAATTCAATAAATGCGGCACTTGCATGACGAAGGTACATGCAGCAGATCCACACATGACGTGGCTCACTGGAGTAGTATGCGACATAGGCAGGAAAATACTGTTCCCGCCCGGGATCGAACCGGGGACCTTCTGCGTGTGAAGCAGACGTGACAACCGCTACACTACGGAAACGACGGACACGCTCACTCCATCCTTGTACACTCGAAGGCGCCTCAGCCTTTCTTTGGCCCGCGCATGCACACACCATAGTTCTTTTGACAGCCTAAAACCCATCGCTGCCGAGGGCTCAACAAGTCTTCGGGGTGCTCGAGAGGGTGTCTGTCGTAGCATCCCGAACGAGATAGCGGCGTTTCGCGCAGTCGTTATTGCAAGTCACATTAGCAAAAACAATCACCTCCTTAGCAGCAGGCAGTGCGAGCCCAGCTGCAGCTTTACATGAAGATGCCAATAGCGCTGGGAGGCCGCCGACCGCGGGCCACGGCACCTCCGAGAACGGTGCTGCCCATGACCCATTGTGTCGCTACACAGTCTGTCGAAGAACAGCACTGCCGGCAGAGAGCACCTCCCCCATCCCGCCAGCCGCACCAGACTCGAAGAGCACCCTGGACGACTTCGAGGGACGCAGTTTGCTGGAATATTTGGCGCTCGCGCTGTCACAGGGCTCGTTGGTCTAGGGGTATGATTCCTGCTTAGGGTGCAGGAGGTCCCGGGTTCAAATCCCGGACGAGCCCTAGCGTTTTGTGCAAACTGGTCGCACGTCGGTGGCTGAGTCAGCGCAAAAAACTGCCCGTCAATGTAAAGCTAATTTCATATTTGCTCTAAGGAACTGACCCTCTGGTCCGACGTATGAAGGTGATTACCAAGGTTTCGGTACAGATCGTAGCAAATGCTTGTCGGTTTAAAGTGATGAAAAAGTGTTTCCGCCCGGGATCGAACCGGGGACCTTCTGCGTGTTAGGCAGACGTGATAACCGCTACACCACGGAAACTACTGCTTTCAGGCTTGCTTCACAGACAACTTGTAACAAGGTTGCCATCGTAACTTAAAAATTCAATAAATGCGGCACTTGCATGACGAAGGTACATGCAGCAGATCCACACATGACGTGGCTCACTGGAGTAGTATGCGACATAGGCAGGAAAATACTGTTCCCGCCCGGGATCGAACCGGGGACCTTCTGCGTGTGAAGCAGACGTGACAACCGCTACACTACGGAAACGACGGACACGCTCACTCCATCCTTGTACACTCGAAGGCGCCTCAGCCTTTCTTTGGCCCGCGCATGCACACACCATAGTTCTTTTGACAGCCTAAAACCCATCGCTGCCGAGTGCTCAACAAGTCTTCGGGGTGCTCGAGAGGGTGTCTGTCGTAGCATCCCGAACGAGATAGCGGCGTTTCGCGCAGTCGTTACTGCAAGTCACATTAGCAAAAACAATCACCTCCTTAGCAGCAGGCAGTGCGAGCCCAGCTGCAGCTTTACATGAAGATGCCAATAGCGCTGGGAGGCCGCCGACCGCGGGCCACGGCACCTCCGAGAACGGTGCTGCCCATGACCCATTGTGTCGCTACACAGTCTGTCGAAGAACAGCACTGCCGGCAGAGAGCACCTCCCCCATCCCGCCAGCCGCACCAGACTCGAAGAGCACCCTGGACGACTTCGAGGGACGCAGTTTGCTGGAATATTTGGCGCTCGCGCTGTCACAGGGCTCGTTGGTCTAGGGGTATGATTCCTGCTTAGGGTGCAGGAGGTCCCGGGTTCAAATCCCGGACGAGCCCTAGCGTTTTGTGCAAACTGGTCGCACGTCGGTGGCTGAGTCAGCGCAAAAAACTGCCCGTCAATGTAAAGCTAATTTCATATTTGCTCTAAGGAACTGACCCTCTGGTCCGACGTATGAAGGTGATTACCAAGGTTTCGGTACAGATCGTAGCAAATGCTTGTCGGTTTAAAGTGATGAAAAAGTGTTTCCGCCCGGGATCGAACCGGGGACCTTCTGCGTGTTAGGCAGACGTGATAACCGCTACACCACGGAAACTACTGCTTTCAGGCTTGCTTCACAGACAACTTGTAACAAGGTTGCCATCGTAACTTAAAAATTCAATAAATGCGGCACTTGCATGACGAAGGTACACTCTTTGACATAAAACTTGACCGGCGGCCGGCCGCTTCAGAGGCTAAGTCCGCGCCGATCGCGACATGGGACAAAAAAACTGGCCAACTCGCTAATTCTCTAAGTCCGGTTATCTGCACAATCTGGCAACACTGTAGACTGCGGCACTTCCTGGAGGAAAACTTGTCCCATGATAGAGGAACTCTAGGCTGATTACGCCTGTGGTCTAGCGGTAGCGTGCGTTGTTTCTGTTCATAATGTCAGTGGATCGAGAGCAGCTGGCATAAAATATTTTTATAGCCTCTTCTGTCTGAATGCTGAAGACGTGAATGTAATGGTAGCGCAGATTCAATCTATTTCGCTTTGTGACACACCGATATCAAAATTTTTCCAGTAACGATTTTGCGGCAGATTTCCTGCAGACTGTCCTCCTCTGGACGCCGTATGCGGCAAAGCTCCGGGATCCATTTGCTGGCTACTGGCAGCGGCCGTGGCGACAGCAGCGGCGCTGCACTCCCCCGTTCTTTATCGAAAGCGCCTGCTACCGCTCATCGCTTTTGATGATTTAAAACGCTTTATTATTAAATGTTGCTCCACAGAAAATTTCTACAATTTCCATTCACGCTCAAAAGCAACGGAGACAGACGCCCTGATTAGTAGGCGGGTATTATATTACATTAATCGGCAAGAGCTGAGTATGGCCCGAAATTAATTTTATAGACTGGGACGAAATTAAACCACCTCACTACATTCGATGAATTTATAAATGCTTCATACCTCGTTTCTTTTCCTTTCAAACTCAATTTTTTGTGCAACTTTTGGTCAATGTTTGGATGTTTTCGTCAAGCCAGAGTGAGCGTCTGTGGTGTAAAGTGTATTACAGTTCTCGTTTCATTCCTTATGGTAAGTCTATGCGATAAACTGTGTGAATACCTTGCAATGCATGCTCTGTAGCAGTGCAGGAACACTGCACATTTGGAGTTCCATGTATGGGTACATGAAGTATTTATTGTTGATCGGAAGTGATGGTTAAGGTCATCAGATTTAAACCAGAAAAATTTGTCGTTTTGAAGGTTTCAGAGAACGGAAAGGAATTGCTAACGCCGGTGTTAGAAAACGTCTACAGTTAAATGCTATTGCAAAAATTTAGAAGAAGGGAACTATATTAATGAACATGTGCACTTCATAAACAACCTTCTGACATGTTAGACCTATATGACGAACAAAGCTCAAATTTATATCGTTGACGGTTTGAATCTTTTCAGGGTCTATTTTACAGTGAAGCACCTTGGAATTTGCAAAGCAGAAATCCATGATATTAACTTCATTTTCTAAGTCGAAATCGGACGAAGATTGATGTTTAAAGGCATTCTTCAGATTTCGCATAAGAAATTTTTACTAGCACTTTGCAACTCCATTAATTTAAATGGAAAATAAAAGGTTGTAGTCAGCGGCTTCTACCGTGATTCGAACTGCTATGTCTTATAGCACAAGCACTGCAACGCACAAGGGAACCTCTGAGCTAACGACACACTGGCGGCCAGAGGCGGAATATAGTCACTGCGATGTTGCCTGAGCCTCAAAACGCAACCTTAAACACACGAACAGAGGAGGTGGAGACTACTGTTTTAACATCCCGTCGACAACGATGTCATTAGAGACGGAGCACAAGCTCGGATTAGGGAAGGATGGGGAAGGAAATCGGCCGTGCCCTTCCTAAGGAACCATCCCGGCATTTGCCTGAAGCGATTTAGGGAAATCATTGAAAACCTAAATCAGGATGGCCGGGCGCGGGATTGCACCGTCGTCCTCCCGAATGCACACACAAACAGGTGTTACTTATGTGAAGAACGCCGTTCTTGGAGTCCAGAAATTAAATATGCTTTCTAATTGTGTCATCTTGCAGTGGATTATATCGTACGAGTCTTCGATGTGGAAAACGAATGTCAAGTGAATTTAGCGAGGTAACGCCGACCTACACCCGGAAGTAAATGCACTATCAGAGTGTTGACAAATACTTGCTACGACGCTGCCATTTCTAGGCTCTCTGACGAGGCAGCTCTTCAGCGAAATGCTTGCCGTGATTCTCCGATACGGTTCTTCAGAGTGGAGACGCGCGCGCACGTTTGGTTTTTATGCGGCGTTCTCCCCTGATGGTTTCTGACGTCGCCTTGTGGGCTATGTATACATATGAGACATTCAATTATCATTAATCCAAAATGATACAAGTTTCAGCTTCCGGCGTGGAAGAAGGCTGTTGACGCCGACATTATATCATTTCAACGTAGGGAAAGCAAAACGGATCATTCAATGTTTCTCATTCAACATAAAGCATGTGAGATAATTTTCCGTAACGTTCATAATCATCTAAAAATACAAACGAAGTAAAAATACACCGGAAGCTTATTCGAATTGAATATAACGCTTTGCACCTCGATGTCGAATTTGTCCACTTGCAATCTTTTGCAGCACACACATAAAATGTCATGATTGCCACGAGAATGAAGAAATATGTTGGTAAGGATGGAAGCAAGAAGAGACGCAGTCAACAAATATTCTATTCCTCATTGCATTCATTTCATTTGACACGTAAGAAGAGGTAAAGCGGGAATTTACTTTCGTTAACACGAAAGATATGCCGCACATATTGATAACGAGGAAGTCTGCGTCTTCATACGTTTCCTCCTTGAAACCTGTATGCTCTATTATATACTAAGTAGCCCGATCATTGTTTCAGTAATGTTACCCTCTTGTTTGACCCCGTAACGATGAACAGATTCCAAATGCATGTCTCCCTTCCTGGGTTGTTTTTTGTGTTTTATTGCTTGGAATTCCTGAAGCAGACCACTGTGCCTTCCCCCCTCGTGGGTTAGGTCTCAAAACTAAACCGCTTTGTATCCAATGGCATAATTTATTCAGACAGCATCAGCATAAGACTATCAAACAAAGCCTTCCATTTACAGTTGCAGCACTCTAACCAGCACTGACCAAAGTGTAATCCACGGTCATGGTCCTAAATTACCAGCTGTCTGCTACTGTGGCAAAGTCCGTACTACACTTTCGATTCCGCAGCACCATTTTATCTGGTAACACTGTGTAGTTGCACAGTTGTGCTACCAGGTCTGTCCTCACACTGTCAACTTTATGTATCTCACTTCTCCTGTAGCGTAGATCACGAGGAGCCGAAGTAAATGAGTGTATTCTGCATGACGTAACATTCAGTATTCCCTTCTTTCATAGCCACTCTTCATGTGCATCGATACCAAATAGGAATGCGAAAACTCTTGCGAGTGAGAGAATGACAATAACAATCGTAACAAGAACAAGCAAATAATGAATGATGTTTATTCCAACGCAGAACGAGAATGGCTTTAAATATAAAAATCTGTATCTATATCTATATCCATATCTATTGATCTTTGCGTTGGCAGAATGCAAATATATTCTTAGCATTTAGTTATTGAATTTAGTTCTGGATGTTTGCAGAGAAAAGGAAAAGTCGCTACTTCTCGCTAGTGTAATATAATGTGAACCAGCAACTACCCTTTCCTTAGAACACGACTCAAGCAGGTCCTCAAGTAGGTAGCAAGGCACTGCTGCATTCTGTTCCCTGACATTGCTCTGATGACGGTTAATGCAGATAGTTCCGATTATGAAATACAAAACGTATTGCAGGTTAGTTCCTAGGATAGTAACATTAAATTTGCGTTGTAGACGGCACATGAACGTGACGACTATCCATATTACTCATCAATATAAAAAGACAATATTTTGGGAATTTAGCAGGATTACTCCCCATGAACCATGGACCTTGCCGTTGGTGGGGAGGCTTGCGTGCCTCAGCGATACAGATGGCCGCACCGTAGGTGCAACCACAACGGAGGGGTATCTGTTGAGAGGCCAGACAAACATGTGGTTCCTGAAGAGGGGCAGCAGCCTTTTCAGTAGTTGCAGGAGCAACAGTCTGGATGATTGACTGATCTGGCCTTGTAACATTAACCAAAACAGCCTTGCTGTGCTGGTACTGCGAACGGCTGAAAGCAAGGGGAAACTACAGCCGTAATTTTTCCCGAGGACATGCAGCTCTACTGTATGATTAAATGATGATGGCGTCCTCTTGGGTAAAATATTCCGGAGGTAAAATAGTCCCCCATTCGGATCTCCGGGCGGGGACTACTCAGGAGGACGTCGTTATCAGGAGAAAGAAAACTAGCGTTCTACGGATCGGAGCGTGGAATGTCAGATCACTTAATCGGGCAGGTAGGTTAGAAAATTTGAAAAGGGAAATGGATAGGTTAAAGTTAGATATAGTGGGAATTAGTGAAGTTCGGTGGCAGGAGGAACAAGACTTTTGGTCAGGTGATTACAGGGTTATAAATACAAAATCAAATAGGGGTAATGCAGGAGTAGGTTTAATAATGAATAAAAAAATAGGAGTGCGGGTTAGCTACTACAAACAGCATAGTGAACGCATTATTGTGGCCAAGATAGACACAAAGCCCATGCCTACTACAGTAGTACAAGTTTATATGCCAACTAGCTCTGCAGATGATGAAGAAATAGATGAAATGTATGACGAGATAAAAGAAATTATTCAGGTAGTGAAGGGAGACGAAAATTTAATAGTCATGGGTGACTGGAATTCATCAGTAGGAAAAGGGAGAGAAGGAAACATAGTAGGTGAATATGGATTGGGGGGAAGAAACGAAAGAGGAAGCCGCCTTGTAGAATTTTGCACAGAGCGTAGCTTAATCATAGCTAACACTTGGTTCAAGAATCATGAAAGGAGGCTGTATACATGGAAGAAGCCTGGAGATACTGACAGGTTTCAGATAGATTATATAATGGTAAGACAGAGATTTAGGAACCAGGTTTTAAATTGTAAGACATTTCCTGGGGCAGATGTGGATTCTGACCACAATCTATTGGTTATGAACTGCAGATTGAAACTGAAGAAACTGCAAAAAGGTGGGAATTTAAGGAGATGGGATCTGGATAAACTGAAAGAACCAGAGGTTGTAGAGAGTTTCAGGGAGAGCATAAGGGAACAATTTACAGGAATGGGGGAAAGAAATACAGTAGAAGAAGAATGGGTAGCTCTGAGGGATGAAGTGGTGAAGGCAGCAGACGATCAAGTAGGTAAAAAGACGGGGGCTAATAGAAATCCTTGGGTAACAGAAGAAATATTGAATTTAATTGATGAAAGGAGAAAATATAAAAATGCAGTAAATGAAGCAGGCAAAAAGGAATACAAACGTCTCAAAAATGAAATCGACAGGAAGTGCAAAATGGCTAAGCAGGGATGGTTAGAGGACAAATGTAAGGATGTAGAGGCTTGTCTCACTAGGGGTAAGATAGATACTGCCTACAGGAAAATTAAAGAGACCTTTGGAGAGAAGAGAACCACTTGTATGAATATCAAGAGCTCAGATGGCAACCCAGTTCTAAGCAAAGAAGGGAAAGCAGAAAGGTGGAAGGAGTATATAGAGGGTTTATACAAGGGCGATGTACTTGAGGACAATATTATGGAAATGGAAGAGGATGTAGATGAAGACGAAATGGGAAATAAGATGCTGCGTGAAGAGTTTGACAGAGCACTGAAAGACCTGAGTCGAAACAAGGCCCCGGGAGTAGACAACATTCCATTAGAACTACTGACGGCCTCGGGAGAGCCAGTCATGACAAAACTCTACCATCTGGTGAGCACGATGTATGAGACAGGCGAAATACCCTCAGACTTCAAGAAGAATATAATAATTCCAATCCCAAAGAAATCAGGTGTTGACAGATGTGAAAATTACCGAACTATCAGTTTAATAAGTCACAGCTGCAAAATACTAACGCGAATTCTTTACAGACGAATGGAAAAACTGGTAGAAGCCGACCTAGGGGAAGATCAGTTTGGATTCCGTAGAAATGTTGGAACACGTGAGGCAATACTGACCTTACGACTTATCTTGGAAGAAAGATTAAGAAAAGGCAAACCTACGTTTCTAGCATTTGTAGACTTAGAGAAAGCTTTTGACAATGTTGACTGGAATACTCTCTTTCAAATTCTGAAGGTGGCAGGGGTAAAATACAGGGAGCGAAAGGCTATTTACAATTTGTATAGAAACCAGATAGCAGTTATAAGAGTCGAGGGGCATGAAAGGGAAGCAGTGGTTGGGAAAGGAGTGAGACAGGGTTGTAGCCTCTCCCCGATGTTATTCAATCTGTATATTGAGCAAGCAGTAAAGGAAACAAAAGAAAAATTCGGAGTAGGTATTAAAATTCATGGAGAAGAAGTAAAAACTTTGAGGTTCGCCGATGACATTGTAATTCTGTCAGAGACAAATCAAATGGTTCAAATGGCTCTGAGCACTATGGGACTCAACTGCTGAGGTCATTAGTCCCCTAGAACTTAGAACTAGTTAAACCTAACTAACCTAAGGACATCACAAACATCCATGCCCGAGGCAGGATTCGAACCTGCGACCGTAGCGGTCTTGCGGTTCCAGACTGCAGCGCCTTTAACCGCACGGCCACTTCGGCCGACTGTCAGAGACAGCAAAGGACTTGGAAGAGCAGTTGAACGGAATGGACAGTGTCTTGAAAGGAGGATATAAGATGAACATCAACAAAAACAAAACAAGGATAATGGAATGTGGTCGAATTAAGTCGGGTGATGCTGAGGGAATTAGATTAGGAAATGAGACACTTAAAGTAGTAAAGGAGTTTTGCTATTTAGGGAGTAAAATAACCGATGATGGTCGAAGTAGAGAGGATATAAAATGTAGACTGGCAATGGCAAGGAAAGCGTTTCTCAAGAAGAGAAATTTATTAACATCGAGTATAGATTTAGGTGTCAGGAAGTCGTTTCTGAAAGTGTTTGTATGGAGTGTAGCCATGTATGGAAGTGAGACATGGACGATAACTAGTTTGGACAAGAAGAGAATAGAAGCTTTCGAAATGTGGTGCTACAGAAGAATGCTGAAGATAAGGTGGGTAGATCACGTAACTAATGAGGAGGTATTGAATAGGATTGGGGAGAAGAGAAGTTTGTGGTTTAACTTGACTAGAAGAAGGGATCGGTTGGTAGGACATGTTTTGAGGCATCAAGGGATCACAAATTTAGCATTGGAGGGCAGCGTGGAGGGTAAAAATCGTAGAGGGAGACCAAGAGATGAATACACTAAGCAGATTCAGAAGGATGTAGGTTGCAGTAGGTACTGGGAGATGAAGAAGCTTGCACAGGATAGAGTAGCATGGAGAGCTGCATCAAACCAGTCTCAGGACTGAAGACCACAACAACAACAACTCAAAATGAATTCTGAAATTGGGTGACTGACTGCACATGTGCTAAACGTCGTCAAGAGTATACGATGTCCTAATCGCATTAGGAATATGAAGATCGTCTTCGACAGCTCGCAACTTTCACATTGCTATCTCCACCCTACTCCAGACAGCCCTCGGTGGAGTTGCACTACGTTGCCGATGTTATGGAAGGCCTTCAAACCGACAACAGACCACATATTGAAAAATACAAGCGAATTCTCTTGCAGCGTAAGCTTATTGTAACTAATCTAAAAATTATTGGAGAGGAACATTGTCCTGTCTTGTGTCCTACTCATCTATAATATCAAGTGTACTATAAAAATGATTATATATAATGGATGATAGGGTAATGCATTGATACCAGATGGTGGGGGCCGGCCGGTGTGGCCGTGCGGTTCTAGGCGCTTCAGTCTGGAACCGCGTGACCGCTACGGTCGCAGGTTCGAATCCTGCCTCGGGCATGGATGTGAGTGATGTCCTTAGGTTAGTTAGGTTTAAGTAGTTCTAAGTTCTAGGGGACTGATGACCTTAGAAGTTAAGTCCCATAGTGCTCAGAGCCATTTGAACCATTTGAACTATTTAACACAAAATGACATTAAACATTAAAGTTATTCACGAGCAGCTATTTGAGAATATGTATGAACATTAAATGACACGACGAACTGAAATAATATGACGAAGAGTTCAGCGCTCACTGGGAATAGAGCCCCTACACATATCGTTGTTGACTACACACAAAGAGACGTCAGCTACCGAATTTTATTCCACCAGCTGCTCAGAATAGCATCTTGAACTTACAGTCATCTCGCAAATAGTTCTGTGTCTCACTGGGAGTTAAAAACGTCAGATATCGTTAGTGTTGACAACGAATGAAAATACATTAAAAATCAAAATTATTATCCACCAGCAGATAGGTGTTCTCATGATAGAGCTTGATAATACATAATTAAATCTTTAGTGCCGGGCCAGGATTCGATCCCATTCACGCGTAATATGTGAAGGTGTTGAGGAATCTGCAGTTTTGAACAAACAACAAATTGTAGCCGAGCTGTATTGCCACGAAGGGATCAAATTCCGCGTTAAGGGCGGTCTGAGTTGCATTCCCAGTTTAGAACCAATTTTATCGACATACAGAAGCTCAAATAAAAGATGGAATAAGTGTCCTGTGACCATACATAGCGTTTGTGTCGTCACTTGAAATAAATAACTAGTTTAAGAAAGGTTACTGGTGAAAGAGTTTCTACATGTCGCCACTCCAGACTTTATTGTGGTTCAACCTACCGTCTACTTGGTAAAGAAGGAATATCATCTTTAATGTGAATTTTCAGACCACGCAGCCATTATATCTCCTTCACTTGGTGTAGCCAGGAGGGAATGGAATCTGTCTCTCCCTATCTAAAATCATTGACGGAAGTGGGAATCGAACCCAGACCATAGGTATAACAACCTACCATCCGTCCAACAGACCACGAAATCCTCTTCTCTACGAGTCATTTTTCAATCGTAACGCAGTTGCGCCACACTGGATGAGAATTCTGACACACAGGCTCCCTGTAGTAATTTGCAGCATGTTCAGTAAATTCATTTACTTGGTTGACCGAATCACCATGAACTAGCTGCCTCGGCTACCCAGTGCATACATTCGACTATTTTGTAATCACAGAAATAAAATCACGTAACTGCCACCTACACACAACTGCCAACAGTGTAGGATGCAGAAGTTTAAATAGGAAGTGTTCCTTTCCACTTGAGCTATTCTATTGCGCTATCTGTTACTAGAAAACGTCGTTCAGTCCAAAAGAAAAGCTGTAACTGTTTGTCTCTCAGAAGTCAAGACCTGGCCATATGCATAATCTCACAGTGCTGTGGAATCCAAAAGTTCTGGAGGAATAGTTGCCGAGCTCTGGAGCTGCTGTAGCTACGTGTCAGCTTGTAGCATAGATAAGATGTCGCGAGTTCGAATACATTCAGTGCTACATTTTTTAAAACGCAATTCTGCTCTCTGCTGAAGGTATCAATCTAATGGAACTTTGAACATAATTCCCTTCACTTCTCAACCCAAAGTAGTCGCATGTGGAAAAAGGGCTAACTACTGTGACATTTTGTTCTATTCAGGTTTAATAGACAGCAGGCAGCAGATGCATCTCGAAGATGTGCAGGGAGAGCGCATCGTGCCATAATATGTCAGAAAAGTATTTTCTACATTAGCCGTCGTGTGGTAGTGATATTTTATTCTTCTTCAAACTTTGTTTGACAGCTTTAACTCAGAACAAGTTTTCTACATGCATGTAATCAATAAACTGCATGTGCATTGTCAGACTGTCATAGGTAACATCAGAGAATTCGCATATATCGTTGATGATTAATTTCCCTCTCATGTTTACTATTGTTTTAACAACACTAAAGGAAACCTTACGAAAATTGTGCTCTGTATTATAAGAAATGAAATAAAACTAACCATGATAACCTTACGACGAAAGTATCTGTACACAAGCATGCCTCTATCGACACGAATTAGTAAAATACTACTCACGTAGATTTTGATTGGGTCTGTGTTTAATTGGTATGCTGTGTCATACTCAAGAGGTATGCAAATGTGGCATTTCATAAATATAGTTACGTATTCCTAGAAACCCAAAATTCGCTTGTCAGCAGCGGAAAGAGGCCTTACCTGTTGTGCAGCATTGTAAGTTTTTCAACATTGCACTATGAGCTGAAAGCATTTTCTTGCGATTTCCTTATTGATGCTTGATCTGACTGCTTGTAGCTCTTTCACAGAAGGGATAAAAACGTTACAGTCAGTGAGACTGGAACTGCGAACCGTAACAGACGCTTTTTCACACGTCAGCACGTTACCACAGAGCTGGCGAGGAGGGATGGGTCTTAGCTTCCTATTACGAGGCCAATAGTAACTAGAACTCGTAAACCGCTATTTGAAGGTCGAGATTAGTTGCGGTTTCCACCTGTAACGACTTTCCTGGGCTGAAAACCGTAAATTTTCAATCTTTTGTTACCCTTCAAGCGATAATAACTCAGATTATTCAATGGAAATGACAGGTAAAATCAAGTGAACTTTGAGGCTTAATTCCGTGCACACCAGGAAGTAACTCGTCGATCACAGAGTTGCCAAACATACGTTGCCTTGTTGCCAAATCTCAGTTACAGTACCAGCAGGAAGAAGACGAACCGAAGTGATCCTACAGCGGTCTGGGAAGTGACCATAGCTGGTGTCTCCAAGTCGCGGCTGCTACGGCCTGGAATACGTAATGCGTCTGATTCGCTTTCTGTAACTAGGTTTAGGGACTGGAGCGTAGTTACTAATAATACTCAGAACTGACTGCAAACTGAGCATCATAAATCAGTAACTCTCATTGTTGTTTTTATATTTCTTTCGTAAGTGTACTCAAAACTAAGAAAGTCATTCACAGGCGTTTTCGTGCCTCGCCGATAGTCGAGCACAACATACAAATAAAAATAAAAAAGAATGTGTGTGTCTGTGTGTGTGTGTGTGTGAGAGAGAGAGAGAGAGAGAGAGAGATAAAAAGCAATGAGAGAGAGTGTATAAAATTGTTGTAAAGAAATTGAATCATGGTATTTAAAGAAATCTTTCATTAAAATGACACGTTCCACATCATTACGAAATGTCGTATTCATGATCTATGGAACAAGAGTTAATCTAATGTAATCTAATCACATAATATTGATGATTAGCCATGAAGAGTCATGAATTACCGAAATTTTGGCCAATACCAGTAACCAAATCTAAACTTGAAAATAAAAGACGACAATTTTTGTAATAAACCGTGACTCCTATCAAGACCCTTTCGTCCCTGTTATCTAACCACGAAAGATGTCTGATATACCTCCATTCTGAAGTAACAAAGTGTGCATGCATTTAAAGATGAAGTGCATGATGTGAAGTTCTGTGACGGAGATACGAACCCAACACGTAATCCGATTGTTAACTAAGAAAAATCAAATGTTACGTATCGGTTTTTCTTACGAGCCGCTAGGTGTCTGAATCTAAAATAAGGATACAAACTTTTGTGCCTAAGCGACAATCGAACTGCACACCTACCGTGCATCCACGAATATAGCTTAAGTATCAGTTGCTTACTCATGAACAGTAAGATGTGTGCGTGTTTCACCAGAAATAACGACACCTGTTGCGATTGTTGGAAACACATGAACAGACATTGAAATTGCGCGTTAATTTTCACTAGCAGGTGGGTGTGCACTTGATAAAGCTAGAAATGAAATTATGAATATTTTTGTACTGGATCAGGTTTCAGACCCACATACTTACGTTTGGAGGAGACCTACAGAAGATTGCAGTCTTGGGAAAAGGAACGAAATGACTGAACTATACTGTTCCGAGAGATTCAGATCCTCGAAAGAGGAGATACGAATTCGAATCACAGTCCAGCACCAAATTTTTAAACGCCTCTAGTTCAATCAAGTACAAGTAAAATAAGAGCCCTGTCCCTTTAAATGGCTATCGGTTCATCAAATAAAATAAAATTTTCTAATGTAAGTAAGCTTACTGGCGACTGTATTTCTGTTTACCATGACTTCCGCTGTGTCATTTCCCAACGTAAACCGGCTCTGCCCAGTTGGTAATGAAGGAACGTGATGTTTAATGCGGATTCTGGATTATAACGTCTTTCTCTTGAAGTTACCAGAGGTAAAATAAATCTGTTTGTGCCTCTTAAAAGTAAATGCCTGAACCCACGCATTGCACCTGTGATAGCTCGTTCCACCATACCATTGTGGCCACATTACCCAGCCCCAAGAGTGTGCTGTAACGGATGATGTGCTTAGCTTACAAAATTAGTCACGGTGGAAAAAATGCGAGTCTATTAAATGGTCAAGTAGAAGCAAGCTTCTGACGCAGAGATTATGCTATTCTCATGTCAGCAGGATGTAAAGACTCTTCTAGGCATCATAGGCTGGATGTGAAGCCATTTTGATTTTTCACAAATTCAGCAAATTTCTTAAGTGGAAAAAATCCACTGTGAAGTGTGAAGTTACCGGATAATTCGATTATTACTGTTATTATTAATATCATTTTATTCATACCGCTGCTGGAACACGACCGTAGTCTTCAGGTAAACCACGAGACCAGCTAATATGACGTCTGGCGACCGAAAGCACTTATCGACAAAATTTTTATCGCCCCTTTCCTCTCGGTGCTGAAGCTATGAGTGTAATTCAAGCGAATCTACAATATCATATTAGCTTGTCTCGCGTTTTACCTCAAGACTACGGTCGTAGTCAAGAGTAATGTACTAAGACTGGAATCAAGACTTCCTCTGGGAAGTGCCGCAGTCCACATGTTGCTAGATCGAGCATATTGCCAGACATAGAATTCTGCGAAGAGCACGACTGTATTGTCCACCTTACGTGAACGACTCGGCGCTCAATTTTTTGGTCTGAGACTGTATTTACAACACATATTGCACGCTGAAGACCCAGAAGAATTTAAAAAAAAAAAGTAGTTTATGAGAGCAACGTTAACCAAAGCGTTCGAAGTATTCATAGTATTGTATACGTGTGTGTAAACGCCTTCCAATGACCACTCAAGAAAGACAAGGATACACAGTCTAGCTCCAATATTATAAATACGCCTCAGTTTGTGGATGAACTCAGACTTAGGTTGATAATAAATGTGAAAATTTAGCAGCACTGTACCCATTGGTGTTAAACTCGTTTTCAACCAATGATTCCCACAGCTACAGGGATACTACTTGTGATACCTCTTAGACAAAATACTTAAGCAGTTTTATCAGACGAAAAGATCAACCTGACACAAACTGTGGGAAGTTTGTTTTACAACCTTTGTACCTGGATATTCAGCTTTTTCCTATTTGAGATATCTGTGAACGTTGCTGCTTAAGACGATTTAAGCAGAAACTAAATTCCCTCAACTTCGACAATGTTTAAAGAAATCGTCTTATTGGCACTAGATCGTGGTTTGTGAATTGTTTACCGGCCGTACTCTGCCGTATTTTGCCGGTTGGAAGGCAAAAGCTTACAGACAAATTTCACACAGAAATTACTGTTACAGTGTACTTATGGAGCCAAATGAGAGAATTGCGTATTTTCCGGTGAGAAAGAGCACTGGCAAAGAGTCTTCGCTACATTAGGTTATTTAAACTGGTGTCACTCTGAGCTAGAATTTATGGTCAGCGACGAAGTGTAAGGTCAACGTTTCGGATGCGAGTTTTGCGACTGTGAAATACTTTCCTACATTATAGAAGCGAATATTAAATTTGAACTAATATTGCGAAAATTTTGTACTTGGACAGCTTAGAATGAAAATACTTCTGTTTATTTCAAAGGGAAACAATAGATTTTCTAAAACACTGTCTGTCATACACAACTTGAAACAGGTCATGTCGACCAAATCATGTGGAAGAACTAACAGCAACGTATATCGGAAGGCAGTAAGATCTCTTGCCTTTTGGTTTGTCAGTACTCGATAGCCATTTCTAGGCGAAAGTAAATGAAGAAAGGCAGTGCGTTTTTGTTACCAAGTAACGTCTTCGTCAATTACTTTAGTTTTAAAGTAATCTACGAGTAATTGCTGGTGTTTGATATTAACATGAAAAGGATTCCGTAGACAGGGAAAGAACCTGTTCTTGGGAAACTACATCTATAGTGACCAAAAGGCATTAAATGATGTTCAAGCACTTGTGTTAAAGCAGCGGTATGAATAAAATGATATTAATAATAACAGTAATAATCGAATTATCCGGTAACTTCACACTTCACAGTGGATTTTTTCCACTTAAGAAATTTGCTGAATTTGTGAAAAATCAAAATGGCTTCACATCCAGCCTATGATGCCTAGAAGAGTCTTTACATCCTGCTGACATGAGAATAGCATAATCTCTGCGTCAGAAGCTTGCTTCTACTTGACCATTTAATAGACTCGCATTTTTTCCACCGTGACTAATTTTGTAAGCTAAGCACATCATCCGTTACAGCACACTCTTGGGGCTGGGTAATGTGGCCACAATGGTATGGTGGAACGAGCTATCACAGGTGCAATGCGTGGGTTCAGGCATTTACTTTTAAGAGGCACAAACAGATTTATTTTACCTCTGGTAACTTCAAGAGAAAGACGTTATAATCCAGAATCCGCATTAAACATCACGTTCCTTCATTACCAACTGGGCAGAGCCGGTTTACGTTGGGAAATGACACAGCGGAAGTCATGGTAAACAGAAATACAGTCACCAGTAAGCTTACTTACATTAGAAAATTTTATTTTATTTGATGAACCGATAGCCATTTAAAGGGACAGGGCTCTTATTTTACTTGTACTTGATTGAACTAGAGGCGTTTAAAAATTTGGTGCTGGACTGTGATTCGAATTCGTATCTCCTCTTTCGAGGATCTGAATCTCTCGGAACAGTATAGTTCAGTCATTTCGTTCCTTTTCCCAAGACTGCAATCTTCTGTAGGTCTCCTCCAAACGTAAGTATGTGGGTCTGAAACCTGATCCAGTACAAAAATATTCATAATTTCATTTCTAGCTTTATCAAGTGCACACCCACCTGCTAGTGAAAATTAACGCGCAATTTCAATGTCTGTTCATGTGTTTCCAACAATCGCAACAGGTGTCGTTATTTCTGGTGAAACACGCACACATCTTACTGTTCATGAGTAAGCAACTGATACTTAAGCTATATTCGTGGATGCACGGTAGGTGTGCAGTTCGATTGTCGCTTAGGCACAAAAGTTTGTATCCTTATTTTAGATTCAGACACCTAGCGGCTCGTAAGAAAAACCGATACGTAACATTTGATTTTTCTTAGTTAACAATCGGATTACGTGTTGGGTTCGTATCTCCGTCACAGAACTTCACATCATGCACTTCATCTTTAAATGCATGCACACTTTGTTACTTCAGAATGGAGGTATATCAGACATCTTTCGTGGTTAGATAACAGGGACGAAAGGGTCTTGATAGGAGTCACGGTTTATTACAAAAATTGTCGTCTTTTATTTTCAAGTTTAGATTTGGTTACTGGTATTGGCCAAAATTTCGGTAATTCATGACTCTTCATGGCTAATCATCAATATTATGTGATTAGATTACATTAGATTAACTCTTGTTCCATAGATCATGAATACGACATTTCGTAATGATGTGGAACGTGTCATTTTAATGAAAGATTTCTTTAAATACCATGATTCAATTTCTTTACAACAATTTTATACACTCTCTCTCATTGCTTTTTATTTATCTCTCTCTCTCTCTCTCTCTCACACACACACACACACACAGACACACACATTCTTTTTTATTTTTATTTGTATGTTGTGCTCGACTATCGGCGAGGCACGAAAACGCCTGTGAATGACTTTCTTAGTTTTGAGTACACTTACGAAAGAAATATAAAAACAACAATGAGAGTTACTGATTTATGATACTCAGTTTGCAGTCAGTTCTGAGTATTATTAGTAACTACGCTCCAGTCCCTAAACCTAGTTACAGAAAGCGAATCAGACGCATTACGTATTCCAGGCCGTAGCAGCCGCGACTTGGAGACACCAGCTATGGTCACTTCCCAGACCGCTGTAGGATCACTTCGGTTCGTCTTCTTCCTGCTGGTACTGTAACTGAGATTTGGCAACAAGGCAACGTATGTTTGGCAACTCTGTGATCGACGAGTTACTTCCTGGTGTGCACGGAATTAAGCCTCAAAGTTCACTTGATTTTACCTGTCATTTCCATTGAATAATCTGAGTTATTATCGCTTGAAGGGTAACAAAAGATTGAAAATTTACGGTTTTCAGCCCAGGAAAGTCGTTACAGGTGGAAACCGCAACTAATCTCGACCTTCAAATAGCGGTTTACGAGTTCTAGTTACTATTGGCCTCGTAATAGGAAGCTAAGACCCATCCCTCCTCGCCAGCTCTGTGGTAACGTGCTGACGTGTGAAAAAGCGTCTGTTACGGTTCGCAGTTCCAGTCTCACTGACTGTAACGTTTTTATCCCTTCTGTGAAAGAGCTACAAGCAGTCAGATCAAGCATCAATAAGGAAATCGCAAGAAAATGCTTTCAGCTCATAGTGCAATGTTGAAAAACTTACAATGCTGCACAACAGGTAAGGCCTCTTTCCGCTGCTGACAAGCGAATTTTGGGTTTCTAGGAATACGTAACTATATTTATGAAATGCCACATTTGCATACCTCTTGAGTATGACACAGCATACCAATTAAACACAGACCCAATCAAAATCTACGTGAGTAGTATTTTACTAATTCGTGTCGATAGAGGCATGCTTGTGTACAGATACTTTCGTCGTAAGGTTATCATGGTTAGTTTTATTTCATTTCTTATAATACAGAGCACAATTTTCGTAAGGTTTCCTTTAGTGTTGTTAAAACAATAGTAAACATGAGAGGGAAATTAATCATCAACGATATATGCGAATTCTCTGATGTTACCTATGACAGTCTGACAATGCACATGCAGTTTATTGATTACATGCATGTAGAAAACTTGTTCTGAGTTAAAGCTGTCAAACAAAGTTTGAAGAAGAATAAAATATCACTACCACACGACGGCTAATGTAGAAAATACTTTTCTGACATATTATGGCACGATGCGCTCTCCCTGCACATCTTCGAGATGCATCTGCTGCCTGCTGTCTATTAAACCTGAATAGAACAAAATGTCACAGTAGTTAGCCCTTTTTCCACATGCGACTACTTTGGGTTGAGAAGTGAAGGGAATTATGTTCAAAGTTCCATTAGATTGATACCTTCAGCAGAGAGCAGAATTGCGTTTTAAAAAATGTAGCACTGAATGTATTCGAACTCGCGACATCTTATCTATGCTACAAGCTGACACGTAGCTACAGCAGCTCCAGAGCTCGGCAACTATTCCTCCAGAACTTTTGGATTCCACAGCACTGTGAGATTATGCATATGGCCAGGTCTTGACTTCTGAGAGACAAACAGTTACAGCTTTTCTTTTGGACTGAACGACGTTTTCTAGTAACAGATAGCGCAATAGAATAGCTCAAGTGGAAAGGAACACTTCCTATTTAAACTTCTGCATCCTACACTGTTGGCAGTTGTGTGTAGGTGGCAGTTACGTGATTTTATTTCTGTGATTACAAAATAGTCGAATGTATGCACTGGGTAGCCGAGGCAGCTAGTTCATGGTGATTCGGTCAACCAAGTAAATGAATTTACTGAACATGCTGCAAATTACTACAGGGAGCCTGTGTGTCAGAATTCTCATCCAGTGTGGCGCAACTGCGTTACGATTGAAAAATTACTCGCAGAGAAGAGGATTTCGTGGTCTGTTGGACGGATGGTAGGTTGTTATACCTATGGTCTGGGTTCGATTCCCACTTCCGTCAATGATTTTAGATAGGGAGAGACAGATTCCATTCTCTCCTGGCTACACCAAGTGAAGGAGATATAATGGCTGCGTGGTCTGAAAATTCACATTAAAGATGATATTCCTTCTTTACCAAGTAGACGGTAGGTTGAACCACAATAAAGTCTGGAGTGGCGACATGTAGAAACTCTTTCACCAGTAACCTTTCTTAAACTAGTTATTTATTTCAAGTGACGACACAAACGCTATGTATGGTCACAGGACACTTATTCCATCTTTTATTTGAGCTTCTGTATGTCGATAAAATTGGTTCTAAACTGGGAATGCAACTCAGACCGCCCTTAACGCGGAATTTGATCCCTTCGTGGCAATACAGCTCGGCTACAATTTGTTGTTTGTTCAAAACTGCAGATTCCTCAACACCTTCACATATTACGCGTGAATGGGATCGATTCCTGGCCCGGCACTAAAGATTTAATTATGTATTATCAAGCTCTATCATGAGAACACCTATCTGCTGGTGGATAATAATTTTGATTTTTAATGTATTTTCATTCGTTGTCAACACTAACGATATCTGACGTTTTTAACTCCCAGTGAGACACAGAACTATTTGCGAGATGACTGTAAGTTCAAGATGCTATTCTGAGCAGCTGGTGGAATAAAATTCGGTAGCTGACGTCTCTTTGTGTGTAGTCAACAACGATATGTGTAGGGGCTCTATTCCCAGTGAGCGCTGAACTCTTCGTCATATTATTTCAGTTCGTCGTGTCATTTAATGTTCATACATATTCTCAAATAGCTGCTCGTGAATAACTTTAATGTTTAATGTCATTTTGTGTTAAATAGTTCAAATGGTTCAAATGGCTCTGAGCACTATGGGACTTAACTTCTAAGGTCATCAGTCCCCTAGAACTTAGAACTACTTAAACCTAACTAACCTAAGGACATCACTCACATCCATGCCCGAGGCAGGATTCGAACCTGCGACCGTAGCGGTCACGCGGTTCCAGACTGAAGCGCCTAGAACCGCACGGCCACACCGGCCGGCCCCCACCATCTGGTATCAATGCATTACCCTATCATCCATTATATATAATCATTTTTATAGTACACTTGATATTATAGATGAGTAGGACACAAGACAGGACATAGATAATGTCCGTTTGACGTCAACAGTGTATAACATTTTACTTTTTTTGAATAGGACAATGTTCCTCTCCAATAATTTTTAGATTAGTTACAATAAGCTTACGCTGCAAGAGAATTCGCTTGTATTTTTCAATATGTGGTCTGTTGTCAGTTTGAAGGCCTTCCATAACATCGGCAACGTAGTGCAACTCCACCGAGGGCTGTCTGGAGTAGGGTGGAGATAGCAATATGAAAGTTGCGAGCTGTCGAAGACGATCTTCATATTCCTAATGCGATTAGGACATCGTATACTCTTGACGACGTTTAGCACATGTGCAGTCAGTCACCCAATTTCAGAATTCATTTTGAGTAATCCTGCTAAATTCCCAAAATATTGTCTTTTTATATTGATGAGTAATATGGATAGTCGTCACGTTCATGTGCCGTCTACAACGCAAATTTAATGTTACTATCCTAGGAACTAACCTGCAATACGTTTTGTATTTCATAATCGGAACTATCTGCATTAACCGTCATCAGAGCAATGTCAGGGAACAGAATGCAGCAGTGCCTTGCTACCTACTTGAGGACCTGCTTGAGTCGTGTTCTAAGGAAAGGGTAGTTTCTGGTTCACATTATATTACACTAGCGAGAAGTAGCGACTTTTCCTTTTCTCTGCAAACATCCAGAACTAAATTCAGTAACTAAATGCTAAGAATATATTTGCATTGTGCCAACGCAAAGATCAATAGATATGGATATAGATATAGATACAGATTTTTATATTTAAAGCCATTCTCGTTCTGCGTTGGAATAAACATCATTCATTATTTGCTTGTTCTTGTTACGATTGTTACTGTCATTCTCTCACTCGCAAGAGTTTTCGCATTCCTATTTGGTATCGATGCACATGAAGAGTGGCTATGAAAGAAGGGAATACTGAATGTTACGTCATGCAGAATACACTCATTTACTTCGGCTCCTCGTGATCTACGCTACAGGAGAAGTGAGATACATAAAGTTGACAGTGTGAGGACAGACCTGGTAGCACAACTGTGCAACTACACAGTGTTACCAGATAAAATGGTGCTGCGGAATCGAAAGTGTAGTACGGACTTTGCCACAGTAGCAGACAGCTGGTAATTTAGGACCATGACCGTGGATTACACTTTGGTCAGTGCTGGTTAGAGTGCTGCAACTGTAAATGGAAGGCTTTGTTTGATAGTCTTATGCTGATGCTGTCTGAATAAATTATGCCATTGGATACAAAGCGGTTTAGTTTTGAGACCTAACCCACGAGGGGGAAGGCACAGTGGTCTGCTTCAGGAATTCCAAGCAATAAAACACAAAAAACAACCCAGGAAGGGAGACATGCATTTGGAATCTGTTCATCGTTACGGGGTCAAACAAGAGGGTAACATTACTGAAACAATGATCGGGCTACTTAGTATATAATAGAGCATACGGGTTTCAAGGAGGAAACGTATGAAGACGCAGACTTCCTCGTTATCAATATGTGCGGCATATCTTTCGTGTTAACGAAAGTAAATTCCCACTTTACCTCTTCTTACGTGTCAAATGAAATGAATGCAATGAGGAATAGAATATTTGTTGACTGCGTCTCTTCTTGCTTCCATCCTTACCAACATATTTCTTCATTCTCGTGGTAATCATGACATTCTATGTGTGTGCTGCAAAAGATTTCAAGTGGACAAATTCGACATCGAGGTGCAAAGAGTTATATTCAATTCGAATAAGCTTCCGGTGTATTTTTACTTCGTTTGTATTTTTAGATGATTATGAACGTTACGGAAAATTATCTCACATGCTTTATGTTGAATGAGAAACATTGAATGATCCGTTTTGCTTTCCCTACGTTGAAATGATATAATGTCGGCGTCAACAGCCTTCTTCCACGCCGGAAGCTGAAACTTGTATCATTTTGGATTAATGATAATTGAATGTCTCATATGTATACATAGCCCACAAGGCGACGTCAGAAACCATCAGGGGAGAACGCCGCATAAAAACCAAACGTGCGCGCGCGTCTCCACTCTGAAGAACCGTATCGGAGAATCACGGCAAGCATTTCGCTGAAGAGCTGCCTCGTCAGAGAGCCTAGAAATGGCAGCGTCGTAGCAAGTATTTGTCAACACTCTGATAGTGCATTTACTTCCGGGTGTAGGTCGGCGTTACCTCGCTAAATTCACTTGACATTCGTTTTCCACATCGAAAACTCGTACGATATAATCCACTGCAAGATGACACAATTAGAAAGTATATTTAATTTCTGGACTCCAAGAACGGCGTTCTTCACATAAGTAACACCTGTTTGTGTGTGCATTCGGGAGGACGACGGTGCAATCCCGCGCCCGGCCATCCTGATTTAGGTTTTCAATGATTTCCCTAAATCGCTTCAGGCAAATGCCGGGATGGTTCCTTAGGAAGGGCACGGCCGATTTCCTTCCCCATCCTTCCCTAATCCGAGCTTGTGCTCCGTCTCTAATGACATCGTTGTCGACGGGATGTTAAAACAGTAGTCTCCACCTCCTCTGTTCGTGTGTTTAAGGTTGCGTTTTGAGGCTCAGGCAACATCGCAGTGACTATATTCCGCCTCTGGCCGCCAGTGTGTCGTTAGCTCAGAGGTTCCCTTGTGCGTTGCAGTGCTTGTGCTATAAGACATAGCAGTTCGAATCACGGTAGAAGCCGCTGACTACAACCTTTTATTTTCCATTTTAATTAATGGAGTTGCAAAGTGCTAGTAAAAATTTCTTATGCGAAATCTGAAGAATGCCTTTAAACATCAATCTTCGTCCGATTTCGACTTAGAAAATGAAGTTAATATCATGGATTTCTGCTTTGCAAATTCCAAGGTGCTTCACTGTAAAATAGACCCTGAAAAGATTCAAACCGTCAACGATATAAATTTGAGCTTTGTTCGTCATATAGGTCTAACATGTCAGAAGGTTGTTTATGAAGTGCACATGTTCATTAATATAGTTCCCTTCTTCTAAATTTTTGCAATAGCATTTAACTGTAGACGTTTTCTAACACCGGCGTTAGCAATTCCTTTCCGTTCTCTGAAACCTTCAAAACGACAAATTTTTCTGGTTTAAATCTGATGACCTTAACCATCACTTCCGATCAACAATAAATACTTCATGAACCCATACATGGAACTCCAAATGTGCAGTGTTCCTGCACTGCTACAGAGCATGCATTGCAAGGTATTCACACAGTTTATCGCATAGACTTACCATAAGGAATGAAACAAGAACTGTAATACACTTTACACCACAGACGCTCACTCTGGCTTGACGAAAACATCCAAACATTGACCAAAAGTTGCACAAAAAATTGAGTTTGAAAGGAAAAGAAACGAGGTATGAAGCATTTATAAATTCATCGAATGTAGTGAGGTGGTTTAATTTCGTCCCAGTCTATAAAATTAATTTCGGGCCATACTCAGCTCTTGCCGATTAATGTAATATAATACCCGCCTACTAATCAGGGCGTCTGTCTCCGTTGCTTTTGAGCGTGAATGGAAATTGTAGAAATTTTCTGTGGAGCAACATTTAATAATAAAGCGTTTTAAATCATCAAAAGCGATGAGCGGTAGCAGGCGCTTTCGATAAAGAACGGGGGAGTGCAGCGCCGCTGCTGTCGCCACGGCCGCTGCCAGTAGCCAGCAAATGGATCCCGGAGCTTTGCCGCATACGGCGTCCAGAGGAGGACAGTCTGCAGGAAATCTGCCGCAAAATCGTTACTGGATAAAATTTTGATATCGGTGTGTCACAAAGCGAAATAGATTGAATCTGCGCTACCATTACATTCACGTCTTCAGCATTCAGACAGAAGAGGCTATAAAAATATTTTATGCCAGCTGCTCTCGATCCACTGCCATTATGAACAGAAACAACGCACGCTACCGCTAGACCACAGGCGTAATCAGCCTAGAGTTCCTCTATCATGCGACAAGTTTTCCTCCAGGAAGTGCCGCAGTCTACAGTGTTGCCAGATTGTGCAGATAACCGGACTTAGAGAATTAGCGAGTTGGCCAGTTTTTTTGTCCCATGTCGCGATCGGCGCGGACTTAGCCTCTGAAGCGGCCGGCCGCCGGTCAAGTTTTATGTCAAAGAGTGTACATGCAGCAGATCCACACATGACGTGGCTCACTGGAGTAGTATGCGACATAGGCAGGAAAATACTGTTCCCGCCCGGGATCGAACCGGGGACCTTCTGCGTGTGAAGCAGACGTGATAACCGCTACACTACGGAAACGACGGACGCGCTCACTCCATCCTTGTACACTCGAAGGCGCCTCAGCCTTTCTTTGGCCCGCGCATGCACACACCATAGTTCTTTTGACAGCCTAAAACCCATCGCTGCCGAGGGCTCAACAAGTCTTCGGGGTGCTCGAGAGGGTGTCTGTCGTAGCATCCCGAACGAGATAGCGGCGTTTCGCGCAGTCGTTATTGCAAGTCACATTAGCAAAAACAATCACCTCCTTAGCAGCAGGCAGTGCGAGCCCAGCTGCAGCTTTACATGAAGATGCCAATAGCGCTGGGAGGCCGCCGACCGCGGGCCACGGCACCTCCGAGAACGGTGCTGCCCATGACCCATTGTGTCGCTACACAGTCTGTCGAAGAACAGCACTGCCGGCAGAGAGCACCTCCCCCATCCCGCCAGCCGCACCAGACTCGAAGAGCACCCTGGACGACTTCGAGGGACGCAGTTTGCTGGAATATTTGGCGCTCGCGCTGTCACAGGGCTCGTTGGTCTAGGGGTATGATTCCTGCTTAGGGTGCAGGAGGTCCCGGGTTCAAATCCCGGACGAGCCCTAGCGTTTTGTGCAAACTGGTCGCACGTCGGTGGCTGAGTCAGCGCAAAAAACTGCCCGTCAATGTAAAGCTAATTTCATATTTGCTCTAAGGAACTGACCCTCTGGTCCGACGTATGAAGGTGATTACCAAGGTTTCGGTACAGATCGTAGCAAATGCTTGTCGGTTTAAAGTGATGAAAAAGTGTTTCCGCCCGGGATCGAACCGGGGACCTTCTGCGTGTTAGGCAGACGTGATAACCGCTACACCACGGAAACTACTGCTTTCAGGCTTGCTTCACAGACAACTTGTAACAAGGTTGCCATCGTAACTTAAAAATTCAATAAATGCGGCACTTGCATGACGAAGGTACATGCAGCAGATCCACACATGACGTGGCTCACTGGAGTAGTATGCGACATAGGCAGGAAAATACTGTTCCCGCCCGGGATCGAACCGGGGACCTTCTGCGTGTGAAGCAGACGTGACAACCGCTACACTACGGAAACGACGGACACGCTCACTCCATCCTTGTACACTCGAAGGCGCCTCAGCCTTTCTTTGGCCCGCGCATGCACACACCATAGTTCTTTTGACAGCCTAAAACCCATCGCTGCCGAGGGCTCAACAAGTCTTCGGGGTGCTCGAGAGGGTGTCTGTCGTAGCATCCCGAACGAGATAGCGGCGTTTCGCGCAGTCGTTATTGCAAGTCACATTAGCAAAAACAATCACCTCCTTAGCAGCAGGCAGTGCGAGCCCAGCTGCAGCTTTACATGAAGATGCCAATAGCGCTGGGAGGCCGCCGACCGCGGGCCACGGCACCTCCGAGAACGGTGCTGCCCATGACCCATTGTGTCGCTACACAGTCTGTCGAAGAACAGCACTGCCGGCAGAGAGCACCTCCCCCATCCCGCCAGCCGCACCAGACTCGAAGAGCACCCTGGACGACTTCGAGGGACGCAGTTTGCTGGAATATTTGGCGCTCGCGCTGTCACAGGGCTCGTTGGTCTAGGGGTATGATTCCTGCTTAGGGTGCAGGAGGTCCCGGTTTCAAATCCCGGACGAGCCCTAGCGTTTTGTGCAAACTGGTCGCACGTCGGTGGCTGAGTCAGCGCAAAAAACTGCCCGTCAATGTAAAGCTAATTTCATATTTGCTCTAAGGAACTGACCCTCTGGTCCGACGTATGAAGGTGATTACCAAGGTTTCGGTACAGATCGTAGCAAATGCTTGTCGGTTTAAAGTGATGAAAAAGTGTTTCCGCCCGGGATCGAACCGGGGACCTTCTGCGTGTTAGGCAGACGTGATAACCGCTACACCACGGAAACTACTGCTTTCAGGCTTGCTTCACAGACAACTTGTAACAAGGTTGCCATCGTAACTTAAAAATTCAATAAATGCGGCACTTGCATGACGAAGGTACATGCAGCAGATCCACACATGACGTGGCTCACTGGAGTAGTATGCGACATAGGCAGGAAAATACTGTTCCCGCCCGGGATCGAACCGGGGACCTTCTGCGTGTGAAGCAGACGTGACAACCGCTACACTACGGAAACGACGGACACGCTCACTCCATCCTTGTACACTCGAAGGCGCCTCAGCCTTTCTTTGGCCCGCGCATGCACACACCATAGTTCTTTTGACAGCCTAAAACCCATCGCTGCCGAGGGCTCAACAAGTCTTCGGGGTGCTCGAGAGGGTGTCTGTCGTAGCATCCCGAACGAGATAGCGACGTTTCGCGCAGTCGTTATTGCAAGTCACATTAGCAAAAACAATCACCTCCTTAGCAGCAGGCAGTGCGAGCCCAGCTGCAGCTTTACATGAAGATGCCAATAGCGCTGGGAGGCCGCCGACCGCGGGCCACGGCACCTCCGAGAACGGTGCTGCCCATGACCCATTGTGTCGCTACACAGTCTGTCGAAGAACAGCACTGCCGGCAGAGAGCACCTCCCCCATCCCGCCAGCCGCACCAGACTCGAAGAGCACCCTGGACGACTTCGAGGGACGCAGTTTGCTGGAATATTTGGCGCTCGCGCTGTCACAGGGCTCGTTGGTCTAGGGGTATGATTCCTGCTTAGGGTGCAGGAGGTCCCGGGTTCAAATCCCGGACGAGCCCTAGCGTTTTGTGCAAACTGGTCGCACGTCGGTGGCTGAGTCAGCGCAAAAAACTGCCCGTCAATGTAAAGCTAATTTCATATTTGCTCTAAGGAACTGACCCTCTGGTCCGACGTATGAAGGTGATTACCAAGGTTTCGGTACAGATCGTAGCAAATGCTTGTCGGTTTAAAGTGATGAAAAAGTGTTTCCGCCCGGGATCGAACCGGGGACCTTCTGCGTGTTAGGCAGACGTGATAACCGCTACACCACGGAAACTACTGCTTTCAGGCTTGCTTCACAGACAACTTGTAACAAGGTTGCCATCGTAACTTAAAAATTCAATAAATGCGGCACTTGCATGACGAAGGTACATGCAGCAGATCCACACATGACGTGGCTCACTGGAGTAGTATGCGACATAGGCAGGAAAATACTGTTCCCGCCCGGGATCGAACCGGGGACCTTCTGCGTGTGAAGCAGACGTGACAACCGCTACACTACGGAAACGACGGACACGCTCACTCCATCCTTGTACACTCGAAGGCGCCTCAGCCTTTCTTTGGCCCGCGCATGCACACACCATAGTTCTTTTGACAGCCTAAAACCCATCGCTGCCGAGGGCTCAACAAGTCTTCGGGGTGCTCGAGAGGGTGTCTGTCGTAGCATCCCGAACGAGATAGCGGCGTTTCGCGCAGTCGTTATTGCAAGTCACATTAGCAAAAACAATCACCTCCTTAGCAGCAGGCAGTGCGAGCCCAGCTGCAGCTTTACATGAAGATGCCAATAGCGCTGGGAGGCCGCCGACCGCGGGCCACGGCACCTCCGAGAACGGTGCTGCCCATGACCCATTGTGTCGCTACACAGTCTGTCGAAGAACAGCACTGCCGGCAGAGAGCACCTCCCCCATCCCGCCAGCCGCACCAGACTCGAAGAGCACCCTGGACGACTTCGAGGGACGCAGTTTGCTGGAATATTTGGCGCTCGCGCTGTCACAGGGCTCGTTGGTCTAGGGGTATGATTCCTGCTTAGGGTGCAGGAGGTCCCGGTTTCAAATCCCGGACGAGCCCTAGCGTTTTGTGCAAACTGGTCGCACGTCGGTGGCTGAGTCAGCGCAAAAAACTGCCCGTCAATGTAAAGCTAATTTCATATTTGCTCTAAGGAACTGACCCTCTGGTCCGACGTATGAAGGTGATTACCAAGGTTTCGGTACAGATCGTAGCAAATGCTTGTCGGTTTAAAGTGATGAAAAAGTGTTTCCGCCCGGGATCGAACCGGGGACCTTCTGCGTGTTAGGCAGACGTGATAACCGCTACACCACGGAAACTGCTGCTTTCAGGCTTGCTTCACAGACAACTTGTAACAAGGTTGCCATCGTAACTTAAAAATTCAATAAATGCGGCACTTGCATGACGAAGGTACATGCAGCAGATCCACACATGACGTGGCTCACTGGAGTAGTATGCGACATAGGCAGGAAAATACTGTTCCCGCCCGGGATCGAACCGGGGACCTTCTGCGTGTGAAGCAGACGTGACAACCGCTACACTACGGAAACGACGGACACGCTCACTCCATCCTTGTACACTCGAAGGCGCCTCAGCCTTTCTTTGGCCCGCGCATGCACACACCATAGTTCTTTTGACAGCCTAAAACCCATCGCTGCCGAGGGCTCAACAAGTCTTCGGGGTGCTCGAGAGGGTGTCTGTCGTAGCATCCCGAACGAGATAGCGACGTTTCGCGCAGTCGTTATTGCAAGTCACATTAGCAAAAACAATCACCTCCTTAGCAGCAGGCAGTGCGAGCCCAGCTGCAGCTTTACATGAAGATGCCAATAGCGCTGGGAGGCCGCCGACCGCGGGCCACGGCACCTCCGAGAACGGTGCTGCCCATGACCCATTGTGTCGCTACACAGTCTGTCGAAGAACAGCACTGCCGGCAGAGAGCACCTCCCCCATCCCGCCAGCCGCACCAGACTCGAAGAGCACCCTGGACGACTTCGAGGGACGCAGTTTGCTGGAATATTTGGCGCTCGCGCTGTCACAGGGCTCGTTGGTCTAGGGGTATGATTCCTGCTTAGGGTGCAGGAGGTCCCGGGTTCAAATCCCGGACGAGCCCTAGCGTTTTGTGCAAACTGGTCGCACGTCGGTGGCTGAGTCAGCGCAAAAAACTGCCCGTCAATGTAAAGCTAATTTCATATTTGCTCTAAGGAACTGACCCTCTGGTCCGACGTATGAAGGTGATTACCAAGGTTTCGGTACAGATCGTAGCAAATGCTTGTCGGTTTAAAGTGATGAAAAAGTGTTTCCGCCCGGGATCGAACCGGGGACCTTCTGCGTGTTAGGCAGACGTGATAACCGCTACACCACGGAAACTACTGCTTTCAGGCTTGCTTCACAGACAACTTGTAACAAGGTTGCCATCGTAACTTAAAAATTCAATAAATGCGGCACTTGCATGACGAAGGTACATGCAGCAGATCCACACATGACGTGGCTCACTGGAGTAGTATGCGACATAGGCAGGAAAATACTGTTCCCGCCCGGGATCGAACCGGGGACCTTCTGCGTGTGAAGCAGACGTGACAACCGCTACACTACGGAAACGACGGACACGCTCACTCCATCCTTGTACACTCGAAGGCGCCTCAGCCTTTCTTTGGCCCGCGCATGCACACACCATAGTTCTTTTGACAGCCTAAAACCCATCGCTGCCGAGGGCTCAACAAGTCTTCGGGGTGCTCGAGAGGGTGTCTGTCGTAGCATCCCGAACGAGATAGCGGCGTTTCGCGCAGTCGTTATTGCAAGTCACATTAGCAAAAACAATCACCTCCTTAGCAGCAGGCAGTGCGAGCCCAGCTGCAGCTTTACATGAAGATGCCAATAGCGCTGGGAGGCCGCCGACCGCGGGCCACGGCACCTCCGAGAACGGTGCTGCCCATGACCCATTGTGTCGCTACACAGTCTGTCGAAGAACAGCACTGCCGGCAGAGAGCACCTCCCCCATCCCGCCAGCCGCACCAGACTCGAAGAGCACCCTGGACGACTTCGAGGGACGCAGTTTGCTGGAATATTTGGCGCTCGCGCTGTCACAGGGCTCGTTGGTCTAGGGGTATGATTCCTGCTTAGGGTGCAGGAGGTCCCGGGTTCAAATCCCGGACGAGCCCTAGCGTTTTGTGCAAACTGGTCGCACGTCGGTGGCTGAGTCAGCGCAAAAAACTGCCCGTCAATGTAAAGCTAATTTCATATTTGCTCTAAGGAACTGACCCTCTGGTCCGACGTATGAAGGTGATTACCAAGGTTTCGGTACAGATCGTAGCAAATGCTTGTCGGTTTAAAGTGATGAAAAAGTGTTTCCGCCCGGGATCGATCCGGGGACCTTCTGCGTGTTAGGCAGACGTGATAACCGCTACACCACGGAAACTACTGCTTTCAGGCATGCTTCACAGACAACTTGTAACAAGGTTGCCATCGTAACTTAAAAATTCAATAAATGCGGCACTTGCATGACGAAGGTACATGCAGCAGATCCACACATGACGTGGCTCACTGGAGTAGTATGCGACATAGGCAGGAAAATACTGTTCCCGCCCGGGATCGAACCGGGGACCTTCTGCGTGTGAAGCAGACGTGACAACCGCTACACTACGGAAACGACGGACACGCTCACTCCATCCTTGTACACTCGAAGGCGCCTCAGCCTTTCTTTGGCCCGCGCATGCACACACCATAGTTCTTTTGACAGCCTAAAACCCATCGCTGCCGAGGGCTCAACAAGTCTTCGGGGTGCTCGAGAGGGTGTCTGTCGTAGCATCCCGAACGAGATAGCGGCGTTTCGCGCAGTCGTTATTGCAAGTCACATTAGCAAAAACAATCACCTCCTTAGCAGCAGGCAGTGCGAGCCCAGCTGCAGCTTTACATGAAGATGCCAATAGCGCTGGGAGGCCGCCGACCGCGGGCCACGGCACCTCCGAGAACGGTGCTGCCCATGACCCATTGTGTCGCTACACAGTCTGTCGAAGAACAGCACTGCCGGCAGAGAGCACCTCCCCCATCCCGCCAGCCGCACCAGACTCGAAGAGCACCCTGGACGACTTCGAGGGACGCAGTTTGCTGGAATATTTGGCGCTCGCGCTGTCACAGGGCTCGTTGGTCTAGGGGTATGATTCCTGCTTAGGGTGCAGGAGGTCCCGGGTTCAAATCCCGGACGAGCCCTAGCGTTTTGTGCAAACTGGTCGCACGTCGGTGGCTGAGTCAGCGCAAAAAACTGCCCGTCAATGTAAAGCTAATTTCATATTTGCTCTAAGGAACTGACCCTCTGGTCCGACGTATGAAGGTGATTACCAAGGTTTCGGTACAGATCGTAGCAAATGCTTGTCGGTTTAAAGTGATGAAAAAGTGTTTCCGCCCGGGATCGAACCGGGGACCTTCTGCGTGTTAGGCAGACGTGATAACCGCTACACCACGGAAACTACTGCTTTCAGGCTTGCTTCACAGACAACTTGTAACAAGGTTGCCATCGTAACTTAAAAATTCAATAAATGCGGCACTTGCATGACGAAGGTACATGCAGCAGATCCACACATGACGTGGCTCACTGGAGTAGTATGCGACATAGGCAGGAAAATACTGTTCCCGCCCGGGATCGAACCGGGGACCTTCTGCGTGTGAAGCAGACGTGACAACCGCTACACTACGGAAACGACGGACACGCTCACTCCATCCTTGTACACTCGAAGGCGCCTCAGCCTTTCTTTGGCCCGCGCATGCACACACCATAGTTCTTTTGACAGCCTAAAACCCATCGCTGCCGAGGGCTCAACAAGTCTTCGGGGTGCTCGAGAGGGTGTCTGTCGTAGCATCCCGAACGAGATAGCGGCGTTTCGCGCAGTCGTTATTGCAAGTCACATTAGCAAAAACAATCACCTCCTTAGCAGCAGGCAGTGCGAGCCCAGCTGCAGCTTTACATGAAGATGCCAATAGCGCTGGGAGGCCGCCGACCGCGGGCCACGGCACCTCCGAGAACGGTGCTGCCCATGACCCATTGTGTCGCTACACAGTCTGTCGAAGAACAGCACTGCCGGCAGAGAGCACCTCCCCCATCCCGCCAGCCGCACCAGACTCGAAGAGCACCCTGGACGACTTCGAGGGACGCAGTTTGCTGGAATATTTGGCGCTCGCGCTGTCACAGGGCTCGTTGGTCTAGGGGTATGATTCCTGCTTAGGGTGCAGGAGGTCCCGGGTTCAAATCCCGGACGAGCCCTAGCGTTTTGTGCAAACTGGTCGCACGTCGGTGGCTGAGTCAGCGCAAAAAACTGCCCGTCAATGTAAAGCTAATTTCATATTTGCTCTAAGGAACTGACCCTCTGGTCCGACGTATGAAGGTGATTACCAAGGTTTCGGTACAGATCGTAGCAAATGCTTGTCGGTTTAAAGTGATGAAAAAGTGTTTCCGCCCGGGATCGAACCGGGGACCTTCTGCGTGTTAGGCAGACGTGATAACCGCTACACCACGGAAACTACTGCTTTCAGGCTTGCTTCACAGACAACTTGTAACAAGGTTGCCATCGTAACTTAAAAATTCAATAAATGCGGCACTTGCATGACGAAGGTACATGCAGCAGATCCACACATGACGTGGCTCACTGGAGTAGTATGCGACATAGGCAGGAAAATACTGTTCCCGCCCGGGATCGAACCGGGGACCTTCTGCGTGTGAAGCAGACGTGACAACCGCTACACTACGGAAACGACGGACACGCTCACTCCATCCTTGTACACTCGAAGGCGCCTCAGCCTTTCTTTGGCCCGCGCATGCACACACCATAGTTCTTTTGACAGCCTAAAACCCATCGCTGCCGAGGGCTCAACAAGTCTTCGGGGTGCTCGAGAGGGTGTCTGTCGTAGCATCCCGAACGAGATAGCGGCGTTTCGCGCAGTCGTTATTGCAAGTCACATTAGCAAAAACAATCACCTCCTTAGCAGCAGGCAGTGCGAGCCCAGCTGCAGCTTTACATGAAGATGCCAATAGCGCTGGGAGGCCGCCGACCGCGGGCCACGGCACCTCCGAGAACGGTGCTGCCCATGACCCATTGTGTCGCTACACAGTCTGTCGAAGAACAGCACTGCCGGCAGAGAGCACCTCCCCCATCCCGCCAGCCGCACCAGACTCGAAGAGCACCCTGGACGACTTCGAGGGACGCAGTTTGCTGGAATATTTGGCGCTCGCGCTGTCACAGGGCTCGTTGGTCTAGGGGTATGATTCCTGCTTAGGGTGCAGGAGGTCCCGGGTTCAAATCCCGGACGAGCCCTAGCGTTTTGTGCAAACTGGTCGCACGTCGGTGGCTGAGTCAGCGCAAAAAACTGCCCGTCAATGTAAAGCTAATTTCATATTTGCTCTAAGGAACTGACCCTCTGGTCCGACGTATGAAGGTGATTACCAAGGTTTCGGTACAGATCGTAGCAAATGCTTGTCGGTTTAAAGTGATGAAAAAGTGTTTCCGCCCGGGATCGAACCGGGGACCTTCTGCGTGTTAGGCAGACGTGATAACCGCTACACCACGGAAACTACTGCTTTCAGGCTTGCTTCACAGACAACTTGTAACAAGGTTGCCATCGTAACTTAAAAATTCAATAAATGCGGCACTTGCATGACGAAGGTACATGCAGCAGATCCACACATGACGTGGCTCACTGGAGTAGTATGCGACATAGGCAGGAAAATACTGTTCCCGCCCGGGATCGAACCGGGGACCTTCTGCGTGTGAAGCAGACGTGACAACCGCTACACTACGGAAACGACGGACACGCTCACTCCATCCTTGTACACTCGAAGGCGCCTCAGCCTTTCTTTGGCCCGCGCATGCACACACCATAGTTCTTTTGACAGCCTAAAACCCATCGCTGCCGAGGGCTCAACAAGTCTTCGGGGTGCTCGAGAGGGTGTCTGTCGTAGCATCCCGAACGAGATAGCGGCGTTTCGCGCAGTCGTTATTGCAAGTCACATTAGCAAAAACAATCACCTCCTTAGCAGCAGGCAGTGCGAGCCCAGCTGCAGCTTTACATGAAGATGCCAATAGCGCTGGGAGGCCGCCGACCGCGGGCCACGGCACCTCCGAGAACGGTGCTGCCCATGACCCATTGTGTCGCTACACAGTCTGTCGAAGAACAGCACTGCCGGCAGAGAGCACCTCCCCCATCCCGCCAGCCGCACCAGACTCGAAGAGCACCCTGGACGACTTCGAGGGACGCAGTTTGCTGGAATATTTGGCGCTCGCGCTGTCACAGGGCTCGTTGGTCTAGGGGTATGATTCCTGCTTAGGGTGCAGGAGGTCCCGGGTTCAAATCCCGGACGAGCCCTAGCGTTTTGTGCAAACTGGTCGCACGTCGGTGGCTGAGTCAGCGCAAAAAACTGCCCGTCAATGTAAAGCTAATTTCATATTTGCTCTAAGGAACTGACCCTCTGGTCCGACGTATGAAGGTGATTACCAAGGTTTCGGTACAGATCGTAGCAAATGCTTGTCGGTTTAAAGTGATGAAAAAGTGTTTCCGCCCGGGATCGAACCGGGGACCTTCTGCGTGTTAGGCAGACGTGATAACCGCTACACCACGGAAACTACTGCTTTCAGGCTTGCTTCACAGACAACTTGTAACAAGGTTGCCATCGTAACTTAAAAATTCAATAAATGCGGCACTTGCATGACGAAGGTACATGCAGCAGATCCACACATGACGTGGCTCACTGGAGTAGTATGCGACATAGGCAGGAAAATACTGTTCCCGCCCGGGATCGAACCGGGGACCTTCTGCGTGTGAAGCAGACGTGACAACCGCTACACTACGGAAACGACGGACACGCTCACTCCATCCTTGTACACTCGAAGGCGCCTCAGCCTTTCTTTGGCCCGCGCATGCACACACCATAGTTCTTTTGACAGCCTAAAACCCATCGCTGCCGAGGGCTCAACAAGTCTTCGGGGTGCTCGAGAGGGTGTCTGTCGTAGCATCCCGAACGAGATAGCGGCGTTTCGCGCAGTCGTTATTGCAAGTCACATTAGCAAAAACAATCACCTCCTTAGCAGCAGGCAGTGCGAGCCCAGCTGCAGCTTTACATGAAGATGCCAATAGCGCTGGGAGGCCGCCGACCGCGGGCCACGGCACCTCCGAGAACGGTGCTGCCCATGACCCATTGTGTCGCTACACAGTCTGTCGAAGAACAGCACTGCCGGCAGAGAGCACCTCCCCCATCCCGCCAGCCGCACCAGACTCGAAGAGCACCCTGGACGACTTCGAGGGACGCAGTTTGCTGGAATATTTGGCGCTCGCGCTGTCACAGGGCTCGTTGGTCTAGGGGTATGATTCCTGCTTAGGGTGCAGGAGGTCCCGGGTTCAAATCCCGGACGAGCCCTAGCGTTTTGTGCAAACTGGTCGCACGTCGGTGGCTGAGTCAGCGCAAAAAACTGCCCGTCAATGTAAAGCTAATTTCATATTTGCTCTAAGGAACTGACCCTCTGGTCCGACGTATGAAGGTGATTACCAAGGTTTCGGTACAGATCGTAGCAAATGCTTGTCGGTTTAAAGTGATGAAAAAGTGTTTCCGCCCGGGATCGAACCGGGGACCTTCTGCGTGTTAGGCAGACGTGATAACCGCTACACCACGGAAACTACTGCTTTCAGGCTTGCTTCACAGACAACTTGTAACAAGGTTGCCATCGTAACTTAAAAATTCAATAAATGCGGCACTTGCATGACGAAGGTACATGCAGCAGATCCACACATGACGTGGCTCACTGGAGTAGTATGCGACATAGGCAGGAAAATACTGTTCCCGCCCGGGATCGAACCGGGGACCTTCTGCGTGTGAAGCAGACGTGACAACCGCTACACTACGGAAACGACGGACACGCTCACTCCATCCTTGTACACTCGAAGGCGCCTCAGCCTTTCTTTGGCCCGCGCATGCACACACCATAGTTCTTTTGACAGCCTAAAACCCATCGCTGCCGAGGGCTCAACAAGTCTTCGGGGTGCTCGAGAGGGTGTCTGTCGTAGCATCCCGAACGAGATAGCGGCGTTTCGCGCAGTCGTTATTGCAAGTCACATTAGCAAAAACAATCACCTCCTTAGCAGCAGGCAGTGCGAGCCCAGCTGCAGCTTTACATGAAGATGCCAATAGCGCTGGGAGGCCGCCGACCGCGGGCCACGGCACCTCCGAGAACGGTGCTGCCCATGACCCATTGTGTCGCTACACAGTCTGTCGAAGAACAGCACTGCCGGCAGAGAGCACCTCCCCCATCCCGCCAGCCGCACCAGACTCGAAGAGCACCCTGGACGACTTCGAGGGACGCAGTTTGCTGGAATATTTGGCGCTCGCGCTGTCACAGGGCTCGTTGGTCTAGGGGTATGATTCCTGCTTAGGGTGCAGGAGGTCCCGGGTTCAAATCCCGGACGAGCCCTAGCGTTTTGTGCAAACTGGTCGCACGTCGGTGGCTGAGTCAGCGCAAAAAACTGCCCGTCAATGTAAAGCTAATTTCATATTTGCTCTAAGGAACTGACCCTCTGGTCCGACGTATGAAGGTGATTACCAAGGTTTCGGTACAGATCGTAGCAAATGCTTGTCGGTTTAAAGTGATGAAAAAGTGTTTCCGCCCGGGATCGAACCGGGGACCTTCTGCGTGTTAGGCAGACGTGATAACCGCTACACCACGGAAACTACTGCTTTCAGGCTTGCTTCACAGACAACTTGTAACAAGGTTGCCATCGTAACTTAAAAATTCAATAAATGCGGCACTTGCATGACGAAGGTACATGCAGCAGATCCACACATGACGTGGCTCACTGGAGTAGTATGCGACATAGGCAGGAAAATACTGTTCCCGCCCGGGATCGAACCGGGGACCTTCTGCGTGTGAAGCAGACGTGACAACCGCTACACTACGGAAACGACGGACACGCTCACTCCATCCTTGTACACTCGAAGGCGCCTCAGCCTTTCTTTGGCCCGCGCATGCACACACCATAGTTCTTTTGACAGCCTAAAACCCATCGCTGCCGAGGGCTCAACAAGTCTTCGGGGTGCTCGAGAGGGTGTCTGTCGTAGCATCCCGAACGAGATAGCGGCGTTTCGCGCAGTCGTTATTGCAAGTCACATTAGCAAAAACAATCACCTCCTTAGCAGCAGGCAGTGCGAGCCCAGCTGCAGCTTTACATGAAGATGCCAATAGCGCTGGGAGGCCGCCGACCGCGGGCCACGGCACCTCCGAGAACGGTGCTGCCCATGACCCATTGTGTCGCTACACAGTCTGTCGAAGAACAGCACTGCTGGCAGAGAGCACCTCCCCCATCCCGCCAGCCGCACCAGACTCGAAGAGCACCCTGGACGACTTCGAGGGACGCAGTTTGCTGGAATATTTGGCGCTCGCGCTGTCACAGGGCTCGTTGGTCTAGGGGTATGATTCCTGCTTAGGGTGCAGGAGGTCCCGGGTTCAAATCCCGGACGAGCCCTAGCGTTTTGTGCAAACTGGTCGCACGTCGGTGGCTGAGTCAGCGCAAAAAACTGCCCGTCAATGTAAAGCTAATTTCATATTTGCTCTAAGGAACTGACCCTCTGGTCCGACGTATGAAGGTGATTACCAAGGTTTCGGTACAGATCGTAGCAAATGCTTGTCGGTTTAAAGTGATGAAAAAGTGTTTCCGCCCGGGATCGAACCGGGGACCTTCTGCGTGTTAGGCAGACGTGATAACCGCTACACCACGGAAACTACTGCTTTCAGGCTTGCTTCACAGACAACTTGTAACAAGGTTGCCATCGTAACTTAAAAATTCAATAAATGCGGCACTTGCATGACGAAGGTACATGCAGCAGATCCACACATGACGTGGCTCACTGGAGTAGTATGCGACATAGGCAGGAAAATACTGTTCCCGCCCGGGATCGAACCGGGGACCTTCTGCGTGTGAAGCAGACGTGACAACCGCTACACTACGGAAACGACGGACACGCTCACTCCATCCTTGTACACTCGAAGGCGCCTCAGCCTTTCTTTGGCCCGCGCATGCACACACCATAGTTCTTTTGACAGCCTAAAACCCATCGCTGCCGAGGGCTCAACAAGTCTTCGGGGTGCTCGAGAGGGTGTCTGTCGTAGCATCCCGAACGAGATAGCGGCGTTTCGCGCAGTCGTTATTGCAAGTCACATTAGCAAAAACAATCACCTCCTTAGCAGCAGGCAGTGCGAGCCCAGCTGCAGCTTTACATGAAGATGCCAATAGCGCTGGGAGGCCGCCGACCGCGGGCCACGGCACCTCCGAGAACGGTGCTGCCCATGACCCATTGTGTCGCTACACAGTCTGTCGAAGAACAGCACTGCCGGCAGAGAGCACCTCCCCCATCCCGCCAGCCGCACCAGACTCGAAGAGCACCCTGGACGACTTCGAGGGACGCAGTTTGCTGGAATATTTGGCGCTCGCGCTGTCACAGGGCTCGTTGGTCTAGGGGTATGATTCCTGCTTAGGGTGCAGGAGGTCCCGGGTTCAAATCCCGGACGAGCCCTAGCGTTTTGTGCAAACTGGTCGCACGTCGGTGGCTGAGTCAGCGCAAAAAACTGCCCGTCAATGTAAAGCTAATTTCATATTTGCTCTAAGGAACTGACCCTCTGGTCCGACGTATGAAGGTGATTACCAAGGTTTCGGTACAGATCGTAGCAAATGCTTGTCGGTTTAAAGTGATGAAAAAGTGTTTCCGCCCGGGATCGAACCGGGGACCTTCTGCGTGTTAGGCAGACGTGATAACCGCTACACCACGGAAACTACTGCTTTCAGGCTTGCTTCACAGACAACTTGTAACAAGGTTGCCATCGTAACTTAAAAATTCAATAAATGCGGCACTTGCATGACGAAGGTACATGCAGCAGATCCACACATGACGTGGCTCACTGGAGTAGTATGCGACATAGGCAGGAAAATACTGTTCCCGCCCGGGATCGAACCGGGGACCTTCTGCGTGTGAAGCAGACGTGACAACCGCTACACTACGGAAACGACGGACACGCTCACTCCATCCTTGTACACTCGAAGGCGCCTCAGCCTTTCTTTGGCCCGCGCATGCACACACCATAGTTCTTTTGACAGCCTAAAACCCATCGCTGCCGAGGGCTCAACAAGTCTTCGGGGTGCTCGAGAGGGTGTCTGTCGTAGCATCCCGAACGAGATAGCGGCGTTTCGCGCAGTCGTTATTGCAAGTCACATTAGCAAAAACAATCACCTCCTTAGCAGCAGGCAGTGCGAGCCCAGCTGCAGCTTTACATGAAGATGCCAATAGCGCTGGGAGGCCGCCGACCGCGGGCCACGGCACCTCCGAGAACGGTGCTGCCCATGACCCATTGTGTCGCTACACAGTCTGTCGAAGAACAGCACTGCCGGCAGAGAGCACCTCCCCCATCCCGCCAGCCGCACCAGACTCGAAGAGCACCCTGGACGACTTCGAGGGACGCAGTTTGCTGGAATATTTGGCGCTCGCGCTGTCACAGGGCTCGTTGGTCTAGGGGTATGATTCCTGCTTAGGGTGCAGGAGGTCCCGGGTTCAAATCCCGGACGAGCCCTAGCGTTTTGTGCAAACTGGTCGCACGTCGGTGGCTGAGTCAGCGCAAAAAACTGCCCGTCAATGTAAAGCTAATTTCATATTTGCTCTAAGGAACTGACCCTCTGGTCCGACGTATGAAGGTGATTACCAAGGTTTCGGTACAGATCGTAGCAAATGCTTGTCGGTTTAAAGTGATGAAAAAGTGTTTCCGCCCGGGATCGAACCGGGGACCTTCTGCGTGTTAGGCAGACGTGATAACCGCTACACCACGGAAACTACTGCTTTCAGGCTTGCTTCACAGACAACTTGTAACAAGGTTGCCATCGTAACTTAAAAATTCAATAAATGCGGCACTTGCATGACGAAGGTACATGCAGCAGATCCACACATGACGTGGCTCACTGGAGTAGTATGCGACATAGGCAGGAAAATACTGTTCCCGCCCGGGATCGAACCGGGGACCTTCTGCGTGTGAAGCAGACGTGACAACCGCTACACTACGGAAACGACGGACACGCTCACTCCATCCTTGTACACTCGAAGGCGCCTCAGCCTTTCTTTGGCCCGCGCATGCACACACCATAGTTCTTTTGACAGCCTAAAACCCATCGCTGCCGAGGGCTCAACAAGTCTTCGGGGTGCTCGAGAGGGTGTCTGTCGTAGCATCCCGAACGAGATAGCGGCGTTTCGCGCAGTCGTTATTGCAAGTCACATTAGCAAAAACAATCACCTCCTTAGCAGCAGGCAGTGCGAGCCCAGCTGCAGCTTTACATGAAGATGCCAATAGCGCTGGGAGGCCGCCGACCGCGGGCCACGGCACCTCCGAGAACGGTGCTGCCCATGACCCATTGTGTCGCTACACAGTCTGTCGAAGAACAGCACTGCCGGCAGAGAGCACCTCCCCCATCCCGCCAGCCGCACCAGACTCGAAGAGCACCCTGGACGACTTCGAGGGACGCAGTTTGCTGGAATATTTGGCGCTCGCGCTGTCACAGGGCTCGTTGGTCTAGGGGTATGATTCCTGCTTAGGGTGCAGGAGGTCCCGGGTTCAAATCCCGGACGAGCCCTAGCGTTTTGTGCAAACTGGTCGCACGTCGGTGGCTGAGTCAGCGCAAAAAACTGCCCGTCAATGTAAAGCTAATTTCATATTTGCTCTAAGGAACTGACCCTCTGGTCCGACGTATGAAGGTGATTACCAAGGTTTCGGTACAGATCGTAGCAAATGCTTGTCGGTTTAAAGTGATGAAAAAGTGTTTCCGCCCGGGATCGAACCGGGGACCTTCTGCGTGTTAGGCAGACGTGATAACCGCTACACCACGGAAACTACTGCTTTCAGGCTTGCTTCACAGACAACTTGTAACAAGGTTGCCATCGTAACTTAAAAATTCAATAAATGCGGCACTTGCATGACGAAGGTACATGCAGCAGATCCACACATGACGTGGCTCACTGGAGTAGTATGCGACATAGGCAGGAAAATACTGTTCCCGCCCGGGATCGAACCGGGGACCTTCTGCGTGTGAAGCAGACGTGACAACCGCTACACTACGGAAACGACGGACACGCTCACTCCATCCTTGTACACTCGAAGGCGCCTCAGCCTTTCTTTGGCCCGCGCATGCACACACCATAGTTCTTTTGACAGCCTAAAACCCATCGCTGCCGAGGGCTCAACAAGTCTTCGGGGTGCTCGAGAGGGTGTCTGTCGTAGCATCCCGAACGAGATAGCGGCGTTTCGCGCAGTCGTTATTGCAAGTCACATTAGCAAAAACAATCACCTCCTTAGCAGCAGGCAGTGCGAGCCCAGCTGCAGCTTTACATGAAGATGCCAATAGCGCTGGGAGGCCGCCGACCGCGGGCCACGGCACCTCCGAGAACGGTGCTGCCCATGACCCATTGTGTCGCTACACAGTCTGTCGAAGAACAGCACTGCCGGCAGAGAGCACCTCCCCCATCCCGCCAGCCGCACCAGACTCGAAGAGCACCCTGGACGACTTCGAGGGACGCAGTTTGCTGGAATATTTGGCGCTCGCGCTGTCACAGGGCTCGTTGGTCTAGGGGTATGATTCCTGCTTAGGGTGCAGGAGGTCCCGGGTTCAAATCCCGGACGAGCCCTAGCGTTTTGTGCAAACTGGTCGCACGTCGGTGGCTGAGTCAGCGCAAAAAACTGCCCGTCAATGTAAAGCTAATTTCATATTTGCTCTAAGGAACTGACCCTCTGGTCCGACGTATGAAGGTGATTACCAAGGTTTCGGTACAGATCGTAGCAAATGCTTGTCGGTTTAAAGTGATGAAAAAGTGTTTCCGCCCGGGATCGAACCGGGGACCTTCTGCGTGTTAGGCAGACGTGATAACCGCTACACCACGGAAACTACTGCTTTCAGGCTTGCTTCACAGACAACTTGTAACAAGGTTGCCATCGTAACTTAAAAATTCAATAAATGCGGCACTTGCATGACGAAGGTACATGCAGCAGATCCACACATGACGTGGCTCACTGGAGTAGTATGCGACATAGGCAGGAAAATACTGTTCCCGCCCGGGATCGAACCGGGGACCTTCTGCGTGTGAAGCAGACGTGACAACCGCTACACTACGGAAACGACGGACACGCTCACTCCATCCTTGTACACTCGAAGGCGCCTCAGCCTTTCTTTGGCCCGCGCATGCACACACCATAGTTCTTTTGACAGCCTAAAACCCATCGCTGCCGAGGGCTCAACAAGTCTTCGGGGTGCTCGAGAGGGTGTCTGTCGTAGCATCCCGAACGAGATAGCGGCGTTTCGCGCAGTCGTTATTGCAAGTCACATTAGCAAAAACAATCACCTCCTTAGCAGCAGGCAGTGCGAGCCCAGCTGCAGCTTTACATGAAGATGCCAATAGCGCTGGGAGGCCGCCGACCGCGGGCCACGGCACCTCCGAGAACGGTGCTGCCCATGACCCATTGTGTCGCTACACAGTCTGTCGAAGAACAGCACTGCTGGCAGAGAGCACCTCCCCCATCCCGCCAGCCGCACCAGACTCGAAGAGCACCCTGGACGACTTCGAGGGACGCAGTTTGCTGGAATATTTGGCGCTCGCGCTGTCACAGGGCTCGTTGGTCTAGGGGTATGATTCCTGCTTAGGGTGCAGGAGGTCCCGGGTTCAAATCCCGGACGAGCCCTAGCGTTTTGTGCAAACTGGTCGCACGTCGGTGGCTGAGTCAGCGCAAAAAACTGCCCGTCAATGTAAAGCTAATTTCATATTTGCTCTAAGGAACTGACCCTCTGGTCCGACGTATGAAGGTGATTACCAAGGTTTCGGTACAGATCGTAGCAAATGCTTGTCGGTTTAAAGTGATGAAAAAGTGTTTCCGCCCGGGATCGAACCGGGGACCTTCTGCGTGTTAGGCAGACGTGATAACCGCTACACCACGGAAACTACTGCTTTCAGGCTTGCTTCACAGACAACTTGTAACAAGGTTGCCATCGTAACTTAAAAATTCAATAAATGCGGCACTTGCATGACGAAGGTACATGCAGCAGATCCACACATGACGTGGCTCACTGGAGTAGTATGCGACATAGGCAGGAAAATACTGTTCCCGCCCGGGATCGAACCGGGGACCTTCTGCGTGTGAAGCAGACGTGACAACCGCTACACTACGGAAACGACGGACACGCTCACTCCATCCTTGTACACTCGAAGGCGCCTCAGCCTTTCTTTGGCCCGCGCATGCACACACCATAGTTCTTTTGACAGCCTAAAACCCATCGCTGCCGAGGGCTCAACAAGTCTTCGGGGTGCTCGAGAGGGTGTCTGTCGTAGCATCCCGAACGAGATAGCGGCGTTTCGCGCAGTCGTTATTGCAAGTCACATTAGCAAAAACAATCACCTCCTTAGCAGCAGGCAGTGCGAGCCCAGCTGCAGCTTTACATGAAGATGCCAATAGCGCTGGGAGGCCGCCGACCGCGGGCCACGGCACCTCCGAGAACGGTGCTGCCCATGACCCATTGTGTCGCTACACAGTCTGTCGAAGAACAGCACTGCCGGCAGAGAGCACCTCCCCCATCCCGCCAGCCGCACCAGACTCGAAGAGCACCCCGGACGACTTCGAGGGACGCAGTTTGCTGGAATATTTGGCGCTCGCGCTGTCACAGGGCTCGTTGGTCTAGGGGTATGATTCCTGCTTAGGGTGCAGGAGGTCCCGGGTTCAAATCCCGGACGAGCCCTAGCGTTTTGTGCAAACTGGTCGCACGTCGGTGGCTGAGTCAGCGCAAAAAACTGCCCGTCAATGTAAAGCTAATTTCATATTTGCTCTAAGGAACTGACCCTCTGGTCCGACGTATGAAGGCGATTACCAAGGTTTCGGTACAGATCGTAGCAAATGCTTGTCGGTTTAAAGTGATGAAAAAGTGTTTCCGCCCGGGATCGAACCGGGGACCTTCTGCGTGTTAGGCAGACGTGATAACCGCTACACCACGGAAACTACTGCTTTCAGGCTTGCTTCACAGACAACTTGTAACAAGGTTGCCATCGTAACTTAAAAATTCAATAAATGCGGCACTTGCATGACGAAGGTACATGCAGCAGATCCACACATGACGTGGCTCACTGGAGTAGTATGCGACATAGGCAGGAAAATACTGTTCCCGCCCGGGATCGAACCGGTGACCTTCTGCGTGTGAAGCAGACGTGACAACCGCTACACTACGGAAACGACGGACACGCTCACTCCATCCTTGTACACTCGAAGGCGCCTCAGCCTTTCTTTGGCCCGCGCATGCACACACCATAGTTCTTTTGACAGCCTAAAACCCATCGCTGCCGAGGGCTCAACAAGTCTTCGGGGTGCTCGAGAGGGTGTCTGTCGTAGCATCCCGAACGAGATAGCGGCGTTTCGCGCAGTCGTTATTGCAAGTCACATTAGCAAAAACAATCACCTCCTTAGCAGCAGGCAGTGCGAGCCCAGCTGCAGCTTTACATGAAGATGCCAATAGCGCTGGGAGGCCGCCGACCGCGGGCCACGGCACCTCCGAGAACGGTGCTGCCCATGACCCATTGTGTCGCTACACAGTCTGTCGAAGAACAGCACTGCCGGCAGAGAGCACCTCCCCCATCCCGCCAGCCGCACCAGACTCGAAGAGCACCCTGGACGACTTCGAGGGACGCAGTTTGCTGGAATATTTGGCGCTCGCGCTGTCACAGGGCTCGTTGGTCTAGGGGTATGATTCCTGCTTAGGGTGCAGGAGGTCCCGGGTTCAAATCCCGGACGAGCCCTAGCGTTTTGTGCAAACTGGTCGCACGTCGGTGGCTGAGTCAGCGCAAAAAACTGCCCGTCAATGTAAAGCTAATTTCATATTTGCTCTAAGGAACTGACCCTCTGGTCCGACGTATGAAGGTGATTACCAAGGTTTCGGTACAGATCGTAGCAAATGCTTGTCGGTTTAAAGTGATGAAAAAGTGTTTCCGCCCGGGATCGAACCGGGGACCTTCTGCGTGTTAGGCAGACGTGATAACCGCTACACCACGGAAACTACTGCTTTCAGGCTTGCTTCACAGACAACTTGTAACAAGGTTGCCATCGTAACTTAAAAATTCAATAAATGCGGCACTTGCATGACGAAGGTACATGCAGCAGATCCACACATGACGTGGCTCACTGGAGTAGTATGCGACATAGGCAGGAAAATACTGTTCCCGCCCGGGATCGAACCGGGGACCTTCTGCGTGTGAAGCAGACGTGACAACCGCTACACTACGGAAACGACGGACACGCTCACTCCATCCTTGTACACTCGAAGGCGCCTCAGCCTTTCTTTGGCCCGCGCATGCACACACCATAGTTCTTTTGACAGCCTAAAACCCATCGCTGCCGAGGGCTCAACAAGTCTTCGGGGTGCTCGAGAGGGTGTCTGTCGTAGCATCCCGAACGAGATAGCGGCGTTTCGCGCAGTCGTTATTGCAAGTCACATTAGCAAAAACAATCACCTCCTTAGCAGCAGGCAGTGCGAGCCCAGCTGCAGCTTTACATGAAGATGCCAATAGCGCTGGGAGGCCGCCGACCGCGGGCCACGGCACCTCCGAGAACGGTGCTGCCCATGACCCATTGTGTCGCTACACAGTCTGTCGAAGAACAGCACTGCCGGCAGAGAGCACCTCCCCCATCCCGCCAGCCGCACCAGACTCGAAGAGCACCCTGGACGACTTCGAGGGACGCAGTTTGCTGGAATATTTGGCGCTCGCGCTGTCACAGGGCTCGTTGGTCTAGGGGTATGATTCCTGCTTAGGGTGCAGGAGGTCCCGGGTTCAAATCCCGGACGAGCCCTAGCGTTTTGTGCAAACTGGTCGCACGTCGGTGGCTGAGTCAGCGCAAAAAACTGCCCGTCAATGTAAAGCTAATTTCATATTTGCTCTAAGGAACTGACCCTCTGGTCCGACGTATGAAGGTGATTACCAAGGTTTCGGTACAGATCGTAGCAAATGCTTGTCGGTTTAAAGTGATGAAAAAGTGTTTCCGCCCGGGATCGAACCGGGGACCTTCTGCGTGTTAGGCAGACGTGATAACCGCTACACCACGGAAACTACTGCTTTCAGGCTTGCTTCACAGACAACTTGTAACAAGGTTGCCATCGTAACTTAAAAATTCAATAAATGCGGCACTTGCATGACGAAGGTACATGCAGCAGATCCACACATGACGTGGCTCACTGGAGTAGTATGCGACATAGGCAGGAAAATACTGTTCCCGCCCGGGATCGAACCGGGGACCTTCTGCGTGTGAAGCAGACGTGACAACCGCTACACTACTCCATCCTTGTACACTCGAAGTCGCCTCAGCCTTTCTTTGGCCCGCGCATGCACACACCATAGTTCTTTTGACAGCCTAAAACCCATCGCTGCCGAGGGCTCAACAAGTCTTCGGGGTGCTCGAGAGGGTGTCTGTCGTAGCATCCCGAACGAGATAGCGGCGTTTCGCGCAGTCGTTATTGCAAGTCACATTAGCAAAAACAATCACCTCCTTAGCAGCAGGCAGTGCGAGCCCAGCTGCAGCTTTACATGAAGATGCCAATAGCGCTGGGAGGCCGCCGACCGCGGGCCACGGCACCTCCGAGAACGGTGCTGCCCATGACCCATTGTGTCGCTACACAGTCTGTCGAAGAACAGCACTGCCGGCAGAGAGCACCTCCCCCATCCCGCCAGCCGCACCAGACTCGAAGAGCACCCTGGACGACTTCGAGGGACGCAGTTTGCTGGAATATTTGGCGCTCGCGGTGCCACAGGGCTCGTTGGTCTAGGGGTATGATTCCTGCTTAGGGTGCAGGAGGTCCCGGGTTCAAATCCCGGACGAGCCCTAGCGTTTTGTGCAAACTGGTCGCACGTCGGTGGCTGAGTCAGCGCAAAAAACTGCCCGTCAATGTAAAGCTAATTTCATATTTGCTCTAAGGAACTGACCCTCTGGTCCGACGTATGAAGGTGATTACCAAGGTTTCGGTACAGATCGTAGCAAATGCTTGTCGGTTTAAAGTGATGAAAAAGTGTTTCCGCCCGGGATCGAACCGGGGACCTTCTGCGTGTTAGGCAGACGTGATAACCGCTACACCACGGAAACTACTGCTTTCAGGCTTGCTTCACAGACAACTTGTAACAAGGTTGCCATCGTAACTTAAAAATTCAATAAATGCGGCACTTGCATGACGAAGGTACATGCAGCAGATCCACACATGACGTGGCTCACTGGAGTAGTATGCGACATAGGCAGGAAAATACTGTTCCCGCCCGGGATCGAACCGGGGACCTTCTGCGTGTGAAGCAGACGTGATAACCGCTACACTACGGAAACGACGGACACGCTCACTCCATCCTTGTACACTCGAAGGCGCCTCAGCCTTTCTTTGGCCCGCGCATGCACACACCATAGTTCTTTTGACAGCCTAAAACCCATCGCTGCCGAGGGCTCAACAAGTCTTCGGGGTGCTCGAGAGGGTGTCTGTCGTAGCATCCCGAACGAGATAGCGGCGTTTCGCGCAGTCGTTATTGCAAGTCACATTAGCAAAAACAATCACCTCCTTAGCAGCAGGCAGTGCGAGCCCAGCTGCAGCTTTACATGAAGATGCCAATAGCGCTGGGAGGCCGCCGACCGCGGGCCACGGCACCTCCGAGAACGGTGCTGCCCATGACCCATTGTGTCGCCACACAGTCTGTCGAAGAACAGCACTGCCGGCAGAGAGCACCTCCCCCATCCCGCCAGCCGCACCAGACTCGAAGAGCACCCTGGACGACTTCGAGGGACGCAGTTTGCTGGAATATTTGGCGCTCGCGCTGTCACAGGGCTCGTTGGTCTAGGGGTATGATTCCTGCTTAGGGTGCAGGAGGTCCCGGGTTCAAATCCCGGACGAGCCCTAGCGTTTTGTGCAAACTGGTCGCACGTCGGTGGCTGAGTCAGCGCAAAAAACTGCCCGTCAATGTAAAGCTAATTTCATATTTGCTCTAAGGAACTGACCCTCTGGTCCGACGTATGAAGGTGATTACCAAGGTTTCGGTACAGATCGTAGCAAATGCTTGTCGGTTTAAAGTGATGAAAAAGTGTTTCCGCCCGGGATCGAACCGGGGACCTTCTGCGTGTTAGGCAGACGTTATAACCGCTACACCACGGAAACTACTGCTTTCAGGCTTGCTTCACAGACAACTTGTAACAAGGTTGCCATCGTAACTTAAAAATTCAATAAATGCGGCACTTGCATGACGAAGGTACATGCAGCAGATCCACACATGACGTGGCTCACTGGAGTAGTATGCGACATAGGCAGGAAAATACTGTTCCCGCCCGGGATCGAACCGGGGACCTTCTGCGTGTGAAGCAGACGTGATAACCGCTACACTACGGAAACGACGGACACGCTCACTCCATCCTTGTACACTCGAAGGCGCCTCAGCCTTTCTTTGGCCCGCGCATGCACACACCATAGTTCTTTTGACAGCCTAAAACCCATCGCTGCCGAGGGCTCAACAAGTCTTCGGGGTGCTCGAGAGGGTGTCTGTCGTAGCATCCCGAACGAGATAGCGGCGTTTCGCGCAGTCGTTATTGCAAGTCACATTAGCAAAAACAATCACCTCCTTAGCAGCAGGCAGTGCGAGCCCAGCTGCAGCTTTACATGAAGATGCCAATAGCGCTGGGAGGCCGCCGACCGCGGGCCACGGCACCTCCGAGAACGGTGCTGCCCATGACCCATTGTGTCGCTACACAGTCTGTCGAAGAACAGCACTGCCGGCGGAGAGCACCTCCCCCATCCCGCCAGCCGCACCAGACTCGAAGAGCACCCTGGACGACTTCGAGGGACGCAGTTTGCTGGAATATTTGGCGCTCGCGCTGTCACAGGGCTCGTTGGTCTAGGGGTATGATTCCTGCTTAGGGTGCAGGAGGTCCCGGGTTCAAATCCCGGACGAGCCCTAGCGTTTTGTGCAAACTGGTCGCACGTCGGTGGCTGAGTCAGCGCAAAAAACTGCCCGTCAATGTAAAGCTAATTTCATATTTGCTCTAAGGAACTGACCCTCTGGTCCGACGTATGAAGGTGATTACCAAGGTTTCGGTACAGATCGTAGCAAATGCTTGTCGGTTTAAAGTGATGAAAAAGTGTTTCCGCCCGGGATCGAACCGGGGACCTTCTGCGTGTTAGGCAGACGTTATAACCGCTACACCACGGAAACTACTGCTTTCAGGCTTGCTTCACAGACAACTTGTAACAAGGTTGCCATCGTAACTTAAAAATTCAATAAATGCGGCACTTGCATGACGAAGGTACATGCAGCAGATCCACACATGACGTGGCTCACTGGAGTAGTATGCGACATAGGCAGGAAAATACTGTTCCCGCCCGGGATCGAACCGGGGACCTTCTGCGTGTGAAGCAGACGTGATAACCGCTACACTTCGGAAACGACGGACACGCTCACTCCATCCTTGTACACTCGAAGTCGCCTCAGCCTTTCTTTGGCCCGCGCATGCACACACCATAGTTCTTTTGACAGCCTAAAACCCATCGCTGCCGAGGGCTCAACAAGTCTTCGGGGTGCTCGAGAGGGTGTCTGTCGTAGCATCCCGAACGAGATAGCGGCGTTTCGCGCAGTCGTTATTGCAAGTCACATTAGCAAAAACAATCACCTCCTTAGCAGCAGGCAGTGCGAGCCCAGCTGCAGCTTTACATGAAGATGCCAATAGCGCTGGGAGGCCGCCGACCGCGGGCCACGGCACCTCCGAGAACGGTGCTGCCCATGACCCATTGTGTCGCTACACAGTCTGTCGAAGAACAGCACTGCCGGCAGAGAGCACCTCCCCCATCCCGCCAGCCGCACCAGACTCGAAGAGCACCCTGGACGACTTCGAGGGACGCAGTTTGCTGGAATATTTGGCGCTCGCGCTGTCACAGGGCTCGTTGGTCTAGGGGCAGTGCAGTCAGCCGGCGGACGCGGTCGAGGTCGGATGTGCTGTGCTGCGCGCCGCGCCGTCGTTGTTTTCGTGTGGTGAGTCACTGCGCTTGCTTCAGTGTCTACCAGTGTTTTGGTGTAATCTGGAAATGAACTCGATTTCGTGATGTCTCAACCGAGTAGGAAAGACACATTGAAGTTTACTTTTGACAGAAACTTTGTCCGACCTAAATCTTTTGAAGTTGAGCAATGGTTAGAAGATGAAGTAAAGATAGGACTTGAGGATATAATCGGGATACATCTTTCGATTGTCAGTAGCACCGTTTTCGTTAAATTAGCTCGATCAGACATGTGTGAGAAAATAGTTGAATCTTGTGGTGGTATCCTCAAATTTAAACATAGCGATGGCAATGTGGGTGAAGTTGTTGTTTCGCATGCCGGCCTAGGAATACGGACTGTTCGACTCTTTGAACTTCCATTTGAAATAACCAGTGAACAGATCAACGCAGTGCTCTGTCCCTACGGTAAAATCATCAGCAATATTGCGGAACGTTGGTCTAGTGCACATAAATTCCCGGTTCTTAATGGGGTGCGGCAATTGAAAATCGAGCTGCAGAAGCACATCCCGTCTTATGTTAACATATGCGGGTATCGTGCGATAGTAATGTACGATGATCAGCCTCGAACGTGTGCCGCATGCAACTCGACAGGTCACGTGCGTGCCGAATGCATGCAGAGGCGAGTGGCGCAGCTGCCTGCCGGCGAGGCAGCCAGGCCCCCCGCGATGACAACACTGCCTGTGACGTACGTCGCCGTGGCGCGTGGGCTTTCAGCTACATCCACGGTCACCGAAATCAGTGAAAATACTGTTGTGCCTGCGCCAGTGACGCAAATGGGGACTGTTGCAACGCCGGAAGAGACCCCACCTAAACCCATAGAAGTATCGCCGTCCGTAGTAGTCACAGAAGAACAGGCATCCGACATGCAAACGGCTGCGTCCCAATCGGCCGCTGCTACTCCACGGGGGGAATCTCCAGCAGGTTCCGATCAAGGCCCACACAATCGTACGTCTCCCAGAAAAACTAAAAAACGGAGAGTTGCCCGCCAGGGTGCAGAACAGATTGCACCGGTTCTGCGCGAAAAGGCTAAACTGATAGGTGAACAACTCAGTGACAAAGCATCTGATAGCACAAACCATGATCATCCCTCAGCCAGTTTACCATCAGTCCTTGACAATGTCTCAGATGCTCTCCCTCTGAACCCTGAACAGTCAGCTCAACTCCGAACCGACTGTGATGTCCGCATGGTCAAACTCTATCCTGCACCAGAGTCGGTAACGACCTCGACACAACCGCCGCCAACTAGTTGGGCGGACGATACAGAATCCACTGCCGAAGTAGACAGTATGGATACTTCCGAAACGGTGACAGCCGTCACTTCAGTCTCCAACGACGACGATGTTACCGAGAAAGATAACGCCTCGACAGAAACTGCCGCGCAAAAAGAACGCACGACTGATCCCTTTTCAACCGGAGACTATTTTTAACTCTGCCTTTAAAGTGACTGTCAATACATGTTTTTGTTATCTGGAATTGCTTCCAAAGTGCTTCCACGACGTGACTTGTTTTTTCCAGCGTTATTTCTGTTTGATATCGGACTGATTTTAGGTATTGCTCCTGTTTAGTCCACCACTATTCCGCCACAGGCCTATCGACTTGCTACTCTCAATATTAATAAGATCCGTAGCGCTCTTAAACTGCAACACTTAAAGGACTTTTTATATGCAGCTGATGTAGACATTTTATTTGTACAAGAAGTAACAGAGATCAGACTTGATTGCATACCAGGTTATAATGTGATCACTAATCCTGGGGCCGGTTGCGAATTAGGTACAGCTTTTATTGTGAAGGAAGGTATCATTATTACCGACGTCACAAAACTGCCGAACAGTAGGGGCATTGCGGGCACTTTTTATAACAACAGACTAATTAATGTCTATGCCCCATCCGGTTCCAGTAATAGACGTCAAAGAGCAGAATTTTTTAAAGAAGAAATAGTTCCTCTCTTTGGCGTCCGCCACACCAATGTCATCTTCGGAGGCGACTTTAACTGTGTCATCAGTGCAAAGGACCAGACTCCCAATCTTAACAAATCACTTGAACTGGAACGAATTGTACGAGACTTGCGCTTAGTTGATTCTTGGGAGCTCAAGCATGGGGCAGCACCTGGGTTTACCCATATCACGACCCATTCGGCGAGCCGTCTTGATCGAATTTATGTCACACCCACTTTGAGGAATAACATTCTGCAGTCAGAAGTATGGCCAGTGGCTTTCTCAGACCATGCTGCATACATCTGTACTATAAGTCTAGACCGACAACGGACGTGTCGATACAGGGGCCTGTGGAAATTAAATGTTTCACATCTACAAGACTCGGCGTGTCAAGAAGCCTTCCTCAATACCTGGCGAGAATGTGAGCAACGATTTGCCTCTTATAATTCGGCCATTGATTGGTGGCTGAGGTGCGCCAAACCTAAAATTAGGTGGTGTTTCATGAACTACGCACGGGAAAAGAGCTTTTGGCTTCAAAGGACGATCAATTTCTATTTTCATTGTCTGCGGGAACTGTATATGCTCGGTACTTCGGCTGTCGAGAATTGTCAACGAATTAAGAAAATCCAGGCCAAAATCCTAACCCTAAGGAGGACGCAGCTAGAAGGCTACAAAGTCAGGTCGCGGGTCCAGACAACTGTACACCAAGAACTCACCTCAGTCTACCATATGATCCAAGAAAGTAAGAAAGGGTCCCGTAAAATACTGACGGAGTTAATTGCTGAGGATGGCGCAACGCTGACTACGCACAACGAGATTAAAGCGGCGGTGCTAAACTACTTCACCACCTTGATGTCAAATAAAGAAGTTAACGTGCAAGCGCAGGATGCTCTTTTGAATAATTTGCGCAACAGAGTCAGTCTCGTGGACGCGGAAAAGCTATTAGACGTGGCGACCGAAGAAGACGTGGAATATGTACTCTGGAAAAGTGCTAAGAATAAATCCCCCGGACCTGACGGAATTCCCGCCGAATTCTATCAAAAATTCTGGAACACCATAAGGGCGAAGATCACTTGCATCTGTAACGAACTTCTAGACCACAACAACGTGATCCCCACCAACTTCTGTGAAGGCATAATCGTTCTAATTAAAAAAACCTCAGGCAGTGCAAACGTAAAAAATCTAAGACCGATAACGCTACTCAACAGCGACTATAAAATCTTTGCGAGACTTTTGGCCCAAAGGCTTAAATCTACAATGACCAGTATCATTGGCCCTTACCAGACCAGCGTGGGCAAGGATCGAAAAATTCGACAGACTCTGTGCGACTACCGTGATTTAATCTCTATTGCGGAAGTCTGTAAGCTGAAATGTGCCATCATATCTTTGGACTTCGACAAAGCCTTTGACAGGGTAAACCACCAGTATCTCTTTCGTACCATGTATGCGATGGGTTTTCCACCTGGGTTCGTCGCAATTATAAAACAGATGGTAGCGACTAATTTATCCAGAGTCATCATCAATGGCCAGCCTACCCGAGCAATCGAGATAGCCAGTTCCGTCAGGCAGGGCTGCCCAATGTCCATGGCGCTTTTTGCGATTGCCATTGAGCCTTTGTTAGCTACCCTGACGCAAAGTTTACAGGGCATCGTCATACATGGATCCCGAGTAGTGTGCAAGGCGTATGCAGACGATGTCGGTTTCCTTGTACTAAATAGAACTGAAGTGGAGACCGCACTCTTCAGTCTGGAACCGCGTGACCGCTACGGTCGCAGGTTCGAATCCTGCCTCGGGCATGGATGTGTGTGATGTCCTTAGGTTAGTTAGGTTTAATTAGTTCTAAGTTCTAGGCGACTGATGACCTCAGAAGTTAAGTCGCATAGTGCTCAGAGCCATTTTTGAGACCGCACTACAGCTAGTCAGGCAATATGAGCACGCGTCAGGTGCACAACTAAACTGGACAAAGTCCGGAATATTCAATATTGGCCGCGGCCTCGGATCGCACCCTCACAGACAACTACGTCAGCTGAAGATATTCAAGTGCCTTGGAATTGATTTTCAGAGTAATATTCGGCACACCATTGCAACCAACTATCGAAAGCTTCTACGGACTATTCGTGCCAGCATACGGGAACACAGTGTACGGAAACTAAATGAAATTCAGAAAGTAACGGTCGCAAATGTCTACCTCACCTCGAAACTCAATTATATCGCTCAAGTTTTACCAATGTCTGCACTCACTGCAAAACGAATCATGTCAGCATTAGGACAGTTTGTCAGCCGTCACCACATTTTTAAAGTTCAGTTTGACACCTTAACGCTTGCCACAGAAAATGGTGGCTTAAATCTTGTCGATGTTGAAAAGAAGGCGCAAGCTTTATATATATCAACAACTTTCCACCAATGGAAACACTCAGCTGATAGTCTCGCTGCTCACCTGCTTACTGAGATAGCTCCGGCCGACCTCAGTCCACCTATCACGGTGCAACATATTCCAAACGGACTTTACCACTTAAAATGGTTTTTACTGGAGTACAGTTATGTACACACAAGGATCCCCGAACAAGAAATGAAGACAGTGAAACACGTGTACCAGGAACTCATGAAAGATAAGAAGAAAAATAACATTGAAGAAAAATACAACTTTTACGACTGGAAGGTAATCTGGGAGAACATCCATTGTCCGTATTTGCCGTCTACACTGAAAGCCACTTGGTATTTCGCAGTTAACAGAAAATTGGCAACTAACTCCAAACTACATAACATACACCTCGCAGAATCACCTTTGTGCACAACGTGTAATTTAATGGATACTGATGAACACAGGTTTGTGTGCGACAACATAAAAGATATATGGGAATATATCACGAACAAGTTAGCACTCATTAGTAGAACATCGCCCAGATATATAACACCTGCTGCCTTTCTGACGCCGGACGATACCCCGTACCCACGGACGAGAAGGAACGCACTAAACTGGTTAAAAGCCGCTACTGTACATTACTTATATACAAAAGAAGACAAGAGTAAAGAAGACTTCTGTGTCTATCTTACAACTCAGCACCATATGCTAATGAAAACGAAAAACTATAAGGATAACTTCGCCAACTACCTGCTCAAAACTGTAAAGTAAAAAAAAAAAAAAAAAAAAAAATAACAGAGACTACCACATCAATTGATTGAATTTCATGTTAACGAACATTCAGCAGCTACTCACTCAAGATCAGACGGACCATCTATAAGGCGAATAATATGTCATGTTGACCGAACCACAAGTTACTAACACCACTGAAGTAATCAATTGGCAAGAGATCAAGCTTCATTTCGTAAGAAGAAGAAAATTCAGTTTTCTCTTTCGAGCAATATTTTAGTTCTCTTTCAATTTCGCAGAGTTCAGAACAAAGCTTTTTAATTTTAGAAGCAATGGATTTTCAATTTTCTTTTAACTTCCTTGACGTTTTCTGTTACCACAAGGCACTGGAGCCGCCATAAATTTCAGTTACTATTTCCTTAATATGGATGCTTGTATCGTAAACGAAGCATGTAATCCACATCGTTTTCATTTTCCTTAAATCAAAGGCCTTTGATGCCACACCGACGAAGGTGAATTAATGGCGAGCAGAAGGACGGGCTATAAGGGGTGGATGGAGGCCCGAAAAAAAATAGAAAAAAAAAAAAAAAAAAAAGGGGTATGATTCCTGCTTAGGGTGCAGGAGGTCCCGGGTTCAAATCCCGGACGAGCCCTAGCGTTTTGTGCAAACTGGTCGCACGTCGGTGGCTGAGTCAGCGCAAAAAACTGCCCGTCAATGTAAAGCTAATTTCATATTTGCTCTAAGGAACTGACCCTCTGGTCCGACGTATGAAGGTGATTACCAAGGTTTCGGTACAGATCGTAGCAAATGCTTGTCGGTTTAAAGTGATGAAAAAGTGTTTCCGCCCGGGATCGAACCGGGGACCTTCTGCGTGTTAGGCAGACGTGATAACCGCTACACCACGGAAACTACTGCTTTCAGGCTTGCTTCACAGACAACTTGTAACAAGGTTGCCATCGTAACTTAAAAATTCAATAAATGCGGCACTTGCATGACGAAGGTACACTCTTTGACATAAAACTTGACCGGCGGCCGGCCGCTTCAGAGGCTAAGTCCGCGCCGATCGCGACATGGGACAAAAAAACTGGCCAACTCGCTAATTCTCTAAGTCCGGTTATCTGCACAATCTGGCAACACTGTAGACTGCGGCACTTCCTGGAGGAAAACTTGTCCCATGATAGAGAAACTCTAGGCTGATTACGCCTGTGGTCTAGCGGTAGCGTGCGTTGTTTCTGTTCATAATGTCAGTGGATCGAGAGCAGCTGGCATAAAATATTTTTATAGCCTCTTCTGTCTGAATGCTGAAGACGTGAATGTAATGGTAGCGCAGATTCAATCTATTTCGCTTTGTGACACACCGATATCAAAATTTTATCCAGTAACGATTTTGCGGCAGATTTCCTGCAGACTGTCCTCCTCTGGACGCCGTATGCGGCAAAGCTCCGGGATCCATTTGCTGGCTACCGGCAGCGGCCGTGGCGACAGCAGCGGCGCTGCACTCCCCCGTTCTTTATCGAAAGCGCCTGCTACCGCTCATCGCTTTTGATGATTTAAAACGCTTTATTATTAAATGTTGCTCCACAGAAAATTTCTACAATTTCCATTCACGCTCAAAAGCAACGGAGACAGACGCCCTGATTAGTAGGCGGGTATTATATTACATTAATCGGCAAGAGCTGAGTATGGCCCGAAATTAATTTTATAGACTGGGACGAAATTAAACCACCTCACTACATTCGATAAATTTATAAATGCTTCATACCTCGTTTCTTTTCCTTTCAAACTCAATTATTTGTGCAACTTTTGGTCAATGTTTGGATGTTTTCGTCAAGCCAGAGTGAGCGTCTGTGGTGTAAAGTGTATTACAGTTCTTGTTTCATTCCTTATGGTAAGTCTAAGCGATAAACTGTGTGAATACCTTGCAATGCATGCTCTGTAGCAGTGCAGGAACACTGCACATTTGGAGTTCCATGTATGGGTTCATGAAGTATTTATTGTTGATCGGAAGTGATAGTTAAGGTCATCAGATTTAAACCAGAAAAATTTGTCGTTTTGAAGGTTTCAGAGAACGGAAAGGAATTGCTAACGCCGGTGTTAGAAAACGTCTACAGTTAAATGCTATTGCAAAAATTTAGAAGAAGGGAACTACATTAATGATCATGTGCACTTCATAAACAACCTTCTGACATGTTAGACCTATATGACGAACAAAGCTCAAATTTATATCGTTGACAGTCGGTTTGAATCTTTTCAGGGTCTATTTTACAGTGAAGCACCTTGGAATTTGCAAAGCAGAAATCCATGATATTAACTTAATTTACTAAGTCGAAATCGGACGAAGATTGATGTTTAAAGGCATTCTTCAGATTTCGCATAAGAAATTTTTACTAGCAGTTTGCAACTCCATTAATTAAAATGGAAAATAAAAGGTTGCAGTCAGCGGCTTCTACCGTGATTCGAACTGCTATGTCTTATAGTACAAGCACTTCAACGCACAAGGGAACCTCTGAGCTAACGACACACTGGCGGCCAGCGGCGGAATATAGTCACTGCGATGTTGCCTGAGCCTCAAAACGCAACCTTAAACACACGAACAGAGGAGGTGGAGATTACTGTTTTAACGTCCCGTCGACAACGATGTCATTAGAGACGGAGCACAAGCTCGGATTAGGGAAGGATGGGGAAGGAAATCGGCCGTGCCCTTCCTAAGGAACCATCCCGGCATTTGCCTGAAGCGATTTAGGGAAAACATTGAAAACCTAAATCAGGATGGCCGGGCGCGGGATTGCACCGTCGTCCTCCCGAATGCACACACCAACAGGTGTTACTTATGTGAAGAACGCCATTCTTGGAGTCCATAAATTAAATATACTTTCTAATTGTGTCATCTTGCAGTGGATTATATCGTACGAGTCTTCGATGTGGAAAACGAATGTCAAGTGAATTTAGCGAGGTAACGCCGACCTACACCCGGAAGTAAATGCACTATCAGAGTGTTGACAAATACTTGCTACGACGCTGCCATTTCTAGGCTCTCTGACGAGGCAGCTCTTCAGCGAAATGCTTGCCGTGAGTCTCAGATACGGTTCTTCAGAGTGGAGACGCGCGCGCACGTTTGGTTTTTATGCGGCGTTCTCCCCTGATGGTTTCTGACGTCGCCTTGTGGGCTATGTATACATATGAGACATTCAATTATCATTAATCCAGAATGATACAAGTTGCAGCTTCCGGCGTGGAAAAAGGCTGTTGACGCCGACATTATATCATTTCAACGTAGGGAAAGCAAAACGGATCATTCAATGTTTCTCATTCAACATAAAGGATGTGAGATAATTTTCCGTAATGTTCATAATCATCTAAAAATACAAACGAAGTAAAAATACACCGGAAGCTTATTCGAATTGAATATAACGCTTTGCACCTCGATGTCGAATTTGTCCACTTGCAATCTTTTGCAGCATACACATAGAATGTCATGATTACCACGAGAATGAAGAAATATGTTGGTAAGGATGGAAGCAAGAAGACACGCAGTCAACAAATATTCTATTCCTCATGGCATTCATTTCATTTGACACGTAAGAAGAGGTAAAGCGGGAATTTACTTTCGTTAACACGAAAGATATGCCGCACATATTGATAACGAGGAAGTCTGCGTCTTCATACGTTTCCTCCTTGAAATCTGTATGCTCTATTATATACTAAGTAGCCCGATCATTGTTTCAGTAATGTTACCCTCTTGTTTGACCCCGTAACGATGAACAGATTCCAAATGCATGTCTCCCTTCCTGGGTTGTTTTTTGTGTTTTATTGCTTGGAATTCCTGAAGCAGACCACTGTGCCTTCCCCCCTCGTGGGTTAGGTCTCAAAACTAAACCGCTTTGTATCCAATGGCATAATTCATTCAGACAGCATCAGCATAAGACTATCAAACAAAGCCTTCCATTTACAGTTGCAGCACTCTAACCAGCACTGACCAAAGTGTAATCCACGGTCACGGTCCTAAATTACCAGCTGTCTGCTACTGTGGCAAAGTCCGTACTACACTTTCGATTGCGCAGCACCATTTTATCTGGTAACACTGTGTAGTTGCACAGTTGTGCTACCAGGTCTGCCCTCACACTGTCAACTTTATGTATCTCACTTCTCCTGTAGCGTAGATCACGAGGAGCCGAAGTAAATGAGTGTATTCTGCATGACGTAACATTCAGTATTCCCTTCTTTCATAGCCACTCTTCATGTGCATCGATACCAAATAGGAATGCGAAAACTCTTGCGAGTGAGAGAATGACAATAACAATCGTAACAAGAACAAGCAAATAATGAATGATGTTTATTCCAACGCAGAACGAGAATGGCTTTAAATATAAAAATCTGTATCTATATCTATATCCATATCTATTGATCTTTGAGTTGGCACAATGCAAATATATTCTTAGCGTTTAGTTACTGAATTTAGTTCTGGATGTTTGCAGAGAAAAGGAAAAGTCGGTACTTCTCGCTAGTGTAATATAATGTGAACCAGCAACTACCCTTTCCTTAGAACACGACTCAAGCAGGTCCTCAAGTAGGTAGCAAGGCACTGCTGCATTCTGTTCCCTGACATTGCTCTGATGACGGTTAGTGCAGATAGTTCCGATTATGAAATACAAAACGTATTGCAGGTTAGTTCCTAGGATAGTAACATTAAATTTGCGTTGTAGACGGCACATGAACGTGACGACTATCCATATTACTCATCAATATAAAAAGACAATATTTTGGGAATTTAGCAGGATTACTCAAAATGAATTCTGAAATTGGGTGACTGACTGCACAGGTGCTAAACGTCGTCAAGAGTATACGATGTCCTAATCGCATTAGGAATGTGAAGATCGTCTTCGACAGCTCGCAACTTTCACATTGCTATCTCCACCCTACTCCAGACAGCCCTCGGTGGAGTTGCACTACGTTGCCGATGTTATGGAAGGCCTTCAAACCGACAACAGACCACATATTGAAAAATACAAGCGAATTCTCTTGCAGCGTAAGCTTATTGTAACTAATCTAAAAATTATTGGAGAGGAACATTGTCCTATTCAAAAAAAGTAAAATGTTACACACTGTTGACGTCAAACGGACATTATCTATGCCCTGTCTTGTGTCCTACTCATCTATAATATCAAGTGTACTATGAAAATGATTATATATAATGGATGATAGGGTAACGCATTGATCCCAGATGGTGGGGGCCGGCCGGTGTGGCCGTGCGGTTCTAGGCGCTTCAGTCTGGAACCGCGTGACCGCTACGGTCGCAGGTTCGAATCCTGCCTCGGGCATGGATGTGAGTGATGTCCTTAGGTTAGTTAGGTTTAAGTAGTTCTAAGTTCTAGGGGACTGATGACCTTAGAAGTTAAGTCCCATAGTGCTCAGAGCCATTTGAACCATTTGAACTATTTAACACAAAATGACATTAAAAATGAAAGTTATTCACGAGCAGCTAGTTGAGAATATGTATGAACATTAAATGACACGACGAACTGAAATAATATGACGAAGAGTTCAGCGCTCACTGGGAATAGAGCCCCACACATATCGTTGTTGACTACTCACAAAGAGACGTCAGCTACCGAATTTTTCTCCACCAGCTGCTCAGAATAGCATCTTGAACTTACAGTCATCTAGCAAATAGTTCTGTGTCTCACTGGGAGTTAAAAACGTCAGATATCGTTAGTGTTGACAACGAATGAAAATACATTAAAAATCAAAATTATTATCCACCAGCAGATAGGTGTTCTCATGATAGAGCTTGATAATACATAATTCAATCTTTAGTGCTGGGCCAGGATTCGATCCCATTCACGCGTAATATGTGAAGGTGTTGAGGAATCTGCAGTTTTGAACAAACAACAAATTGTAGCCGAGCTGTATTGCCACGAAGGGATCAAATTCCGCGTTAAGGGCGGTCTGAGTTGCATTCCCAGTTTAGAACCAATTTTATCGACATACAGAAGCTCAAATAAAAGATGGAATAAGTGTCCTGTGACCATACATAGCGTTTGTGTCGTCACTTGAAATAAATAACTAGTATAAGAAAGGTTACTGGTGATAGAGTTTCTACATGTCGCCACTCCAGACTTTATTGTGGTTCAACCTACCGTCTACTTGGTAAAGAAGGAATATCATCTTTAATGTGAATTTTCAGACCACGCAGCCATTATATCTCCTTCACTTGGTGTAGCCAGGAGAGAATGGAATCTGTCTCCCCCTATCTAAAATCATTGACGGAAGTGGGAATCGAACCCAGACCATAGGTATAACAACCTACCATCCGTCCAACAGACCACGAAATCCTCTTCTCTGCGAGTCATTTTTCTATCGTAACACAGTTGCGCCACACTGGATGAGAATTCTGACACACAGGCTCCCTGTAGTAATTTGCAGCATGTTCAGTAAATTCATTTACTTGGTTGACCGAATCACCATGAACTAGCTGCCTCGGCTACCCAGTGCATACATTCGACTAATTCGTAATCACAGAAATAAAATCACGTAACTGCCACCTACACACAACTGCCAACAGTGTAGGATGCAGAAGTTTAAATAGGAAGTGTTCCTTTCCACTTGAGCTATTCTATTGCGCTATCTGTTACTAGAAAACGTCGTTCAGTCCAAAAGAAAAGCTGTAACTGTTTGTCTCTCAGAAGTCAAGACCTGGCCATATGCATAATCTCACAGTGCTGTGGAATCCAAAAGTTCTGGAGGAATAGTTGCCGAGCTCTGGAGCTGCTGTAGCTACGTGTCAGCTTGTAGCATAGATAAGATGTCGCGAGTTCGAATACACTCAGTGCTACATTTTTTAAAACGCAATTCTGCTCTCTGCTGAAGGTATCAATCTAATGGAACTTTGAACATAATTCCCTTCACTTCTCAACCCAAAGTAGTCGCATGTGGAAAAAGGGCTAACTACTGTGACATTTTGTTCTATTCAGGTTTAATAGACAGCAGGCAGCAGATGCATCTCGAAGATGTGCAGGGAGAGCGCATCGTGCCATAATATGTCAGAAAAGTATTTTCTACATTAGCCGTCGTGTGGTAGTGATATTTTATTCTTCTTCAAACTTTGTTTGACTGCTTTAACTCAGAACAAGTTTTCTACATGCATGTAATCAATAAACTGCATGTGCATTGTCAGACTGTCATAGGTAACATCAGAGAATTCGCATATATCGTTGATGATTAATTTCTCTCTCATGTTTACTATTGTTTTAACAACACTAAAGGAAACCTTACGAAAATTGTGCACTGTATTATAAGAAATGAAATAAAACTAACCATGATAACTTTACGACGAAAGTATCTGTACACAAGCATGCCTCTATCGACACGAATTAGTAAAATACTACTCACTTAGATTTTGATTGGGTCTGTGTTTAATTGGTATGCTGTGTCATACTCAAGAGGTATGCAAATGTGGCATTTCATAAATATAGTTACGTATTCCTAGAAACCCAAAATTCGCTTGTCAGCAGCGGAAAGAGACCTTACCTGTTGTGCAGCATTGTAAGTTTTTCAACATTGCACTATGAGCTGAAAGCATTTTCTTGCGATTTCCTTATTGATGTTTGATCTGACTGCTTGTAGCTCTTTCACAGAAGGGATAAAAACGTTACAGTCAGTGAGACTGGAACTGCGAACCGTAACAGACGCTGTTTCACAGGTCAGCACGTTACCACAGAGCTGGCGAGGAGGTATGGGTCACACCTTCCTATTACGACGGCAATAGTAACTAGAACTCGTAAACCGCTATTTAAAGGTCGAGATTAGTTGCGATTTCCACCTGCAACGGCTTTCCTGGGCTGAAAACCGTAAATTTTCAATCTTTTGTTACCCTTCAAGCGATAATAACTCAGATTATTCAATGGAAATGACAGGTAAAATCAAGTGAACTTTGAGGCTTAATTCCGTGCACACCAGGAAGTAACTCGTCGATCACAGAGTTGCCAAACATACGTTGCCTTGTTGCCAAATCTCAGTTACAGTACCAGCAGGAAGAAGACGAACCGATGTGATCCTACAGCGGTCTGGGAAGTGACCATAGCTGGTGTCTCCAAGTCGCGGCTGCTACGGCCTGGAATACGTAATGCGTCTGATTCGCTTTCTGTAACTAGGTTTAGGGACTGGAGCGTAGTTACTAATAATACTCAGAACTGACTGCAAACTGAGCATCATAAATCAGTAACTCTCATTGTTGTTTTTATATTTCTTTCGTAAGTGTACTCAAAACTAAGAAAGTCATTCACAGGCGTTTTCGTGCCTCGCCGATAGTCGAGCACAACATACAAATAAAAATAAAAAAGAATGTGTGTGTGTGTGTGTGTGTGTGTGTGTTTGTGTGTGTGTGAGAGAGAGAGAGAGAGAGAGAGAGAGAGAGAGAGAGAGATAAATAAAAAGCAATGAGAGAGAGTGTAAAAAATTGTTGTAAAGAAATTGAATCATGGTATTTAAAGAAATCTTTCATTAAAATGACACGTTCCACATCATTACGAAATGTCGTATTCATGATCTATGGAACAAGAGTTAATCTAATGTAATCTAATCTAATCTAATCACATCATATTGATGATTAGCCATGAAGAGTCATGAATTACCGAAATTTTGGCCAATACCAGTAACCAAATCTAAACTTGAAAATAAAAGACGACAATTTTTGTAATAAACCGTGACTCCTATCAAGACCCTTTCGTCCCTGTTATCTAACCACGAAAGATGTCTGATATACCTCCATTCTGAAGTAACAAAGTGTGCATGCATTTAAAGATGAAGTGCATGATGTGAAGTTCTGTGACGGAGATACGAACCCAACACGTAATCCGATTGTTAACTAAGAAAAATCAAATGTTACGTATCGGTTTTTCTTACGAGCCGCTAGGTGTCTGAATCTAAAATAAGGATACAAACTTTTGTGCCTAAGCGACAATCGAACTGCACACCTACCGTGCATCCACGAATATAGCTTAAGTATCAGTTGCTTACTCATGAACAGTAAGATGTGTGCGTGTTTGACCAGAAATAACGACACCTGTTGCGATTGTTGGAAACACATGAACAGACACTGAAATTGCGCGTTAATTTTCACTAGCAGGTGGGTGTGCACTTGATAAAGCTAGAAATGAAATTATGAATATTTTTGTACTGGATCAGGTTTCAGACCCACATACTTACCTTTGGAGGAGACTTAGAGAAGATTGCAGTCTTGGGAAAAGGAACGAAATGACTGAACTATACTGTTCCGAGAGATTCAGATCCTCGAAAGAGGAAATACGAATTCGAATCACAGTCCAACACCAAATTTTTCAACGTCTCTAGTTCAATCAAGTACAAGTAAAATAAGAGCCCTGTCCCATTAAATGGCTATCGGTTCATCAAATAAAATAAAATTTTCTAATGTAAGTAAGCTTACTGGCGACTGTATTTCTGTTTACCATGACTTCCGCTGTGTCATTTCCCAACGTAAACCGGCTCTGTCCAGTTGGTAATGAAGGAACGTGATGTTTAATGCGGATTCTGGATTATAACGTCTTTCTCTTGAGGTTACCAGAGGTAAAATAAATCTGTTTGTGCCTCTTAAAAGTAAATGCCTGAACCCACGCATTGCACCTGTGATAGCTCGTTCCACCATACCATTGTGGCCACATTACCCAGCCCCAAGAGTGTGCTGTAACGGATGATGTGCTTAGCTTACAAAATTAGTCACGGTGGAAAAAATGCGAGTCTATTAAATGGTCAAGTAGAAGCAAGCTTCTGACGCAGAGATTATGCTATTCTCATGTCAGCAGGATGTAAAGACTCTTCTAGGCATCATAGGCTGGATGTGAAGCCATTTTGATTTTTCACAAATTCAGCAAATTTCTTAGTTCGAGAAAATCCACTGTGAAGTATGAAGTTGCCGGATAATTCGATTATTACTGTTATTATTAATATCATTTTGTTCATACCGCTGCTGTAACATAAGTGCTTGAACATCATTTAATGCCTTTTGGTCACTATAGATGTAGTTTCCCAAGAACAGGTTCTTTCCCTATCTACGGAATCCTTTTCATGTTAATATCAAACACCAGCAATTACTCGTAGATTATTTTAAAACTAAAGTAATTGACGAAGACGTTACTTGGTAACAAAAACGCATTGCCTTTCTTCATTTACTTTCGCCTAGAATTGGCTATCGAGTACTGACAAACCAAAAGGCAAGAGATCTTACTGCCTTCCGATATACGTTGCTGTTAGTTCTTCCACATGATTTGGTCGACATGACCTGTTTCACGTTGTGTATGACAGACAGTGTTTTAGAAAATCTATTGTTTCCCTTTGAAATAAACAGAAGTATTTTCATTCTAAGCTGTCCAAGTACAAAATTTTCGCAATATTAGTTCAAATTTAATATTCGCTTCTATAATGTAGGAAAATATTTCATAGTCGCAAAACTCGCGTCCGAAACGTTGACCTTACACTTAGTCGCTGACCATAAATTCTAGCTGAGAGTGACACCAGTTTAAATAACCTAATGTAGCGAAGACTGTTTGCCAGTGCTCTTTCTCGCCGGAAAATACGCAATTCACTCATTTGGCTCCATAAGTACACAGTAACAGTAATTTCTGTGTGAAATTTGTCAGTAAGCTTTTGCCTTCCAACCGGCAGAGTACGACCGGCAAACAATTCACAAACCACGATTAAGTGCCAATAAGACGATTTCTTTAAACATTGTCGAAGCTGAGGGAATTTAGTTTCTGCTTAAATCGTCTTAAGCAGCAACGTTCACAGATATCTCAAATAGGAAAAAGCTGAATATCCAGGTACGAAGGCTGTAAAACAAACTTCCCACAGTGTGTGTCAGGTTGATCTTTTCGTCTGATAACACTGCTTAAGTATTTTGTCTAAGAGGTATCACAAGTAGTATCCCTGTAGCTGTGGGAATCATTGGTTGAAAACGAGTTTAACACCAATGGGTTCAGTGCTGCTAAATTTTCACAATTATTATCAACCTAAGTCTGAGTTCATCCACAAACTGAGGCGTATTTATAATATTGGAGCTAGACTGTGTATCCTTGTCTTTCTTGAGTGGTCATTGGAAGGCGTTTGCACACACGTATACAATACTATGAATACTTCGAACGCTATGGTTAACGTTGCTCTCATAAACTACTTTTTTTTTAAATTCTTCTGGGTCTTCAGCTTGCAATATGTGTTGTAGATACAGTCTCAGACCAAAAAATTGACCGCCGAGTCGTTCACGTAAGGTGGACAATACAGTCGTGCTCCTCTCAGAATTCTATGTCGGGCAATATGCTCGATCTAGCAACATGTAGACTGCGGCACTTCCCAGAGGAAGTCTTGACTCCCGTCTTAGTACATTACTCTTGACTACGACCGTAGTCTTGAGGTAAAACGCGAGACCAGCTAATATGATATTGTAGATTCGCTTGAATTACACTCATAGCTTCAGCACCGAGAGGAAAGGGGCGATAAAAATTTTGTCGATATGTGCTTTCGGTCGCCAGACGTCATATTAGCTGGTCTCGCGTTTTACCTGAAGACTGCGGTCGTGTTCCAGCAGCGGTATGAATAAAATGATATTAATAATAACAGTAATAATCGAATTATCCGGCAACTTCACACTTCACAGTGGATTTTCTCGAACTAAGAAATTTGCTGAATTTGTGAAAAATCAAAATGGCTTCACATCCAGCCTATGATGCCTAGAAGAGTCTTTCATCCTGCTGACATGAGAATAGCATAATCTCTGCGTCAGAAGCTTGCTTCTACTTGACCATTTAATAGACTCGCATTTTTTCCACCGTGACTAATTTTGTAAGCTAAGCACATCATCCATTACAGCACACTCTTGGGGCTGGGTAATGTGGCCACAATGGTATGGTGGAACGAGCTATCACAGGTGCAATGCGTGGGTTCAGGCATTTACTTTTAAGAGGCACAAACAGATTTATTTTACCTCTGGTAACCTCAAGAGAAAGACGTTATAATCCAGAATCCGCATTAAACATCACGTTCCTTCATTACCAACTGGACAGAGCCGGTTTACGTTGGGAAATGACACAGCGGAAGTCATGGTAAACAGAAATACAGTCGCCAGTAAGCTTACTTACATTAGAAAATTTTATTTTATTTGATGAACCGATAGCCATTTAATGGGACAGGGCTCTTATTTTACTTGTACTTGATTGAACTAGAGACGTTGAAAAATTTGGTGTTGGACTGTGATTCGAATTCGTATTTCCTCTTTCGAGGATCTGAATCTCTCGGAACAGTATAGTTCAGTCATTTCGTTCCTTTTCCCAAGACTGCAATCTTCTCTAGGTCTCCTCCAAAGGTAAGTATGTGGGTCTGAAACCTGATCCAGTACAAAAATATTCATAATTTCATTTCTAGCTTTATCAAGTGCACACCCACCTGCTAGTGAAAATTAACGCGCAATTTCAGTGTCTGTTCATGTGTTTCCAACAATCGCAACAGGTGTCGTTATTTCTGGTCAAAGACGCACACATCTTACTGTTCATGAGTAAGCAACTGATACTTAAGCTATATTCGTGGATGCACGGTAGGTGTGCAGTTCGATTGTCGCTTAGGCACAAAAGTTTGTATCCTTATTTTAGATTCAGACACCTAGCGGCTCGTAAGAAAAACCGATACGTAACATTTGATTTTTCTTAGTTAACAATCGGATTACGTGTTGGGTTCGTATCTCCGTCACAGAACTTCACATCATGCACTTCATCTTTAAATGCATGCACACTTTGTTACTTCAGAATGGAGGTATATCAGACATCTTTCGTGGTTAGATAACAGGGACGAAAGGGTCTTGATAGGAGTCACGGTTTATTACAAAAATTGTCGTCTTTTATTTTCAAGTTTAGATTTGGTTACTGGTATTGGCCAAAATTTCGGTAATTCATGACTCTTCATGGCTAATCATCAATATGATGTGATTAGATTAGATTAGATTACATTAGATTAACTCTTGTTCCATAGATCATGAATACGACATTTCGTAATGATGTGGAACGTGTCATTTTAATGAAAGATTTCTTTAAATACCATGATTCAATTTCTTTACAACAATTTTTTACACTCTCTCTCATTGCTTTTTATTTATCTCTCTCTCTCTCTCTCTCTCTCTCTCTCTCTCTCTCTCACACACACACACACAAACACACACACACACACACACACACACACATTCTTTTTTATTTTTATTTGTATGTTGTGCTCGACTATCGGCGAGGCACGAAAACGCCTGTGAATGACTTTCTTAGTTTTGAGTACACTTACGAAAGAAATATAAAAACAACAATGAGAGTTACTGATTTATGATGCTCAGTTTGCAGTCAGTTCTGAGTATTATTAGTAACTACGCTCCAGTCCCTAAACCTAGTTACAGAAAGCGAATCAGACGCATTACGTATTCCAGGCCGTAGCAGCCGCGACTTGGAGACACCAGCTATGGTCACTTCCCAGACCGCTGTAGGATCACATCGGTTCGTCTTCTTCCTGCTGGTACTGTAACTGAGATTTGGCAACAAGGCAACGTATGTTTGGCAACTCTGTGATCGACGAGTTACTTCCTGGTGTGCACGGAATTAAGCCTCAAAGTTCACTTGATTTTACCTGTCATTTCCATTGAATAATCTGAGTTATTATCGCTTGAAGGGTAACAAAAGATTGAAAATTTACGGTTTTCAGCCCAGGAAAGTCGTTGCAGGTGGAAACCGCAACTAATCTCGACCTTCAAATAGCGGTTTACGAGTTCTAGTTACTATTGCCCTCGTAATAGGAAGCTAAGACCCATACCTCCTCGCCAGCTCAGTGGTAACGTGCTGACCTGTGAAAAAGCGTCTGTTACGGTTCGCAGTTCCAGTCTCACTGACTGTAACGTTTTTATCCCTTCTGTGAAAGAGCTACAAGCAGTCAGATCAAACATCAATAAGGAAATCGCAAGAAAATGCTTTCAGCTCATAGTGCAATGTTGAAAAACTTACAATGCTGCACAACAGGTAAGGTCTCTTTCCGCTGCTGACAAGCGAATTTTGGGTTTCTAGGAATACGTAACTATATTTATGAAATGCCACATTTGCATACCTCTTGAGTATGACACAGCATACCAATTAAACACAGACCCAATCAAAATCTAAGTGAGTAGTATTTTACTAATTCGTGTCGATAGAGGCATGCTTGTGTACAGATACTTTCGTCGTAAAGTTATCATGGTTAGTTTTATTTCATTTCTTATAATACAGTGCACAATTTTCGTAAGGTTTCCTTTAGTGTTGTTAAAACAATAGTAAACATGAGAGAGAAATTAATCATCAACGATATATGCGAATTCTCTGATGTTACCTATGACAGTCTGACAATGCACATGCAGTTTATTGATTACATGCATGTAGAAAACTTGTTCTGAGTTAAAGCAGTCAAACAAAGTTTGAAGAAGAATAAAATATCACTACCACACGACGGCTAATGTAGAAAATACTTTTCTGACATATTATGGCACGATGCGCTCTCCCTGCACATCTTCGAGATGCATCTGCTGCCTGCTGTCTATTAAACCTGAATAGAACAAAATGTCACAGTAGTTAGCCCTTTTTCCACATGCGACTACTTTGGGTTGAGAAGTGAAGGGAATTATGTTCAAAGTTCCATTAGATTGATACCTTCAGCAGAGAGCAGAATTGCGTTTTAAAAAATGTAGCACTGAATGTATTCGAACTCGCGACATCTTATCTATGCTACAAGCTGACACGTAGCTACAGCAGCTCCAGAGCTCGGCAACTATTCCTCCAGAACTTTTGGATTCCACAGCACTGTGAGATTATGCATATGGCCAGGTCTTGACTTCTGAGAGACAAACAGTTACAGCTTTTCTTTTGGACTGAACGACGTTTTCTAGTAACAGATAGCGCAATAGAATAGCTCAAGTGGAAAGGAACACTTCCTATTTAAACTTCTGCATCCTACACTGTTGGCAGTTGTGTGTAGGTGGCAGTTACGTGATTTTATTTCTGTGATTACGAATTAGTCGAATGTATGCACTGGGTAGCCGAGGCAGCTAGTTCATGGTGATTCGGTCAACCAAGTAAATGAATTTACTGAACATGCTGCAAATTACTACAGGGAGCCTGTGTGTCAGAATTCTCATCCAGTGTGGCGCAACTGTGTTACGATAGAAAAATGACTCGCAGAGAAGAGGATTTCGTGGTCTGTTGGACGGATGGTAGGTTGTTATACCTATGGTCTGGGTTCGATTCCCACTTCCGTCAATGATTTTAGATAGGGGGAGACAGATTCCATTCTCTCCTGGCTACACCAAGTGAAGGAGATATAATGGCTGCGTGGTCTGAAAATTCACATTAAAGATGATATTCCTTCTTTACCAAGTAGACGGTAGGTTGAACCACAATAAAGTCTGGAGTGGCGACATGTAGAAACTCTATCACCAGTAACCTTTCTTATACTAGTTATTTATTTCAAGTGACGACACAAACGCTATGTATGGTCACAGGACACTTATTCCATCTTTTATTTGAGCTTCTGTATGTCGATAAAATTGGTTCTAAACTGGGAATGCAACTCAGACCGCCCTTAACGCGGAATTTGATCCCTTCGTGGCAATACAGCTCGGCTACAATTTGTTGTTTGTTCAAAACTGCAGATTCCTCAACACCTTCACATATTACGCGTGAATGGGATCGAATCCTGGCCCAGCACTAAAGATTGAATTATGTATTATCAAGCTCTATCATGAGAACACCTATCTGCTGGTGGATAATAATTTTGATTTTTAATGTATTTTCATTCGTTGTCAACACTAACGATATCTGACGTTTTTAACTCCCAGTGAGACACAGAACTATTTGCTAGATGACTGTAAGTTCAAGATGCTATTCTGAGCAGCTGGTGGAGAAAAATTCGGTAGCTGACGTCTCTTTGTGAGTAGTCAACAACGATATGTGTGGGGCTCTATTCCCAGTGAGCGCTGAACTCTTCGTCATATTATTTCAGTTCGTCGTGTCATTTAATGTTCATACATATTCTCAACTAGCTGCTCGTGAATAACTTTCATTTTTAATGTCATTTTGTGTTAAATAGTTCAAATGGTTCAAATGGCTCTGAGCACTATGGGACTTAACTTCTAAGGTCATCAGTCCCCTAGAACTTAGAACTACTTAAACCTAACTAACCTAAGGACATCACTCACATCCATGCCCGAGGCAGGATTCGAACCTGCGACCGTAGCGGTCACGCGGTTCCAGACTGAAGCGCCTAGAACCGCACGGCCACACCGGCCGGCCCCCACCATCTGGGATCAATGCGTTACCCTATCATCCATTATATATAATCATTTTCATAGTACACTTGATATTATAGATGAGTAGGACACAAGACAGGGCATAGATAATGTCCGTTTGACGTCAACAGTGTGTAACATTTTACTTTTTTTGAATAGGACAATGTTCCTCTCCAATAATTTTTAGATTAGTTACAATAAGCTTACGCTGCAAGAGAATTCGCTTGTATTTTTCAATATGTGGTCTGTTGTCGGTTTGAAGGCCTTCCATAACATCGGCAACGTAGTGCAACTCCACCGAGGGCTGTCTGGAGTAGGGTGGAGATAGCAATGTGAAAGTTGCGAGCTGTCGAAGACGATCTTCACATTCCTAATGCGATTAGGACATCGTATACTCTTGACGACGTTTAGCACCTGTGCAGTCAGTCACCCAATTTCAGAATTCATTTTGAGTAATCCTGCTAAATTCCCAAAATATTGTCTTTTTATATTGATGAGTAATATGGATAGTCGTCACGTTCATGTGCCGTCTACAACGCAAATTTAATGTTACTATCCTAGGAACTAACCTGCAATACGTTTTGTATTTCATAATCGGAACTATCTGCATTAACCGTCATCAGAGCAATGTCAGGGAACAGAATGCAGCAGTGCCTTGCTACCTACTTGAGGACCTGCTTGAGTCGTGTTCTAAGGAAAGGGTAGTTGCTGGTTCACATTATATTACACTAGCGAGAAGTACCGACTTTTCCTTTTCTCTGCAAACATCCAGAACTAAATTCAGTAACTAAACGCTAAGAATATATTTGCATTGTGCCAACTCAAAGATCAATAGATATGGATATAGATATAGATACAGATTTTTATATTTAAAGCCATTCTCGTTCTGCGTTGGAATAAACATCATTCATTATTTGCTTGTTCTTGTTACGATTGTTATTGTCATTCTCTCACTCGCAAGAGTTTTCGCATTCCTATTTGGTATCGATGCACATGAAGAGTGGCTATGAAAGAAGGGAATACTGAATGTTACGTCATGCAGAATACACTCATTTACTTCGGCTCCTCGTGATCTACGCTACAGGAGAAGTGAGATACATAAAGTTGACAGTGTGAGGGCAGACCTGGTAGCACAACTGTGCAACTACACAGTGTTACCAGATAAAATGGTGCTGCGCAATCGAAAGTGTAGTACGGACTTTGCCACAGTAGCAGACAGCTGGTAATTTAGGACCGTGACCGTGGATTACACTTTGGTCAGTGCTGGTTAGAGTGCTGCAACTGTAAATGGAAGGCTTTGTTTGATAGTCTTATGCTGATGCTGTCTGAATGAATTATGCCATTGGATACAAAGCGGTTTAGTTTTGAGACCTAACCCACGAGGGGGGAAGGCACAGTGGTCTGCTTCAGGAATTCCAAGCAATAAAACACAAAAAACAACCCAGGAAGGGAGACATGCATTTGGAATCTGTTCATCGTTACGGGGTCAAACAAGAGGGTAACATTACTGAAACAATGATCGGGCTACTTAGTATATAATAGAGCATACAGATTTCAAGGAGGAAACGTATGAAGACGCAGACTTCCTCGTTATCAATATGTGCGGCATATCTTTCGTGTTAACGAAAGTAAATTCCCGCTTTACCTCTTCTTACGTGTCAAATGAAATGAATGCCATGAGGAATAGAATATTTGTTGACTGCGTGTCTTCTTGCTTCCATCCTTACCAACATATTTCTTCATTCTCGTGGTAATCATGACATTCTATGTGTATGCTGCAAAAGATTGCAAGTGGACAAATTCGACATCGAGGTGCAAAGCGTTATATTCAATTCGAATAAGCTTCCGGTGTATTTTTACTTCGTTTGTATTTTTAGATGATTATGAACATTACGGAAAATTATCTCACATCCTTTATGTTGAATGAGAAACATTGAATGATCCGTTTTGCTTTCCCTACGTTGAAATGATATAATGTCGGCGTCAACAGCCTTTTTCCACGCCGGAAGCTGCAACTTGTATCATTCTGGATTAATGATAATTGAATGTCTCATATGTATACATAGCCCACAAGGCGACGTCAGAAACCATCAGGGGAGAACGCCGCATAAAAACCAAACGTGCGCGCGCGTCTCCACTCTGAAGAACCGTATCTGAGACTCACGGCAAGCATTTCGCTGAAGAGCTGCCTCGTCAGAGAGCCTAGAAATGGCAGCGTCGTAGCAAGTATTTGTCAACACTCTGATAGTGCATTTACTTCCGGGTGTAGGTCGGCGTTACCTCGCTAAATTCACTTGACATTCGTTTTCCACATCGAAGACTCGTACGATATAATCCACTGCAAGATGACACAATTAGAAAGTATATTTAATTTATGGACTCCAAGAATGGCGTTCTTCACATAAGTAACACCTGTTGGTGTGTGCATTCGGGAGGACGACGGTGCAATCCCGCGCCCGGCCATCCTGATTTAGGTTTTCAATGTTTTCCCTAAATCGCTTCAGGCAAATGCCGGGATGGTTCCTTAGGAAGGGCACGGCCGATTTCCTTCCCCATCCTTCCCTAATCCGAGCTTGTGCTCCGTCTCTAATGACATCGTTGTCGACGGGACGTTAAAACAGTAATCTCCACCTCCTCTGTTCGTGTGTTTAAGGTTGCGTTTTGAGGCTCAGGCAACATCGCAGTGACTATATTCCGCCGCTGGCCGCCAGTGTGTCGTTAGCTCAGAGGTTCCCTTGTGCGTTGAAGTGCTTGTACTATAAGACATAGCAGTTCGAATCACGGTAGAAGCCGCTGACTGCAACCTTTTATTTTCCATTTTAATTAATGGAGTTGCAAACTGCTAGTAAAAATTTCTTATGCGAAATCTGAAGAATGCCTTTAAACATCAATCTTCGTCCGATTTCGACTTAGTAAATTAAGTTAATATCATGGATTTCTGCTTTGCAAATTCCAAGGTGCTTCACTGTAAAATAGACCCTGAAAAGATTCAAACCGACTGTCAACGATATAAATTTGAGCTTTGTTCGTCATATAGGTCTAACATGTCAGAAGGTTGTTTATGAAGTGCACATGATCATTAATGTAGTTCCCTTCTTCTAAATTTTTGCAATAGCATTTAACTGTAGACGTTTTCTAACACCGGCGTTAGCAATTCCTTTCCGTTCTCTGAAACCTTCAAAACGACAAATTTTTCTGGTTTAAATCTGATGACCTTAACTATCACTTCCGATCAACAATAAATACTTCATGAACCCATACATGGAACTCCAAATGTGCAGTGTTCCTGCACTGCTACAGAGCGTGCATTGCAAGGTATTCACACAGTTTATCGCTTAGACTTACCATAAGGAATGAAACAAGAACTGTAATACACTTTACACCACAGACGCTCACTCTGGCTTGACGAAAACATCCAAACATTGACCAAAAGTTGCACAAATAATTGAGTTTGAAAGGAAAAGAAACGAGGTATGAAGCATTTATAAATTTATCGAATGTAGTGAGGTGGTTTAATTTCGTCCCAGTCTATAAAATTAATTTCGGGCCATACTCAGCTCTTGCCGATTAATGTAATATAATACCCGCCTACTAATCAGGGCGTCTGTCTCCGTTGCTTTTGAGCGTGAATGGAAATTGTAGAAATTTTCTGTGGAGCAACATTTAATAATAAAGCGTTTTAAATCATCAAAAGCGATGAGCGGTAGCAGGCGCTTTCGATAAAGAACGGGGGAGTGCAGCGCCGCTGCTGTCGCCACGGCCGCTGCCGGTAGCCAGCAAATGGATCCCGGAGCTTTGCCGCATACGGCGTCCAGAGGAGGACAGTCTGCAGGAAATCTGCCGCAAAATCGTTACTGGATAAAATTTTGATATCGGTGTGTCACAAAGCGAAATAGATTGAATCTGCGCTACCATTACATTCACGTCTTCAGCATTCAGACAGAAGAGGCTATAAAAATATTTTATGCCAGCTGCTCTCGATCCACTGACATTATGAACAGAAACAACGCACGCTACCGCTAGACCACAGGCGTAATCAGCCTAGAGTTTCTCTATCATGGGACAAGTTTTCCTCCAGGAAGTGCCGCAGTCTACAGTGTTGCCAGATTGTGCAGATAACCGGACTTAGAGAATTAGCGAGTTGGCCAGTTTTTTTGTCCCATGTCGCGATCGGCGCGGACTTAGCCTCTGAAGCGGCCGGCCGCCGGTCAAGTTTTATGTCAAAGAGTGTACATGCAGCAGATCCACACATGACGTGGCTCACTGGAGTAGTATGCGACATAGGCAGGAAAATACTGTTCCCGCCCGGGATCGAACCGGGGACCTTCTGCGTGTGAAGCAGACGTGATAACCGCTACACTACGGAAACGACGGACACGCTCACTCCATCCTTGTACACTCGAAGGCGCCTCAGCCTTTCTTTGGCCCGCGCATGCACACACCATAGTTCTATTGACAGCCTAAAACCCATCGCTGCCGAGGGCTCAACAAGTCTTCGGGGTGCTCGAGAGGGTGTCTGTCGTAGCATCCCGAACGAGATAGCGGCGTTTCGCGCAGTCGTTATTGCAAGTCACATTAGCAAAAACAATCACCTCCTTAGCAGCAGGCAGTGCGAGCCCAGCTGCAGCTTTACATGAAGATGCCAATAGCGCTGGGAGGCCGCCGACCGCGGGCCACGGCACCTCCGAGAACGGTGCTGCCCATGACCCATTGTGTCGCTACACAGTCTGTCGAAGAACAGCACTGCCGGCAGAGAGCACCTCCCCCATCCCGCCAGCCGCACCAGACTCGAAGAGCACCCTGGACGACTTCGAGGGACGCAGTTTGCTGGAATATTTGGCGCTCGCGCTGTCACAGGGCTCGTTGGTCTAGGGGTATGATTCCTGCTTAGGGTGCAGGAGGTCCCGGGTTCAAATCCCGGACGAGCCCTAGCGTTTTGTGCAAACTGGTCGCACGTCGGTGGCTGAGTCAGCGCAAAAAACTGCCCGTCAATGTAAAGCTAATTTCATATTTGCTCTAAGGAACTGACCCTCTGGTCCGACGTATGAAGGTGATTACCAAGGTTTCGGTACAGATCGTAGCAAATGCTTGTCGGTTTAAAGTGATGAAAAAGTGTTTCCGCCCGGGATCGAACCGGGGACCTTCTGCGTGTTAGGCAGACGTGATAACCGCTACACCACGGAAACTACTGCTTTCAGGCTTGCTTCACAGACAACTTGTAACAAGGTTGCCATCGTAACTTAAAAATTCAATAAATGCGGCACTTGCATGACGAAGGTACATGCAGCAGATCCACACATGACGTGGCTCACTGGAGTAGTATGCGACATAGGCAGGAAAATACTGTTCCCGCCCGGGATCGAACCGGGGACCTTCTGCGTGTGAAGCAGACGTGATAACCGCTACACTACGGAAACGACGGACACGCTCACTCCATCCTTGTACACTCGAAGGCGCCTCAGCCTTTCTTTGGCCCGCGCATGCACACACCATAGTTCTTTTGACAGCCTAAAACCCATCGCTGCCGAGGGCTCAACAAGTCTTCGGGGTGCTCGAGAGGGTGTCTGTCGTAGCATCCCGAACGAGATAGCGGCGTTTCGCGCAGTCGTTATTGCAAGTCACATTAGCAAAAACAATCACCTCCTTAGCAGCAGGCAGTGCGAGCCCAGCTGCAGCTTTACATGAAGATGCCAATAGCGCTGGGAGGCCGCCGACCGCGGGCCACGGCACCTCCGAGAACGGTGCTGCCCATGACCCATTGTGTCGCTACACAGTCTGTCGAAGAACAGCACTGCCGGCAGAGAGCACCTCCCCCATCCCGCCAGCCGCACCAGACTCGAAGAGCACCCTGGACGACTTCGAGGGACGCAGTTTGCTGGAATATTTGGCGCTCGCGCTGTCACAGGGCTCGTTGGTCTAGGGGTATGATTCCTGCTTAGGGTGCAGGAGGTCCCGGGTTCAAATCCCGGACGAGCCCTAGCGTTTTGTGCAAACTGGTCGCACGTCGGTGGCTGAGTCAGCGCAAAAAACTGCCCGTCAATGTAAAGCTAATTTCATATTTGCTCTAAGGAACTGACACTCTGGTCCGTCGTATGAAGGCGATTACCAAGGTTTCGGTACAGATCGTAGCAAATGCTTGTCGGTTTAAAGTGATGAAAAAGTGTTTCCGCCCGGGATCGAACCGGGAACCTTCTGCGTGTTAGGCTGACGTGATAACCGCTACACCACGGAAACTACTGCTTTCAGGCTTGCTTCACAGACAACTTGTAACAAGGTTGCCATCGTAACTTAAAAATTCAATAAATGCGGCACTTGCATGACGAAGGTACATGCAGCAGATCCACACATGACGTGGCTCACTGGAGTAGTATGCGACATAGGCAGGAAAATACTGTTCCCGCCCGGGATCGAACCGGGGACCTTCTGCGTGTGAAGCAGACGTGACAACCGCTACACTACGGAAACGACGGACACGCTCACTCCATCCTTGTACACTCGAAGGCGCCTCAGCCTTTCTTTGGCCCGCGCATGCACACACCATAGTTCTTTTGACAGCCTAAAACCCATCGCTGCCGAGGGCTCAACAAGTCTTCGGGGTGCTCGAGAGGGTGTCTGTCGTAGCATCCCGAACGAGATAGCGGCGTTTCGCGCAGTCGTTATTGCAAGTCACATTAGCAAAAACAATCACCTCCTTAGCAGCAGGCAGTGCGAGCCCAGCTGCAGCTTTACATGAAGATGCCAATAGCGCTGGGAGGCCGCCGACCGCGGGCCACGGCACCTCCGAGAACGGTGCTGCCCATGACCCATTGTGTCGCTACACAGTCTGTCGAAGAACAGCACTGCCGGCAGAGAGCACCTCCCCCATCCCGCCAGCCGCACCAGACTCGAAGAGCACCCTGGACGACTTCGAGGGACGCAGTTTGCTGGAATATTTGGCGCTCGCGCTGTCACAGGGCTCGTTGGTCTAGGGGTATGATTCCTGCTTAGGGTGCAGGAGGTCCCGGGTTCAAATCCCGGACGAGCCCTAGCGTTTTGTGCAAACTGGTCGCACGTCGGTGGCTGAGTCAGCGCAAAAAACTGCCCGTCAATGTAAAGCTAATTTCATATTTGCTCTAAGGAACTGACACTCTGGTCCGTCGTATGAAGGCGATTACCAAGGTTTCGGTACAGATCGTAGCAAATGCTTGTCGGTTTAAAGTGATGAAAAAGTGTTTCCGCCCGGGATCGAACCGGGAACCTTCTGCGTGTTAGGCTGACGTGATAACCGCTACACCACGGAAACTACTGCTTTCAGGCTTGCTTCACAGACAACTTGTAACAAGGTTGCCATCGTAACTTAAAAATTCAATAAATGCGGCACTTGCATGACGAAGGTACATGCAGCAGATCCACACATGACGTGGCTCACTGGAGTAGTATGCGACATAGGCAGGAAAATACTGTTCCCGCCCGGGATCGAACCGGGGACCTTCTGCGTGTGAAGCAGACGTGACAACCGCTACACTACGGAAACGACGGACACGCTCACTCCATCCTTGTACACTCGAAGGCGCCTCAGCCTTTCTTTGGCCCGCGCATGCACACACCATAGTTCTTTTGACAGCCTAAAACCCATCGCTGCCGAGGGCTCAACAAGTCTTCGGGGTGCTCGAGAGGGTGTCTGTCGTAGCATCCCGAACGAGATAGCGGCGTTTCGCGCAGTCGTTATTGCAAGTCACATTAGCAAAAACAATCACCTCCTTAGCAGCAGGCAGTGCGAGCCCAGCTGCAGCTTTACATGAAGATGCCAATAGCGCTGGGAGGCCGCCGACCGCGGGCCACGGCACCTCCGAGAACGGTGCTGCCCATGACCCATTGTGTCGCTACACAGTCTGTCGAAGAACAGCACTGCCGGCAGAGAGCACCTCCCCCATCCCGCCAGCCGCACCAGACTCGAAGAGCACCCTGGACGACTTCGAGGGACGCAGTTTGCTGGAATATTTGGCGCTCGCGCTGTCACAGGGCTCGTTGGTCTAGGGGTATGATTCCTGCTTAGGGTGCAGGAGGTCCCGGGTTCAAATCCCGGACGAGCCCTAGCGTTTTGTGCAAACTGGTCGCACGTCGGTGGCTGAGTCAGCGCAAAAAACTGCCCGTCAATGTAAAGCTAATTTCATATTTGCTCTAAGGAACTGACCCTCTGGTCCGACGTATGAAGGTGATTACCAAGGTTTCGGTACAGATCGTAGCAAATGCTTGTCGGTTTAAAGTGATGAAAAAGTGTTTCCGCCCGGGATCGAACCGGGGACCTTCTGCGTGTTAGGCAGACGTGATAACCGCTACACCACGGAAACTACTGCTTTCAGGCTTGCTTCACAGACAACTTGTAACAAGGTTGCCATCGTAACTTAAAAATTCAATAAATGCGGCACTTGCATGACGAAGGTACATGCAGCAGATCCACACATGACGTGGCTCACTGGAGTAGTATGCGACATAGGCAGGAAAATACTGTTCCCGCCCGGGATCGAACCGGGGACCTTCTGCGTGTGAAGCAGACGTGATAACCGCTACACTACGGAAACGACGGACACGCTCACTCCATCCTTGTACACTCGAAGGCGCCTCAGCCTTTCTTTGGCCCGCGCATGCACACACCATAGTTCTATTGACAGCCTAAAACCCATCGCTGCCGAGGGCTCAACAAGTCTTCGGGGTGCTCGAGAGGGTGTCTGTCGTAGCATCCCGAACGAGATAGCGGCGTTTCGCGCAGTCGTTATTGCAAGTCACATTAGCAAAAACAATCACCTCCTTAGCAGCAGGCAGTGCGAGCCCAGCTGCAGCTTTACATGAAGATGCCAATAGCGCTGGGAGGCCGCCGACCGCGGGCCACGGCACCTCCGAGAACGGTGCTGCCCATGACCCATTGTGTCGCTACACAGTCTGTCGAAGAACAGCACTGCCGGCAGAGAGCACCTCCCCCATCCCGCCAGCCGCACCAGACTCGAAGAGCACCCTGGACGACTTCGAGGGACGCAGTTTGCTGGAATATTTGGCGCTCGCGCTGTCACAGGGCTCGTTGGTCTAGGGGTATGATTCCTGCTTAGGGTGCAGGAGGTCCCGGGTTCAAATCCCGGACGAGCCCTAGCGTTTTGTGCAAACTGGTCGCACGTCGGTGGCTGAGTCAGCGCAAAAAACTGCCCGTCAATGTAAAGCTAATTTCATATTTGCTCTAAGGAACTGACCCTCTGGTCCGACGTATGAAGGTGATTACCAAGGTTTCGGTACAGATCGTAGCAAATGCTTGTCGGTTTAAAGTGATGAAAAAGTGTTTCCGCCCGGGATCGAACCGGGGACCTTCTGCGTGTTAGGCAGACGTGATAACCGCTACACCACGGAAACTACTGCTTTCAGGCTTGCTTCACAGACAACTTGTAACAAGGTTGCCATCGTAACTTAAAAATTCAATAAATGCGGCACTTGCATGACGAAGGTACATGCAGCAGATCCACACATGACGTGGCTCACTGGAGTAGTATGCGACATAGGCAGGAAAATACTGTTCCCGCCCGGGATCGAACCGGGGACCTTCTGCGTGTGAAGCAGACGTGATAACCGCTACACTACGGAAACGACGGACACGCTCACTCCATCCTTGTACACTCGAAGGCGCCTCAGCCTTTCTTTGGCCCGCGCATGCACACACCATAGTTCTATTGACAGCCTAAAACCCATCGCTGCCGAGGGCTCAACAAGTCTTCGGGGTGCTCGAGAGGGTGTCTGTCGTAGCATCCCGAACGAGATAGCGGCGTTTCGCGCAGTCGTTATTGCAAGTCACATTAGCAAAAACAATCACCTCCTTAGCAGCAGGCAGTGCGAGCCCAGCTGCAGCTTTACATGAAGATGCCAATAGCGCTGGGAGGCCGCCGACCGCGGGCCACGGCACCTCCGAGAACGGTGCTGCCCATGACCCATTGTGTCGCTACACAGTCTGTCGAAGAACAGCACTGCCGGCAGAGAGCACCTCCCCCATCCCGCCAGCCGCACCAGACTCGAAGAGCACCCTGGACGACTTCGAGGGACGCAGTTTGCTGGAATATTTGGCGCTCGCGCTGTCACAGGGCTCGTTGGTCTAGGGGTATGATTCCTGCTTAGGGTGCAGGAGGTCCCGGGTTCAAATCCCGGACGAGCCCTAGCGTTTTGTGCAAACTGGTCGCACGTCGGTGGCTGAGTCAGCGCAAAAAACTGCCCGTCAATGTAAAGCTAATTTCATATTTGCTCTAAGGAACTGACCCTCTGGTCCGTCGTATGAAGGCGATTACCAAGGTTTCGGTACAGATCGTAGCAAATGCTTGTCGGTTTAAAGTGATGAAAAAGTGTTTCCGCCAGGGATCGAACCGGGAACCTTCTGCGTGTTAGGCTGACGTGATAACCGCTACACCACGGAAACTACTGCTTTCAGGCTTGCTTCACAGACAACTTGTAACAAGGTTGCCATCGTAACTTAAAAATTCAATAAATGCGGCACTTGCATGACGAAGGTACATGCAGCAGATCCACACATGACGTGGCTCACTGGAGTAGTATGCGACATAGGCAGGAAAACACTGTTCCCGCCCGGGATCGAACCGGGGACCTTCTGCGTGTGAAGCAGACGTGACAACCGCTACACTACGGAAACGACGGACACGCTCACTCCATCCTTGTACACTCGAAGGCGCCTCAGCCTTTCTTTGGCCCGCGCATGCACACACCATAGTTCTTTTGACAGCCTAAAACCCATCGCTGCCGAGGGCTCAACAAGTCTTCGGGGTGCTCGAGAGGGTGTCTGTCGTAGCATCCCGAACGAGATAGCGGCGTTTCGCGCAGTCGTTATTGCAAGTCACATTAGCAAAAACAATCACCTCCTTAGCAGCAGGCAGTGCGAGCCCAGCTGCAGCTTTACATGAAGATGCCAATAGCGCTGGGAGGCCGCCGACCGCGGGCCACGGCACCTCCGAGAACGGTGCTGCCCATGACCCATTGTGTCGCTACACAGTCTGTCGAAGAACAGCACTGCCGGCAGAGAGCACCTCCCCCATCCCGCCAGCCGCACCAGACTCGAAGAGCACCCTGGACGACTTCGAGGGACGCAGTTTGCTGGAATATTTGGCGCTCGCGCTGTCACAGGGCTCGTTGGTCTAGGGGTATGATTCCTGCTTAGGGTGCAGGAGGTCCCGGGTTCAAATCCCGGACGAGCCCTAGCGTTTTGTGCAAACTGGTCGCACGTCGGTGGCTGAGTCAGCGCAAAAAACTGCCCGTCAATGTAAAGCTAATTTCATATTTGCTCTAAGGAACTGACCCTCTGGTCCGACGTATGAAGGTGATTACCAAGGTTTCGGTACAGATCGTAGCAAATGCTTGTCGGTTTAAAGTGATGAAAAAGTGTTTCCGCCCGGGATCGAACCGGGGACCTTCTGCGTGTTAGGCAGACGTGATAACCGCTACACCACGGAAACTACTGCTTTCAGGCTTGCTTCACAGACAACTTGTAACAAGGTTGCCATCGTAACTTAAAAATTCAATAAATGCGGCACTTGCATGACGAAGGTACATGCAGCAGATCCACACATGACGTGGCTCACTGGAGTAGTATGCGACATAGGCAGGAAAATACTGTTCCCGCCCGGGATCGAACCGGGGACCTTCTGCGTGTGAAGCAGACGTGATAACCGCTACACTACGGAAACGACGGACACGCTCACTCCATCCTTGTACACTCGAAGGCGCCTCAGCCTTTCTTTGGCCCGCGCATGCACACACCATAGTTCTATTGACAGCCTAAAACCCATCGCTGCCGAGGGCTCAACAAGTCTTCGGGGTGCTCGAGAGGGTGTCTGTCGTAGCATCCCGAACGAGATAGCGGCGTTTCGCGCAGTCGTTATTGCAAGTCACATTAGCAAAAACAATCACCTCCTTAGCAGCAGGCAGTGCGAGCCCAGCTGCAGCTTTACATGAAGATGCCAATAGCGCTGGGAGGCCGCCGACCGCGGGCCACGGCACCTCCGAGAACGGTGCTGCCCATGACCCATTGTGTCGCTACACAGTCTGTCGAAGAACAGCACTGCCGGCAGAGAGCACCTCCCCCATCCCGCCAGCCGCACCAGACTCGAAGAGCACCCTGGACGACTTCGAGGGACGCAGTTTGCTGGAATATTTGGCGCTCGCGCTGTCACAGGGCTCGTTGGTCTAGGGGTATGATTCCTGCTTAGGGTGCAGGAGGTCCCGGGTTCAAATCCCGGACGAGCCCTAGCGTTTTGTGCAAACTGGTCGCACGTCGGTGGCTGAGTCAGCGCAAAAAGCTGCCCGTCAATGTAAAGCTAATTTCATATTTGCTCTAAGGAACTGACCCTCTGGTCCGACGTATGAAGGTGATTACCAAGGTTTCGGTACAGATCGTAGCAAATGCTTGTCGGTTTAAAGTGATGAAAAAGTGTTTCCGCCCGGGATCGAACCGGGGACCTTCTGCGTGTTAGGCAGACGTGATAACCGCTACACCACGGAAACTACTGCTTTCAGGCTTGCTTCACAGAGAACTTGTAACAAGGTTGCCATCGTAACTTAAAAATTCAATAAATGCGGCACTTGCATGACGAAGGTACATGCAGCAGATCCACACATGACGTGGCTCACTGGAGTAGTATGCGACATAGGCAGGAAAATACTGTTCCCGCCCGGGATCGAACCGGGGACCTTCTGCGTGTGAAGCAGACGTGATAACCGCTACACTACGGAAACGACGGACACGCTCACTCCATCCTTGTACACTCGAAGGCGCCTCAGCCTTTCTTTGGCCCGCGCATGCACACACCATAGTTCTATTGACAGCCTAAAACCCATCGCTGCCGAGGGCTCAACAAGTCTTCGGGGTGCTCGAGAGGGTGTCTGTCGTAGCATCCCGAACGAGATAGCGGCGTTTCGCGCAGTCGTTATTGCAAGTCACATTAGCAAAAACAATCACCTCCTTAGCAGCAGGCAGTGCGAGCCCAGCTGCAGCTTTACATGAAGATGCCAATAGCGCTGGGAGGCCGCCGACCGCGGGCCACGGCACCTCCGAGAACGGTGCTGCCCATGACCCATTGTGTCGCTACACAGTCTGTCGAAGAACAGCACTGCCGGCAGAGAGCACCTCCCCCATCCCGCCAGCCGCACCAGACTCGAAGAGCACCCTGGACGACTTCGAGGGACGCAGTTTGCTGGAATATTTGGCGCTCGCGCTGTCACAGGGCTCGTTGGTCTAGGGGTATGATTTCTGCTTAGGGTGCAGGAGGTCCCGGGTTCAAATCCCGGACGAGCCCTAGCGTTTTGTGCAAACTGGTCGCACGTCGGTGGCTGAGTCAGCGCAAAAAACTGCCCGTCAATGTAAAGCTAATTTCATATTTGCTCTAAGGAACTGACCCTCTGGTCCGTCGTATGAAGGCGATTACCAAGGTTTCGGTACAGATCGTAGCAAATGCTTGTCGGTTTAAAGTGATGAAAAAGTGTTTCCGCCAGGGATCGAACCGGGAACCTTCTGCGTGTTAGGCTGACGTGATAACCGCTACACCACGGAAACTACTGCTTTCAGGCTTGCTTCACAGACAACTTGTAACAAGGTTGCCATCGTAACTTAAAAATTCAATAAATGCGGCACTTGCATGACGAAGGTACATGCAGCAGATCCACACATGACGTGGCTCACTGGAGTAGTATGCGACATAGGCAGGAAAATACTGTTCCCGCCCGGGATCGAACCGGGGACCTTCTGCGTGTGAAGCAGACGTGACAACCGCTACACTACGGAAACGACGGACACGCTCACTCCATCCTTGTACACTCGAAGGCGCCTCAGCCTTTCTTTGGCCCGCGCATGCACACACCATAGTTCTTTTGACAGCCTAAAACCCATCGCTGCCGAGGGCTCAACAAGTCTTCGGGGTGCTCGAGAGGGTGTCTGTCGTAGCATCCCGAACGAGATAGCGGCGTTTCGCGCAGTCGTTATTGCAAGTCACATTAGCAAAAACAATCACCTCCTTAGCAGCAGGCAGTGCGAGCCCAGCTGCAGCTTTACATGAAGATGCCAATAGCGCTGGGAGGCCGCCGACCGCGGGCCACGGCACCTCCGAGAACGGTGCTGCCCATGACCCATTGTGTCGCTACACAGTCTGTCGAAGAACAGCACTGCCGGCAGAGAGCACCTCCCCCATCCCGCCAGCCGCACCAGACTCGAAGAGCACCCTGGACGACTTCGAGGGACGCAGTTTGCTGGAATATTTGGCGCTCGCGCTGTCACAGGGCTCGTTGGTCTAGGGGTATGATTCCTGCTTAGGGTGCAGGAGGTCCCGGGTTCAAATCCCGGACGAGCCCTAGCGTTTTGTGCAAACTGGTCGCACGTCGGTGGCTGAGTCAGCGCAAAAAACTGCCCGTCAATGTAAAGCTAATTTCATATTTGCTCTAAGGAACTGACCCTCTGGTCCGACGTATGAAGGTGATTACCAAGGTTTCGGTACAGATCGTAGCAAATGCTTGTCGGTTTAAAGTGATGAAAAAGTGTTTCCGCCCGGGATCGAACCGGGGACCTTCTGCGTGTTAGGCAGACGTGATAACCGCTACACCACGGAAACTACTGCTTTCAGGCTTGCTTCACAGACAACTTGTAACAAGGTTGCCATCGTAACTTAAAAATTCAATAAATGCGGCACTTGCATGACGAAGGTACATGCAGCAGATCCACACATGACGTGGCTCACTGGAGTAGTATGCGACATAGGCAGGAAAATACTGTTCCCGCCCGGGATCGAACCGGGGACCTTCTGCGTGTGAAGCAGACGTGATAACCGCTACACTACGGAAACGACGGACACGCTCACTCCATCCTTGTACACTCGAAGGCGCCTCAGCCTTTCTTTGGCCCGCGCATGCACACACCATAGTTCTATTGACAGCCTAAAACCCATCGCTGCCGAGGGCTCAACAAGTCTTCGGGGTGCTCGAGAGGGTGTCTGTCGTAGCATCCCGAACGAGATAGCGGCGTTTCGCGCAGTCGTTATTGCAAGTCACATTAGCAAAAACAATCACCTCCTTAGCAGCAGGCAGTGCGAGCCCAGCTGCAGCTTTACATGAAGATGCCAATAGCGCTGGGAGGCCGCCGACCGCGGGCCACGGCACCTCCGAGAACGGTGCTGCCCATGACCCATTGTGTCGCTACACAGTCTGTCGAAGAACAGCACTGCCGGCAGAGAGCACCTCCCCCATCCCGCCAGCCGCACCAGACTCGAAGAGCACCCTGGACGACTTCGAGGGACGCAGTTTGCTGGAATATTTGGCGCTCGCGCTGTCACAGGGCTCGTTGGTCTAGGGGTATGATTCCTGCTTAGGGTGCAGGAGGTCCCGGGTTCAAATCCCGGACGAGCCCTAGCGTTTTGTGCAAACTGGTCGCACGTCGGTGGCTGAGTCAGCGCAAAAAACTGCCCGTCAATGTAAAGCTAATTTCATATTTGCTCTAAGGAACTGACCCTCTGGTCCGTCGTATGAAGGCGATTACCAAGGTTTCGGTACAGATCGTAGCAAATGCTTGTCGGTTTAAAGTGATGAAAAAGTGTTTCCGCCAGGGATCGAACCGGGAACCTTCTGCGTGTTAGGCTGACGTGATAACCGCTACACCACGGAAACTACTGCTTTCAGGCTTGCTTCACAGACAACTTGTAACAAGGTTGCCATCGTAACTTAAAAATTCAATAAATGCGGCACTTGCATGACGAAGGTACATGCAGCAGATCCACACATGACGTGGCTCACTGGAGTAGTATGCGACATAGGCAGGAAAACACTGTTCCCGCCCGGGATCGAACCGGGGACCTTCTGCGTGTGAAGCAGACGTGACAACCGCTACACTACGGAAACGACGGACACGCTCACTCCATCCTTGTACACTCGAAGGCGCCTCAGCCTTTCTTTGGCCCGCGCATGCACACACCATAGTTCTTTTGACAGCCTAAAACCCATCGCTGCCGAGGGCTCAACAAGTCTTCGGGGTGCTCGAGAGGGTGTCTGTCGTAGCATCCCGAACGAGATAGCGGCGTTTCGCGCAGTCGTTATTGCAAGTCACATTAGCAAAAACAATCACCTCCTTAGCAGCAGGCAGTGCGAGCCCAGCTGCAGCTTTACATGAAGATGCCAATAGCGCTGGGAGGCCGCCGACCGCGGGCCACGGCACCTCCGAGAACGGTGCTGCCCATGACCCATTGTGTCGCTACACAGTCTGTCGAAGAACAGCACTGCCGGCAGAGAGCACCTCCCCCATCCCGCCAGCCGCACCAGACTCGAAGAGCACCCTGGACGACTTCGAGGGACGCAGTTTGCTGGAATATTTGGCGCTCGCGCTGTCACAGGGCTCGTTGGTCTAGGGGTATGATTCCTGCTTAGGGTGCAGGAGGTCCCGGGTTCAAATCCCGGACGAGCCCTAGCGTTTTGTGCAAACTGGTCGCACGTCGGTGGCTGAGTCAGCGCAAAAAACTGCCCGTCAATGTAAAGCTAATTTCATATTTGCTCTAAGGAACTGACCCTCTGGTCCGACGTATGAAGGTGATTACCAAGGTTTCGGTACAGATCGTAGCAAATGCTTGTCGGTTTAAAGTGATGAAAAAGTGTTTCCGCCCGGGATCGAACCGGGGACCTTCTGCGTGTTAGGCAGACGTGATAACCGCTACACCACGGAAACTACTGCTTTCAGGCTTGCTTCACAGACAACTTGTAACAAGGTTGCCATCGTAACTTAAAAATTCAATAAATGCGGCACTTGCATGACGAAGGTACATGCAGCAGATCCACACATGACGTGGCTCACTGGAGTAGTATGCGACATAGGCAGGAAAATACTGTTCCCACCCGGGATCGAACCGGGGACCTTCTGCGTGTGAAGCAGACGTGATAACCGCTACACTACGGAAACGACGGACACGCTCACTCCATCCTTGTACACTCGAAGGCGCCTCAGCCTTTCTTTGGCCCGCGCATGCACACACCATAGTTCTATTGACAGCCTAAAACCCATCGCTGCCGAGGGCTCAACAAGTCTTCGGGGTGCTCGAGAGGGTGTCTGTCGTAGCATCCCGAACGAGATAGCGGCGTTTCGCGCAGTCGTTATTGCAAGTCACATTAGCAAAAACAATCACCTCCTTAGCAGCAGGCAGTGCGAGCCCAGCTGCAGCTTTACATGAAGATGCCAATAGCGCTGGGAGGCCGCCGACCGCGGGCCACGGCACCTCCGAGAACGGTGCTGCCCATGACCCATTGTGTCGCTACACAGTCTGTCGAAGAACAGCACTGCCGGCAGAGAGCACCTCCCCCATCCCGCCAGCCGCACCAGACTCGAAGAGCACCCTGGACGACTTCGAGGGACGCAGTTTGCTGGAATATTTGGCGCTCGCGCTGTCACAGGGCTCGTTGGTCTAGGGGTATGATTCCTGCTTAGGGTGCAGGAGGTCCCGGGTTCAAATCCCGGACGAGCCCTAGCGTTTTGTGCAAACTGGTCGCACGTCGGTGGCTGAGTCAGCGCAAAAAGCTGCCCGTCAATGTAAAGCTAATTTCATATTTGCTCTAAGGAACTGACCCTCTGGTCCGACGTATGAAGGTGATTACCAAGGTTTCGGTACAGATCGTAGCAAATGCTTGTCGGTTTAAAGTGATGAAAAAGTGTTTCCGCCCGGGATCGAACCGGGGACCTTCTGCGTGTTAGGCAGACGTGATAACCGCTACACCACGGAAACTACTGCTTTCAGGCTTGCTTCACAGAGAACTTGTAACAAGGTTGCCATCGTAACTTAAAAATTCAATAAATGCGGCACTTGCATGAAGAAGGTACATGCAGCAGATCCACACATGACGTGGCTCACTGGAGTAGTATGCGACATAGGCAGGAAAATGCTGTTCCCGACCGGGATCGAACCGGGGACCTTCTGCGTGTGAAGCAGATGTGATAACCGCTACACTACGGAAACGACGGACACGCTCACTCCATCCTTGTACACTCGAAGGCGCCTCAGCCTTTCTTTGGCCCGCGCATGCACACACCATAGTTCTTTTGACAGCCTAAAACCCATCGCTGCCGAGGGCTCAACAAGTCTTCGGGGTGCTCGAGAGGGTGTCTGTCGTAGCATCCCGAACGAGATAGCGGCGTTTCGCGCAGTCGTTATTGCAAGTCACATTAGCAAAAACAATCACCTCCTTAGCAGCAGGCAGTGCGAGCCCAGCTGCAGCTTTACATGAAGATGCCAATAGCGCTGGGAGGCCGCCGACCGCGGGCCACGGCACCTCCGAGAACGGTGCTGCCCATGACCCATTGTGTCGCTACACAGTCTGTCGAAGAACAGCACTGCCGGCAGAGAGCACCTCCCCCATCCCGCCAGCCGCACCAGACTCGAAGAGCACCCTGGACGACTTCGAGGGACGCAGTTTGCTGGAATATTTGGCGCTCGCGCTGTCACAGGGCTCGTTGGTCTAGGGGTATGATTCCTGCTTAGGGTGCAGGAGGTCCCGGGTTCAAATCCCGGACGAGCCCTAGCGTTTTGTGCAAACTGGTCGCACGTCGGTGGCTGAGTCAGCGCAAAAAGCTGCCCGTCAATGTAAAGCTAATTTCATATTTGCTCTAAGGAACTGACCCTCTGGTCCGACGTATGAAGGTGATTACCAAGGTTTCGGTACAGATCGTAGCAAATGCTTGTCGGTTTAAAGTGATGAAAAAGTGTTTCCGCCCGGGATCGAACCGGGGACCTTCTGCGTGTTAGGCAGACGTGATAACCGCTACACCACGGAAACTACTGCTTTCAGGCTTGCTTCACAGAGAACTTGTAACAAGGTTGCCATCGTAACTTAAAAATTCAATAAATGCGGCACTTGCATGAAGAAGGTACATGCAGCAGATCCACACATGACGTGGCTCACTGGAGTAGTATGCGACATAGGCAGGAAAATGCTGTTCCCGACCGGGATCGAACCGGGGACCTTCTGCGTGTGAAGCAGATGTGATAACCGCTACACTACGGAAACGACGGACACGCTCACTCCATCCTTGTACACTCGAAGGCGCCTCAGCCTTTCTTTGGCCCGCGCATGCACACACCATAGTTCTTTTGACAGCCTAAAACCCATCGCTGCCGAGGGCTCAACAAGTCTTCGGGGTGCTCGAGAGGGTGTCTGTCGTAGCATCCCGAACGAGATAGCGGCGTTTCGCGCAGTCGTTATTGCAAGTCACATTAGCAAAAACAATCACCTCCTTAGCAGCAGGCAGTGCGAGCCCAGCTGCAGCTTTACATGAAGATGCCAATAGCGCTGGGAGGCCGCCGACCGCGGGCCACGGCACCTCCGAGAACGGTGCTGCCCATGACCCATTGTGTCGCTACACAGTCTGTCGAAGAACAGCACTGCCGGCAGAGAGCACCTCCCCCATCCCGCCAGCCGCACCAGACTCGAAGAGCACCCTGGACGACTTCGAGGGACGCAGTTTGCTGGAATATTTGGCGCTCGCGCTGTCACAGGGCTCGTTGGTCTAGGGGTATGATTCCTGCTTAGGGTGCAGGAGGTCCCGGGTTCAAATCCCGGACGAGCCCTAGCGTTTTGTGCAAACTGGTCGCACGTCGGTGGCTGAGTCAGCGCAAAAAACTGCCCGTCAATGTAAAGCTAATTTCATATTTGCTCTAAGGAACTGACCCTCTGGTCCGACGTATGAAGGTGATTACCAAGGTTTCGGTACAGATCGTAGCAAATGCTTGTCGGTTTAAAGTGATGAAAAAGTGTTTCCGCCCGGGATCGAACCGGGGACCTTCTGCGTGTTAGGCAGACGTGATAACCGCTACACCACGGAAACTACTGCTTTCAGGCTTGCTTCACAGACAACTTGTAACAAGGTTGCCATCGTAACTTAAAAATTCAATAAATGCGGCACTTGCATGACGAAGGTACATGCAGCAGATCCACACATGACGTGGCTCACTGGAGTAGTATGCGACATAGGCAGGAAAATACTGTTCCCGCCCGGGATCGAACCGGGGACCTTCTGCGTGTGAAGCAGACGTGACAACCGCTACACTACGGAAACGACGGACACGCTCACTCCATCCTTGTACACTCGAAGGCGCCTCAGCCTTTCTTTGGCCCGCGCATGCACACACCATAGTTCTTTTGACAGCCTAAAACCCATCGCTGCCGAGGGCTCAACAAGTCTTCGGGGTGCTCGAGAGGGTGTCTGTCGTAGCATCCCGAACGAGATAGCGGCGTTTCGCGCAGTCGTTATTGCAAGTCACATTAGCAAAAACAATCACCTCCTTAGCAGCAGGCAGTGCGAGCCCAGCTGCAGCTTTACATGAAGATGCCAATAGCGCTGGGAGGCCGCCGACCGCGGGCCACGGCACCTCCGAGAACGGTGCTGCCCATGACCCATTGTGTCGCTACACAGTCTGTCGAAGAACAGCACTGCCGGCAGAGAGCACCTCCCCCATCCCGCCAGCCGCACCAGACTCGAAGAGCACCCTGGACGACTTCGAGGGACGCAGTTTGCTGGAATATTTGGCGCTCGCGCTGTCACAGGGCTCGTTGGTCTAGGGGTATGATTCCTGCTTAGGGTGCAGGAGGTCCCGGGTTCAAATCCCGGACGAGCCCTAGCGTTTTGTGCAAACTGGTCGCACGTCGGTGGCTGAGTCAGCGCAAAAAACTGCCCGTCAATGTAAAGCTAATTTCATATTTGCTCTAAGGAACTGACCCTCTGGTCCGACGTATGAAGGTGATTACCAAGGTTTCGGTACAGATCGTAGCAAATGCTTGTCGGTTTAAAGTGATGAAAAAGTGTTTCCGCCCGGGATCGATCCGGGGACCTTCTGCGTGTTAGGCAGACGTGATAACCGCTACACCACGGAAACTACTGCTTTCAGGCATGCTTCACAGACAACTTGTAACAAGGTTGCCATCGTAACTTAAAAATTCAATAAATGCGGCACTTGCATGACGAAGGTACATGCAGCAGATCCACACATGACGTGGCTCACTGGAGTAGTATGCGACATAGGCAGGAAAATACTGTTCCCGCCCGGGATCGAACCGGGGACCTTCTGCGTGTGAAGCAGACGTGACAACCGCTACACTACGGAAACGACGGACACGCTCACTCCATCCTTGTACACTCGAAGGCGCCTCAGCCTTTCTTTGGCCCGCGCATGCACACACCATAGTTCTTTTGACAGCCTAAAACCCATCGCTGCCGAGGGCTCAACAAGTCTTCGGGGTGCTCGAGAGGGTGTCTGTCGTAGCATCCCGAACGAGATAGCGGCGTTTCGCGCAGTCGTTATTGCAAGTCACATTAGCAAAAACAATCACCTCCTTAGCAGCAGGCAGTGCGAGCCCAGCTGCAGCTTTACATGAAGATGCCAATAGCGCTGGGAGGCCGCCGACCGCGGGCCACGGCACCTCCGAGAACGGTGCTGCCCATGACCCATTGTGTCGCTACACAGTCTGTCGAAGAACAGCACTGCCGGCAGAGAGCACCTCCCCCATCCCGCCAGCCGCACCAGACTCGAAGAGCACCCTGGACGACTTCGAGGGACGCAGTTTGCTGGAATATTTGGCGCTCGCGCTGTCACAGGGCTCGTTGGTCTAGGGGTATGATTCCTGCTTAGGGTGCAGGAGGTCCCGGGTTCAAATCCCGGACGAGCCCTAGCGTTTTGTGCAAACTGGTCGCACGTCGGTGGCTGAGTCAGCGCAAAAAGCTGCCCGTCAATGTAAAGCTAATTTCATATTTGCTCTAAGGAACTGACCCTCTGGTCCGACGTATGAAGGTGATTACCAAGGTTTCGGTACAGATCGTAGCAAATGCTTGTCGGTTTAAAGTGATGAAAAAGTGTTTCCGCCCGGGATCGAACCGGGGACCTTCTGCGTGTTAGGCAGACGTGATAACCGCTACACCACGGAAACTACTGCTTTCAGGCTTGCTTCACAGAGAACTTGTAACAAGGTTGCCATCGTAACTTAAAAATTCAATAAATGCGGCACTTGCATGAAGAAGGTACATGCAGCAGATCCACACATGACGTGGCTCACTGGAGTAGTATGCGACATAGGCAGGAAAATGCTGTTCCCGACCGGGATCGAACCGGGGACCTTCTGCGTGTGAAGCAGATGTGATAACCGCTACACTACGGAAACGACGGACACGCTCACTCCATCCTTGTACACTCGAAGGCGCCTCAGCCTTTCTTTGGCCCGCGCATGCACACACCATAGTTCTTTTGACAGCCTAAAACCCATCGCTGCCGAGGGCTCAACAAGTCTTCGGGGTGCTCGAGAGGGTGTCTGTCGTAGCATCCCGAACGAGATAGCGGCGTTTCGCGCAGTCGTTATTGCAAGTCACATTAGCAAAAACAATCACCTCCTTAGCAGCAGGCAGTGCGAGCCCAGCTGCAGCTTTACATGAAGATGCCAATAGCGCTGGGAGGCCGCCGACCGCGGGCCACGGCACCTCCGAGAACGGTGCTGCCCATGACCCATTGTGTCGCTACACAGTCTGTCGAAGAACAGCACTGCCGGCAGAGAGCACCTCCCCCATCCCGCCAGCCGCACCAGACTCGAAGAGCACCCTGGACGACTTCGAGGGACGCAGTTTGCTGGAATATTTGGCGCTCGCGCTGTCACAGGGCTCGTTGGTCTAGGGGTATGATTCCTGCTTAGGGTGCAGGAGGTCCCGGGTTCAAATCCCGGACGAGCCCTAGCGTTTTGTGCAAACTGGTCGCACGTCGGTGGCTGAGTCAGCGCAAAAAACTGCCCGTCAATGTAAAGCTAATTTCATATTTGCTCTAAGGAACTGACCCTCTGGTCCGACGTATGAAGGTGATTACCAAGGTTTCGGTACAGATCGTAGCAAATGCTTGTCGGTTTAAAGTGATGAAAAAGTGTTTCCGCCCGGGATCGAACCGGGGACCTTCTGCGTGTTAGGCAGACGTGATAACCGCTACACCACGGAAACTACTGCTTTCAGGCTTGCTTCACAGACAACTTGTAACAAGGTTGCCATCGTAACTTAAAAATTCAATAAATGCGGCACTTGCATGACGAAGGTACATGCAGCAGATCCACACATGACGTGGCTCACTGGAGTAGTATGCGACATAGGCAGGAAAATACTGTTCCCGCCCGGGATCGAACCGGGGACCTTCTGCGTGTGAAGCAGACGTGACAACCGCTACACTACGGAAACGACGGACACGCTCACTCCATCCTTGTACACTCGAAGGCGCCTCAGCCTTTCTTTGGCCCGCGCATGCACACACCATAGTTCTTTTGACAGCCTAAAACCCATCGCTGCCGAGGGCTCAACAAGTCTTCGGGGTGCTCGAGAGGGTGTCTGTCGTAGCATCCCGAACGAGATAGCGGCGTTTCGCGCAGTCGTTATTGCAAGTCACATTAGCAAAAACAATCACCTCCTTAGCAGCAGGCAGTGCGAGCCCAGCTGCAGCTTTACATGAAGATGCCAATAGCGCTGGGAGGCCGCCGACCGCGGGCCACGGCACCTCCGAGAACGGTGCTGCCCATGACCCATTGTGTCGCTACACAGTCTGTCGAAGAACAGCACTGCCGGCAGAGAGCACCTCCCCCATCCCGCCAGCCGCACCAGACTCGAAGAGCACCCTGGACGACTTCGAGGGACGCAGTTTGCTGGAATATTTGGCGCTCGCGCTGTCACAGGGCTCGTTGGTCTAGGGGTATGATTCCTGCTTAGGGTGCAGGAGGTCCCGGGTTCAAATCCCGGACGAGCCCTAGCGTTTTGTGCAAACTGGTCGCACGTCGGTGGCTGAGTCAGCGCAAAAAACTGCCCGTCAATGTAAAGCTAATTTCATATTTGCTCTAAGGAACTGACCCTCTGGTCCGACGTATGAAGGTGATTACCAAGGTTTCGGTACAGATCGTAGCAAATGCTTGTCGGTTTAAAGTGATGAAAAAGTGTTTCCGCCCGGGATCGATCCGGGGACCTTCTGCGTGTTAGGCAGACGTGATAACCGCTACACCACGGAAACTACTGCTTTCAGGCATGCTTCACAGACAACTTGTAACAAGGTTGCCATCGTAACTTAAAAATTCAATAAATGCGGCACTTGCATGACGAAGGTACATGCAGCAGATCCACACATGACGTGGCTCACTGGAGTAGTATGCGACATAGGCAGGAAAATACTGTTCCCGCCCGGGATCGAACCGGGGACCTTCTGCGTGTGAAGCAGACGTGACAACCGCTACACTACGGAAACGACGGACACGCTCACTCCATCCTTGTACACTCGAAGGCGCCTCAGCCTTTCTTTGGCCCGCGCATGCACACACCATAGTTCTTTTGACAGCCTAAAACCCATCGCTGCCGAGGGCTCAACAAGTCTTCGGGGTGCTCGAGAGGGTGTCTGTCGTAGCATCCCGAACGAGATAGCGGCGTTTCGCGCAGTCGTTATTGCAAGTCACATTAGCAAAAACAATCACCTCCTTAGCAGCAGGCAGTGCGAGCCCAGCTGCAGCTTTACATGAAGATGCCAATAGCGCTGGGAGGCCGCCGACCGCGGGCCACGGCACCTCCGAGAACGGTGCTGCCCATGACCCATTGTGTCGCTACACAGTCTGTCGAAGAACAGCACTGCCGGCAGAGAGCACCTCCCCCATCCCGCCAGCCGCACCAGACTCGAAGAGCACCCTGGACGACTTCGAGGGACGCAGTTTGCTGGAATATTTGGCGCTCGCGCTGTCACAGGGCTCGTTGGTCTAGGGGTATGATTCCTGCTTAGGGTGCAGGAGGTCCCGGGTTCAAATCCCGGACGAGCCCTAGCGTTTTGTGCAAACTGGTCGCACGTCGGTGGCTGAGTCAGCGCAAAAAACTGCCCGTCAATGTAAAGCTAATTTCATATTTGCTCTAAGGAACTGACCCTCTGGTCCGACGTATGAAGGTGATTACCAAGGTTTCGGTACAGATCGTAGCAAATGCTTGTCGGTTTAAAGTGATGAAAAAGTGTTTCCGCCCGGGATCGAACCGGGGACCTTCTGCGTGTTAGGCAGACGTGATAACCGCTACACCACGGAAACTACTGCTTTCAGGCTTGCTTCACAGACAACTTGTAACAAGGTTGCCATCGTAACTTAAAAATTCAATAAATGCGGCACTTGCATGACGAAGGTACATGCAGCAGATCCACACATGACGTGGCTCACTGGAGTAGTATGCGACATAGGCAGGAAAATACTGTTCCCGCCCGGGATCGAACCGGGGACCTTCTGCGTGTGAAGCAGACGTGACAACCGCTACACTACGGAAACGACGGACACGCTCACTCCATCCTTGTACACTCGAAGGCGCCTCAGCCTTTCTTTGGCCCGCGCATGCACACACCATAGTTCTTTTGACAGCCTAAAACCCATCGCTGCCGAGGGCTCAACAAGTCTTCGGGGTGCTCGAGAGGGTGTCTGTCGTAGCATCCCGAACGAGATAGCGGCGTTTCGCGCAGTCGTTATTGCAAGTCACATTAGCAAAAACAATCACCTCCTTAGCAGCAGGCAGTGCGAGCCCAGCTGCAGCTTTACATGAAGATGCCAATAGCGCTGGGAGGCCGCCGACCGCGGGCCACGGCACCTCCGAGAACGGTGCTGCCCATGACCCATTGTGTCGCTACACAGTCTGTCGAAGAACAGCACTGCCGGCAGAGAGCACCTCCCCCATCCCGCCAGCCGCACCAGACTCGAAGAGCACCCTGGACGACTTCGAGGGACGCAGTTTGCTGGAATATTTGGCGCTCGCGCTGTCACAGGGCTCGTTGGTCTAGGGGTATGATTCCTGCTTAGGGTGCAGGAGGTCCCGGGTTCAAATCCCGGACGAGCCCTAGCGTTTTGTGCAAACTGGTCGCACGTCGGTGGCTGAGTCAGCGCAAAAAACTGCCCGTCAATGTAAAGCTAATTTCATATTTGCTCTAAGGAACTGACCCTCTGGTCCGACGTATGAAGGTGATTACCAAGGTTTCGGTACAGATCGTAGCAAATGCTTGTCGGTTTAAAGTGATGAAAAAGTGTTTCCGCCCGGGATCGAACCGGGGACCTTCTGCGTGTTAGGCAGACGTGATAACCGCTACACCACGGAAACTACTGCTTTCAGGCTTGCTTCACAGACAACTTGTAACAAGGTTGCCATCGTAACTTAAAAATTCAATAAATGCGGCACTTGCATGACGAAGGTACATGCAGCAGATCCACACATGACGTGGCTCACTGGAGTAGTATGCGACATAGGCAGGAAAATACTGTTCCCGCCCGGGATCGAACCGGGGACCTTCTGCGTGTGAAGCAAACGTGACAACCGCTACACTACGGAAACGACGGACACGCTCACTCCATCCTTGTACACTCGAAGGCGCCTCAGCCTTTCTTTGGCCCGCGCATGCACACACCATAGTTCTTTTGACAGCCTAAAACCCATCGCTGCCGAGGGCTCAACAAGTCTTCGGGGTGCTCGAGAGGGTGTCTGTCGTAGCATCCCGAACGAGATAGCGGCGTTTCGCGCAGTCGTTATTGCAAGTCACATTAGCAAAAACAATCACCTCCTTAGCAGCAGGCAGTGCGAGCCCAGCTGCAGCTTTACATGAAGATGCCAATAGCGCTGGGAGGCCGCCGACCGCGGGCCACGGCACCTCCGAGAACGGTGCTGCCCATGACCCATTGTGTCGCTACACAGTCTGTCGAAGAACAGCACTGCTGGCAGAGAGCACCTCCCCCATCCCGCCAGCCGCACCAGACTCGAAGAGCACCCTGGACGACTTCGAGGGACGCAGTTTGCTGGAATATTTGGCGCTCGCGCTGTCACAGGGCTCGTTGGTCTAGGGGTATGATTCCTGCTTAGGGTGCAGGAGGTCCCGGGTTCAAATCCCGGACGAGCCCTAGCGTTTTGTGCAAACTGGTCGCACGTCGGTGGCTGAGTCAGCGCAAAAAACTGCCCGTCAATGTAAAGCTAATTTCATATTTGCTCTAAGGAACTGACCCTCTGGTCCGACGTATGAAGGTGATTACCAAGGTTTCGGTACAGATCGTAGCAAATGCTTGTCGGTTTAAAGTGATGAAAAAGTGTTTCCGCCCGGGATCGAACCGGGGACCTTCTGCGTGTTAGGCAGACGTGATAACCGCTACACCACGGAAACTACTGCTTTCAGGCTTGCTTCACAGACAACTTGTAACAAGGTTGCCATCGTAACTTAAAAATTCAATAAATGCGGCACTTGCATGACGAAGGTACATGCAGCTGATCCACACATGACGTGGCTCACTGGAGTAGTATGCGACATAGGCAGGAAAATACTGTTCCCGCCCGGGATCGAACCGGGGACCTTCTGCGTGTGAAGCAGACGTGACAACCGCTACACTACGGAAACGACGGACACGCTCACTCCATCCTTGTACACTCGAAGGCGCCTCAGCCTTTCTTTGGCCCGCGCATGCACACACCATAGTTCTTTTGACAGCCTAAAACCCATCGCTGCCGAGGGCTCAACAAGTCTTCGGGGTGCTCGAGAGGGTGTCTGTCGTAGCATCCCGAACGAGATAGCGGCGTTTCGCGCAGTCGTTATTGCAAGTCACATTAGCAAAAACAATCACCTCCTTAGCAGCAGGCAGTGCGAGCCCAGCTGCAGCTTTACATGAAGATGCCAATAGCGCTGGGAGGCCGCCGACCGCGGGCCACGGCACCTCCGAGAACGGTGCTGCCCATGACCCATTGTGTCGCTACACAGTCTGTCGAAGAACAGCACTGCCGGCAGAGAGCACCTCCCCCATCCCGCCAGCCGCACCAGACTCGAAGAGCACCCTGGACGACTTCGAGGGACGCAGTTTGCTGGAATATTTGGCGCTCGCGCTGTCACAGGGCTCGTTGGTCTAGGGGTATGATTCCTGCTTAGGGTGCAGGAGGTCCCGGGTTCAAATCCCGGACGAGCCCTAGCGTTTTGTGCAAACTGGTCGCACGTCGGTGGCTGAGTCAGCGCAAAAAACTGCCCGTCAATGTAAAGCTAATTTCATATTTGCTCTAAGGAACTGACCCTCTGGTCCGACGTATGAAGGTGATTACCAAGGTTTCGGTACAGATCGTAGCAAATGCTTGTCGGTTTAAAGTGATGAAAAAGTGTTTCCGCCCGGGATCGAACCGGGGACCTTCTGCGTGTTAGGCAGACGTGATAACCGCTACACCACGGAAACTACTGCTTTCAGGCTTGCTTCACAGACAACTTGTAACAAGGTTGCCATCGTAACTTAAAAATTCAATAAATGCGGCACTTGCATGACGAAGGTACATGCAGCAGATCCACACATGACGTGGCTCACTGGAGTAGTATGCGACATAGGCAGGAAAATACTGTTCCCGCCCGGGATCGAACCGGGGACCTTCTGCGTGTGAAGCAGACGTGACAACCGCTACACTACGGAAACGACGGACACGCTCACTCCATCCTTGTACACTCGAAGGCGCCTCAGCCTTTCTTTGGCCCGCGCATGCACACACCATAGTTCTTTTGACAGCCTAAAACCCATCGCTGCCGAGGGCTCAACAAGTCTTCGGGGTGCTCGAGAGGGTGTCTGTCGTAGCATCCCGAACGAGATAGCGGCGTTTCGCGCAGTCGTTATTGCAAGTCACATTAGCAAAAACAATCACCTCCTTAGCAGCAGGCAGTGCGAGCCCAGCTGCAGCTTTACATGAAGATGCCAATAGCGCTGGGAGGCCGCCGACCGCGGGCCACGGCACCTCCGAGAACGGTGCTGCCCATGACCCATTGTGTCGCTACACAGTCTGTCGAAGAACAGCACTGCCGGCAGAGAGCACCTCCCCCATCCCGCCAGCCGCACCAGACTCGAAGAGCACCCCGGACGACTTCGAGGGACGCAGTTTGCTGGAATATTTGGCGCTCGCGCTGTCACAGGGCTCGTTGGTCTAGGGGTATGATTCCTGCTTAGGGTGCAGGAGGTCCCGGGTTCAAATCCCGGACGAGCCCTAGCGTTTTGTGCAAACTGGTCGCACGTCGGTGGCTGAGTCAGCGCAAAAAACTGCCCGTCAATGTAAAGCTAATTTCATATTTGCTCTAAGGAACTGACCCTCTGGTCCGACGTATGAAGGCGATTACCAAGGTTTCGGTACAGATCGTAGCAAATGCTTGTCGGTTTAAAGTGATGAAAAAGTGTTTCCGCCCGGGATCGAACCGGGGACCTTCTGCGTGTTAGGCAGACGTGATAACCGCTACACCACGGAAACTACTGCTTTCAGGCTTGCTTCACAGACAACTTGTAACAAGGTTGCCATCGTAACTTAAAAATTCAATAAATGCGGCACTTGCATGACGAAGGTACATGCAGCAGATCCACACATGACGTGGCTCACTGGAGTAGTATGCGACATAGGCAGGAAAATACTGTTCCCGCCCGGGATCGAACCGGGGACCTTCTGCGTGTGAAGCAGACGTGACAACCGCTACACTACGGAAACGACGGACACGCTCACTCCATCCTTGTACACTCGAAGGCGCCTCAGCCTTTCTTTGGCCCGCGCATGCACACACCATAGTTCTTTTGACAGCCTAAAACCCATCGCTGCCGAGGGCTCAACAAGTCTTCGGGGTGCTCGAGAGGGTGTCTGTCGTAGCATCCCGAACGAGATAGCGGCGTTTCGCGCAGTCGTTATTGCAAGTCACATTAGCAAAAACAATCACCTCCTTAGCAGCAGGCAGTGCGAGCCCAGCTGCAGCTTTACATGAAGATGCCAATAGCGCTGGGAGGCCGCCGACCGCGGGCCACGGCACCTCCGAGAACGGTGCTGCCCATGACCCATTGTGTCGCTACACAGTCTGTCGAAGAACAGCACTGCCGGCAGAGAGCACCTCCCCCATCCCGCCAGCCGCACCAGACTCGAAGAGCACCCTGGACGACTTCGAGGGACGCAGTTTGCTGGAATATTTGGCGCTCGCGCTGTCACAGGGCTCGTTGGTCTAGGGGTATGATTCCTGCTTAGGGTGCAGGAGGTCCCGGGTTCAAATCCCGGACGAGCCCTAGCGTTTTGTGCAAACTGGTCGCACGTCGGTGGCTGAGTCAGCGCAAAAAACTGCCCGTCAATGTAAAGCTAATTTCATATTTGCTCTAAGGAACTGACCCTCTGGTCCGACGTATGAAGGTGATTACCAAGGTTTCGGTACAGATCGTAGCAAATGCTTGTCGGTTTAAAGTGATGAAAAAGTGTTTCCGCCCGGGATCGAACCGGGGACCTTCTGCGTGTTAGGCAGACGTGATAACCGCTACACCACGGAAACTACTGCTTTCAGGCTTGCTTCACAGACAACTTGTAACAAGGTTGCCATCGTAACTTAAAAATTCAATAAATGCGGCACTTGCATGACGAAGGTACACTCTTTGACATAAAACTTGACCGGCGGCCGGCCGCTTCAGAGGCTAAGTCCGCGCCGATCGCGACATGGGACAAAAAAACTGGCCAACTCGCTAATTCTCTAAGTCCGGTTATCTGCACAATCTGGCAACACTGTAGACTGCGGCACTTCCTGGAGGAAAACTTGTCCCATGATAGAGAAACTCTAGGCTGATTACGCCTGTGGTCTAGCGGTAGCGTGCGTTGTTTCTGTTCATAATGTCAGTGGATCGAGAGCAGCTGGCATAAAATATTTTTATAGCCTCTTCTGTCTGAATGCTGAAGACGTGAATGTAATGGTAGCGCAGATTCAATCTATTTCGCTTTGTGACACACCGATATCAAAATTTTATCCAGTAACGATTTTGCGGCAGATTTCCTGCAGACTGTCCTCCTCTGGACGCCGTATGCGGCAAAGCTCCGGGATCCATTTGCTGGCTACCGGCAGCGGCCGTGGCGACAGCAGCGGCGCTGCACTCCCCCGTTCTTTATCGAAAGCGCCTGCTACCGCTCATCGCTTTTGATGATTTAAAACGCTTTATTATTAAATGTTGCTCCACAGAAAATTTCTACAATTTCCATTCACGCTCAAAAGCAACGGAGACAGACGCCCTGATTAGTAGGCGGGTATTATATTACATTAATCGGCAAGAGCTGAGTATGGCCCGAAATTAATTTTATAGACTGGGACGAAATTAAACCACCTCACTACATTCGATAAATTTATAAATGCTTCATACCTCGTTTCTTTTCCTTTCAAACTCAATTATTTGTGCAACTTTTGGTCAATGTTTGGATGTTTTCGTCAAGCCAGAGTGAGCGTCTGTGGTGTAAAGTGTATTACAGTTCTTGTTTCATTCCTTATGGTAAGTCTAAGCGATAAACTGTGTGAATACCTTGCAATGCATGCTCTGTAGCAGTGCAGGAACACTGCACATTTGGAGTTCCATGTATGGGTTCATGAAGTATTTATTGTTGATCGGAAGTGATAGTTAAGGTCATCAGATTTAAACCAGAAAAATTTGTCGTTTTGAAGGTTTCAGAGAACGGAAAGGAATTGCTAACGCCGGTGTTAGAAAACGTCTACAGTTAAATGCTATTGCAAAAATTTAGAAGAAGGGAACTACATTAATGATCATGTGCACTTCATAAACAACCTTCTGACATGTTAGACCTATATGACGAACAAAGCTCAAATTTATATCGTTGACAGTCGGTTTGAATCTTTTCAGGGTCTATTTTACAGTGAAGCACCTTGGAATTTGCAAAGCAGAAATCCATGATATTAACTTAATTTACTAAGTCGAAATCGGACGAAGATTGATGTTTAAAGGCATTCTTCAGATTTCGCATAAGAAATTTTTACTAGCAGTTTGCAACTCCATTAATTAAAATGGAAAATAAAAGGTTGCAGTCAGCGGCTTCTACCGTGATTCGAACTGCTATGTCTTATAGTACAAGCACTTCAACGCACAAGGGAACCTCTGAGCTAACGACACACTGGCGGCCAGCGGCGGAATATAGTCACTGCGATGTTGCCTGAGCCTCAAAACGCAACCTTAAACACACGAACAGAGGAGGTGGAGATTACTGTTTTAACGTCCCGTCGACAACGATGTCATTAGAGACGGAGCACAAGCTCGGATTAGGGAAGGATGGGGAAGGAAATCGGCCGTGCCCTTCCTAAGGAACCATCCCGGCATTTGCCTGAAGCGATTTAGGGAAAACATTGAAAACCTAAATCAGGATGGCCGGGCGCGGGATTGCACCGTCGTCCTCCCGAATGCACACACCAACAGGTGTTACTTATGTGAAGAACGCCATTCTTGGAGTCCATAAATTAAATATACTTTCTAATTGTGTCATCTTGCAGTGGATTATATCGTACGAGTCTTCGATGTGGAAAACGAATGTCAAGTGAATTTAGCGAGGTAACGCCGACCTACACCCGGAAGTAAATGCACTATCAGAGTGTTGACAAATACTTGCTACGACGCTGCCATTTCTAGGCTCTCTGACGAGGCAGCTCTTCAGCGAAATGCTTGCCGTGAGTCTCAGATACGGTTCTTCAGAGTGGAGACGCGCGCGCACGTTTGGTTTTTATGCGGCGTTCTCCCCTGATGGTTTCTGACGTCGCCTTGTGGGCTATGTATACATATGAGACATTCAATTATCATTAATCCAGAATGATACAAGTTGCAGCTTCCGGCGTGGAAAAAGGCTGTTGACGCCGACATTATATCATTTCAACGTAGGGAAAGCAAAACGGATCATTCAATGTTTCTCATTCAACATAAAGGATGTGAGATAATTTTCCGTAATGTTCATAATCATCTAAAAATACAAACGAAGTAAAAATACACCGGAAGCTTATTCGAATTGAATATAACGCTTTGCACCTCGATGTCGAATTTGTCCACTTGCAATCTTTTGCAGCATACACATAGAATGTCATGATTACCACGAGAATGAAGAAATATGTTGGTAAGGATGGAAGCAAGAAGACACGCAGTCAACAAATATTCTATTCCTCATGGCATTCATTTCATTTGACACGTAAGAAGAGGTAAAGCGGGAATTTACTTTCGTTAACACGAAAGATATGCCGCACATATTGATAACGAGGAAGTCTGCGTCTTCATACGTTTCCTCCTTGAAATCTGTATGCTCTATTATATACTAAGTAGCCCGATCATTGTTTCAGTAATGTTACCCTCTTGTTTGACCCCGTAACGATGAACAGATTCCAAATGCATGTCTCCCTTCCTGGGTTGTTTTTTGTGTTTTATTGCTTGGAATTCCTGAAGCAGACCACTGTGCCTTCCCCCCTCGTGGGTTAGGTCTCAAAACTAAACCGCTTTGTATCCAATGGCATAATTCATTCAGACAGCATCAGCATAAGACTATCAAACAAAGCCTTCCATTTACAGTTGCAGCACTCTAACCAGCACTGACCAAAGTGTAATCCACGGTCACGGTCCTAAATTACCAGCTGTCTGCTACTGTGGCAAAGTCCGTACTACACTTTCGATTGCGCAGCACCATTTTATCTGGTAACACTGTGTAGTTGCACAGTTGTGCTACCAGGTCTGCCCTCACACTGTCAACTTTATGTATCTCACTTCTCCTGTAGCGTAGATCACGAGGAGCCGAAGTAAATGAGTGTATTCTGCATGACGTAACATTCAGTATTCCCTTCTTTCATAGCCACTCTTCATGTGCATCGATACCAAATAGGAATGCGAAAACTCTTGCGAGTGAGAGAATGACAATAACAATCGTAACAAGAACAAGCAAATAATGAATGATGTTTATTCCAACGCAGAACGAGAATGGCTTTAAATATAAAAATCTGTATCTATATCTATATCCATATCTATTGATCTTTGAGTTGGCACAATGCAAATATATTCTTAGCGTTTAGTTACTGAATTTAGTTCTGGATGTTTGCAGAGAAAAGGAAAAGTCGGTACTTCTCGCTAGTGTAATATAATGTGAACCAGCAACTACCCTTTCCTTAGAACACGACTCAAGCAGGTCCTCAAGTAGGTAGCAAGGCACTGCTGCATTCTGTTCCCTGACATTGCTCTGATGACGGTTAATGCAGATAGTTCCGATTATGAAATACAAAACGTATTGCAGGTTAGTTCCTAGGATAGTAACATTAAATTTGCGTTGTAGACGGCACATGAACGTGACGACTATCCATATTACTCATCAATATAAAAAGACAATATTTTGGGAATTTAGCAGGATTACTCAAAATGAATTCTGAAATTGGGTGACTGACTGCACAGGTGCTAAACGTCGTCAAGAGTATACGATGTCCTAATCGCATTAGGAATGTGAAGATCGTCTTCGACAGCTCGCAACTTTCACATTGCTATCTCCACCCTACTCCAGACAGCCCTCGGTGGAGTTGCACTACGTTGCCGATGTTATGGAAGGCCTTCAAACCGACAACAGACCACATATTGAAAAATACAAGCGAATTCTCTTGCAGCGTAAGCTTATTGTAACTAATCTAAAAATTATTGGAGAGGAACATTGTCCTATTCAAAAAAAGTAAAATGTTACACACTGTTGACGTCAAACGGACATTATCTATGCCCTGTCTTGTGTCCTACTCATCTATAATATCAAGTGTACTATGAAAATGATTATATATAATGGATGATAGGGTAACGCATTGATCCCAGATGGTGGGGGCCGGCCGGTGTGGCCGTGCGGTTCTAGGCGCTTCAGTCTGGAACCGCGTGACCGCTACGGTCGCAGGTTCGAATCCTGCCTCGGGCATGGATGTGAGTGATGTCCTTAGGTTAGTTAGGTTTAAGTAGTTCTAAGTTCTAGGGGACTGATGACCTTAGAAGTTAAGTCCCATAGTGCTCAGAGCCATTTGAACCATTTGAACTATTTAACACAAAATGACATTAAAAATGAAAGTTATTCACGAGCAGCTAGTTGAGAATATGTATGAACATTAAATGACACGACGAACTGAAATAATATGACGAAGAGTTCAGCGCTCACTGGGAATAGAGCCCCACACATATCGTTGTTGACTACTCACAAAGAGACGTCAGCTACCGAATTTTTCTCCACCAGCTGCTCAGAATAGCATCTTGAACTTACAGTCATCTAGCAAATAGTTCTGTGTCTCACTGGGAGTTAAAAACGTCAGATATCGTTAGTGTTGACAACGAATGAAAATACATTAAAAATCAAAATTATTATCCACCAGCAGATAGGTGTTCTCATGATAGAGCTTGATAATACATAATTCAATCTTTAGTGCTGGGCCAGGATTCGATCCCATTCACGCGTAATATGTGAAGGTGTTGAGGAATCTGCAGTTTTGAACAAACAACAAATTGTAGCCGAGCTGTATTGCCACGAAGGGATCAAATTCCGCGTTAAGGGCGGTCTGAGTTGCATTCCCAGTTTAGAACCAATTTTATCGACATACAGAAGCTCAAATAAAAGATGGAATAAGTGTCCTGTGACCATACATAGCGTTTGTGTCGTCACTTGAAATAAATAACTAGTATAAGAAAGGTTACTGGTGATAGAGTTTCTACATGTCGCCACTCCAGACTTTATTGTGGTTCAACCTACCGTCTACTTGGTAAAGAAGGAATATCATCTTTAATGTGAATTTTCAGACCACGCAGCCATTATATCTCCTTCACTTGGTGTAGCCAGGAGAGAATGGAATCTGTCTCCCCCTATCTAAAATCATTGACGGAAGTGGGAATCGAACCCAGACCATAGGTATAACAACCTACCATCCGTCCAACAGACCACGAAATCCTCTTCTCTGCGAGTCATTTTTCTATCGTAACACAGTTGCGCCACACTGGATGAGAATTCTGACACACAGGCTCCCTGTAGTAATTTGCAGCATGTTCAGTAAATTCATTTACTTGGTTGACCGAATCACCATGAACTAGCTGCCTCGGCTACCCAGTGCATACATTCGACTAATTCGTAATCACAGAAATAAAATCACGTAACTGCCACCTACACACAACTGCCAACAGTGTAGGATGCAGAAGTTTAAATAGGAAGTGTTCCTTTCCACTTGAGCTATTCTATTGCGCTATCTGTTACTAGAAAACGTCGTTCAGTCCAAAAGAAAAGCTGTAACTGTTTGTCTCTCAGAAGTCAAGACCTGGCCATATGCATAATCTCACAGTGCTGTGGAATCCAAAAGTTCTGGAGGAATAGTTGCCGAGCTCTGGAGCTGCTGTAGCTACGTGTCAGCTTGTAGCATAGATAAGATGTCGCGAGTTCGAATACACTCAGTGCTACATTTTTTAAAACGCAATTCTGCTCTCTGCTGAAGGTATCAATCTAATGGAACTTTGAACATAATTCCCTTCACTTCTCAACCCAAAGTAGTCGCATGTGGAAAAAGGGCTAACTACTGTGACATTTTGTTCTATTCAGGTTTAATAGACAGCAGGCAGCAGATGCATCTCGAAGATGTGCAGGGAGAGCGCATCGTGCCATAATATGTCAGAAAAGTATTTTCTACATTAGCCGTCGTGTGGTAGTGATATTTTATTCTTCTTCAAACTTTGTTTGACTGCTTTAACTCAGAACAAGTTTTCTACATGCATGTAATCAATAAACTGCATGTGCATTGTCAGACTGTCATAGGTAACATCAGAGAATTCGCATATATCGTTGATGATTAATTTCTCTCTCATGTTTACTATTGTTTTAACAACACTAAAGGAAACCTTACGAAAATTGTGCACTGTATTATAAGAAATGAAATAAAACTAACCATGATAACTTTACGACGAAAGTATCTGTACACAAGCATGCCTCTATCGACACGAATTAGTAAAATACTACTCACTTAGATTTTGATTGGGTCTGTGTTTAATTGGTATGCTGTGTCATACTCAAGAGGTATGCAAATGTGGCATTTCATAAATATAGTTACGTATTCCTAGAAACCCAAAATTCGCTTGTCAGCAGCGGAAAGAGACCTTACCTGTTGTGCAGCATTGTAAGTTTTTCAACATTGCACTATGAGCTGAAAGCATTTTCTTGCGATTTCCTTATTGATGTTTGATCTGACTGCTTGTAGCTCTTTCACAGAAGGGATAAAAACGTTACAGTCAGTGAGACTGGAACTGCGAACCGTAACAGACGCTGTTTCACAGGTCAGCACGTTACCACAGAGCTGGCGAGGAGGTATGGGTCTCACCTTCCTATTACGACGGCAATAGTAACTAGAACTCGTAAACCGCTATTTAAAGGTCGAGATTAGTTGCGATTTCCACCTGCAACGGCTTTCCTGGGCTGAAAACCGTAAATTTTCAATCTTTTGTTACCCTTCAAGCGATAATAACTCAGATTATTCAATGGAAATGACAGGTAAAATCAAGTGAACTTTGAGGCTTAATTCCGTGCACACCAGGAAGTAACTCGTCGATCACAGAGTTGCCAAACATACGTTGCCTTGTTGCCAAATCTCAGTTACAGTACCAGCAGGAAGAAGACGAACCGATGTGATCCTACAGCGGTCTGGGAAGTGACCATAGCTGGTGTCTCCAAGTCGCGGCTGCTACGGCCTGGAATACGTAATGCGTCTGATTCGCTTTCTGTAACTAGGTTTAGGGACTGGAGCGTAGTTACTAATAATACTCAGAACTGACTGCAAACTGAGCATCATAAATCAGTAACTCTCATTGTTGTTTTTATATTTCTTTCGTAAGTGTACTCAAAACTAAGAAAGTCATTCACAGGCGTTTTCGTGCCTCGCCGATAGTCGAGCACAACATACAAATAAAAATAAAAAAGAATGTGTGTGTGTGTGTGTGTGTGTGTGTGTTTGTGTGTGTGAGAGAGAGAGAGAGAGAGAGAGAGAGAGAGAGAGAGAGAGATAAATAAAAAGCAATGAGAGAGAGTGTAAAAAATTGTTGTAAAGAAATTGAATCATGGTATTTAAAGAAATCTTTCATTAAAATGACACGTTCCACATCATTACGAAATGTCGTATTCATGATCTATGGAACAAGAGTTAATCTAATGTAATCTAATCTAATCTAATCACATCATATTGATGATTAGCCATGAAGAGTCATGAATTACCGAAATTTTGGCCAATACCAGTAACCAAATCTAAACTTGAAAATAAAAGACGACAATTTTTGTAATAAACCGTGACTCCTATCAAGACCCTTTCGTCCCTGTTATCTAACCACGAAAGATGTCTGATATACCTCCATTCTGAAGTAACAAAGTGTGCATGCATTTAAAGATGAAGTGCATGATGTGAAGTTCTGTGACGGAGATACGAACCCAACACGTAATCCGATTGTTAACTAAGAAAAATCAAATGTTACGTATCGGTTTTTCTTACGAGCCGCTAGGTGTCTGAATCTAAAATAAGGATACAAACTTTTGTGCCTAAGCGACAATCGAACTGCACACCTACCGTGCATCCACGAATATAGCTTAAGTATCAGTTGCTTACTCATGAACAGTAAGATGTGTGCGTGTTTGACCAGAAATAACGACACCTGTTGCGATTGTTGGAAACACATGAACAGACACTGAAATTGCGCGTTAATTTTCACTAGCAGGTGGGTGTGCACTTGATAAAGCTAGAAATGAAATTATGAATATTTTTGTACTGGATCAGGTTTCAGACCCACATACTTACCTTTGGAGGAGACTTAGAGAAGATTGCAGTCTTGGGAAAAGGAACGAAATGACTGAACTATACTGTTCCGAGAGATTCAGATCCTCGAAAGAGGAAATACGAATTCGAATCACAGTCCAACACCAAATTTTTCAACGTCTCTAGTTCAATCAAGTACAAGTAAAATAAGAGCCCTGTCCCATTAAATGGCTATCGGTTCATCAAATAAAATAAAATTTTCTAATGTAAGTAAGCTTACTGGCGACTGTATTTCTGTTTACCATGACTTCCGCTGTGTCATTTCCCAACGTAAACCGGCTCTGTCCAGTTGGTAATGAAGGAACGTGATGTTTAATGCGGATTCTGGATTATAACGTCTTTCTCTTGAGGTTACCAGAGGTAAAATAAATCTGTTTGTGCCTCTTAAAAGTAAATGCCTGAACCCACGCATTGCACCTGTGATAGCTCGTTCCACCATACCATTGTGGCCACATTACCCAGCCCCAAGAGTGTGCTGTAACGGATGATGTGCTTAGCTTACAAAATTAGTCACGGTGGAAAAAATGCGAGTCTATTAAATGGTCAAGTAGAAGCAAGCTTCTGACGCAGAGATTATGCTATTCTCATGTCAGCAGGATGTAAAGACTCTTCTAGGCATCATAGGCTGGATGTGAAGCCATTTTGATTTTTCACAAATTCAGCAAATTTCTTAGTTCGAGAAAATCCACTGTGAAGTATGAAGTTGCCGGATAATTCGATTATTACTGTTATTATTAATATCATTTTGTTCATACCGCTGCTGTAACATAAGTGCTTGAACATCATTTAATGCCTTTTGGTCACTATAGATGTAGTTTCCCAAGAACAGGTTCTTTCCCTATCTACGGAATCCTTTTCATGTTAATATCAAACACCAGCAATTACTCGTAGATTATTTTAAAACTAAAGTAATTGACGAAGACGTTACTTGGTAACAAAAACGCATTGCCTTTCTTCATTTACTTTCGCCTAGAATTGGCTATCGAGTACTGACAAACCAAAAGGCAAGAGATCTTACTGCCTTCCGATATACGTTGCTGTTAGTTCTTCCACATGATTTGGTCGACATGACCTGTTTCACGTTGTGTATGACAGACAGTGTTTTAGAAAATCTATTGTTTCCCTTTGAAATAAACAGAAGTATTTTCATTCTAAGCTGTCCAAGTACAAAATTTTCGCAATATTAGTTCAAATTTAATATTCGCTTCTATAATGTAGGAAAATATTTCATAGTCGCAAAACTCGCGTCCGAAACGTTGACCTTACACTTAGTCGCTGACCATAAATTCTAGCTGAGAGTGACACCAGTTTAAATAACCTAATGTAGCGAAGACTGTTTGCCAGTGCTCTTTCTCGCCGGAAAATACGCAATTCACTCATTTGGCTCCATAAGTACACAGTAACAGTAATTTCTGTGTGAAATTTGTCAGTAAGCTTTTGCCTTCCAACCGGCAGAGTACGACCGGCAAACAATTCACAAACCACGATTAAGTGCCAATAAGACGATTTCTTTAAACATTGTCGAAGCTGAGGGAATTTAGTTTCTGCTTAAATCGTCTTAAGCAGCAACGTTCACAGATATCTCAAATAGGAAAAAGCTGAATATCCAGGTACGAAGGCTGTAAAACAAACTTCCCACAGTGTGTGTCAGGTTGATCTTTTCGTCTGATAACACTGCTTAAGTATTTTGTCTAAGAGGTATCACAAGTAGTATCCCTGTAGCTGTGGGAATCATTGGTTGAAAACGAGTTTAACACCAATGGGTTCAGTGCTGCTAAATTTTCACAATTATTATCAACCTAAGTCTGAGTTCATCCACAAACTGAGGCGTATTTATAATATTGGAGCTAGACTGTGTATCCTTGTCTTTCTTGAGTGGTCATTGGAAGGCGTTTGCACACACGTATACAATACTATGAATACTTCGAACGCTATGGTTAACGTTGCTCTCATAAACTACTTTTTTTTTAAATTCTTCTGGGTCTTCAGCTTGCAATATGTGTTGTAGATACAGTCTCAGACCAAAAAATTGACCGCCGAGTCGTTCACGTAAGGTGGACAATACAGTCGTGCTCCTCTCAGAATTCTATGTCGGGCAATATGCTCGATCTAGCAACATGTAGACTGCGGCACTTCCCAGAGGAAGTCTTGACTCCCGTCTTAGTACATTACTCTTGACTACGACCGTAGTCTTGAGGTAAAACGCGAGACCAGCTAATATGATATTGTAGATTCGCTTGAATTACACTCATAGCTTCAGCACCGAGAGGAAAGGGGCGATAAAAATTTTGTCGATATGTGCTTTCGGTCGCCAGACGTCATATTAGCTGGTCTCGCGTTTTACCTGAAGACTGCGGTCGTGTTCCAGCAGCGGTATGAATAAAATGATATTAATAATAACAGTAATAATCGAATTATCCGGCAACTTCACACTTCACAGTGGATTTTCTCGAACTAAGAAATTTGCTGAATTTGTGAAAAATCAAAATGGCTTCACATCCAGCCTATGATGCCTAGAAGAGTCTTTCATCCTGCTGACATGAGAATAGCATAATCTCTGCGTCAGAAGCTTGCTTCTACTTGACCATTTAATAGACTCGCATTTTTTCCACCGTGACTAATTTTGTAAGCTAAGCACATCATCCATTACAGCACACTCTTGGGGCTGGGTAATGTGGCCACAATGGTATGGTGGAACGAGCTATCACAGGTGCAATGCGTGGGTTCAGGCATTTACTTTTAAGAGGCACAAACAGATTTATTTTACCTCTGGTAACCTCAAGAGAAAGACGTTATAATCCAGAATCCGCATTAAACATCACGTTCCTTCATTACCAACTGGACAGAGCCGGTTTACGTTGGGAAATGACACAGCGGAAGTCATGGTAAACAGAAATACAGTCGCCAGTAAGCTTACTTACATTAGAAAATTTTATTTTATTTGATGAACCGATAGCCATTTAATGGGACAGGGCTCTTATTTTACTTGTACTTGATTGAACTAGAGACGTTGAAAAATTTGGTGTTGGACTGTGATTCGAATTCGTATTTCCTCTTTCGAGGATCTGAATCTCTCGGAACAGTATAGTTCAGTCATTTCGTTCCTTTTCCCAAGACTGCAATCTTCTCTAGGTCTCCTCCAAAGGTAAGTATGTGGGTCTGAAACCTGATCCAGTACAAAAATATTCATAATTTCATTTCTAGCTTTATCAAGTGCACACCCACCTGCTAGTGAAAATTAACGCGCAATTTCAGTGTCTGTTCATGTGTTTCCAACAATCGCAACAGGTGTCGTTATTTCTGGTCAAACACGCACACATCTTACTGTTCATGAGTAAGCAACTGATACTTAAGCTATATTCGTGGATGCACGGTAGGTGTGCAGTTCGATTGTCGCTTAGGCACAAAAGTTTGTATCCTTATTTTAGATTCAGACACCTAGCGGCTCGTAAGAAAAACCGATACGTAACATTTGATTTTTCTTAGTTAACAATCGGATTACGTGTTGGGTTCGTATCTCCGTCACAGAACTTCACATCATGCACTTCATCTTTAAATGCATGCACACTTTGTTACTTCAGAATGGAGGTATATCAGACATCTTTCGTGGTTAGATAACAGGGACGAAAGGGTCTTGATAGGAGTCACGGTTTATTACAAAAATTGTCGTCTTTTATTTTCAAGTTTAGATTTGGTTACTGGTATTGGCCAAAATTTCGGTAATTCATGACTCTTCATGGCTAATCATCAATATGATGTGATTAGATTAGATTAGATTACATTAGATTAACTCTTGTTCCATAGATCATGAATACGACATTTCGTAATGATGTGGAACGTGTCATTTTAATGAAAGATTTCTTTAAATACCATGATTCAATTTCTTTACAACAATTTTTTACACTCTCTCTCATTGCTTTTTATTTATCTCTCTCTCTCTCTCTCTCTCTCTCTCTCTCTCTCTCTCTCACACACACACACAAACACACACACACACACACACACACACATTCTTTTTTATTTTTATTTGTATGTTGTGCTCGACTATCGGCGAGGCACGAAAACGCCTGTGAATGACTTTCTTAGTTTTGAGTACACTTACGAAAGAAATATAAAAACAACAATGAGAGTTACTGATTTATGATGCTCAGTTTGCAGTCAGTTCTGAGTATTATTAGTAACTACGCTCCAGTCCCTAAACCTAGTTACAGAAAGCGAATCAGACGCATTACGTATTCCAGGCCGTAGCAGCCGCGACTTGGAGACACCAGCTATGGTCACTTCCCAGACCGCTGTAGGATCACATCGGTTCGTCTTCTTCCTGCTGGTACTGTAACTGAGATTTGGCAACAAGGCAACGTATGTTTGGCAACTCTGTGATCGACGAGTTACTTCCTGGTGTGCACGGAATTAAGCCTCAAAGTTCACTTGATTTTACCTGTCATTTCCATTGAATAATCTGAGTTATTATCGCTTGAAGGGTAACAAAAGATTGAAAATTTACGGTTTTCAGCCCAGGAAAGTCGTTGCAGGTGGAAACCGCAACTAATCTCGACCTTCAAATAGCGGTTTACGAGTTCTAGTTACTATTGCCCTCGTAATAGGAAGCTAAGACCCATACCTCCTCGCCAGCTCAGTGGTAACGTGCTGACCTGTGAAAAAGCGTCTGTTACGGTTCGCAGTTCCAGTCTCACTGACTGTAACGTTTTTATCCCTTCTGTGAAAGAGCTACAAGCAGTCAGATCAAACATCAATAAGGAAATCGCAAGAAAATGCTTTCAGCTCATAGTGCAATGTTGAAAAACTTACAATGCTGCACAACAGGTAAGGTCTCTTTCCGCTGCTGACAAGCGAATTTTGGGTTTCTAGGAATACGTAACTATATTTATGAAATGCCACATTTGCATACCTCTTGAGTATGACACAGCATACCAATTAAACACAGACCCAATCAAAATCTAAGTGAGTAGTATTTTACTAATTCGTGTCGATAGAGGCATGCTTGTGTACAGATACTTTCGTCGTAAAGTTATCATGGTTAGTTTTATTTCATTTCTTATAATACAGTGCACAATTTTCGTAAGGTTTCCTTTAGTGTTGTTAAAACAATAGTAAACATGAGAGAGAAATTAATCATCAACGATATATGCGAATTCTCTGATGTTACCTATGACAGTCTGACAATGCACATGCAGTTTATTGATTACATGCATGTAGAAAACTTGTTCTGAGTTAAAGCAGTCAAACAAAGTTTGAAGAAGAATAAAATATCACTACCACACGACGGCTAATGTAGAAAATACTTTTCTGACATATTATGGCACGATGCGCTCTCCCTGCACATCTTCGAGATGCATCTGCTGCCTGCTGTCTATTAAACCTGAATAGAACAAAATGTCACAGTAGTTAGCCCTTTTTCCACATGCGACTACTTTGGGTTGAGAAGTGAAGGGAATTATGTTCAAAGTTCCATTAGATTGATACCTTCAGCAGAGAGCAGAATTGCGTTTTAAAAAATGTAGCACTGAATGTATTCGAACTCGCGACATCTTATCTATGCTACAAGCTGACACGTAGCTACAGCAGCTCCAGAGCTCGGCAACTATTCCTCCAGAACTTTTGGATTCCACAGCACTGTGAGATTATGCATATGGCCAGGTCTTGACTTCTGAGAGACAAACAGTTACAGCTTTTCTTTTGGACTGAACGACGTTTTCTAGTAACAGATAGCGCAATAGAATAGCTCAAGTGGAAAGGAACACTTCCTATTTAAACTTCTGCATCCTACACTGTTGGCAGTTGTGTGTAGGTGGCAGTTACGTGATTTTATTTCTGTGATTACGAATTAGTCGAATGTATGCACTGGGTAGCCGAGGCAGCTAGTTCATGGTGATTCGGTCAACCAAGTAAATGAATTTACTGAACATGCTGCAAATTACTACAGGGAGCCTGTGTGTCAGAATTCTCATCCAGTGTGGCGCAACTGTGTTACGATAGAAAAATGACTCGCAGAGAAGAGGATTTCGTGGTCTGTTGGACGGATGGTAGGTTGTTATACCTATGGTCTGGGTTCGATTCCCACTTCCGTCAATGATTTTAGATAGGGGGAGACAGATTCCATTCTCTCCTGGCTACACCAAGTGAAGGAGATATAATGGCTGCGTGGTCTGAAAATTCACATTAAAGATGATATTCCTTCTTTACCAAGTAGACGGTAGGTTGAACCACAATAAAGTCTGGAGTGGCGACATGTAGAAACTCTATCACCAGTAACCTTTCTTATACTAGTTATTTATTTCAAGTGACGACACAAACGCTATGTATGGTCACAGGACACTTATTCCATCTTTTATTTGAGCTTCTGTATGTCGATAAAATTGGTTCTAAACTGGGAATGCAACTCAGACCGCCCTTAACGCGGAATTTGATCCCTTCGTGGCAATACAGCTCGGCTACAATTTGTTGTTTGTTCAAAACTGCAGATTCCTCAACACCTTCACATATTACGCGTGAATGGGATCGAATCCTGGCCCAGCACTAAAGATTGAATTATGTATTATCAAGCTCTATCATGAGAACACCTATCTGCTGGTGGATAATAATTTTGATTTTTAATGTATTTTCATTCGTTGTCAACACTAACGATATCTGACGTTTTTAACTCCCAGTGAGACACAGAACTATTTGCTAGATGACTGTAAGTTCAAGATGCTATTCTGAGCAGCTGGTGGAGAAAAATTCGGTAGCTGACGTCTCTTTGTGAGTAGTCAACAACGATATGTGTGGGGCTCTATTCCCAGTGAGCGCTGAACTCTTCGTCATATTATTTCAGTTCGTCGTGTCATTTAATGTTCATACATATTCTCAACTAGCTGCTCGTGAATAACTTTCATTTTTAATGTCATTTTGTGTTAAATAGTTCAAATGGTTCAAATGGCTCTGAGCACTATGGGACTTAACTTCTAAGGTCATCAGTCCCCTAGAACTTAGAACTACTTAAACCTAACTAACCTAAGGACATCACTCACATCCATGCCCGAGGCAGGATTCGAACCTGCGACCGTAGCGGTCACGCGGTTCCAGACTGAAGCGCCTAGAACCGCACGGCCACACCGGCCGGCCCCCACCATCTGGGATCAATGCGTTACCCTATCATCCATTATATATAATCATTTTCATAGTACACTTGATATTATAGATGAGTAGGACACAAGACAGGGCATAGATAATGTCCGTTTGACGTCAACAGTGTGTAACATTTTACTTTTTTTGAATAGGACAATGTTCCTCTCCAATAATTTTTAGATTAGTTACAATAAGCTTACGCTGCAAGAGAATTCGCTTGTATTTTTCAATATGTGGTCTGTTGTCGGTTTGAAGGCCTTCCATAACATCGGCAACGTAGTGCAACTCCACCGAGGGCTGTCTGGAGTAGGGTGGAGATAGCAATGTGAAAGTTGCGAGCTGTCGAAGACGATCTTCACATTCCTAATGCGATTAGGACATCGTATACTCTTGACGACGTTTAGCACCTGTGCAGTCAGTCACCCAATTTCAGAATTCATTTTGAGTAATCCTGCTAAATTCCCAAAATATTGTCTTTTTATATTGATGAGTAATATGGATAGTCGTCACGTTCATGTGCCGTCTACAACGCAAATTTAATGTTACTATCCTAGGAACTAACCTGCAATACGTTTTGTATTTCATAATCGGAACTATCTGCATTAACCGTCATCAGAGCAATGTCAGGGAACAGAATGCAGCAGTGCCTTGCTACCTACTTGAGGACCTGCTTGAGTCGTGTTCTAAGGAAAGGGTAGTTGCTGGTTCACATTATATTACACTAGCGAGAAGTACCGACTTTTCCTTTTCTCTGCAAACATCCAGAACTAAATTCAGTAACTAAACGCTAAGAATATATTTGCATTGTGCCAACTCAAAGATCAATAGATATGGATATAGATATAGATACAGATTTTTATATTTAAAGCCATTCTCGTTCTGCGTTGGAATAAACATCATTCATTATTTGCTTGTTCTTGTTACGATTGTTATTGTCATTCTCTCACTCGCAAGAGTTTTCGCATTCCTATTTGGTATCGATGCACATGAAGAGTGGCTATGAAAGAAGGGAATACTGAATGTTACGTCATGCAGAATACACTCATTTACTTCGGCTCCTCGTGATCTACGCTACAGGAGAAGTGAGATACATAAAGTTGACAGTGTGAGGGCAGACCTGGTAGCACAACTGTGCAACTACACAGTGTTACCAGATAAAATGGTGCTGCGCAATCGAAAGTGTAGTACGGACTTTGCCACAGTAGCAGACAGCTGGTAATTTAGGACCGTGACCGTGGATTACACTTTGGTCAGTGCTGGTTAGAGTGCTGCAACTGTAAATGGAAGGCTTTGTTTGATAGTCTTATGCTGATGCTGTCTGAATGAATTATGCCATTGGATACAAAGCGGTTTAGTTTTGAGACCTAACCCACGAGGGGGGAAGGCACAGTGGTCTGCTTCAGGAATTCCAAGCAATAAAACACAAAAAACAACCCAGGAAGGGAGACATGCATTTGGAATCTGTTCATCGTTACGGGGTCAAACAAGAGGGTAACATTACTGAAACAATGATCGGGCTACTTAGTATATAATAGAGCATACAGATTTCAAGGAGGAAACGTATGAAGACGCAGACTTCCTCGTTATCAATATGTGCGGCATATCTTTCGTGTTAACGAAAGTAAATTCCCGCTTTACCTCTTCTTACGTGTCAAATGAAATGAATGCCATGAGGAATAGAATATTTGTTGACTGCGTGTCTTCTTGCTTCCATCCTTACCAACATATTTCTTCATTCTCGTGGTAATCATGACATTCTATGTGTATGCTGCAAAAGATTGCAAGTGGACAAATTCGACATCGAGGTGCAAAGCGTTATATTCAATTCGAATAAGCTTCCGGTGTATTTTTACTTCGTTTGTATTTTTAGATGATTATGAACATTACGGAAAATTATCTCACATCCTTTATGTTGAATGAGAAACATTGAATGATCCGTTTTGCTTTCCCTACGTTGAAATGATATAATGTCGGCGTCAACAGCCTTTTTCCACGCCGGAAGCTGCAACTTGTATCATTCTGGATTAATGATAATTGAATGTCTCATATGTATACATAGCCCACAAGGCGACGTCAGAAACCATCAGGGGAGAACGCCGCATAAAAACCAAACGTGCGCGCGCGTCTCCACTCTGAAGAACCGTATCTGAGACTCACGGCAAGCATTTCGCTGAAGAGCTGCCTCGTCAGAGAGCCTAGAAATGGCAGCGTCGTAGCAAGTATTTGTCAACACTCTGATAGTGCATTTACTTCCGGGTGTAGGTCGGCGTTACCTCGCTAAATTCACTTGACATTCGTTTTCCACATCGAAGACTCGTACGATATAATCCACTGCAAGATGACACAATTAGAAAGTATATTTAATTTATGGACTCCAAGAATGGCGTTCTTCACATAAGTAACACCTGTTGGTGTGTGCATTCGGGAGGACGACGGTGCAATCCCGCGCCCGGCCATCCTGATTTAGGTTTTCAATGTTTTCCCTAAATCGCTTCAGGCAAATGCCGGGATGGTTCCTTAGGAAGGGCACGGCCGATTTCCTTCCCCATCCTTCCCTAATCCGAGCTTGTGCTCCGTCTCTAATGACATCGTTGTCGACGGGACGTTAAAACAGTAATCTCCACCTCCTCTGTTCGTGTGTTTAAGGTTGCGTTTTGAGGCTCAGGCAACATCGCAGTGACTATATTCCGCCGCTGGCCGCCAGTGTGTCGTTAGCTCAGAGGTTCCCTTGTGCGTTGAAGTGCTTGTACTATAAGACATAGCAGTTCGAATCACGGTAGAAGCCGCTGACTGCAACCTTTTATTTTCCATTTTAATTAATGGAGTTGCAAACTGCTAGTAAAAATTTCTTATGCGAAATCTGAAGAATGCCTTTAAACATCAATCTTCGTCCGATTTCGACTTAGTAAATTAAGTTAATATCATGGATTTCTGCTTTGCAAATTCCAAGGTGCTTCACTGTAAAATAGACCCTGAAAAGATTCAAACCGACTGTCAACGATATAAATTTGAGCTTTGTTCGTCATATAGGTCTAACATGTCAGAAGGTTGTTTATGAAGTGCACATGATCATTAATGTAGTTCCCTTCTTCTAAATTTTTGCAATAGCATTTAACTGTAGACGTTTTCTAACACCGGCGTTAGCAATTCCTTTCCGTTCTCTGAAACCTTCAAAACGACAAATTTTTCTGGTTTAAATCTGATGACCTTAACTATCACTTCCGATCAACAATAAATACTTCATGAACCCATACATGGAACTCCAAATGTGCAGTGTTCCTGCACTGCTACAGAGCGTGCATTGCAAGGTATTCACACAGTTTATCGCTTAGACTTACCATAAGGAATGAAACAAGAACTGTAATACACTTTACACCACAGACGCTCACTCTGGCTTGACGAAAACATCCAAACATTGACCAAAAGTTGCACAAATAATTGAGTTTGAAAGGAAAAGAAACGAGGTATGAAGCATTTATAAATTTATCGAATGTAGTGAGGTGGTTTAATTTCGTCCCAGTCTATAAAATTAATTTCGGGCCATACTCAGCTCTTGCCGATTAATGTAATATAATACCCGCCTACTAATCAGGGCGTCTGTCTCCGTTGCTTTTGAGCGTGAATGGAAATTGTAGAAATTTTCTGTGGAGCAACATTTAATAATAAAGCGTTTTAAATCATCAAAAGCGATGAGCGGTAGCAGGCGCTTTCGATAAAGAACGGGGGAGTGCAGCGCCGCTGCTGTCGCCACGGCCGCTGCCGGTAGCCAGCAAATGGATCCCGGAGCTTTGCCGCATACGGCGTCCAGAGGAGGACAGTCTGCAGGAAATCTGCCGCAAAATCGTTACTGGATAAAATTTTGATATCGGTGTGTCACAAAGCGAAATAGATTGAATCTGCGCTACCATTACATTCACGTCTTCAGCATTCAGACAGAAGAGGCTATAAAAATATTTTATGCCAGCTGCTCTCGATCCACTGACATTATGAACAGAAACAACGCACGCTACCGCTAGACCACAGGCGTAATCAGCCTAGAGTTTCTCTATCATGGGACAAGTTTTCCTCCAGGAAGTGCCGCAGTCTACAGTGTTGCCAGATTGTGCAGATAACCGGACTTAGAGAATTAGCGAGTTGGCCAGTTTTTTTGTCCCATGTCGCGATCGGCGCGGACTTAGCCTCTGAAGCGGCCGGCCGCCGGTCAAGTTTTATGTCAAAGAGTGTACATGCAGCAGATCCACACATGACGTGGCTCACTGGAGTAGTATGCGACATAGGCAGGAAAATACTGTTCCCGCCCGGGATCGAACCGGGGACCTTCTGCGTGTGAAGCAGACGTGATAACCGCTACACTACGGAAACGACGGACACGCTCACTCCATCCTTGTACACTCGAAGGCGCCTCAGCCTTTCTTTGGCCCGCGCATGCACACACCATAGTTCTATTGACAGCCTAAAACCCATCGCTGCCGAGGGCTCAACAAGTCTTCGGGGTGCTCGAGAGGGTGTCTGTCGTAGCATCCCGAACGAGATAGCGGCGTTTCGCGCAGTCGTTATTGCAAGTCACATTAGCAAAAACAATCACCTCCTTAGCAGCAGGCAGTGCGAGCCCAGCTGCAGCTTTACATGAAGATGCCAATAGCGCTGGGAGGCCGCCGACCGCGGGCCACGGCACCTCCGAGAACGGTGCTGCCCATGACCCATTGTGTCGCTACACAGTCTGTCGAAGAACAGCACTGCCGGCAGAGAGCACCTCCCCCATCCCGCCAGCCGCACCAGACTCGAAGAGCACCCTGGACGACTTCGAGGGACGCAGTTTGCTGGAATATTTGGCGCTCGCGCTGTCACAGGGCTCGTTGGTCTAGGGGTATGATTCCTGCTTAGGGTGCAGGAGGTCCCGGGTTCAAATCCCGGACGAGCCCTAGCGTTTTGTGCAAACTGGTCGCACGTCGGTGGCTGAGTCAGCGCAAAAAACTGCCCGTCAATGTAAAGCTAATTTCATATTTGCTCTAAGGAACTGACCCTCTGGTCCGACGTATGAAGGTGATTACCAAGGTTTCGGTACAGATCGTAGCAAATGCTTGTCGGTTTAAAGTGATGAAAAAGTGTTTCCGCCCGGGATCGAACCGGGGACCTTCTGCGTGTTAGGCAGACGTGATAACCGCTACACCACGGAAACTACTGCTTTCAGGCTTGCTTCACAGACAACTTGTAACAAGGTTGCCATCGTAACTTAAAAATTCAATAAATGCGGCACTTGCATGACGAAGGTACATGCAGCAGATCCACACATGACGTGGCTCACTGGAGTAGTATGCGACATAGGCAGGAAAATACTGTTCCCGCCCGGGATCGAACCGGGGACCTTCTGCGTGTGAAGCAGACGTGATAACCGCTACACTACGGAAACGACGGACACGCTCACTCCATCCTTGTACACTCGAAGGCGCCTCAGCCTTTCTTTGGCCCGCGCATGCACACACCATAGTTCTTTTGACAGCCTAAAACCCATCGCTGCCGAGGGCTCAACAAGTCTTCGGGGTGCTCGAGAGGGTGTCTGTCGTAGCATCCCGAACGAGATAGCGGCGTTTCGCGCAGTCGTTATTGCAAGTCACATTAGCAAAAACAATCACCTCCTTAGCAGCAGGCAGTGCGAGCCCAGCTGCAGCTTTACATGAAGATGCCAATAGCGCTGGGAGGCCGCCGACCGCGGGCCACGGCACCTCCGAGAACGGTGCTGCCCATGACCCATTGTGTCGCTACACAGTCTGTCGAAGAACAGCACTGCCGGCAGAGAGCACCTCCCCCATCCCGCCAGCCGCACCAGACTCGAAGAGCACCCTGGACGACTTCGAGGGACGCAGTTTGCTGGAATATTTGGCGCTCGCGCTGTCACAGGGCTCGTTGGTCTAGGGGTATGATTCCTGCTTAGGGTGCAGGAGGTCCCGGGTTCAAATCCCGGACGAGCCCTAGCGTTTTGTGCAAACTGGTCGCACGTCGGTGGCTGAGTCAGCGCAAAAAACTGCCCGTCAATGTAAAGCTAATTTCATATTTGCTCTAAGGAACTGACACTCTGGTCCGTCGTATGAAGGCGATTACCAAGGTTTCGGTACAGATCGTAGCAAATGCTTGTCGGTTTAAAGTGATGAAAAAGTGTTTCCGCCCGGGATCGAACCGGGAACCTTCTGCGTGTTAGGCTGACGTGATAACCGCTACACCACGGAAACTACTGCTTTCAGGCTTGCTTCACAGACAACTTGTAACAAGGTTGCCATCGTAACTTAAAAATTCAATAAATGCGGCACTTGCATGACGAAGGTACATGCAGCAGATCCACACATGACGTGGCTCACTGGAGTAGTATGCGACATAGGCAGGAAAATACTGTTCCCGCCCGGGATCGAACCGGGGACCTTCTGCGTGTGAAGCAGACGTGACAACCGCTACACTACGGAAACGACGGACACGCTCACTCCATCCTTGTACACTCGAAGGCGCCTCAGCCTTTCTTTGGCCCGCGCATGCACACACCATAGTTCTTTTGACAGCCTAAAACCCATCGCTGCCGAGGGCTCAACAAGTCTTCGGGGTGCTCGAGAGGGTGTCTGTCGTAGCATCCCGAACGAGATAGCGGCGTTTCGCGCAGTCGTTATTGCAAGTCACATTAGCAAAAACAATCACCTCCTTAGCAGCAGGCAGTGCGAGCCCAGCTGCAGCTTTACATGAAGATGCCAATAGCGCTGGGAGGCCGCCGACCGCGGGCCACGGCACCTCCGAGAACGGTGCTGCCCATGACCCATTGTGTCGCTACACAGTCTGTCGAAGAACAGCACTGCCGGCAGAGAGCACCTCCCCCATCCCGCCAGCCGCACCAGACTCGAAGAGCACCCTGGACGACTTCGAGGGACGCAGTTTGCTGGAATATTTGGCGCTCGCGCTGTCACAGGGCTCGTTGGTCTAGGGGTATGATTCCTGCTTAGGGTGCAGGAGGTCCCGGGTTCAAATCCCGGACGAGCCCTAGCGTTTTGTGCAAACTGGTCGCACGTCGGTGGCTGAGTCAGCGCAAAAAACTGCCCGTCAATGTAAAGCTAATTTCATATTTGCTCTAAGGAACTGACCCTCTGGTCCGTCGTATGAAGGCGATTACCAAGGTTTCGGTACAGATCGTAGCAAATGCTTGTCGGTTTAAAGTGATGAAAAAGTGTTTCCGCCCGGGATCGAACCGGGAACCTTCTGCGTGTTAGGCTGACGTGATAACCGCTACACCACGGAAACTACTGCTTTCAGGCTTGCTTCACAGACAACTTGTAACAAGGTTGCCATCGTAACTTAAAAATTCAATAAATGCGGCACTTGCATGACGAAGGTACATGCAGCAGATCCACACATGACGTGGCTCACTGGAGTAGTATGCGACATAGGCAGGAAAATACTGTTCCCGCCCGGGATCGAACCGGGGACCTTCTGCGTGTGAAGCAGACGTGACAACCGCTACACTACGGAAACGACGGACACGCTCACTCCATCCTTGTACACTCGAAGGCGCCTCAGCCTTTCTTTGGCCCGCGCATGCACACACCATAGTTCTTTTGACAGCCTAAAACCCATCGCTGCCGAGGGCTCAACAAGTCTTCGGGGTGCTCGAGAGGGTGTCTGTCGTAGCATCCCGAACGAGATAGCGGCGTTTCGCGCAGTCGTTATTGCAAGTCACATTAGCAAAAACAATCACCTCCTTAGCAGCAGGCAGTGCGAGCCCAGCTGCAGCTTTACATGAAGATGCCAATAGCGCTGGGAGGCCGCCGACCGCGGGCCACGGCACCTCCGAGAACGGTGCTGCCCATGACCCATTGTGTCGCTACACAGTCTGTCGAAGAACAGCACTGCCGGCAGAGAGCACCTCCCCCATCCCGCCAGCCGCACCAGACTCGAAGAGCACCCTGGACGACTTCGAGGGACGCAGTTTGCTGGAATATTTGGCGCTCGCGCTGTCACAGGGCTCGTTGGTCTAGGGGTATGATTCCTGCTTAGGGTGCAGGAGGTCCCGGGTTCAAATCCCGGACGAGCCCTAGCGTTTTGTGCAAACTGGTCGCACGTCGGTGGCTGAGTCAGCGCAAAAAACTGCCCGTCAATGTAAAGCTAATTTCATATTTGCTCTAAGGAACTGACCCTCTGGTCCGACGTATGAAGGTGATTACCAAGGTTTCGGTACAGATCGTAGCAAATGCTTGTCGGTTTAAAGTGATGAAAAAGTGTTTCCGCCCGGGATCGAACAGGGGACCTTCTGCGTGTTAGGCAGAAGTGATAACCGCTACACCACGGAAACTACTGCTTTCAGGCTTGCTTCACAGACAACTTGTAACAAGGTTGCCATCGTAACTTAAAAATTCAATAAATGCGGCACTTGCATGACGAAGGTACATGCAGCAGATCCACACATGACGTGGCTCACTGGAGTAGTATGCGACATAGGCAGGAAAATACTGTTCCCGCCCAGGATCGAACCGGGGACCTTCTGCGTGTGAAGCAGACGTGATAACCGCTACACTACGGAAACGACGGACACGCTCACTCCATCCTTGTACACTCGAAGGCGCCTCAGCCTTTCTTTGGCCCGCGCATGCACACACCATAGTTCTATTGACAGCCTAAAACCCATCGCTGCCGAGGGCTCAACAAGTCTTCGGGGTGCTCGAGAGGGTGTCTGTCGTAGCATCCCGAACGAGATAGCGGCGTTTCGCGCAGTCGTTATTGCAAGTCACATTAGCAAAAACAATCACCTCCTTAGCAGCAGGCAGTGCGAGCCCAGCTGCAGCTTTACATGAAGATGCCAATAGCGCTGGGAGGCCGCCGACCGCGGGCCACGGCACCTCCGAGAACGGTGCTGCCCATGACCCATTGTGTCGCTACACAGTCTGTCGAAGAACAGCACTGCCGGCAGAGAGCACCTCCCCCATCCCGCCAGCCGCACCAGACTCGAAGAGCACCCTGGACGACTTCGAGGGACGCAGTTTGCTGGAATATTTGGCGCTCGCGCTGTCACAGGGCTCGTTCGTCTAGGGGTATGATTTCTGCTTAGGGTGCAGGAGGTCCCGGGTTCAAATCCCGGACGAGCCCTAGCGTTTTGTGCAAACTGGTCGCACGTCGGTGGCTGAGTCAGCGCAAAAAACTGCCCGTCAATGTAAAGCTAATTTCATATTTGCTCTAAGGAACTGACCCTCTGGTCCGTCGTATGAAGGCGATTACCAAGGTTTCGGTACAGATCGTAGCAAATGCTTGTCGGTTTAAAGTGATGAAAAAGTGTTTCCGCCAGGGATCGAACCGGGAACCTTCTGCGTGTTAGGCTGACGTGATAACCGCTACACCACGGAAACTACTGCTTTCAGGCTTGCTTCACAGACAACTTGTAACAAGGTTGCCATCGTAACTTAAAAATTCAATAAATGCGGCACTTGCATGACGAAGGTACATGCAGCAGATCCACACATGACGTGGCTCACTGGAGTAGTATGCGACATAGGCAGGAAAATACTGTTCCCGCCCGGGATCGAACCGGGGACCTTCTGCGTGTGAAGCAGACGTGACAACCGCTACACTACGGAAACGACGGACACGCTCACTCCATCCTTGTACACTCGAAGGCGCCTCAGCCTTTCTTTGGCCCGCGCATGCACACACCATAGTTCTTTTGACAGCCTAAAACCCATCGCTGCCGAGGGCTCAACAAGTCTTCGGGGTGCTCGAGAGGGTGTCTGTCGTAGCATCCCGAACGAGATAGCGGCGTTTCGCGCAGTCGTTATTGCAAGTCACATTAGCAAAAACAATCACCTCCTTAGCAGCAGGCAGTGCGAGCCCAGCTGCAGCTTTACATGAAGATGCCAATAGCGCTGGGAGGCCGCCGACCGCGGGCCACGGCACCTCCGAGAACGGTGCTGCCCATGACCCATTGTGTCGCTACACAGTCTGTCGAAGAACAGCACTGCCGGCAGAGAGCACCTCCCCCATCCCGCCAGCCGCACCAGACTCGAAGAGCACCCTGGACGACTTCGAGGGACGCAGTTTGCTGGAATATTTGGCGCTCGCGCTGTCACAGGGCTCGTTGGTCTAGGGGTATGATTTCTGCTTAGGGTGCAGGAGGTCCCGGGTTCAAATCCCGGACGAGCCCTAGCGTTTTGTGCAAACTGGTCGCACGTCGGTGGCTGAGTCAGCGCAAAAAACTGCCCGTCAATGTAAAGCTAATTTCATATTTGCTCTAAGGAACTGACCCTCTGGTCCGTCGTATGAAGGCGATTACCAAGGTTTCGGTACAGATCGTAGCAAATGCTTGTCGGTTTAAAGTGATGAAAAAGTGTTTCCGCCAGGGATCGAACCGGGAACCTTCTGCGTGTTAGGCTGACGTGATAACCGCTACACCACGGAAACTACTGCTTTCAGGCTTGCTTCACAGACAACTTGTAACAAGGTTGCCATCGTAACTTAAAAATTCAATAAATGCGGCACTTGCATGACGAAGGTACATGCAGCAGATCCACACATGACGTGGCTCACTGGAGTAGTATGCGACATAGGCAGGAAAATACTGTTCCCGCCCGGGATCGAACCGGGGACCTTCTGCGTGTGAAGCAGACGTGACAACCGCTACACTACGGAAACGACGGACACGCTCACTCCATCCTTGTACACTCGAAGGCGCCTCAGCCTTTCTTTGGCCCGCGCATGCACACACCATAGTTCTTTTGACAGCCTAAAACCCATCGCTGCCGAGGGCTCAACAAGTCTTCGGGGTGCTCGAGAGGGTGTCTGTCGTAGCATCCCGAACGAGATAGCGGCGTTTCGCGCAGTCGTTATTGCAAGTCACATTAGCAAAAACAATCACCTCCTTAGCAGCAGGCAGTGCGAGCCCAGCTGCAGCTTTACATGAAGATGCCAATAGCGCTGGGAGGCCGCCGACCGCGGGCCACGGCACCTCCGAGAACGGTGCTGCCCATGACCCATTGTGTCGCTACACAGTCTGTCGAAGAACAGCACTGCCGGCAGAGAGCACCTCCCCCATCCCGCCAGCCGCACCAGACTCGAAGAGCACCCTGGACGACTTCGAGGGACGCAGTTTGCTGGAATATTTGGCGCTCGCGCTGTCACAGGGCTCGTTGGTCTAGGGGTATGATTCCTGCTTAGGGTGCAGGAGGTCCCGGGTTCAAATCCCGGACGAGCCCTAGCGTTTTGTGCAAACTGGTCGCACGTCGGTGGCTGAGTCAGCGCAAAAAACTGCCCGTCAATGTAAAGCTAATTTCATATTTGCTCTAAGGAACTGACCCTCTGGTCCGACGTATGAAGGTGATTACCAAGGTTTCGGTACAGATCGTAGCAAATGCTTGTCGGTTTAAAGTGATGAAAAAGTGTTTCCGCCCGGGATCGAACCGGGGACCTTCTGCGTGTTAGGCAGACGTGATAACCGCTACACCACGGAAACTACTGCTTTCAGGCTTGCTTCACAGACAACTTGTAACAAGGTTGCCATCGTAACTTAAAAATTCAATAAATGCGGCACTTGCATGACGAAGGTACATGCAGCAGATCCACACATGACGTGGCTCACTGGAGTAGTATGCGACATAGGCAGGAAAATACTGTTCCCGCCCGGGATCGAACCGGGGACCTTCTGCGTGTGAAGCAGACGTGATAACCGCTACACTACGGAAACGACGGACACGCTCACTCCATCCTTGTACACTCGAAGGCGCCTCAGCCTTTCTTTGGCCCGCGCATGCACACACCATAGTTCTATTGACAGCCTAAAACCCATCGCTGCCGAGGGCTCAACAAGTCTTCGGGGTGCTCGAGAGGGTGTCTGTCGTAGCATCCCGAACGAGATAGCGGCGTTTCGCGCAGTCGTTATTGCAAGTCACATTAGCAAAAACAATCACCTCCTTAGCAGCAGGCAGTGCGAGCCCAGCTGCAGCTTTACATGAAGATGCCAATAGCGCTGGGAGGCCGCCGACCGCGGGCCACGGCACCTCCGAGAACGGTGCTGCCCATGACCCATTGTGTCGCTACACAGTCTGTCGAAGAACAGCACTGCCGGCAGAGAGCACCTCCCCCATCCCGCCAGCCGCACCAGACTCGAAGAGCACCCTGGACGACTTCGAGGGACGCAGTTTGCTGGAATATTTGGCGCTCGCGCTGTCACAGGGCTCGTTGGTCTAGGGGTATGATTCCTGCTTAGGGTGCAGGAGGTCCCGGGTTCAAATCCCGGACGAGCCCTAGCGTTTTGTGCAAACTGGTCGCACGTCGGTGGCTGAGTCAGCGCAAAAAACTGCCCGTCAATGTAAAGCTAATTTCATATTTGCTCTAAGGAACTGACCCTCTGGTCCGTCGTATGAAGGCGATTACCAAGGTTTCGGTACAGATCGTAGCAAATGCTTGTCGGTTTAAAGTGATGAAAAAGTGTTTCCGCCAGGGATCGAACCGGGAACCTTCTGCGTGTTAGGCTGACGTGATAACCGCTACACCACGGAAACTACTGCTTTCAGGCTTGCTTCACAGACAACTTGTAACAAGGTTGCCATCGTAACTTAAAAATTCAATAAATGCGGCACTTGCATGACGAAGGTACATGCAGCAGATCCACACATGACGTGGCTCACTGGAGTAGTATGCGACATAGGCAGGAAAATACTGTTCCCGCCCGGGATCGAACCGGGGACCTTCTGCGTGTGAAGCAGACGTGACAACCGCTACACTACGGAAACGACGGACACGCTCACTCCATCCTTGTACACTCGAAGGCGCCTCAGCCTTTCTTTGGCCCGCGCATGCACACACCATAGTTCTATTGACAGCCTAAAACCCATCGCTGCCGAGGGCTCAACAAGTCTTCGGGGTGCTCGAGAGGGTGTCTGTCGTAGCATCCCGAACGAGATAGCGGCGTTTCGCGCAGTCGTTATTGCAAGTCACATTAGCAAAAACAATCACCTCCTTAGCAGCAGGCAGTGCGAGCCCAGCTGCAGCTTTACATGAAGATGCCAATAGCGCTGGGAGGCCGCCGACCGCGGGCCACGGCACCTCCGAGAACGGTGCTGCCCATGACCCATTGTGTCGCTACACAGTCTGTCGAAGAACAGCACTGCCGGCAGAGAGCACCTCCCCCATCCCGCCAGCCGCACCAGACTCGAAGAGCACCCTGGACGACTTCGAGGGACGCAGTTTGCTGGAATATTTGGCGCTCGCGCTGTCACAGGGCTCGTTGGTCTAGGGGTATGATTCCTGCTTAGGGTGCAGGAGGTCCCGGGTTCAAATCCCGGACGAGCCCTAGCGTTTTGTGCAAACTGGTCGCACGTCGGTGGCTGAGTCAGCGCAAAAAACTGCCCGTCAATGTAAAGCTAATTTCATATTTGCTCTAAGGAACTGACCCTCTGGTCCGTCGTATGAAGGCGATTACCAAGGTTTCGGTACAGATCGTAGCAAATGCTTGTCGGTTTAAAGTGATGAAAAAGTGTTTCCGCCAGGGATCGAACCGGGAACCTTCTGCGTGTTAGGCTGACGTGATAACCGCTACACCACGGAAACTACTGCTTTCAGGCTTGCTTCACAGACAACTTGTAACAAGGTTGCCATCGTAACTTAAAAATTCAATAAATGCGGCACTTGCATGACGAAGGTACATGCAGCAGATCCACACATGACGTGGCTCACTGGAGTAGTATGCGACATAGGCAGGAAAATACTGTTCCCGCCCGGGATCGAACCGGGGACCTTCTGCGTGTGAAGCAGACGTGACAACCGCTACACTACGGAAACGACGGACACGCTCACTCCATCCTTGTACACTCGAAGGCGCCTCAGCCTTTCTTTGGCCCGCGCATGCACACACCATAGTTCTTTTGACAGCCTAAAACCCATCGCTGCCGAGGGCTCAACAAGTCTTCGGGGTGCTCGAGAGGGTGTCTGTCGTAGCATCCCGAACGAGATAGCGGCGTTTCGCGCAGTCGTTATTGCAAGTCACATTAGCAAAAACAATCACCTCCTTAGCAGCAGGCAGTGCGAGCCCAGCTGCAGCTTTACATGAAGATGCCAATAGCGCTGGGAGGCCGCCGACCGCGGGCCACGGCACCTCCGAGAACGGTGCTGCCCATGACCCATTGTGTCGCTACACAGTCTGTCGAAGAACAGCACTGCCGGCAGAGAGCACCTCCCCCATCCCGCCAGCCGCACCAGACTCGAAGAGCACCCTGGACGACTTCGAGGGACGCAGTTTGCTGGAATATTTGGCGCTCGCGCTGTCACAGGGCTCGTTGGTCTAGGGGTATGATTCCTGCTTAGGGTGCAGGAGGTCCCGGGTTCAAATCCCGGACGAGCCCTAGCGTTTTGTGCAAACTGGTCGCACGTCGGTGGCTGAGTCAGCGCAAAAAACTGCCCGTCAATGTAAAGCTAATTTCATATTTGCTCTAAGGAACTGACCCTCTGGTCCGACGTATGAAGGTGATTACCAAGGTTTCGGTACAGATCGTAGCAAATGCTTGTCGGTTTAAAGTGATGAAAAAGTGTTTCCGCCCGGGATCGAACCGGGGACCTTCTGCGTGTTAGGCAGAAGTGATAACCGCTACACCACGGAAACTACTGCTTTCAGGCTTGCTTCACAGACAACTTGTAACAAGGTTGCCATCGTAACTTAAAAATTCAATAAATGCGGCACTTGCATGACGAAGGTACATGCAGCAGATCCACACATGACGTGGCTCACTGGAGTAGTATGCGACATAGGCAGGAAAATACTGTTCCCGCCCGGGATCGAACCGGGGACCTTCTGCGTGTGAAGCAGACGTGATAACCGCTACACTACGGAAACGACGGACACGCTCACTCCATCCTTGTACACTCGAAGGCGCCTCAGCCTTTCTTTGGCCCGCGCATGCACACACCATAGTTCTTTTGACAGCCTAAAACCCATCGCTGCCGAGGGCTCAACAAGTCTTCGGGGTGCTCGAGAGGGTGTCTGTCGTAGCATCCCGAACGAGATAGCGGCGTTTCGCGCAGTCGTTATTGCAAGTCACATTAGCAAAAACAATCACCTCCTTAGCAGCAGGCAGTGCGAGCCCAGCTGCAGCTTTACATGAAGATGCCAATAGCGCTGGGAGGCCGCCGACCGCGGGCCACGGCACCTCCGAGAACGGTGCTGCCCATGACCCATTGTGTCGCTACACAGTCTGTCGAAGAACAGCACTGCCGGCAGAGAGCACCTCCCCCATCCCGCCAGCCGCACCAGACTCGAAGAGCACCCTGGACGACTTCGAGGGACGCAGTTTGCTGGAATATTTGGCGCTCGCGCTGTCACAGGGCTCGTTGGTCTAGGGGTATGATTCCTGCTTAGGGTGCAGGAGGTCCCGGGTTCAAATCCCGGACGAGCCCTAGCGTTTTGTGCAAACTGGTCGCACGTCGGTGGCTGAGTCAGCGCAAAAAACTGCCCGTCAATGTAAAGCTAATTTCATATTTGCTCTAAGGAACTGACCCTCTGGTCCGACGTATGAAGGTGATTACCAAGGTTTCGGTACAGATCGTAGCAAATGCTTGTCGGTTTAAAGTGATGAAAAAGTGTTTCCGCCCGGGATCGAACCGGGGACCTTCTGCGTGTTAGGCAGACGTGATAACCGCTACACCACGGAAACTACTGCTTTCAGGCTTGCTTCACAGACAACTTGTAACAAGGTTGCCATCGTAACTTAAAAATTCAATAAATGCGGCACTTGCATGACGAAGGTACATGCAGCAGATCCACACATGACGTGGCTCACTGGAGTAGTATGCGACATAGGCAGGAAAATACTGTTCCCGCCCGGGATCGAACCGGGGACCTTCTGCGTGTGAAGCAGACGTGATAACCGCTACACTACGGAAACGACGGACACGCTCACTCCATCCTTGTACACTCGAAGGCGCCTCAGCCTTTCTTTGGCCCGCGCATGCACACACCATAGTTCTATTGACAGCCTAAAACCCATCGCTGCCGAGGGCTCAACAAGTCTTCGGGGTGCTCGAGAGGGTGTCTGTCGTAGCATCCCGAACGAGATAGCGGCGTTTCGCGCAGTCGTTATTGCAAGTCACATTAGCAAAAACAATCACCTCCTTAGCAGCAGGCAGTGCGAGCCCAGCTGCAGCTTTACATGAAGATGCCAATAGCGCTGGGAGGCCGCCGACCGCGGGCCACGGCACCTCCGAGAACGGTGCTGCCCATGACCCATTGTGTCGCTACACAGTCTGTCGAAGAACAGCACTGCCGGCAGAGAGCACCTCCCCCATCCCGCCAGCCGCACCAGACTCGAAGAGCACCCTGGACGACTTCGAGGGACGCAGTTTGCTGGAATATTTGGCGCTCGCGCTGTCACAGGGCTCGTTGGTCTAGGGGTATGATTCCTGCTTAGGGTGCAGGAGGTCCCGGGTTCAAATCCCGGACGAGCCCTAGCGTTTTGTGCAAACTGGTCGCACGTCGGTGGCTGAGTCAGCGCAAAAAACTGCCCGTCAATGTAAAGCTAATTTCATATTTGCTCTAAGGAACTGACACTCTGGTCCGTCGTATGAAGGCGATTACCAAGGTTTCGGTACAGATCGTAGCAAATGCTTGTCGGTTTAAAGTGATGAAAAAGTGTTTCCGCCCGGGATCGAACCGGGAACCTTCTGCGTGTTAGGCTGACGTGATAACCGCTACACCACGGAAACTACTGCTTTCAGGCTTGCTTCACAGACAACTTGTAACAAGGTTGCCATCGTAACTTAAAAATTCAATAAATGCGGCACTTGCATGACGAAGGTACATGCAGCAGATCCACACATGACGTGGCTCACTGGAGTAGTATGCGACATAGGCAGGAAAATACTGTTCCCGCCCGGGATCGAACCGGGGACCTTCTGCGTGTGAAGCAGACGTGACAACCGCTACACTACGGAAACGACGGACACGCTCACTCCATCCTTGTACACTCGAAGGCGCCTCAGCCTTTCTTTGGCCCGCGCATGCACACACCATAGTTCTTTTGACAGCCTAAAACCCATCGCTGCCGAGGGCTCAACAAGTCTTCGGGGTGCTCGAGAGGGTGTCTGTCGTAGCATCCCGAACGAGATAGCGGCGTTTCGCGCAGTCGTTATTGCAAGTCACATTAGCAAAAACAATCACCTCCTTAGCAGCAGGCAGTGCGAGCCCAGCTGCAGCTTTACATGAAGATGCCAATAGCGCTGGGAGGCCGCCGACCGCGGGCCACGGCACCTCCGAGAACGGTGCTGCCCATGACCCATTGTGTCGCTACACAGTCTGTCGAAGAACAGCACTGCCGGCAGAGAGCACCTCCCCCATCCCGCCAGCCGCACCAGACTCGAAGAGCACCCTGGACGACTTCGAGGGACGCAGTTTGCTGGAATATTTGGCGCTCGCGCTGTCACAGGGCTCGTTGGTCTAGGGGTATGATTCCTGCTTAGGGTGCAGGAGGTCCCGGGTTCAAATCCCGGACGAGCCCTAGCGTTTTGTGCAAACTGGTCGCACGTCGGTGGCTGAGTCAGCGCAAAAAACTGCCCGTCAATGTAAAGCTAATTTCATATTTGCTCTAAGGAACTGACACTCTGGTCCGTCGTATGAAGGCGATTACCAAGGTTTCGGTACAGATCGTAGCAAATGCTTGTCGGTTTAAAGTGATGAAAAAGTGTTTCCGCCCGGGATCGAACCGGGAACCTTCTGCGTGTTAGGCTGACGTGATAACCGCTACACCACGGAAACTACTGCTTTCAGGCTTGCTTCACAGACAACTTGTAACAAGGTTGCCATCGTAACTTAAAAATTCAATAAATGCGGCACTTGCATGACGAAGGTACATGCAGCAGATCCACACATGACGTGGCTCACTGGAGTAGTATGCGACATAGGCAGGAAAATACTGTTCCCGCCCGGGATCGAACCGGGGACCTTCTGCGTGTGAAGCAGACGTGACAACCGCTACACTACGGAAACGACGGACACGCTCACTCCATCCTTGTACACTCGAAGGCGCCTCAGCCTTTCTTTGGCCCGCGCATGCACACACCATAGTTCTTTTGACAGCCTAAAACCCATCGCTGCCGAGGGCTCAACAAGTCTTCGGGGTGCTCGAGAGGGTGTCTGTCGTAGCATCCCGAACGAGATAGCGGCGTTTCGCGCAGTCGTTATTGCAAGTCACATTAGCAAAAACAATCACCTCCTTAGCAGCAGGCAGTGCGAGCCCAGCTGCAGCTTTACATGAAGATGCCAATAGCGCTGGGAGGCCGCCGACCGCGGGCCACGGCACCTCCGAGAACGGTGCTGCCCATGACCCATTGTGTCGCTACACAGTCTGTCGAAGAACAGCACTGCCGGCAGAGAGCACCTCCCCCATCCCGCCAGCCGCACCAGACTCGAAGAGCACCCTGGACGACTTCGAGGGACGCAGTTTGCTGGAATATTTGGCGCTCGCGCTGTCACAGGGCTCGTTGGTCTAGGGGTATGATTCCTGCTTAGGGTGCAGGAGGTCCCGGGTTCAAATCCCGGACGAGCCCTAGCGTTTTGTGCAAACTGGTCGCACGTCGGTGGCTGAGTCAGCGCAAAAAACTGCCCGTCAATGTAAAGCTAATTTCATATTTGCTCTAAGGAACTGACACTCTGGTCCGTCGTATGAAGGCGATTACCAAGGTTTCGGTACAGATCGTAGCAAATGCTTGTCGGTTTAAAGTGATGAAAAAGTGTTTCCGCCCGGGATCGAACCGGGAACCTTCTGCGTGTTAGGCTGACGTGATAACCGCTACACCACGGAAACTACTGCTTTCAGGCTTGCTTCACAGACAACTTGTAACAAGGTTGCCATCGTAACTTAAAAATTCAATAAATGCGGCACTTGCATGACGAAGGTACATGCAGCAGATCCACACATGACGTGGCTCACTGGAGTAGTATGCGACATAGGCAGGAAAATACTGTTCCCGCCCGGGATCGAACCGGGGACCTTCTGCGTGTGAAGCAGACGTGACAACCGCTACACTACGGAAACGACGGACACGCTCACTCCATCCTTGTACACTCGAAGGCGCCTCAGCCTTTCTTTGGCCCGCGCATGCACACACCATAGTTCTTTTGACAGCCTAAAACCCATCGCTGCCGAGGGCTCAACAAGTCTTCGGGGTGCTCGAGAGGGTGTCTGTCGTAGCATCCCGAACGAGATAGCGGCGTTTCGCGCAGTCGTTATTGCAAGTCACATTAGCAAAAACAATCACCTCCTTAGCAGCAGGCAGTGCGAGCCCAGCTGCAGCTTTACATGAAGATGCCAATAGCGCTGGGAGGCCGCCGACCGCGGGCCACGGCACCTCCGAGAACGGTGCTGCCCATGACCCATTGTGTCGCTACACAGTCTGTCGAAGAACAGCACTGCCGGCAGAGAGCACCTCCCCCATCCCGCCAGCCGCACCAGACTCGAAGAGCACCCTGGACGACTTCGAGGGACGCAGTTTGCTGGAATATTTGGCGCTCGCGCTGTCACAGGGCTCGTTGGTCTAGGGGTATGATTCCTGCTTAGGGTGCAGGAGGTCCCGGGTTCAAATCCCGGACGAGCCCTAGCGTTTTGTGCAAACTGGTCGCACGTCGGTGGCTGAGTCAGCGCAAAAAACTGCCCGTCAATGTAAAGCTAATTTCATATTTGCTCTAAGGAACTGACCCTCTGGTCCGACGTATGAAGGTGATTACCAAGGTTTCGGTACAGATCGTAGCAAATGCTTGTCGGTTTAAAGTGATGAAAAAGTGTTTCCGCCCGGGATCGAACCGGGGACCTTCTGCGTGTTAGGCAGACGTGATAACCGCTACACCACGGAAACTACTGCTTTCAGGCTTGCTTCACAGACAACTTGTAACAAGGTTGCCATCGTAACTTAAAAATTCAATAAATGCGGCACTTGCATGACGAAGGTACATGCAGCAGATCCACACATGACGTGGCTCACTGGAGTAGTATGCGACATAGGCAGGAAAATACTGTTCCCGCCCGGGATCGAACCGGGGACCTTCTGCGTGTGAAGCAGACGTGATAACCGCTACACTACGGAAACGACGGACACGCTCACTCCATCCTTGTACACTCGAAGGCGCCTCAGCCTTTCTTTGGCCCGCGCATGCACACACCATAGTTCTATTGACAGCCTAAAACCCATCGCTGCCGAGGGCTCAACAAGTCTTCGGGGTGCTCGAGAGGGTGTCTGTCGTAGCATCCCGAACGAGATAGCGGCGTTTCGCGCAGTCGTTATTGCAAGTCACATTAGCAAAAACAATCACCTCCTTAGCAGCAGGCAGTGCGAGCCCAGCTGCAGCTTTACATGAAGATGCCAATAGCGCTGGGAGGCCGCCGACCGCGGGCCACGGCACCTCCGAGAACGGTGCTGCCCATGACCCATTGTGTCGCTACACAGTCTGTCGAAGAACAGCACTGCCGGCAGAGAGCACCTCCCCCATCCCGCCAGCCGCACCAGACTCGAAGAGCACCCTGGACGACTTCGAGGGACGCAGTTTGCTGGAATATTTGGCGCTCGCGCTGTCACAGGGCTCGTTGGTCTAGGGGTATGATTCCTGCTTAGGGTGCAGGAGGTCCCGGGTTCAAATCCCGGACGAGCCCTAGCGTTTTGTGCAAACTGGTCGCACGTCGGTGGCTGAGTCAGCGCAAAAAACTGCCCGTCAATGTAAAGCTAATTTCATATTTGCTCTAAGGAACTGACCCTCTGGTCCGTCGTATGAAGGCGATTACCAAGGTTTCGGTACAGATCGTAGCAAATGCTTGTCGGTTTAAAGTGATGAAAAAGTGTTTCCGCCAGGGATCGAACCGGGAACCTTCTGCGTGTTAGGCTGACGTGATAACCGCTACACCACGGAAACTACTGCTTTCAGGCTTGCTTCACAGACAACTTGTAACAAGGTTGCCATCGTAACTTAAAAATTCAATAAATGCGGCACTTGCATGACGAAGGTACATGCAGCAGATCCACACATGACGTGGCTCACTGGAGTAGTATGCGACATAGGCAGGAAAATACTGTTCCCGCCCGGGATCGAACCGGGGACCTTCTGCGTGTGAAGCAGACGTGACAACCGCTACACTACGGAAACGACGGACACGCTCACTCCATCCTTGTAGACTCGAAGGCGCCTCAGCCTTTCTTTGGCCCGCGCATGCACACACCATAGTTCTTTTGACAGCCTAAAACCCATCGCTGCCGAGGGCTCAACAAGTCTTCGGGGTGCTCGAGAGGGTGTCTGTCGTAGCATCCCGAACGAGATAGCGGCGTTTCGCGCAGTCGTTATTGCAAGTCACATTAGCAAAAACAATCACCTCCTTAGCAGCAGGCAGTGCGAGCCCAGCTGCAGCTTTACATGAAGATGCCAATAGCGCTGGGAGGCCGCCGACCGCGGGCCACGGCACCTCCGAGAACGGTGCTGCCCATGACCCATTGTGTCGCTACACAGTCTGTCGAAGAACAGCACTGCCGGCAGAGAGCACCTCCCCCATCCCGCCAGCCGCACCAGACTCGAAGAGCACCCTGGACGACTTCGAGGGACGCAGTTTGCTGGAATATTTGGCGCTCGCGCTGTCACAGGGCTCGTTGGTCTAGGGGTATGATTCCTGCTTAGGGTGCAGGAGGTCCCGGGTTCAAATCCCGGACGAGCCCTAGCGTTTTGTGCAAACTGGTCGCACGTCGGTGGCTGAGTCAGCGCAAAAAACTGCCCGTCAATGTAAAGCTAATTTCATATTTGCTCTAAGGAACTGACCCTCTGGTCCGACGTATGAAGGTGATTACCAAGGTTTCGGTACAGATCGTAGCAAATGCTTGTCGGTTTAAAGTGATGAAAAAGTGTTTCCGCCCGGGATCGAACCGGGGACCTTCTGCGTGTTAGGCAGACGTGATAACCGCTACACCACGGAAACTACTGCTTTCAGGCTTGCTTCACAGACAACTTGTAACAAGGTTGCCATCGTAACTTAAAAATTCAATAAATGCGGCACTTGCATGACGAAGGTACATGCAGCAGATCCACACATGACGTGGCTCACTGGAGTAGTATGCGACATAGGCAGGAAAATACTGTTCCCGCCCGGGATCGAACCGGGGACCTTCTGCGTGTGAAGCAGACGTGATAACCGCTACACTACGGAAACGACGGACACGCTCACTCCATCCTTGTACACTCGAAGGCGCCTCAGCCTTTCTTTGGCCCGCGCATGCACACACCATAGTTCTTTTGACAGCCTAAAACCCATCGCTGCCGAGGGCTCAACAAGTCTTCGGGGTGCTCGAGAGGGTGTCTGTCGTAGCATCCCGAACGAGATAGCGGCGTTTCGCGCAGTCGTTATTGCAAGTCACATTAGCAAAAACAATCACCTCCTTAGCAGCAGGCAGTGCGAGCCCAGCTGCAGCTTTACATGAAGATGCCAATAGCGCTGGGAGGCCGCCGACCGCGGGCCACGGCACCTCCGAGAACGGTGCTGCCCATGACCCATTGTGTCGCTACACAGTCTGTCGAAGAACAGCACTGCCGGCAGAGAGCACCTCCCCCATCCCGCCAGCCGCACCAGACTCGAAGAGCACCCTGGACGACTTCGAGGGACGCAGTTTGCTGGAATATTTGGCGCTCGCGCTGTCACAGGGCTCGTTGGTCTAGGGGTATGATTCCTGCTTAGGGTGCAGGAGGTCCCGGGTTCAAATCCCGGACGAGCCCTAGCGTTTTGTGCAAACTGGTCGCACGTCGGTGGCTGAGTCAGCGCAAAAAACTGCCCGTCAATGTAAAGCTAATTTCATATTTGCTCTAAGGAACTGACCCTCTGGTCCGACGTATGAAGGTGATTACCAAGGTTTCGGTACAGATCGTAGCAAATGCTTGTCGGTTTAAAGTGATGAAAAAGTGTTTCCGCCCGGGATCGAACCGGGGACCTTCTGCGTGTTAGGCAGAAGTGATAACCGCTACACCACGGAAACTACTGCTTTCAGGCTTGCTTCACAGACAACTTGTAACAAGGTTGCCATCGTAACTTAAAAATTCAATAAATGCGGCACTTGCATGACGAAGGTACATGCAGCAGATCCACACATGACGTGGCTCACTGGAGTAGTATGCGACATAGGCAGGAAAATACTGTTCCCGCCCGGGATCGAACCGGGGACCTTCTGCGTGTGAAGCAGACGTGATAACCGCTACACTACGGAAACGACGGACACGCTCACTCCATCCTTGTACACTCGAAGGCGCCTCAGCCTTTCTTTGGCCCGCGCATGCACACACCATAGTTCTTTTGACAGCCTAAAACCCATCGCTGCCGAGGGCTCAACAAGTCTTCGGGGTGCTCGAGAGGGTGTCTGTCGTAGCATCCCGAACGAGATAGCGGCGTTTCGCGCAGTCGTTATTGCAAGTCACATTAGCAAAAACAATCACCTCCTTAGCAGCAGGCAGTGCGAGCCCAGCTGCAGCTTTACATGAAGATGCCAATAGCGCTGGGAGGCCGCCGACCGCGGGCCACGGCACCTCCGAGAACGGTGCTGCCCATGACCCATTGTGTCGCTACACAGTCTGTCGAAGAACAGCACTGCCGGCAGAGAGCACCTCCCCCATCCCGCCAGCCGCACCAGACTCGAAGAGCACCCTGGACGACTTCGAGGGACGCAGTTTGCTGGAATATTTGGCGCTCGCGCTGTCACAGGGCTCGTTGGTCTAGGGGTATGATTCCTGCTTAGGGTGCAGGAGGTCCCGGGTTCAAATCCCGGACGAGCCCTAGCGTTTTGTGCAAACTGGTCGCACGCCGGTGGCTGAGTCAGCGCAAAAAACTGCCCGTCAATGTAAAGCTAATTTCATATTTGCTCTAAGGAACTGACCCTCTGGTCCGACGTATGAAGGTGATTACCAAGGTTTCGGTACAGATCGTAGCAAATGCTTGTCGGTTTAAAGTGATGAAAAAGTGTTTCCGCCCGGGATCGAACCGGGGACCTTCTGCGTGTTAGGCAGAAGTGATAACCGCTACACCACGGAAACTACTGCTTTCAGGCTTGCTTCACAGACAACTTGTAACAAGGTTGCCATCGTAACTTAAAAATTCAATAAATGCGGCACTTGCATGACGAAGGTACATGCAGCAGATCCACACATGACGTGGCTCACTGCAGTAGTATGCGACATAGGCAGGAAAATACTGTTCCCGCCCGGGATCGAACCGGGGACCTTCTGCGTGTGAAGCAGACGTGATAACCGCTACACTACGGAAACGACGGACACGCTCACTCCATCCTTGTACACTCGAAGGCGCCTCAGCCTTTCTTTGGCCCGCGCATGCACACACCATAGTTCTTTTGACAGCCTAAAACCCATCGCTGCCGAGGGCTCAACAAGTCTTCGGGGTGCTCGAGAGGGTGTCTGTCGTAGCATCCCGAACGAGATAGCGGCGTTTCGCGCAGTCGTTATTGCAAGTCACATTAGCAAAAACAATCACCTCCTTAGCAGCAGGCAGTGCGAGCCCAGCTGCAGCTTTACATGAAGATGCCAATAGCGCTGGGAGGCCGCCGACCGCGGGCCACGGCACCTCCGAGAACGGTGCTGCCCATGACCCATTGTGTCGCTACACAGTCTGTCGAAGAACAGCACTGCCGGCAGAGAGCACCTCCCCCATCCCGCCAGCCGCACCAGACTCGAAGAGCACCCTGGACGACTTCGAGGGACGCAGTTTGCTGGAATATTTGGCGCTCGCGCTGTCACAGGGCTCGTTGGTCTAGGGGTATGATTCCTGCTTAGGGTGCAGGAGGTCCCGGGTTCAAATCCCGGACGAGCCCTAGCGTTTTGTGCAAACTGGTCGCACGTCGGTGGCTGAGTCAGCGCAAAAAACTGCCCGTCAATGTAAAGCTAATTTCATATATGCTCTAAGGAACTGACCCTCTGGTCCGACGTATGAAGGTGATTACCAAGGTTTCGGTACAGATCGTAGCAAATGCTTGTCGGTTTAAAGTGATGAAAAAGTGTTTCCGCCCGGGATCGAACCGGGGACCTTCTGCGTGTTAGGCAGACGTGATAACCGCTACACCACGGAAACTACTGCTTTCAGGCTTGCTTCACAGACAACTTGTAACAAGGTTGCCATCGTAACTTAAAAATTCAATAAATGCGGCACTTGCATGACGAAGGTACATGCAGCAGATCCACACATGACGTGGCTCACTGGAGTAGTATGCGACATAGGCAGGAAAATACTGTTCCCGCCCGGGATCGAACCGGGGACCTTCTGCGTGTGAAGCAGACGTGATAACCGCTACACTACGGAAACGACGGACACGCTCACTCCATCCTTGTACACTCGAAGGCGCCTCAGCCTTTCTTTGGCCCGCGCATGCACACACCATAGTTCTATTGACAGCCTAAAACCCATCGCTGCCGAGGGCTCAACAAGTCTTCGGGGTGCTCGAGAGGGTGTCTGTCGTAGCATCCCGAACGAGATAGCGGCGTTTCGCGCAGTCGTTATTGCAAGTCACATTAGCAAAAACAATCACCTCCTTAGCAGCAGGCAGTGCGAGCCCAGCCGCACCAGACTCGAAGAGCACCCTGGACGACTTCGAGGGACGCAGTTTGCTGGAATATTTGGCGCTCGCGCTGTCACAGGGCTCGTTGGTCTAGGGGTATGATTCCTGCTTAGGGTGCAGGAGGTCCCGGGTTCAAATCCCGGACGAGCCCTAGCGTTTTGTGCAAACTGGTCGCACGTCGGTGGCTGAGTCAGCGCAAAAAACTGCCCGTCAATGTAAAGCTAATTTCATATATGCTCTAAGGAACTGACCCTCTGGTCCGACGTATGAAGGTGATTACCAAGGTTTCGGTACAGATCGTAGCAAATGCTTGTCGGTTTAAAGTGATGAAAAAGTGTTTCCGCCCGGGATCGAACCGGGGACCTTCTGCGTGTTAGGCAGACGTGATAACCGCTACACCACGGAAACTACTGCTTTCAGGCTTGCTTCACAGACAACTTGTAACAAGGTTGCCATCGTAACTTAAAAATTCAATAAATGCGGCACTTGCATGACGAAGGTACATGCAGCAGATCCACACATGACGTGGCTCACTGGAGTAGTATGCGACATAGGCAGGAAAATACTGTTCCCGCCCGGGATCGAACCGGGGACCTTCTGCGTGTGAAGCAGACGTGATAACCGCTACACTACGGAAACGACGGACACGCTCACTCCATCCTTGTACACTCGAAGGCGCCTCAGCCTTTCTTTGGCCCGCGCATGCACACACCATAGTTCTATTGACAGCCTAAAACCCATCGCTGCCGAGGGCTCAACAAGTCTTCGGGGTGCTCGAGAGGGTGTCTGTCGTAGCATCCCGAACGAGATAGCGGCGTTTCGCGCAGTCGTTATTGCAAGTCACATTAGCAAAAACAATCACCTCCTTAGCAGCAGGCAGTGCGAGCCCAGCTGCAGCTTTACATGAAGATGCCAATAGCGCTGGGAGGCCGCCGACCGCGGGCCACGGCACCTCCGAGAACGGTGCTGCCCATGACCCATTGTGTCGCTACACAGTCTGTCGAAGAACAGCACTGCCGGCAGAGAGCACCTCCCCCATCCCGCCAGCCGCACCAGACTCGAAGAGCACCCTGGACGACTTCGAGGGACGCAGTTTGCTGGAATATTTGGCGCTCGCGCTGTCACAGGGCTCGTTGGTCTAGGGGTATGATTCCTGCTTAGGGTGCAGGAGGTCCCGGGTTCAAATCCCGGACGAGCCCTAGCGTTTTGTGCAAACTGGTCGCACGTCGGTGGCTGAGTCAGCGCAAAAAACTGCCCGTCAATGTAAAGCTAATTTCATATTTGCTCTAAGGAACTGACCCTCTGGTCCGTCGTATGAAGGCGATTACCAAGGTTTCGGTACAGATCGTAGCAAATGCTTGTCGGTTTAAAGTGATGAAAAAGTGTTCCCGCCAGGGATCGAACCGGGAACCTTCTGCGTGTTAGGCTGACGTGATAACCGCTACACCACGGAAACTACTGCTTTCAGGCTTGCTTCACAGACAACTTGTAACAAGGTTGCCATCGTAACTTAAAAATTCAATAAATGCGGCACTTGCATGACGAAGGTACATGCAGCAGATCCACACATGACGTGGCTCACTGGAGTAGTATGCGACATAGGCAGGAAAATACTGTTCCCGCCCGGGATCGAACCGGGGACCTTCTGCGTGTGAAGCAGACGTGACAACCGCTACACTACGGAAACGACGGACACGCTCACTCCATCCTTGTACACTCGAAGGCGCCTCAGCCTTTCTTTGGCCCGCGCATGCACACACCATAGTTCTTTTGACAGCCTAAAACCCATCGCTGCCGAGGGCTCAACAAGTCTTCGGGGTGCTCGAGACGGTGTCTGTCGTAGCATCCCGAACGAGATAGCGGCGTTTCGCGCAGTCGTTATTGCAAGTCACATTAGCAAAAACAATCACCTCCTTAGCAGCAGGCAGTGCGAGCCCAGCTGCAGCTTTACATGAAGATGCCAATAGCGCTGGGAGGCCGCCGACCGCGGGCCACGGCACCTCCGAGAACGGTGCTGCCCATGACCCATTGTGTCGCTACACAGTCTGTCGAAGAACAGCACTGCCGGCAGAGAGCACCTCCCCCATCCCGCCAGCCGCACCAGACTCGAAGAGCACCCTGGACGACTTCGAGGGACGCAGTTTGCTGGAATATTTGGCGCTCGCGCTGTCACAGGGCTCGTTGGTCTAGGGGTATGATTCCTGCTTAGGGTGCAGGAGGTCCCGGGTTCAAATCCCGGACGAGCCCTAGCGTTTTGTGCAAACTGGTCGCACGTCGGTGGCTGAGTCAGCGCAAAAAACTGCCCGTCAATGTAAAGCTAATTTCATATTTGCTCTAAGGAACTGACCCTCTGGTCCGACGTATGAAGGTGATTACCAAGGTTTCGGTACAGATCGTAGCAAATGCTTGTCGGTTTAAAGTGATGAAAAAGTGTTTCCGCCCGGGATCGAACCGGGGACCTTCTGCGTGTTAGGCAGACGTGATAACCGCTACACCACGGAAACTACTGCTTTCAGGCTTGCTTCACAGACAACTTGTAACAAGGTTGCCATCGTAACTTAAAAATTCAATAAATGCGGCACTTGCATGACGAAGGTACATGCAGCAGATCCACACATGACGTGGCTCACTGGAGTAGTATGCGACATAGGCAGGAAAATACTGTTCCCGCCCGGGATCGAACCGGGGACCTTCTGCGTGTGAAGCAGACGTGATAACCGCTACACTACGGAAACGACGGACACGCTTACTCCATCCTTGTACACTCGAAGGCGCCTCAGCCTTTCTTTGGCCCGCGCATGCACACACCATAGTTCTTTTGACAGCCTAAAACCCATCGCTGCCGAGGGCTCAACAAGTCTTCGGGGTGCTCGAGAGGGTGTCTGTCGTAGCATCCCGAACGAGATAGCGGCGTTTCGCGCAGTCGTTATTGCAAGTCACATTAGCAAAAACAATCACCTCCTTAGCAGCAGGCAGTGCGAGCCCAGCTGCAGCTTTACATGAAGATGCCAATAGCGCTGGGAGGCCGCCGACCGCGGGCCACGGCACCTCCGAGAACGGTGCTGCCCATGACCCATTGTGTCGCTACACAGTCTGTCGAAGAACAGCACTGCCGGCAGAGAGCACCTCCCCCATCCCGCCAGCCGCACCAGACTCGAAGAGCACCCTGGACGACTTCGAGGGACGCAGTTTGCTGGAATATTTGGCGCTCGCGCTGTCACAGGGCTCGTTGGTCTAGGGGTATGATTCCTGCTTAGGGTGCAGGAGGTCCCGGGTTCAAATCCCGGACGAGCCCTAGCGTTTTGTGCAAACTGGTCGCACGTCGGTGGCTGAGTCAGCGCAAAAAACTGCCCGTCAATGTAAAGCTAATTTCATATTTGCTCTAAGGAACTGACCCTCTGGTCCGACGTATGAAGGTGATTACCAAGGTTTCGGTACAGATCGTAGCAAATGCTTGTCGGTTTAAAGTGATGAAAAAGTGTTTCCGCCCGGGATCGAACCGGGGACCTTCTGCGTGTTAGGCAGACGTGATAACCGCTACACCACGGAAACTACTGCTTTCAGGCTTGCTTCACAGACAACTTGTAACAAGGTTGCCATCGTAACTTAAAAATTCAATAAATGCGGCACTTGCATGACGAAGGTACATGCAGCAGATCCACACATGACGTGGCTCACTGGAGTAGTATGCGACATAGGCAGGAAAATACTGTTCCCGCCCGGGGTCGAACCGGGGACCTTCTGCGTGTGAAGCAGACGTGACAACCGCTACACTACGGAAACGACGGACACGCTCACTCCATCCTTGTACACTCGAAGGCGCCTCAGCCTTTCTTTGGCCCGCGCATGCACACACCATAGTTCTTTTGACAGCCTAAAACCCATCGCTGCCGAGGGCTCAACAAGTCTTCGGGGTGCTCGAGAGGGTGTCTGTCGTAGCATCCCGAACGAGATAGCGGCGTTTCGCGCAGTCGTTATTGCAAGTCACATTAGCAAAAACAATCACCTCCTTAGCAGCAGGCAGTGCGAGCCCAGCTGCAGCTTTACATGAAGATGCCAATAGCGCTGGGAGGCCGCCGACCGCGGGCCACGGCACCTCCGAGAACGGTGCTGCCCATGACCCATTGTGTCGCTACACAGTCTGTCGAAGAACAGCACTGCCGGCAGAGAGCACCTCCCCCATCCCGCCAGCCGCACCAGACTCGAAGAGCACCCTGGACGACTTCGAGGGACGCAGTTTGCTGGAATATTTGGCGCTCGCGCTGTCACAGGGCTCGTTGGTCTAGGGGTATGATTCCTGCTTAGGGTGCAGGAGGTCCCGGGTTCAAATCCCGGACGAGCCCTAGCGTTTTGTGCAAACTGGTCGCACGTCGGTGGCTGAGTTAGCGCAAAAAACTGCCCGTCAATGTAAAGCTAATTTCATATTTGCTCTAAGGAACTGACCCTCTGGTCCGACGTATGAAGGTGATTACCAAGGTTTCGGTACAGATCGTAGCAAATGCTTGTCGGTTTAAAGTGATGAAAAAGTGTTTCCGCCCGGGATCGAACCGGGGACCTTCTGCGTGTTAGGCAGAAGTGATAACCGCTACACCACGGAAACTACTGCTTTCAGGCTTGCTTCACAGACAACTTGTAACAAGGTTGCCATCGTAACTTAAAAATTCAATAAATGCGGCACTTGCATGACGAAGGTACATGCAGCAGATCCACACATGACGTGGCTCACTGGAGTAGTATGCGACATAGGCAGGAAAATACTGTTCCCGCCCGGGATCGAACCGGGGACCTTCTGCGTGTGAAGCAGACGTGATAACCGCTACACTACGGAAACGACGGACACGCTCACTCCATCCTTGTACACTCGAAGGCGCCTCAGCCTTTCTTTGGCCCGCGCATGCACACACCATAGTTCTTTTGACAGCCTAAAACCCATCGCTGCCGAGGGCTCAACAAGTCTTCGGGGTGCTCGAGAGGGTGTCTGTCGTAGCATCCCGAACGAGATAGCGGCGTTTCGCGCAGTCGTTATTGCAAGTCACATTAGCAAAAACAATCACCTCCTTAGCAGCAGGCAGTGCGAGCCCAGCTGCAGCTTTACATGAAGATGCCAATAGCGCTGGGAGGCCGCCGACCGCGGGCCACGGCACCTCCGAGAACGGTGCTGCCCATGACCCATTGTGTCGCTACACAGTCTGTCGAAGAACAGCACTGCCGGCAGAGAGCACCTCCCCCATCCCGCCAGCCGCACCAGACTCGAAGAGCACCCTGGACGACTTCGAGGGACGCAGTTTGCTGGAATATTTGGCGCTCGCGCTGTCACAGGGCTCGTTGGTCTAGGGGTATGATTCCTGCTTAGGGTGCAGGAGGTCCCGGGTTCAAATCCCGGACGAGCCCTAGCGTTTTGTGCAAACTGGTCGCACGTCGGTGGCTGAGTCAGCGCAAAAAACTGCCCGTCAATGTAAAGCTAATTTCATATTTGCTCTAAGGAACTGACCCTCTGGTCCGACGTATGAAGGTGATTACCAAGGTTTCGGTACAGATCGTAGCAAATGCTTGTCGGTTTAAAGTGATGAAAAAGTGTTTCCGCCCGGGATCGAACCGGGGACCTTCTGCGTGTTAGGCAGACGTGATAACCGCTACACCACGGAAACTACTGCTTTCAGGCTTGCTTCACAGACAACTTGTAACAAGGTTGCCATCGTAACTTAAAAATTCAATAAATGCGGCACTTGCATGACGAAGGTACATGCAGCAGATCCACACATGACGTGGCTCACTGGAGTAGTATGCGACATAGGCAGGAAAATACTGTTCCCGCCCGGGATCGAACCGGGGACCTTCTGCGTGTGAAGCACACGTGACAACCGCTACACTACGGAAACGACGGACACGCTCACTCCATCCTTGTACACTCGAAGGCGCCTCAGCCTTTCTTTGGCCCGCGCATGCACACACCATAGTTCTTTTGACAGCCTAAAACCCATCGCTGCCGAGGGCTCAACAAGTCTTCGGGGTGCTCGAGAGGGTGTCTGTCGTAGCATCCCGAACGAGATAGCGGCGTTTCGCGCAGTCGTTATTGCAAGTCACATTAGCAAAAACAATCACCTCCTTAGCAGCAGGCAGTGCGAGCCCAGCTGCAGCTTTACATGAAGATGCCAATAGCGCTGGGAGGCCGCCGACCGCGGGCCACGGCACCTCCGAGAACGGTGCTGCCCATGACCCATTGTGTCGCTACACAGTCTGTCGAAGAACAGCACTGCCGGCAGAGAGCACCTCCCCCATCCCGCCAGCCGCACCAGACTCGAAGAGCACCCTGGACGACTTCGAGGGACGCAGTTTGCTGGAATATTTGGCGCTCGCGCTGTCACAGGGCTCGTTGGTCTAGGGGTATGATTCCTGCTTAGGGTGCAGGAGGTCCCGGGTTCAAATCCCGGACGAGCCCTAGCGTTTTGTGCAAACTGGTCGCACGTCGGTGGCTGAGTCAGCGCAAAAAACTGCCCGTCAATGTAAAGCTAATTTCATATTTGCTCTAAGGAACTGACCCTCTGGTCCGACGTATGAAGGTGATTACCAAGGTTTCGGTACAGATCGTAGCAAATGCTTGTCGGTTTAAAGTGATGAAAAAGTGTTTCCGCCCGGGATCGAACCGGGGACCTTCTGCGTGTTAGGCAGACGTGATAACCGCTACACCACGGAAACTACTGCTTTCAGGCTTGCTTCACAGACAACTTGTAACAAGGTTGCCATCGTAACTTAAAAATTCAATAAATGCGGCACTTGCATGACGAAGGTACATGCAGCAGATCCACACATGACGTGGCTCACTGGAGTAGTATGCGACATAGGCAGGAAAATACTGTTCCCGCCCGGGATCGAACCGGGGACCTTCTGCGTGTGAAGCAGACGTGATAACCGCTACACTACGGAAACGACGGACACGCTCACTCCATCCTTGTACACTCGAAGGCGCCTCAGCCTTTCTTTGGCCCGCGCATGCACACACCATAGTTCTATTGACAGCCTAAAACCCATCGCTGCCGAGGGCTCAACAAGTCTTCGGGGTGCTCGAGAGGGTGTCTGTCGTAGCATCCCGAACGAGATAGCGGCGTTTCGCGCAGTCGTTATTGCAAGTCACATTAGCAAAAACAATCACCTCCTTAGCAGCAGGCAGTGCGAGCCCAGCTGCAGCTTTACATGAAGATGCCAATAGCGCTGGGAGGCCGCCGACCGCGGGCCACGGCACCTCCGAGAACGGTGCTGCCCATGACCCATTGTGTCGCTACACAGTCTGTCGAAGAACAGCACTGCCGGCAGAGAGCACCTCCCCCATCCCGCCAGCCGCACCAGACTCGAAGAGCACCCTGGACGACTTCGAGGGACGCAGTTTGCTGGAATATTTGGCGCTCGCGCTGTCACAGGGCTCGTTGGTCTAGGGGTATGATTCCTGCTTAGGGTGCAGGAGGTCCCGGGTTCAAATCCCGGACGAGCCCTAGCGTTTTGTGCAAACTGGTCGCACGTCGGTGGCTGAGTCAGCGCAAAAAACTGCCCGTCAATGTAAAGCTAATTTCATATTTGCTCTAAGGAACTGACCCTCTGGTCCGTCGTATGAAGGCGATTACCAAGGTTTCGGTACAGATCGTAGCAAATGCTTGTCGGTTTAAAGTGATGAAAAAGTGTTTCCGCCAGGGATCGAACCGGGAACCTTCTGCGTGTTAGGCTGACGTGATAACCGCTACACCACGGAAACTACTGCTTTCAGGCTTGCTTCACAGACAACTTGTAACAAGGTTGCCATCGTAACTTAAAAATTCAATAAATGCGGCACTTGCATGACGAAGGTACATGCAGCAGATCCACACATGACGTGGCTCACTGGAGTAGTATGCGACATAGGCAGGAAAATACTGTTCCCGCCCGGGATCGAACCGGGGACCTTCTGCGTGTGAAGCAGACGTGATAACCGCTACACTACGGAAACGACGGACACGCTTACTCCATCCTTGTACACTCGAAGGCGCCTCAGCCTTTCTTTGGCCCGCGCATGCACACACCATAGTTCTTTTGACAGCCTAAAACCCATCGCTGCCGAGGGCTCAACAAGTCTTCGGGGTGCTCGAGAGGGTGTCTGTCGTAGCATCCCGAACGAGATAGCGGCGTTTCGCGCAGTCGTTATTGCAAGTCACATTAGCAAAAACAATCACCTCCTTAGCAGCAGGCAGTGCGAGCCCAGCTGCAGCTTTACATGAAGATGCCAATAGCGCTGGGAGGCCGCCGACCGCGGGCCACGGCACCTCCGAGAACGGTGCTGCCCATGACCCATTGTGTCGCTACACAGTCTGTCGAAGAACAGCACTGCCGGCAGAGAGCACCTCCCCCATCCCGCCAGCCGCACCAGACTCGAAGAGCACCCTGGACGACTTCGAGGGACGCAGTTTGCTGGAATATTTGGCGCTCGCGCTGTCACAGGGCTCGTTGGTCTAGGGGTATGATTCCTGCTTAGGGTGCAGGAGGTCCCGGGTTCAAATCCCGGACGAGCCCTAGCGTTTTGTGCAAACTGGTCGCACGTCGGTGGCTGAGTCAGCGCAAAAAACTGCCCGTCAATGTAAAGCTAATTTCATATTTGCTCTAAGGAACTGACCCTCTGGTCCGTCGTATGAAGGCGATTACCAAGGTTTCGGTACAGATCGTAGCAAATGCTTGTCGGTTTAAAGTGATGAAAAAGTGTTTCCGCCAGGGATCGAACCGGGAACCTTCTGCGTGTTAGGCTGACGTGATAACCGCTACACCACGGAAACTACTGCTTTCAGGCTTGCTTCACAGACAACTTGTAACAAGGTTGCCATCGTAACTTAAAAATTCAATAAATGCGGCACTTGCATGACGAAGGTACATGCAGCAGATCCACACATGACGTGGCTCACTGGAGTAGTATGCGACATAGGCAGGAAAATACTGTTCCCGCCCGGGATCGAACCGGGGACCTTCTGCGTGTGAAGCAGACGTGATAACCGCTACACTACGGAAACGACGGACACGCTCACTCCATCCTTGTACACTCGAAGGCGCCTCAGCCTTTCTTTGGCCCGCGCATGCACACACCATAGTTCTTTTGACAGCCTAAAACCCATCGCTGCCGAGGGCTCAACAAGTCTTCGGGGTGCTCGAGAGGGTGTCTGTCGTAGCATCCCGAACGAGATAGCGGCGTTTCGCGCAGTCGTTATTGCAAGTCACATTAGCAAAAACAATCACCTCCTTAGCAGCAGGCAGTGCGAGCCCAGCTGCAGCTTTACATGAAGATGCCAATAGCGCTGGGAGGCCGCCGACCGCGGGCCACGGCACCTCCGAGAACGGTGCTGCCCATGACCCATTGTGTCGCTACACAGTCTGTCGAAGAACAGCACTGCCGGCAGAGAGCACCTCCCCCATCCCGCCAGCCGCACCAGACTCGAAGAGCACCCTGGACGACTTCGAGGGACGCAGTTTGCTGGAATATTTGGCGCTCGCGCTGTCACAGGGCTCGTTGGTCTAGGGGTATGATTCCTGCTTAGGGTGCAGGAGGTCCCGGGTTCAAATCCCGGACGAGCCCTAGCGTTTTGTGCAAACTGGTCGCACGTCGGTGGCTGAGTCAGCGCAAAAAACTGCCCGTCAATGTAAAGCTAATTTCATATTTGCTCTAAGGAACTGACCCTCTGGTCCGACGTATGAAGGTGATTACCAAGGTTTCGGTACAGATCGTAGCAAATGCTTGTCGGTTTAAAGTGATGAAAAAGTGTTTCCGCCCGGGATCGAACCGGGGACCTTCTGCGTGTTAGGCAGACGTGATAACCGCTACACCACGGAAACTACTGCTTTCAGGCTTGCTTCACAGACAACTTGTAACAAGGTTGCCATCGTAACTTAAAAATTCAATAAATGCGGCACTTGCATGACGAAGGTACATGCAGCAGATCCACACATGACGTGGCTCACTGGAGTAGTATGCGACATAGGCAGGAAAATACTGTTCCCGCCCGGGATCGAACCGGGGACCTTCTGCGTGTGAAGCACACGTGACAACCGCTACACTACGGAAACGACGGACACGCTCACTCCATCCTTGTACACTCGAAGGCGCCTCAGCCTTTCTTTGGCCCGCGCATGCACACACCATAGTTCTTTTGACAGCCTAAAACCCATCGCTGCCGAGGGCTCAACAAGTCTTCGGGGTGCTCGAGAGGGTGTCTGTCGTAGCATCCCGAACGAGATAGCGGCGTTTCGCGCAGTCGTTATTGCAAGTCACATTAGCAAAAACAATCACCTCCTTAGCAGCAGGCAGTGCGAGCCCAGCTGCAGCTTTACATGAAGATGCCAATAGCGCTGGGAGGCCGCCGACCGCGGGCCACGGCACCTCCGAGAACGGTGCTGCCCATGACCCATTGTGTCGCTACACAGTCTGTCGAAGAACAGCACTGCCGGCAGAGAGCACCTCCCCCATCCCGCCAGCCGCACCAGACTCGAAGAGCACCCTGGACGACTTCGAGGGACGCAGTTTGCTGGAATATTTGGCGCTCGCGCTGTCACAGGGCTCGTTGGTCTAGGGGTATGATTCCTGCTTAGGGTGCAGGAGGTCCCGGGTTCAAATCCCGGACGAGCCCTAGCGTTTTGTGCAAACTGGTCGCACGTCGGTGGCTGAGTCAGCGCAAAAAACTGCCCGTCAATGTAAAGCTAATTTCATATTTGCTCTAAGGAACTGACCCTCTGGTCCGACGTATGAAGGTGATTACCAAGGTTTCGGTACAGATCGTAGCAAATGCTTGTCGGTTTAAAGTGATGAAAAAGTGTTTCCGCCCGGGATCGAACCGGGGACCTTCTGCGTGTTAGGCAGACGTGATAACCGCTACACGACGGAAACTACTGCTTTCAGGCTTGCTTCACAGACAACTTGTAACAAGGTTGCCATCGTAACTTAAAAATTCAATAAATGCGGCACTTGCATGAAGAAGGTACATGCAGCAGATCCACACATGACGTGGCTCACTGGAGTAGTATGCGACATAGGCAGGAAAATACTGTTCCCGCCCGGGATCGAACCGGGGACCTTCTGCGTGTGAAGCAGACGTGATAACCGCTACACTACGGAAACGACGGACACGCTCACTCCATCCTTGTACACTCGAAGGCGCCTCAGCCTTTCTTTGGCCCGCGCATGCACACACCATAGTTCTTTTGACAGCCTAAAACCCATCGCTGCCGAGGGCTCAACAAGTCTTCGGGGTGCTCGAGAGGGTGTCTGTCGTAGCATCCCGAACGAGATAGCGGCGTTTCGCGCAGTCGTTATTGCAAGTCACATTAGCAAAAACAATCACCTCCTTAGCAGCAGGCAGTGCGAGCCCAGCTGCAGCTTTACATGAAGATGCCAATAGCGCTGGGAGGCCGCCGACCGCGGGCCACGGCACCTCCGAGAACGGTGCTGCCCATGACCCATTGTGTCGCTACACAGTCTGTCGAAGAACAGCACTGCCGGCAGAGAGCACCTCCCCCATCCCGCCAGCCGCACCAGACTCGAAGAGCACCCTGGACGACTTCGAGGGACGCAGTTTGCTGGAATATTTGGCGCTCGCGCTGTCACAGGGCTCGTTGGTCTAGGGGTATGATTCCTGCTTAGGGTGCAGGAGGTCCCGGGTTCAAATCCCGGACGAGCCCTAGCGTTTTGTGCAAACTGGTCGCACGTCGGTGGCTGAGTCAGCGCAAAAAACTGCCCGTCAATGTAAAGCTAATTTCATATTTGCTCTAAGGAACTGACCCTCTGGTCCGACGTATGAAGGTGATTACCAAGGTTTCGGTACAGATCGTAGCAAATGCTTGTCGGTTTAAAGTGATGAAAAAGTGTTTCCGCCCGGGATCGAACCGGGGACCTTCTGCGTGTTAGGCAGACGTGATAACCGCTACACCACGGAAACTACTGCTTTCAGGCTTGCTTCACAGACAACTTGTAACAAGGTTGCCATCGTAACTTAAAAATTCAATAAATGCGGCACTTGCATGACGAAGGTACATGCAGCAGATCCACACATGACGTGGCTCACTGGAGTAGTATGCGACATAGGCAGGAAAATACTGTTCCCGCCCGGGATCGAACCGGGGACCTTCTGCGTGTGAAGCAGACGTGATAACCGCTACACTACGGAAACGACGGACACGCTCACTCCATCCTTGTACACTCGAAGGCGCCTCAGCCTTTCTTTGGCCCGCGCATGCACACACCATAGTTCTTTTGACAGCCTAAAACCCATCGCTGCCGAGGGCTCAACAAGTCTTCGGGGTGCTCGAGAGGGTGTCTGTCGTAGCATCCCGAACGAGATAGCGGCGTTTCGCGCAGTCGTTATTGCAAGTCACATTAGCAAAAACAATCACCTCCTTAGCAGCAGGCAGTGCGAGCCCAGCTGCAGCTTTACATGAAGATGCCAATAGCGCTGGGAGGCCGCCGACCGCGGGCCACGGCACCTCCGAGAACGGTGCTGCCCATGACCCATTGTGTCGCTACACAGTCTGTCGAAGAACAGCACTGCCGGCAGAGAGCACCTCCCCCATCCCGCCAGCCGCACCAGACTCGAAGAGCACCCTGGACGACTTCGAGGGACGCAGTTTGCTGGAATATTTGGCGCTCGCGCTGTCACAGGGCTCGTTGGTCTAGGGGTATGATTCCTGCTTAGGGTGCAGGAGGTCCCGGGTTCAAATCCCGGACGAGCCCTAGCGTTTTGTGCAAACTGGTCGCACGTCGGTGGCTGAGTCAGCGCAAAAAACTGCCCGTCAATGTAAAGCTAATTTCATATTTGCTCTAAGGAACTGACCCTCTGGTCCGACGTATGAAGGTGATTACCAAGGTTTCGGTACAGATCGTAGCAAATGCTTGTCGGTTTAAAGTGATGAAAAAGTGTTTCCGCCCGGGATCGAACCGGGGACCTTCTGCGTGTTAGGCAGACGTGATAACCGCTACACCACGGAAACTACTGCTTTCAGGCTTGCTTCACAGACAACTTGTAACAAGGTTGCCATCGTAACTTAAAAATTCAATAAATGCGGCACTTGCATGACGAAGGTACATGCAGCAGATCCACACATGACGTGGCTCACTGGAGTAGTATGCGACATAGGCAGGAAAATACTGTTCCCGCCCGGGATCGAACCGGGGACCTTCTGCGTGTGAAGCAGACGTGATAACCGCTACACTACGGAAACGACGGACACGCTCACTCCATCCTTGTACACTCGAAGGCGCCTCAGCCTTTCTTTGGCCCGCGCATGCACACACCATAGTTCTTTTGACAGCCTAAAACCCATCGCTGCCGAGGGCTCAACAAGTCTTCGGGGTGCTCGAGAGGGTGTCTGTCGTAGCATCCCGAACGAGATAGCGGCGTTTCGCGCAGTCGTTATTGCAAGTCACATTAGCAAAAACAATCACCTCCTTAGCAGCAGGCAGTGCGAGCCCAGCTGCAGCTTTACATGAAGATGCCAATAGCGCTGGGAGGCCGCCGACCGCGGGCCACGGCACCTCCGAGAACGGTGCTGCCCATGACCCATTGTGTCGCTACACAGTCTGTCGAAGAACAGCACTGCCGGCAGAGAGCACCTCCCCCATCCCGCCAGCCGCACCAGACTCGAAGAGCACCCTGGACGACTTCGAGGGACGCAGTTTGCTGGAATATTTGGCGCTCGCGCTGTCACAGGGCTCGTTGGTCTAGGGGTATGATTCCTGCTTAGGGTGCAGGAGGTCCCGGGTTCAAATCCCGGACGAGCCCTAGCGTTTTGTGCAAACTGGTCGCACGTCGGTGGCTGAGTCAGCGCAAAAAACTGCCCGTCAATGTAAAGCTAATTTCATATTTGCTCTAAGGAACTGACCCTCTGGTCCGACGTATGAAGGTGATTACCAAGGTTTCGGTACAGATCGTAGCAAATGCTTGTCGGTTTAAAGTGATGAAAAAGTGTTTCCGCCCGGGATCGAACCGGGGACCTTCTGCGTGTTAGGCAGAAGTGATAACCGCTACACCACGGAAACTACTGCTTTCAGGCTTGCTTCACAGACAACTTGTAACAAGGTTGCCATCGTAACTTAAAAATTCAATAAATGCGGCACTTGCATGACGAAGGTACATGCAGCAGATCCACACATGACGTGGCTCACTGGAGTAGTATGCGACATAGGCAGGAAAATACTGTTCCCGCCCGGGATCGAACCGGGGACCTTCTGCGTGTGAAGCAGACGTGATAACCGCTACACTACGGAAACGACGGACACGCTCACTCCATCCTTGTACACTCGAAGGCGCCTCAGCCTTTCTTTGGCCCGCGCATGCACACACCATAGTTCTTTTGACAGCCTAAAACCCATCGCTGCCGAGGGCTCAACAAGTCTTCGGGGTGCTCGAGAGGGTGTCTGTCGTAGCATCCCGAACGAGATAGCGGCGTTTCGCGCAGTCGTTATTGCAAGTCACATTAGCAAAAACAATCACCTCCTTAGCAGCAGGCAGTGCGAGCCCAGCTGCAGCTTTACATGAAGATGCCAATAGCGCTGGGAGGCCGCCGACCGCGGGCCACGGCACCTCCGAGAACGGTGCTGCCCATGACCCATTGTGTCGCTACACAGTCTGTCGAAGAACAGCACTGCCGGCAGAGAGCACCTCCCCCATCCCGCCAGCCGCACCAGACTCGAAGAGCACCCTGGACGACTTCGAGGGACGCAGTTTGCTGGAATATTTGGCGCTCGCGCTGTCACAGGGCTCGTTGGTCTAGGGGTATGATTCCTGCTTAGGGTGCAGGAGGTCCCGGGTTCAAATCCCGGACGAGCCCTAGCGTTTTGTGCAAACTGGTCGCACGTCGGTGGCTGAGTCAGCGCAAAAAACTGCCCGTCAATGTAAAGCTAATTTCATATTTGCTCTAAGGAACTGACCCTCTGGTCCGACGTATGAAGGTGATTACCAAGGTTTCGGTACAGATCGTAGCAAATGCTTGTCGGTTTAAAGTGATGAAAAAGTGTTTCCGCCCGGGATCGAACCGGGGACCTTCTGCGTGTTAGGCAGACGTGATAACCGCTACACCACGGAAACTACTGCTTTCAGGCTTGCTTCACAGACAACTTGTAACAAGGTTGCCATCGTAACTTAAAAATTCAATAAATGCGGCACTTGCATGACGAAGGTACATGCAGCAGATCCACACATGACGTGGCTCACTGGAGTAGTATGCGACATAGGCAGGAAAATACTGTTCCCGCCCGGGATCGAACCGGGGACCTTCTGCGTGTGAAGCAGACGTGATAACCGCTACACTACGGAAACGACGGACACGCTCACTCCATCCTTGTACACTCGAAGGCGCCTCAGCCTTTCTTTGGCCCGCGCATGCACACACCATAGTTCTTTTGACAGCCTAAAACCCATCGCTGCCGAGGGCTCAACAAGTCTTCGGGGTGCTCGAGAGGGTGTCTGTCGTAGCATCCCGAACGAGATAGCGGCGTTTCGCGCAGTCGTTATTGCAAGTCACATTAGCAAAAACAATCACCTCCTTAGCAGCAGGCAGTGCGAGCCCAGCTGCAGCTTTACATGAAGATGCCAATAGCGCTGGGAGGCCGCCGACCGCGGGCCACGGCACCTCCGAGAACGGTGCTGCCCATGACCCATTGTGTCGCTACACAGTCTGTCGAAGAACAGCACTGCCGGCAGAGAGCACCTCCCCCATCCCGCCAGCCGCACCAGACTCGAAGAGCACCCTGGACGACTTCGAGGGACGCAGTTTGCTGGAATATTTGGCGCTCGCGCTGTCACAGGGCTCGTTGGTCTAGGGGTATGATTCCTGCTTGGGGTGCAGGAGGTCCCGGGTTCAAATCCCGGACGAGCCCTAGCGTTTTGTGCAAACTGGTCGCACGTCGGTGGCTGAGTCAGCGCAAAAAACTGCCCGTCAATGTAAAGCTAATTTCATATTTGCTCTAAGGAACTGACCCTCTGGTCCGACGTATGAAGGTGATTACCAAGGTTTCGGTACAGATCGTAGCAAATGCTTGTCGGTTTAAAGTGATGAAAAAGTGTTTCCGCCCGGGATCGAACCGGGGACCTTCTGCGTGTTAGGCAGACGTGATAACCGCTACACCACGGAAACTACTGCTTTCAGGCTTGCTTCACAGACAACTTGTAACAAGGTTGCCATCGTAACTTAAAAATTCAATAAATGCGGCACTTGCATGACGAAGGTACATGCAGCAGATCCACACATGACGTGGCTCACTGGAGTAGTATGCGACATAGGCAGGAAAATACTGTTCCCGCCCGGGATCGAACCGGGGACCTTCTGCGTGTGAAGCAGACGTGATAACCGCTACACTACGGAAACGACGGACACGCTCACTCCATCCTTGTACACTCGAAGGCGCCTCAGCCTTTCTTTGGCCCGCGCATGCACACACCATAGTTCTTTTGACAGCCTAAAACCCATCGCTGCCGAGGGCTCAACAAGTCTTCGGGGTGCTCGAGAGGGTGTCTGTCGTAGCATCCCGAACGAGATAGCGGCGTTTCGCGCAGTCGTTATTGCAAGTCACATTAGCAAAAACAATCACCTCCTTAGCAGCAGGCAGTGCGAGCCCAGCTGCAGCTTTACATGAAGATGCCAATAGCGCTGGGAGGCCGCCGACCGCGGGCCACGGCACCTCCGAGAACGGTGCTGCCCATGACCCATTGTGTCGCTACACAGTCTGTCGAAGAACAGCACTGCCGGCAGAGAGCACCTCCCCCATCCCGCCAGCCGCACCAGACTCGAAGAGCACCCTGGACGACTTCGAGGGACGCAGTTTGCTGGAATATTTGGCGCTCGCGCTGTCACAGGGCTCGTTGGTCTAGGGGTATGATTCCTGCTTAGGGTGCAGGAGGTCCCGGGTTCAAATCCCGGACGAGCCCTAGCGTTTTGTGCAAACTGGTCGCACGTCGGTGGCTGAGTCAGCGCAAAAAACTGCCCGTCAATGTAAAGCTAATTTCATATTTGCTCTAAGGAACTGACCCTCTGGTCCGACGTATGAAGGTGATTACCAAGGTTTCGGTACAGATCGTAGCAAATGCTTGTCGGTTTAAAGTGATGAAAAAGTGTTTCCGCCCGGGATCGAACCGGGGACCTTCTGCGTGTTAGGCAGAAGTGATAACCGCTACACCACGGAAACTACTGCTTTCAGGCTTGCTTCACAGACAACTTGTAACAAGGTTGCCATCGTAACTTAAAAATTCAATAAATGCGGCACTTGCATGACGAAGGTACATGCAGCAGATCCACACATGACGTGGCTCACTGGAGTAGTATGCGACATAGGCAGGAAAATACTGTTCCCGCCCGGGATCGAACCGGGGACCTTCTGCGTGTGAAGCAGACGTGATAACCGCTACACTACGGAAACGACGGACACGCTCACTCCATCCTTGTACACTCGAAGGCGCCTCAGCCTTTCTTTGGCCCGCGCATGCACACACCATAGTTCTTTTGACAGCCTAAAACCCATCGCTGCCGAGGGCTCAACAAGTCTTCGGGGTGCTCGAGAGGGTGTCTGTCGTAGCATCCCGAACGAGATAGCGGCGTTTCGCGCAGTCGTTATTGCAAGTCACATTAGCAAAAACAATCACCTCCTTAGCAGCAGGCAGTGCGAGCCCAGCTGCAGCTTTACATGAAGATGCCAATAGCGCTGGGAGGCCGCCGACCGCGGGCCACGGCACCTCCGAGAACGGTGCTGCCCATGACCCATTGTGTCGCTACACAGTCTGTCGAAGAACAGCACTGCCGGCAGAGAGCACCTCCCCCATCCCGCCAGCCGCACCAGACTCGAAGAGCACCCTGGACGACTTCGAGGGACGCAGTTTGCTGGAATATTTGGCGCTCGCGCTGTCACAGGGCTCGTTGGTCTAGGGGTATGATTCCTGCTTAGGGTGCAGGAGGTCCCGGGTTCAAATCCCGGACGAGCCCTAGCGTTTTGTGCAAACTGGTCGCACGTCGGTGGCTGAGTCAGCGCAAAAAACTGCCCGTCAATGTAAAGCTAATTTCATATTTGCTCTAAGGAACTGACCCTCTGGTCCGACGTATGAAGGTGATTACCAAGGTTTCGGTACAGATCGTAGCAAATGCTTGTCGGTTTAAAGTGATGAAAAAGTGTTTCCGCCCGGGATCGAACCGGGGACCTTCTGCGTGTTAGGCAGACGTGATAACCGCTACACCACGGAAACTACTGCTTTCAGGCTTGCTTCACAGACAACTTGTAACAAGGTTGCCATCGTAACTTAAAAATTCAATAAATGCGGCACTTGCATGACGAAGGTACATGCAGCAGATCCACACATGACGTGGCTCACTGGAGTAGTATGCGACATAGGCAGGAAAATACTGTTCCCGCCCGGGATCGAACCGGGGACCTTCTGCGTGTGAAGCAGACGTGATAACCGCTACACTACGGAAACGACGGACACGCTCACTCCATCCTTGTACACTCGAAGGCGCCTCAGCCTTTCTTTGGCCCGCGCATGCACACACCATAGTTCTATTGACAGCCTAAAACCCATCGCTGCCGAGGGCTCAACAAGTCTTCGGGGTGCTCGAGAGGGTGTCTGTCGTAGCATCCCGAACGAGATAGCGGCGTTTCGCGCAGTCGTTATTGCAAGTCACATTAGCAAAAACAATCACCTCCTTAGCAGCAGGCAGTGCGAGCCCAGCTGCAGCTTTACATGAAGATGCCAATAGCGCTGGGAGGCCGCCGACCGCGGGCCACGGCACCTCCGAGAACGGTGCTGCCCATGACCCATTGTGTCGCTACACAGTCTGTCGAAGAACAGCACTGCCGGCAGAGAGCACCTCCCCCATCCCGCCAGCCGCACCAGACTCGAAGAGCACCCTGGACGACTTCGAGGGACGCAGTTTGCTGGAATATTTGGCGCTCGCGCTGTCACAGGGCTCGTTGGTCTAGGGGTATGATTCCTGCTTAGGGTGCAGGAGGTCCCGGGTTCAAATCCCGGACGAGCCCTAGCGTTTTGTGCAAACTGGTCGCACGTCGGTGGCTGAGTCAGCGCAAAAAACTGCCCGTCAATGTAAAGCTAATTTCATATTTGCTCTAAGGAACTGACCCTCTGGTCCGACGTATGAAGGTGATTACCAAGGTTTCGGTACAGATCGTAGCAAATGCTTGTCGGTTTAAAGTGATGAAAAAGTGTTTCCGCCCGGGATCGAACCGGGGACCTTCTGCGTGTTTTTTTTTTTTTTTTTACGCCTTAACCACTTTTTTTTTTTGCCACTTTTTTTTGTATTTTTTTTTTGTTTTTTAACATCAAAATGAAGATGCCCCTCCTGGGCCAAAATCATATGGTTCCGTTCCGGAACGTATGTCCACTGGTGACAGGGGGGGGGGGGGGTAGACTTTCCGACTTTCCGGACGCTAGGCCGTCTTCTCGATGCAAATTTATAACCGGTGAATTCGGATAGGTCCTTTTTCTTTGTTTTTTTTTTTTTTTTTTTTTTTTTTTTATTAAGGATGCATGGATTCTTGTTGTATCCTTACACAATTGTTACATGTGTAGATACCACCATCTCCATACAGCGATAGATAGACTAACTGCTCATGCCTATCGTCAACGGTTCACCAGAAAGTCTTCAAACACCTTAATAAGAAAATTGGCATAATGTTTCCGGTATGTCTGTGTTCGCTTCAGTATAGCGTGTTGGTTCTCCAAGAATGATCTGTACTCGCCAACGTCATGATCCGACGTGCTAAATAGGTAGTACACAGTTACCCCCATTAACCAATGTACTGCGTGTCTCTTCGTTCGTGGGTACGGGTTATCATCAGGGCAGAGTATGGACATCATTGAAATGGCGTGCGGCGCCGTGCGTTGGATGAAGGCCAATAGGCGACAAAGCAGTTGCCACACTTCCTTTGCAGCCCCACAAACGAGCCGGTGGAGGTCCGTATCTTGCAGTTGGCACGTCGGGCACAGCGGCGATGCCGCGAGATGAATCTGGTGCAGACGTGACTGCGTTGGGTATTTACGATTCACGTAAAAGTACCACGTGGCCCGCGCCGCCGTCGGTAAGTTAGGGGGGTGGATATTGCACCAGACCGCAGTCCAGTCGTACCGGGGATACTTGCTTTCAACCACATTCCGTCGCTGTCGCAACATGAGGGTGCCGTACACACTCCGGACTGCGGGCAGGTCGTCAATACGCAGCATCTTCCGCAGGTAACTGTAGTCGAGCAGAAAAGTACGGCAGTGGCACAAGGCTGGTGGGATGTGGTGAATATCGATCGGCGGGTCCAGGTTGGGTGGCACGATTTCCGTCAGGAGGAAGGAGATCAGACGGTTATGGTCGCGTTTCCAATGCCATAGCGTCAGTCGTAGGAACAAAGCCAAGGCCTTGACGTATACATTGATGAGTCCGAGGCCGCCAGCTGTCAGCGGGAGAGTGAGCGTCGCGTTACTTACTTTAAAGAGATGTCCTTGGTTCACGTAATGGCCGAAGACTGCCTGGAGTCTGTCCGCTGTCGCCCGCGGCATGGGAAATATTCGCGCTATATATATAATCTTCGACACCAGGTAGGTGTTTACGAAGTCTACCTTTTGCAGCGCATCGAGGGACCGTAAGGTGTGTAGTCGGATACTGGCGCGGATATTGTGCAAGAGGCGTTTGTAGTTGAGAGCGATCGTGCGGCGCATATTCTGAGTGTACGTTACTCCCAAACATTTCATCTCTGTAAGCACCGTAATGCGGGTTTCTGGTTGCGCGGGTAACCCGCGTCCAATGTGCATAATTCCCGATTTCCGCCTGTTGAGCTGTGCACCGGCCGCTTTGCCATATCTCTCAATCAGATCTATTGCCATGTCAACCTCTGCGTTCGAACGTACGACGATGACGACATCATCCGCGTAAGCCCGGTACACAAATTTATCATCTCGCACAATGACGCCCCGTAGCGTTGTGTGGAGTTGAACCAACAGCGGCTCAATCGCGAGGGCAAATAAGCTCATGGAGAGAGGACACCCCTGTCTGACAGAGCAGTGTATCTGTACGGGTCCTGCCAAAAGTCCGTTGACTAAGACCATTGACTCTGATCCATGTAGAAGCCGCAAGACAGACGCAATGAGCCGTTGTGGTACACACATCGCCGTCATTGTTTCGCGGAGAAAGTCATGGCCGACTGCATCAAAGGCTTTTTCTAAGTCGACCGCAAGCATGGCACCTTGCATTCTACACGCATCTGCAATGGCTATCAGATCACGGTAATCACACAACGCCATATGAATAGCGCGATTGTCACCGACTCCAGTCTGGTCTTTTCCCGTTAACTGTGTAAGGGCCGACCGGAAGCGAAGGGCCAGGAGTCGTGCAAAGAGTTTGTAATCACTGTTAAGCAGTGTTATCGGCCGGAACTGATGCACAGAGTATCCGGACGAAGTCTTCGGGACTGGAATGATGATTCCCTGCGTAAATTCGCGAGGGACTGCCACTTCAGGAGTGAGTAGCTCCTGGCACAACTGTCGCAACATCGGCGTTAAGATACTTTGAAATTCTCTGTAGAATTCTATAGGCAGTCCATCGGGTCCAGGCGATTTATTCTTGCGACCCTTTGCCAAGGCCGTCGCCACTTCCTCTTCCGTCACATCTTCCTGCAGTGCATCGACAGTGGCGCGATCGAGTCGGCGCGGCAGTGCCGTGAGTATGTCATGAAGGGCCTCTTGATCTGGTGTCTTCTGCGAGTACAGACTGGCATAATAATCCACGAACCCTTTTTTAATCTCGGCCTGTGTGGTTAACCGCTGGCCGTCCACCGTCCGAAGTGCCGTGATGAGTTTCCGTGTATACTGCCGCTTTTCCCCGACCACGTGGTGCAATGAGGGTCGTTCGTGCGCGACCTCATATCCCAGTCGTGCTCGAATGACGGTGCCATCCATCTTGTGGCGCATGAGATGCAACAGTTTGGCTTTGACGCGGTTGATTTCTACAAGACTAACCGGTCGTTGTGCGGGACGGTTGTACATGTCACGGAGGACACTAAAGTAAAATTCCACCGTGGTATTGTACCATTGCATCCTATCGCGGGAGTAGTTCATTAGTGTCCTCCTCAAGGCCGGTTTGGCGCAATGTATCCACCAGAGGAGCACCGACGGATAGGCGTGTGTGCGACGTAAGCATTTCGTCCAGGTGTCGGTGACTTGTACACGGCAATCACGTTCCTGCAGAACAGCGACATTCAATTTCCACAATCCTCGACCGCGATAGGTTGACTGGCGCGCCAGAGTGATGGTGCAGATATACGCCAAATGATCTGAAAAGATCGTCGGCCAGAGTTCCGACTGCTGAAGACGGAGACGAAGCTCGCGCGACGTATATATGCGGTCCAGGCGGCTCGCTGACGTTGCCGTAAAGTACGTGAACCCCGGCGCGTCTCCATGGAGGCAGGTCCATGTGTCCTGCAAGGCCATGTCACGTATAACGGCAGAGAGCTCCGGGCATGTGTTGTAGTTCGGCGTCTGGTCGCGGGGTGACAGCACGCAGTTGAAGTCGCCGCCGAAAACGACGTGATCGTACCTGCCCGCGAACAGGGGCATTATGTCAGTCCTATAGAATTCCGAGCGGGCGCCTCTATTGCTTGAGCCAGATGGAGCGTAGACATTGATAACGCGGACGCCAGCGAGCGTAAGCGCTGTACCTCTCGCCGAAGGTAGAAACGCAACGTCCGTAACTTCGAGACCCTCTTTGGTTAAGATGGCGGTGCCCAGTTCGTGCGCGGTACCAGGATGGACATGAGCGGTATATGTGCGCAAGGACTGGAGATCCGACTCCCTAACCTCCTGTAACAGGGCGATATCGACTTCCGCCGCTCGTAACATGTCACTGAGAAGCTGCAGTTTACGAGCACTGCTGATTTTATTAATGTTGATTGTCGCTATGCGATACGCCTGTTGAGGGTTCATTGGGCACAACTCTGCGACACCGTCAGCTTTTAGGTTCGCTGTCCTTCCTCCGAGCCGTCGACCGGCTCACTTGAACCTGGTCGTAATGCGTTACCCATGGTACCATGGGTGTCGTCCACGGCCAGTGGTTGGTCCGTCGTTCCAACATCCTGAGCGTCTATCTCAACATCATCAGCCCAATTTACTTCATCATGCACAGGGGCGGTGCGGTGCATGTTCGGAAGTTTTCGATCCAGCTCATCACATGGTTCAAGGGGTCGCGTCGTACTCACGTCCATGGGGGTCACACTGCAGGCGTCAACGCCACAGTGACCTGGGGGGCTTGCCACTCGCTGCGTAGGGGCCTGGTCTGTTGCAGAACTCGTCGCCGGAGTGCCGCGCTGCGTTTGTGCAATCCGTGTTGCTTTTTCACGATATGGGCGAGCTGCTTCGCCGGCATCTGGGGGCGCGATACGTTGTTTCTTGCGCTTCTTTTGTTGGTGCCGTGAAGTATGGGATTCCTCAACGTCTGAAGGTTGAGACTGTCCCACACTAGGTGTTTCGGAGTCCGCTCCCGTCTCGGGCGTCACGTCAGATACCACGTCCATCACTTCCGTCCGCGGAGGTTCCACACGCTCGGAGACATCCGGACTGGGGGCGCCTGACGCCGGCCGCACAGACTGTTCGACCACCGGGGCATCCTGCTGCATGGGCGACTCCTGTGATGCAGCGGGAGGATCGGGAACAGCGGGGAATGGCACCACAGCACCTCGCGCAGCCGCGACATACGTAAGTGGCCAAGCTTGGGACCGCTGCGGATCGAGGTTCGCGCCCACCGGCAATTGTGCAATACGTCGTTGTAAACACTCCGACCGAACGTGACCTTCCTTTCCACAACCAGAGCATGTACGAGGTTGTCCATCATACATGACGATCGCTCTGCAGCCACAAACGTATACATAGGAGGGGATATGCTTCTGAAGGTCGATTCTCACTTGACGTACGCCATTAAGAACAGGGTAAGTCTCAAAGCTCAACCACTTCTCCTCCGTATGGGCGAGGACCGTCCCATACTGTTGCAGGGCCGAAGTTACTTGGTGGGCAGTCACCTCAAATGGTAATTCAAAGACACGTACCGTTCTGATTCCAATGCCCGCTGGTTCCACAAGGACTGTCCCTACATTGCCGTCGGAGTGAAGGAACTTATAAGAGCCTCCCGACGTTCGAATCAGCCGGTCACAGCAATCGTCATTGATAAGTTTCACATATACAACACTTGCCACTATCGAAAGATGAATACCAAATAGTTCGTTGGGATCTAATTTCACTACCTCTCTCAAAAAACGTTCAACTTCAAGCGCGTTTGGTCGGGCAAAACGGTTCTCGAATGTGAACTTTACTGTCGACTTTCGTAAAGAATGAGCCATGTGAACGTTTCCTATGTACGATGGACGATGCGCCGCTAGCACAACACTCACCGACTCCGCTAAGCTGCTGGTCGCGGCTAGGACGTAAACAGCACGTCCGCGCCGCACGGCTTCTCAAGCCCGACTGAGCGTGTTAGGCAGACGTGATAACCGCTACACCACGGAAACTACTGCTTTCAGGCTTGCTTCACAGACAACTTGTAACAAGGTTGCCATCGTAACTTAAAAATTCAATAAATGCGGCACTTGCATGACGAAGGTACATGCAGCAGATCCACACATGACGTGGCTCACTGGAGTAGTATGCGACATAGGCAGGAAAATACTGTTCCCGCCCGGGATCGAACCGGGGACCTTCTGCGTGTGAAGCAGACGTGATAACCGCTACAGGACGGACACGCTCACTCCATCCTTGTACACTCGAAGGCGCCTCAGCCTTTCTTTGGCCCGCGCATGCACACACCATAGTTCTATTGACAGCCTAAAACCCATCGCTGCCGAGGGCTCAACAAGTCTTCGGGGTGCTCGAGAGGGTGTCTGTCGTAGCATCCCGAACGAGATAGCGGCGTTTCGCGCAGTCGTTATTGCAAGTCAAATTAGCAAAAACAATCACCTCCTTAGCAGCAGGCAGTGCGAGCCCAGCTGCAGCTTTACATGAAGATGCCAATAGCGCTGGGAGGCCGCCGACCGCGGGCCACGGCACCTCCGAGAACGGTGCTGCCCATGACCCATTGTGTCGCTACACAGTCTGTCGAAGAACAGCACTGCCGGCAGAGAGCACCTCCCCCATCCCGCCAGCCGCACCAGACTCGAAGAGCACCCTGGACGACTTCGAGGGACGCAGTTTGCTGGAATATTTGGCGCTCGCGCTGTCACAGGGCTCGTTGGTCTAGGGGTATGATTCCTGCTTAGGGTGCAGGAGGTCCCGGGTTCAAATCCCGGACGAGCCCTAGCGTTTTGTGCAAACTGGTCGCACGTCGGTGGCTGAGTCAGCGCAAAAAACTGCCCGTCAATGTAAAGCTAATTTCATATTTGCTCTAAGGAACTGACCCTCTGGTCCGACGTATGAAGGTGATTACCAAGGTTTCGGTACAGATCGTAGCAAATGCTTGTCGGTTTAAAGTGATGAAAAAGTGTTTCCGCCCGGGATCGAACCGGGGACCTTCTGCGTGTTAGGCAGACGTGATAACCGCTACACCACGGAAACTACTGCTTTCAGGCTTGCTTCACAGACAACTTGTAACAAGGTTGCCATCGTAACTTAAAAATTCAATAAATGCGGCACTTGCATGACGAAGGTACATGCAGCAGATCCACACATGACGTGGCTCACTGGAGTAGTATGCGACATAGGCAGGAAAATACTGTTCCCGCCCGGGATCGAACCGGGGACCTTCTGCGTGTGAAGCAGACGTGATAACCGCTACACTACGGAAACGACGGACACGCTCACTCCATCCTTGTACACTCGAAGGCGCCTCAGCCTTTCTTTGGCCCGCGCATGCACACACCATAGTTCTTTTGACAGCCTAAAACCCATCGCTGCCGAGGGCTCAACAAGTCTTCGGGGTGCTCGAGAGGGTGTCTGTCGTAGCATCCCGAACGAGATAGCGGCGTTTCGCGCAGTCGTTATTGCAAGTCACATTAGCAAAAACAATCACCTCCTTAGCAGCAGGCAGTGCGAGCCCAGCTGCAGCTTTACATGAAGATGCCAATAGCGCTGGGAGGCCGCCGACCGCGGGCCACGGCACCTCCGAGAACGGTGCTGCCCATGACCCATTGTGTCGCCACACAGTCTGTCGAAGAACAGCACTGCCGGCAGAGAGCACCTCCCCCATCCCGCCAGCCGCACCAGACTCGAAGAGCACCCTGGACGACTTCGAGGGACGCAGTTTGCTGGAATATTTGGCGCTCGCGCTGTCACAGGGCTCGTTGGTCTAGGGGTATGATTCCTGCTTAGGGTGCAGGAGGTCCCGGGTTCAAATCCCGGACGAGCCCTAGCGTTTTGTGCAAACTGGTCGCACGTCGGTGGCTGAGTCAGCGCAAAAAACTGCCCGTCAATGTAAAGCTAATTTCATATTTGCTCTAAGGAACTGACCCTCTGGTCCGACGTATGAAGGTGATTACCAAGGTTTCGGTACAGATCGTAGCAAATGCTTGTCGGTTTAAAGTGATGAAAAAGTGTTTCCGCCCGGGATCGAACCGGGGACCTTCTGCGTGTTAGGCAGAAGTGATAACCGCTACACCACGGAAACTACTGCTTTCAGGCTTGCTTCACAGACAACTTGTAACAAGGTTGCCATCGTAACTTAAAAATTCAATAAATGCGGCACTTGCATGACGAAGGTACATGCAGCAGATCCACACATGACGTGGCTCACTGGAGTAGTATGCGACATAGGCAGGAAAATACTGTTCCCGCCCGGGATCGAACCGGGGACCTTCTGCGTGTGAAGCAGACGTGATAACCGCTACACTACGGAAACGACGGACACGCTCACTCCATCCTTGTACACTCGAAGGCGCCTCAGCCTTTCTTTGGCCCGCGCATGCACACACCATAGTTCTTTTGACAGCCTAAAACCCATCGCTGCCGAGGGCTCAACAAGTCTTCGGGGTGCTCGAGAGGGTGTCTGTCGTAGCATCCCGAACGAGATAGCGGCGTTTCGCGCAGTCGTTATTGCAAGTCACATTAGCAAAAACAATCACCTCCTTAGCAGCAGGCAGTGCGAGCCCAGCTGCAGCTTTACATGAAGATGCCAATAGCGCTGGGAGGCCGCCGACCGCGGGCCACGGCACCTCCGAGAACGGTGCTGCCCATGACCCATTGTGTCGCTACACAGTCTGTCGAAGAACAGCACTGCCGGCAGAGAGCACCTCCCCCATCCCGCCAGCCGCACCAGACTCGAAGAGCACCCTGGACGACTTCGAGGGACGCAGTTTGCTGGAATATTTGGCGCTCGCGCTGTCACAGGGCTCGTTGGTCTAGGGGTATGATTCCTGCTTAGGGTGCAGGAGGTCCCGGGTTCAAATCCCGGACGAGCCCTAGCGTTTTGTGCAAACTGGTCGCACGTCGGTGGCTGAGTCAGCGCAAAAAACTGCCCGTCAATGTAAAGCTAATTTCATATTTGCTCTAAGGAACTGACCCTCTGGTCCGACGTATGAAGGTGATTACCAAGGTTTCGGTACAGATCGTAGCAAATGCTTGTCGGTTTAAAGTGATGAAAAAGTGTTTCCGCCCGGGATCGAACCGGGGACCTTCTGCGTGTTAGGCAGACGTGATAACCGCTACACCACGGAAACTACTGCTTTCAGGCTTGCTTCACAGACAACTTGTAACAAGGTTGCCATCGTAACTTAAAAATTCAATAAATGCGGCACTTGCATGACGAAGGTACATGCAGCAGATCCACACATGACGTGGCTCACTGGAGTAGTATGCGACATAGGCAGGAAAATACTGTTCCCGCCCGGGATCGAACCGGGGACCTTCTGCGTGTGAAGCAGACGTGATAACCGCTACACTACGGAAACGACGGACACGCTCACTCCATCCTTGTACACTCGAAGGCGCCTCAGCCTTTCTTTGGCCCGCGCATGCACACACCATAGTTCTTTTGACAGCCTAAAACCCATCGCTGCCGAGGGCTCAACAAGTCTTCGGGGTGCTCGAGAGGGTGTCTGTCGTAGCATCCCGAACGAGATAGCGGCGTTTCGCGCAGTCGTTATTGCAAGTCACATTAGCAAAAACAATCACCTCCTTAGCAGCAGGCAGTGCGAGCCCAGCTGCAGCTTTACATGAAGATGCCAATAGCGCTGGGAGGCCGCCGACCGCGGGCCACGGCACCTCCGAGAACGGTGCTGCCCATGACCCATTGTGTCGCTACACAGTCTGTCGAAGAACAGCACTGCCGGCAGAGAGCACCTCCCCCATCCCGCCAGCCGCACCAGACTCGAAGAGCACCCTGGACGACTTCGAGGGACGCAGTTTGCTGGAATATTTGGCGCTCGCGCTGTCACAGGGCTCGTTGGTCTAGGGGTATGATTCCTGCTTAGGGTGCAGGAGGTCCCGGGTTCAAATCCCGGACGAGCCCTAGCGTTTTGTGCAAACTGGTCGCACGTCGGTGGCTGAGTCAGCGCAAAAAACTGCCCGTCAATGTAAAGCTAATTTCATATTTGCTCTAAGGAACTGACCCTCTGGTCCGACGTATGAAGGTGATTACCAAGGTTTCGGTACAGATCGTAGCAAATGCTTGTCGGTTTAAAGTGATGAAAAAGTGTTTCCGCCCGGGATCGAACCGGGGACCTTCTGCGTGTTAGGCAGACGTGATAACCGCTACACCACGGAAACTACTGCTTTCAGGCTTGCTTCACAGACAACTTGTAACAAGGTTGCCATCGTAACTTAAAAATTCAATAAATGCGGCACTTGCATGACGAAGGTACATGCAGCAGATCCACACATGACGTGGCTCACTGGAGTAGTATGCGACATAGGCAGGAAAATACTGTTCCCGCCCGGGATCGAACCGGGGACCTTCTGCGTGTGAAGCAGACGTGATAACCGCTACACTACGGAAACGACGGACACGCTCACTCCATCCTTGTACACTCGAAGGCGCCTCAGCCTTTCTTTGGCCCGCGCATGCACACACCATAGTTCTATTGACAGCCTAAAACCCATCGCTGCCGAGGGCTCAACAAGTCTTCGGGGTGCTCGAGAGGGTGTCTGTCGTAGCATCCCGAACGAGATAGCGGCGTTTCGCGCAGTCGTTATTGCAAGTCACATTAGCAAAAACAATCACCTCCTTAGCAGCAGGCAGTGCGAGCCCAGCTGCAGCTTTACATGAAGATGCCAATAGCGCTGGGAGGCCGCCGACCGCGGGCCACGGCACCTCCGAGAACGGTGCTGCCCATGACCCATTGTGTCGCTACACAGTCTGTCGAAGAACAGCACTGCCGGCAGAGAGCACCTCCCCCATCCCGCCAGCCGCACCAGACTCGAAGAGCACCCTGGACGACTTCGAGGGACGCAGTTTGCTGGAATATTTGGCGCTCGCGCTGTCACAGGGCTCGTTGGTCTAGGGGTATGATTCCTGCTTAGGGTGCAGGAGGTCCCGGGTTCAAATCCCGGACGAGCCCTAGCGTTTTGTGCAAACTGGTCGCACGTCGGTGGCTGAGTCAGCGCAAAAAACTGCCCGTCAATGTAAAGCTAATTTCATATTTGCTCTAAGGAACTGACCCTCTGGTCCGACGTATGAAGGTGATTACCAAGGTTTCGGTACAGATCGTAGCAAATGCTTGTCGGTTTAAAGTGATGAAAAAGTGTTTCCGCCCGGGATCGAACCGGGGACCTTCTGCGTGTTAGGCAGACGTGATAACCGCTACACCACGGAAACTACTGCTTTCAGGCTTGCTTCACAGACAACTTGTAACAAGGTTGCCATCGTAACTTAAAAATTCAATAAATGCGGCACTTGCATGACGAAGGTACATGCAGCAGATCCACACATGACGTGGCTCACTGGAGTAGTATGCGACATAGGCAGGAAAATACTGTTCCCGCCCGGGATCGAACCGGGGACCTTCTGCGTGTGAAGCAGACGTGATAACCGCTACACTACGGAAACGACGGACACGCTCACTCCATCCTTGTACACTCGAAGGCGCCTCAGCCTTTCTTTGGCCCGCGCATGCACACACCATAGTTCTTTTGACAGCCTAAAACCCATCGCTGCCGAGGGCTCAACAAGTCTTCGGGGTGCTCGAGAGGGTGTCTGTCGTAGCATCCCGAACGAGATAGCGGCGTTTCGCGCAGTCGTTATTGCAAGTCACATTAGCAAAAACAATCACCTCCTTAGCAGCAGGCAGTGCGAGCCCAGCTGCAGCTTTACATGAAGATGCCAATAGCGCTGGGAGGCCGCCGACCGCGGGCCACGGCACCTCCGAGAACGGTGCTGCCCATGACCCATTGTGTCGCTACACAGTCTGTCGAAGAACAGCACTGCCGGCAGAGAGCACCTCCCCCATCCCGCCAGCCGCACCAGACTCGAAGAGCACCCTGGACGACTTCGAGGGACGCAGTTTGCTGGAATATTTGGCGCTCGCGCTGTCACAGGGCTCGTTGGTCTAGGGGTATGATTCCTGCTTAGGGTGCAGGAGGTCCCGGGTTCAAATCCCGGACGAGCCCTAGCGTTTTGTGCAAACTGGTCGCACGTCGGTGGCTGAGTCAGCGCAAAAAACTGCCCGTCAATGTAAAGCTAATTTCATATTTGCTCTAAGGAACTGACCCTCTGGTCCGACGTATGAAGGTGATTACCAAGGTTTCGGTACAGATCGTAGCAAATGCTTGTCGGTTTAAAGTGATGAAAAAGTGTTTCCGCCCGGGATCGAACCGGGGACCTTCTGCGTGTTAGGCAGACGTGATAACCGCTACACCACGGAAACTACTGCTTTCAGGCTTGCTTCACAGACAACTTGTAACAAGGTTGCCATCGTAACTTAAAAATTCAATAAATGCGGCACTTGCATGACGAAGGTACATGCAGCAGATCCACACATGACGTGGCTCACTGGAGTAGTATGCGACATAGGCAGGAAAATACTGTTCCCGCCCGGGATCGAACCGGGGACCTTCTGCGTGTGAAGCAGACGTGATAACCGCTACACTACGGAAACGACGGACACGCTCACTCCATCCTTGTACACTCGAAGGCGCCTCAGCCTTTCTTTGGCCCGCGCATGCACACACCATAGTTCTTTTGACAGCCTAAAACCCATCGCTGCCGAGGGCTCAACAAGTCTTCGGGGTGCTCGAGAGGGTGTCTGTCGTAGCATCCCGAACGAGATAGCGGCGTTTCGCGCAGTCGTTATTGCAAGTCACATTAGCAAAAACAATCACCTCCTTAGCAGCAGGCAGTGCGAGCCCAGCTGCAGCTTTACATGAAGATGCCAATAGCGCTGGGAGGCCGCCGACCGCGGGCCACGGCACCTCCGAGAACGGTGCTGCCCATGACCCATTGTGTCGCTACACAGTCTGTCGAAGAACAGCACTGCCGGCAGAGAGCACCTCCCCCATCCCGCCAGCCGCACCAGACTCGAAGAGCACCCTGGACGACTTCGAGGGACGCAGTTTGCTGGAATATTTGGCGCTCGCGCTGTCACAGGGCTCGTTGGTCTAGGGGTATGATTCCTGCTTAGGGTGCAGGAGGTCCCGGGTTCAAATCCCGGACGAGCCCTAGCGTTTTGTGCAAACTGGTCGCACGTCGGTGGCTGAGTCAGCGCAAAAAACTGCCCGTCAATGTAAAGCTAATTTCATATTTGCTCTAAGGAACTGACCCTCTGGTCCGACGTATGAAGGTGATTACCAAGGTTTCGGTACAGATCGTAGCAAATGCTTGTCGGTTTAAAGTGATGAAAAAGTGTTTCCGCCCGGGATCGAACCGGGGACCTTCTGCGTGTTAGGCAGACGTGATAACCGCTACACCACGGAAACTACTGCTTTCAGGCTTGCTTCACAGACAACTTGCAACAAGGTTGCCATCGTAACTTAAAAATTCAATAAATGCGGCACTTGCATGACGAAGGTACATGCAGCAGATCCACACATGACGTGGCTCACTGGAGTAGTATGCGACATAGGCAGGAAAATACTGTTCCCGCCCGGGATCGAACCGGGGACCTTCTGCGTGTGAAGCAGACGTGATAACCGCTACACTACGGAAACGACGGACACGCTCACTCCATCCTTGTACACTCGAAGGCGCCTCAGCCTTTCTTTGGCCCGCGCATGCACACACCATAGTTCTTTTGACAGCCTAAAACCCATCGCTGCCGAGGGCTCAACAAGTCTTCGGGGTGCTCGAGAGGGTGTCTGTCGTAGCATCCCGAACGAGATAGCGGCGTTTCGCGCAGTCGTTATTGCAAGTCACATTAGCAAAAACAATCACCTCCTTAGCAGCAGGCAGTGCGAGCCCAGCTGCAGCTTTACATGAAGATGCCAATAGCGCTGGGAGGCCGCCGACCGCGGGCCACGGCACCTCCGAGAACGGTGCTGCCCATGACCCATTGTGTCGCTACACAGTCTGTCGAAGAACAGCACTGCCGGCAGAGAGCACCTCCCCCATCCCGCCAGCCGCACCAGACTCGAAGAGCACCCTGGACGACTTCGAGGGACGCAGTTTGCTGGAATATTTGGCGCTCGCGCTGTCACAGGGCTCGTTGGTCTAGGGGTATGATTCCTGCTTAGGGTGCAGGAGGTCCCGGGTTCAAATCCCGGACGAGCCCTAGCGTTTTGTGCAAACTGGTCGCACGTCGGTGGCTGAGTCAGCGCAAAAAACTGCCCGTCAATGTAAAGCTAATTTCATATTTGCTCTAAGGAACTGACCCTCTGGTCCGACGTATGAAGGTGATTACCAAGGTTTCGGTACAGATCGTAGCAAATGCTTGTCGGTTTAAAGTGATGAAAAAGTGTTTCCGCCCGGGATCGAACCGGGGACCTTCTGCGTGTTAGGCAGACGTGATAACCGCTACACCACGGAAACTACTGCTTTTCAGGCTTGCTTCACAGACAACTTGTAACAAGGTTGCCATCGTAACTTAAAAATTCAATAAATGCGGCACTTGCATGACGAAGGTACATGCAGCAGATCCACACATGACGTGGCTCACTGGAGTAGTATGCGACATAGGCAGGAAAATACTGTTCCCGCCCGGGATCGAACCGGGGACCTTCTGCGTGTGAAGCAGACGTGATAACCGCTACACTACGGAAACGACGGACACGCTCACTCCATCCTTGTACACTCGAAGGCGCCTCAGCCTTTCTTTGGCCCGCGCATGCACACACCATAGTTCTTTTGACAGCCTAAAACCCATCGCTGCCGAGGGCTCAACAAGTCTTCGGGGTGCTCGAGAGGGTGTCTGTCGTAGCATCCCGAACGAGATAGCGGCGTTTCGCGCAGTCGTTATTGCAAGTCACATTAGCAAAAACAATCACCTCCTTAGCAGCAGGCAGTGCGAGCCCAGCTGCAGCTTTACATGAAGATGCCAATAGCGCTGGGAGGCCGCCGACCGCGGGCCACGGCACCTCCGAGAACGGTGCTGCCCATGACCCATTGTGTCGCTACACAGTCTGTCGAAGAACAGCACTGCCGGCAGAGAGCACCTCCCCCATCCCGCCAGCCGCACCAGACTCGAAGAGCACCCTGGACGACTTCGAGGGACGCAGTTTGCTGGAATATTTGGCGCTCGCGCTGTCACAGGGCTCGTTGGTCTAGGGGTATGATTCCTGCTTAGGGTGCAGGAGGTCCCGGGTTCAAATCCCGGACGAGCCCTAGCGTTTTGTGCAAACTGGTCGCACGTCGGTGGCTGAGTCAGCGCAAAAAACTGCCCGTCAATGTAAAGCTAATTTCATATTTGCTCTAAGGAACTGACCCTCTGGTCCGACGTATGAAGGTGATTACCAAGGTTTCGGTACAGATCGTAGCAAATGCTTGTCGGTTTAAAGTGATGAAAAAGTGTTTCCGCCCGGGATCGAACCGGGGACCTTCTGCGTGTTAGGCAGACGTGATAACCGCTACACCACGGAAACTACTGCTTTCAGGCTTGCTTCACAGACAACTTGTAACAAGGTTGCCATCGTAACTTAAAAATTCAATAAATGCGGCACTTGCATGACGAAGGTACATGCAGCAGATCCACACATGACGTGGCTCACTGGAGTAGTATGCGACATAGGCAGGAAAATACTGTTCCCGCCCGGGATCGAACCGGGGACCTTCTGCGTGTGAAGCAGACGTGATAACCGCTACACTACGGAAACGACGGACACGCTCACTCCATCCTTGTACACTCGAAGGCGCCTCAGCCTTTCTTTGGCCCGCGCATGCACACACCATAGTTCTTTTGACAGCCTAAAACCCATCGCTGCCGAGGGCTCAACAAGTCTTCGGGGTGCTCGAGAGGGTGTCTGTCGTAGCATCCCGAACGAGATAGCGGCGTTTCGCGCAGTCGTTATTGCAAGTCACATTAGCAAAAACAATCACCTCCTTAGCAGCAGGCAGTGCGAGCCCAGCTGCAGCTTTACATGAAGATGCCAATAGCGCTGGGAGGCCGCCGACCGCGGGCCACGGCACCTCCGAGAACGGTGCTGCCCATGACCCATTGTGTCGCTACACAGTCTGTCGAAGAACAGCACTGCCGGCAGAGAGCACCTCCCCCATCCCGCCAGCCGCACCAGACTCGAAGAGCACCCTGGACGACTTCGAGGGACGCAGTTTGCTGGAATATTTGGCGCTCGCGCTGTCACAGGGCTCGTTGGTCTAGGGGTATGATTCCTGCTTAGGGTGCAGGAGGTCCCGGGTTCAAATCCCGGACGAGCCCTAGCGTTTTGTGCAAACTGGTCGCACGTCGGTGGCTGAGTCAGCGCAAAAAACTGCCCGTCAATGTAAAGCTAATTTCATATTTGCTCTAAGGAACTGACCCTCTGGTCCGACGTATGAAGGTGATTACCAAGGTTTCGGTACAGATCGTAGCAAATGCTTGTCGGTTTAAAGTGATGAAAAAGTGTTTCCGCCCGGGATCGAACCGGGGACCTTCTGCGTGTTAGGCAGACGTGATAACCGCTACACCACGGAAACTACTGCTTTTAGGCTTGCTTCACAGACAACTTGTAACAAGGTTGCCATCGTAACTTAAAAATTCAATAAATGCGGCACTTGCATGACGAAGGTACATGCAGCAGATCCACACATGACGTGGCTCACTGGAGTAGTATGCGACATAGGCAGGAAAATACTGTTCCCGCCCGGGATCGAACCGGGGACCTTCTGCGTGTGAAGCAGACGTGATAACCGCTACACTACGGAAACGACGGACACGCTCACTCCATCCTTGTACACTCGAAGGCGCCTCAGCCTTTCTTTGGCCCGCGCATGCACACACCATAGTTCTTTTGACAGCCTAAAACCCATCGCTGCCGAGGGCTCAACAAGTCTTCGGGGTGCTCGAGAGGGTGTCTGTCGTAGCATCCCGAACGAGATAGCGGCGTTTCGCGCAGTCGTTATTGCAAGTCACATTAGCAAAAACAATCACCTCCTTAGCAGCAGGCAGTGCGAGCCCAGCTGCAGCTTTACATGAAGATGCCAATAGCGCTGGGAGGCCGCCGACCGCGGGCCACGGCACCTCCGAGAACGGTGCTGCCCATGACCCATTGTGTCGCTACACAGTCTGTCGAAGAACAGCACTGCCGGCAGAGAGCACCTCCCCCATCCCGCCAGCCGCACCAGACTCGAAGAGCACCCTGGACGACTTCGAGGGACGCAGTTTGCTGGAATATTTGGCGCTCGCGCTGTCACAGGGCTCGTTGGTCTAGGGGTATGATTCCTCCTTAGGGTGCAGGAGGTCCCGGGTTCAAATCCCGGACGAGCCCTAGCGTTTTGTGCAAACTGGTCGCACGTCGGTGGCTGAGTCAGCGCAAAAAACTGCCCGTCAATGTAAAGCTAATTTCATATTTGCTCTAAGGAACTGACCCTCTGGTCCGACGTATGAAGGTGATTACCAAGGTTTCGGTACAGATCGTAGCAAATGCTTGTCGGTTTAAAGTGATGAAAAAGTGTTTCCGCCCGGGATCGAACCGGGGACCTTCTGCGTGTTAGGCAGACGTGATAACCGCTACACCACGGAAACTACTGCTTTCAGGCTTGCTTCACAGACAACTTGTAACAAGGTTGCCATCGTAACTTAAAAATTCAATAAATGCGGCACTTGCATGACGAAGGTACATGCAGCAGATCCACACATGACGTGGCTCACTGGAGTAGTATGCGACATAGGCAGGAAAATACTGTTCCCGCCCGGGATCGAACCGGGGACCTTCTGCGTGTGAAGCAGACGTGATAACCGCTACACTACGGAAACGACGGACACGCTCACTCCATCCTTGTACACTCGAAGGCGCCTCAGCCTTTCTTTGGCCCGCGCATGCACACACCATAGTTCTTTTGACAGCCTAAAACCCATCGCTGCCGAGGGCTCAACAAGTCTTCGGGGTGCTCGAGAGGGTGTCTGTCGTAGCATCCCGAACGAGATAGCGGCGTTTCGCGCAGTCGTTATTGCAAGTCACATTAGCAAAAACAATCACCTCCTTAGCAGCAGGCAGTGCGAGCCCAGCTGCAGCTTTACATGAAGATGCCAATAGCGCTGGGAGGCCGCCGACCGCGGGCCACGGCACCTCCGAGAACGGTGCTGCCCATGACCCATTGTGTCGCTACACAGTCTGTCGAAGAACAGCACTGCCGGCAGAGAGCACCTCCCCCATCCCGCCAGCCGCACCAGACTCGAAGAGCACCCTGGACGACTTCGAGGGACGCAGTTTGCTGGAATATTTGGCGCTCGCGCTGTCACAGGGCTCGTTGGTCTAGGGGTATTAACAACCCAATGAGAAAAAAAAAAAAAAAAAATCAAAAAAAAAAAAAAAAAAAAAAAAAAAAAAAAAAAAGGGGTATGATTCCTGCTTAGGGTGCAGGAGGTCCCGGGTTCAAATCCCGGACGAGCCCTAGCGTTTTGTGCAAACTGGTCGCACGTCGGTGGCTGAGTCAGCGCAAAAAACTGCCCGTCAATGTAAAGCTAATTTCATATTTGCTCTAAGGAACTGACCCTCTGGTCCGACGTATGAAGGTGATTACCAAGGTTTCGGTACAGATCGTAGCAAATGCTTGTCGGTTTAAAGTGATGAAAAAGTGTTTCCGCCCGGGATCGAACCGGGGACCTTCTGCGTGTTAGGCAGACGTGATAACCGCTACACCACGGAAACTACTGCTTTCAGGCTTGCTTCACAGACAACTTGCAACAAGGTTGCCATCGTAACTTAAAAATTCAATAAATGCGGCACTTGCATGACGAAGGTACATGCAGCAGATCCACACATGACGTGGCTCACTGGAGTAGTATGCGACATAGGCAGGAAAATACTGTTCCCGCCCGGGATCGAACCGGGGACCTTCTGCGTGTGAAGCAGACGTGATAACCGCTACACTACGGAAACGACGGACACGCTCACTCCATCCTTGTACACTCGAAGGCGCCTCAGCCTTTCTTTGGCCCGCGCATGCACACACCATAGTTCTTTTGACAGCCTAAAACCCATCGCTGCCGAGGGCTCAACAAGTCTTCGGGGTGCTCGAGAGGGTGTCTGTCGTAGCATCCCGAACGAGATAGCGGCGTTTCGCGCAGTCGTTATTGCAAGTCACATTAGCAAAAACAATCACCTCCTTAGCAGCAGGCAGTGCGAGCCCAGCTGCAGCTTTACATGAAGATGCCAATAGCGCTGGGAGGCCGCCGACCGCGGGCCACGGCACCTCCGAGAACGGTGCTGCCCATGACCCATTGTGTCGCTACACAGTCTGTCGAAGAACAGCACTGCCGGCAGAGAGCACCTCCCCCATCCCGCCAGCCGCACCAGACTCGAAGAGCACCCTGGACGACTTCGAGGGACGCAGTTTGCTGGAATATTTGGCGCTCGCGCTGTCACAGGGCTCGTTGGTCTAGGGGTATGATTCCTGCTTAGGGTGCAGGAGGTCCCGGGTTCAAATCCCGGACGAGCCCTAGCGTTTTGTGCAAACTGGTCGCACGTCGGTGGCTGAGTCAGCGCAAAAAACTGCCCGTCAATGTAAAGCTAATTTCATATTTGCTCTAAGGAACTGACCCTCTGGTCCGACGTATGAAGGTGATTACCAAGGTTTCGGTACAGATCGTAGCAAATGCTTGTCGGTTTAAAGTGATGAAAAAGTGTTTCCGCCCGGGATCGAACCGGGGACCTTCTGCGTGTTAGGCAGACGTGATAACCGCTACACCACGGAAACTACTGCTTTTCAGGCTTGCTTCACAGACAACTTGTAACAAGGTTGCCATCGTAACTTAAAAATTCAATAAATGCGGCACTTGCATGACGAAGGTACATGCAGCAGATCCACACATGACGTGGCTCACTGGAGTAGTATGCGACATAGGCAGGAAAATACTGTTCCCGCCCGGGATCGAACCGGGGACCTTCTGCGTGTGAAGCAGACGTGATAACCGCTACACTACGGAAACGACGGACACGCTCACTCCATCCTTGTACACTCGAAGGCGCCTCAGCCTTTCTTTGGCCCGCGCATGCACACACCATAGTTCTTTTGACAGCCTAAAACCCATCGCTGCCGAGGGCTCAACAAGTCTTCGGGGTGCTCGAGAGGGTGTCTGTCGTAGCATCCCGAACGAGATAGCGGCGTTTCGCGCAGTCGTTATTGCAAGTCACATTAGCAAAAACAATCACCTCCTTAGCAGCAGGCAGTGCGAGCCCAGCTGCAGCTTTACATGAAGATGCCAATAGCGCTGGGAGGCCGCCGACCGCGGGCCACGGCACCTCCGAGAACGGTGCTGCCCATGACCCATTGTGTCGCTACACAGTCTGTCGAAGAACAGCACTGCCGGCAGAGAGCACCTCCCCCATCCCGCCAGCCGCACCAGACTCGAAGAGCACCCTGGACGACTTCGAGGGACGCAGTTTGCTGGAATATTTGGCGCTCGCGCTGTCACAGGGCTCGTTGGTCTAGGGGTATGATTCCTGCTTAGGGTGCAGGAGGTCCCGGGTTCAAATCCCGGACGAGCCCTAGCGTTTTGTGCAAACTGGTCGCACGTCGGTGGCTGAGTCAGCGCAAAAAACTGCCCGTCAATGTAAAGCTAATTTCATATTTGCTCTAAGGAACTGACCCTCTGGTCCGACGTATGAAGGTGATTACCAAGGTTTCGGTACAGATCGTAGCAAATGCTTGTCGGTTTAAAGTGATGAAAAAGTGTTTCCGCCCGGGATCGAACCGGGGACCTTCTGCGTGTTAGGCAGACGTGATAACCGCTACACCACGGAAACTACTGCTTTCAGGCTTGCTTCACAGACAACTTGTAACAAGGTTGCCATCGTAACTTAAAAATTCAATAAATGCGGCACTTGCATGACGAAGGTACATGCAGCAGATCCACACATGACGTGGCTCACTGGAGTAGTATGCGACATAGGCAGGAAAATACTGTTCCCGCCCGGGATCGAACCGGGGACCTTCTGCGTGTGAAGCAGACGTGATAACCGCTACACTACGGAAACGACGGACACGCTCACTCCATCCTTGTACACTCGAAGGCGCCTCAGCCTTTCTTTGGCCCGCGCATGCACACACCATAGTTCTTTTGACAGCCTAAAACCCATCGCTGCCGAGGGCTCAACAAGTCTTCGGGGTGCTCGAGAGGGTGTCTGTCGTAGCATCCCGAACGAGATAGCGGCGTTTCGCGCAGTCGTTATTGCAAGTCACATTAGCAAAAACAATCACCTCCTTAGCAGCAGGCAGTGCGAGCCCAGCTGCAGCTTTACATGAAGATGCCAATAGCGCTGGGAGGCCGCCGACCGCGGGCCACGGCACCTCCGAGAACGGTGCTGCCCATGACCCATTGTGTCGCTACACAGTCTGTCGAAGAACAGCACTGCCGGCAGAGAGCACCTCCCCCATCCCGCCAGCCGCACCAGACTCGAAGAGCACCCTGGACGACTTCGAGGGACGCAGTTTGCTGGAATATTTGGCGCTCGCGCTGTCACAGGGCTCGTTGGTCTAGGGGTATGATTCCTGCTTAGGGTGCAGGAGGTCCCGGGTTCAAATCCCGGACGAGCCCTAGCGTTTTGTGCAAACTGGTCGCACGTCGGTGGCTGAGTCAGCGCAAAAAACTGCCCGTCAATGTAAAGCTAATTTCATATTTGCTCTAAGGAACTGACCCTCTGGTCCGACGTATGAAGGTGATTACCAAGGTTTCGGTACAGATCGTAGCAAATGCTTGTCGGTTTAAAGTGATGAAAAAGTGTTTCCGCCCGGGATCGAACCGGGGACCTTCTGCGTGTTAGGCAGACGTGATAACCGCTACACCACGGAAACTACTGCTTTTAGGCTTGCTTCACAGACAACTTGTAACAAGGTTGCCATCGTAACTTAAAAATTCAATAAATGCGGCACTTGCATGACGAAGGTACATGCAGCAGATCCACACATGACGTGGCTCACTGGAGTAGTATGCGACATAGGCAGGAAAATACTGTTCCCGCCCGGGATCGAACCGGGGACCTTCTGCGTGTGAAGCAGACGTGATAACCGCTACACTACGGAAACGACGGACACGCTCACTCCATCCTTGTACACTCGAAGGCGCCTCAGCCTTTCTTTGGCCCGCGCATGCACACACCATAGTTCTTTTGACAGCCTAAAACCCATCGCTGCCGAGGGCTCAACAAGTCTTCGGGGTGCTCGAGAGGGTGTCTGTCGTAGCATCCCGAACGAGATAGCGGCGTTTCGCGCAGTCGTTATTGCAAGTCACATTAGCAAAAACAATCACCTCCTTAGCAGCAGGCAGTGCGAGCCCAGCTGCAGCTTTACATGAAGATGCCAATAGCGCTGGGAGGCCGCCGACCGCGGGCCACGGCACCTCCGAGAACGGTGCTGCCCATGACCCATTGTGTCGCTACACAGTCTGTCGAAGAACAGCACTGCCGGCAGAGAGCACCTCCCCCATCCCGCCAGCCGCACCAGACTCGAAGAGCACCCTGGACGACTTCGAGGGACGCAGTTTGCTGGAATATTTGGCGCTCGCGCTGTCACAGGGCTCGTTGGTCTAGGGGTATGATTCCTCCTTAGGGTGCAGGAGGTCCCGGGTTCAAATCCCGGACGAGCCCTAGCGTTTTGTGCAAACTGGTCGCACGTCGGTGGCTGAGTCAGCGCAAAAAACTGCCCGTCAATGTAAAGCTAATTTCATATTTGCTCTAAGGAACTGACCCTCTGGTCCGACGTATGAAGGTGATTACCAAGGTTTCGGTACAGATCGTAGCAAATGCTTGTCGGTTTAAAGTGATGAAAAAGTGTTTCCGCCCGGGATCGAACCGGGGACCTTCTGCGTGTTAGGCAGACGTGATAACCGCTACACCACGGAAACTACTGCTTTCAGGCTTGCTTCACAGACAACTTGTAACAAGGTTGCCATCGTAACTTAAAAATTCAATAAATGCGGCACTTGCATGACGAAGGTACATGCAGCAGATCCACACATGACGTGGCTCACTGGAGTAGTATGCGACATAGGCAGGAAAATACTGTTCCCGCCCGGGATCGAACCGGGGACCTTCTGCGTGTGAAGCAGACGTGATAACCGCTACACTACGGAAACGACGGACACGCTCACTCCATCCTTGTACACTCGAAGGCGCCTCAGCCTTTCTTTGGCCCGCGCATGCACACACCATAGTTCTTTTGACAGCCTAAAACCCATCGCTGCCGAGGGCTCAACAAGTCTTCGGGGTGCTCGAGAGGGTGTCTGTCGTAGCATCCCGAACGAGATAGCGGCGTTTCGCGCAGTCGTTATTGCAAGTCACATTAGCAAAAACAATCACCTCCTTAGCAGCAGGCAGTGCGAGCCCAGCTGCAGCTTTACATGAAGATGCCAATAGCGCTGGGAGGCCGCCGACCGCGGGCCACGGCACCTCCGAGAACGGTGCTGCCCATGACCCATTGTGTCGCTACACAGTCTGTCGAAGAACAGCACTGCCGGCAGAGAGCACCTCCCCCATCCCGCCAGCCGCACCAGACTCGAAGAGCACCCTGGACGACTTCGAGGGACGCAGTTTGCTGGAATATTTGGCGCTCGCGCTGTCACAGGGCTCGTTGGTCTAGGGGTATTAACAACCCAATGAGAAAAAAAAAAAAAAAATCAAAAAAAAAAAAAAAAAAAAAAAAAAAAAAAAAAGGGGTATGATTCCTGCTTAGGGTGCAGGAGGTCCCGGGTTCAAATCCCGGACGAGCCCTAGCGTTTTGTGCAAACTGGTCGCACGTCGGTGGCTGAGTCAGCGCAAAAAACTGCCCGTCAATGTAAAGCTAATTTCATATTTGCTCTAAGGAACTGACCCTCTGGTCCGACGTATGAAGGTGATTACCAAGGTTTCGGTACAGATCGTAGCAAATGCTTGTCGGTTTAAAGTGATGAAAAAGTGTTTCCGCCCGGGATCGAACCGGGGACCTTCTGCGTGTTAGGCAGACGTGATAACCGCTACACCACGGAAACTACTGCTTTCAGGCTTGCTTCACAGACAACTTGTAACAAGGTTGCCATCGTAACTTAAAAATTCAATAAATGCGGCACTTGCATGACGAAGGTACATGCAGCAGATCCACACATGACGTGGCTCACTGGAGTAGTATGCGACATAGGCAGGAAAATACTGTTCCCGCCCGGGATCGAACCGGGGACCTTCTGCGTGTGAAGCAGACGTGATAACCGCTACACTACGGAAACGACGGACACGCTCACTCCATCCTTGTACACTCGAAGGCGCCTCAGCCTTTCTTTGGCCCGCGCATGCACACACCATAGTTCTTTTGACAGCCTAAAACCCATCGCTGCCGAGGGCTCAACAAGTCTTCGGGGTGCTCGAGAGGGTGTCTGTCGTAGCATCCCGAACGAGATAGCGGCGTTTCGCGCAGTCGTTATTGCAAGTCACATTAGCAAAAACAATCACCTCCTTAGCAGCAGGCAGTGCGAGCCCAGCTGCAGCTTTACATGAAGATGCCAATAGCGCTGGGAGGCCGCCGACCGCGGGCCACGGCACCTCCGAGAACGGTGCTGCCCATGACCCATTGTGTCGCTACACAGTCTGTCGAAGAACAGCACTGCCGGCAGAGAGCACCTCCCCCATCCCGCCAGCCGCACCAGACTCGAAGAGCACCCTGGACGACTTCGAGGGACGCAGTTTGCTGGAATATTTGGCGCTCGCGCTGTCACAGGGCTCGTTGGTCTAGGGGTATGATTCCTGCTTAGGGTGCAGGAGGTCCCGGGTTCAAATCCCGGACGAGCCCTAGCGTTTTGTGCAAACTGGTCGCACGTCGGTGGCTGAGTCAGCGCAAAAAACTGCCCGTCAATGTAAAGCTAATTTCATATTTGCTCTAAGGAACTGACCCTCTGGTCCGACGTATGAAGGTGATTACCAAGGTTTCGGTACAGATCGTAGCAAATGCTTGTCGGTTTAAAGTGATGAAAAAGTGTTTCCGCCCGGGATCGAACCGGGGACCTTCTGCGTGTTAGGCAGACGTGATAACCGCTACACCACGGAAACTACTGCTTTCAGGCTTGCTTCACAGACAACTTGTAACAAGGTTGCCATCGTAACTTAAAAATTCAATAAATGCGGCACTTGCATGACGAAGGTACATGCAGCAGATCCACACATGACGTGGCTCACTGGAGTAGTATGCGACATAGGCAGGAAAATACTGTTCCCGCCCGGGATCGAACCGGGGACCTTCTGCGTGTGAAGCAGACGTGATAACCGCTACACTACGGAAACGACGGACACGCTCACTCCATCCTTGTACACTCGAAGGCGCCTCAGGCTTTCTTTGGCCCGCGCATGCACACACCATAGTTCTTTTGACAGCCTAAAACCCATCGCTGCCGAGGGCTCAACAAGTCTTCGGGGTGCTCGAGAGGGTGTCTGTCGTAGCATCCCGAACGAGATAGCGGCGTTTCGCGCAGTCGTTATTGCAAGTCACATTAGCAAAAACAATCACCTCCTTAGCAGCAGGCAGTGCGAGCCCAGCTGCAGCTTTACATGAAGATGCCAATAGCGCTGGGAGGCCGCCGACCGCGGGCCACGGCACCTCCGAGAACGGTGCTGCCCATGACCCATTGTGTCGCTACACAGTCTGTCGAAGAACAGCACTGCCGGCAGAGAGCACCTCCCCCATCCCGCCAGCCGCACCAGACTCGAAGAGCACCCTGGACGACTTCGAGGGACGCAGTTTGCTGGAATATTTGGCGCTCGCGCTGTCACAGGGCTCGTTGGTCTAGGGGTATTAACAACCCAATGAGAAAAAAAAAAAAAAAAAATCAAAAAAAAAAAAAAAAAAAAAAAAAAAAAAAAAAAAAAAAAAGGGGTATGATTCCTGCTTAGGGTGCAGGAGGTCCCGGGTTCAAATCCCGGACGAGCCCTAGCGTTTTGTGCAAACTGGTCGCACGTCGGTGGCTGAGTCAGCGCAAAAAACTGCCCGTCAATGTAAAGCTAATTTCATATTTGCTCTAAGGAACTGACCCTCTGGTCCGACGTATGAAGGTGATTACCAAGGTTTCGGTACAGATCGTAGCAAATGCTTGTCGGTTTAAAGTGATGAAAAAGTGTTTCCGCCCGGGATCGAACCGGGGACCTTCTGCGTGTTAGGCAGACGTGATAACCGCTACACCACGGAAACTACTGCTTTCAGGCTTGCTTCACAGACAACTTGTAACAAGGTTGCCATCGTAACTTAAAAATTCAATAAATGCGGCACTTGCATGACGAAGGTACATGCAGCAGATCCACACATGACGTGGCTCACTGGAGTAGTATGCGACATAGGCAGGAAAATACTGTTCCCGCCCGGGATCGAACCGGGGACCTTCTGCGTGTGAAGCAGACGTGATAACCGCTACACTACGGAAACGACGGACACGCTCACTCCATCCTTGTACACTCGAAGGCGCCTCAGCCTTTCTTTGGCCCGCGCATGCACACACCATAGTTCTTTTGACAGCCTAAAACCCATCGCTGCCGAGGGCTCAACAAGTCTTCGGGGTGCTCGAGAGGGTGTCTGTCGTAGCATCCCGAACGAGATAGCGGCGTTTCGCGCAGTCGTTATTGCAAGTCACATTAGCAAAAACAATCACCTCCTTAGCAGCAGGCAGTGCGAGCCCAGCTGCAGCTTTACATGAAGATGCCAATAGCGCTGGGAGGCCGCCGACCGCGGGCCACGGCACCTCCGAGAACGGTGCTGCCCATGACCCATTGTGTCGCTACACAGTCTGTCGAAGAACAGCACTGCCGGCAGAGAGCACCTCCCCCATCCCGCCAGCCGCACCAGACTCGAAGAGCACCCTGGACGACTTCGAGGGACGCAGTTTGCTGGAATATTTGGCGCTCGCGCTGTCACAGGGCTCGTTGGTCTAGGGGTATGATTCCTGCTTAGGGTGCAGGAGGTCCCGGGTTCAAATCCCGGACGAGCCCTAGCGTTTTGTGCAAACTGGTCGCACGTCGGTGGCTGAGTCAGCGCAAAAAACTGCCCGTCAATGTAAAGCTAATTTCATATTTGCTCTAAGGAACTGACCCTCTGGTCCGACGTATGAAGGTGATTACCAAGGTTTCGGTACAGATCGTAGCAAATGCTTGTCGGTTTAAAGTGATGAAAAAGTGTTTCCGCCCGGGATCGAACCGGGGACCTTCTGCGTGTTAGGCAGACGTGATAACCGCTACACCACGGAAACTACTGCTTTCAGGCTTGCTTCACAGACAACTTGTAACAAGGTTGCCATCGTAACTTAAAAATTCAATAAATGCGGCACTTGCATGACGAAGGTACATGCAGCAGATCCACACATGACGTGGCTCACTGGAGTAGTATGCGACATAGGCAGGAAAATACTGTTCCCGCCCGGGATCGAACCGGGGACCTTCTGCGTGTGAAGCAGACGTGATAACCGCTACACTACGGAAACGACGGACACGCTCACTCCATCCTTGTACACTCGAAGGCGCCTCAGCCTTTCTTTGGCCCGCGCATGCACACACCATAGTTCTTTTGACAGCCTAAAACCCATCGCTGCCGAGGGCTCAACAAGTCTTCGGGGTGCTCGAGAGGGTGTCTGTCGTAGCATCCCGAACGAGATAGCGGCGTTTCGCGCAGTCGTTATTGCAAGTCACATTAGCAAAAACAATCACCTCCTTAGCAGCAGGCAGTGCGAGCCCAGCTGCAGCTTTACATGAAGATGCCAATAGCGCTGGGAGGCCGCCGACCGCGGGCCACGGCACCTCCGAGAACGGTGCTGCCCATGACCCATTGTGTCGCTACACAGTCTGTCGAAGAACAGCACTGCCGGCAGAGAGCACCTCCCCCATCCCGCCAGCCGCACCAGACTCGAAGAGCACCCTGGACGACTTCGAGGGACGCAGTTTGCTGGAATATTTGGCGCTCGCGCTGTCACAGGGCTCGTTGGTCTAGGGGTATGATTCCTGCTTAGGGTGCAGGAGGTCCCGGGTTCAAATCCCGGACGAGCCCTAGCGTTTTGTGCAAACTGGTCGCACGTCGGTGGCTGAGTCAGCGCAAAAAACTGCCCGTCAATGTAAAGCTAATTTCATATTTGCTCTAAGGAACTGACCCTCTGGTCCGACGTATGAAGGTGATTACCAAGGTTTCGGTACAGATCGTAGCAAATGCTTGTCGGTTTAAAGTGATGAAAAAGTGTTTCCGCCCGGGATCGAACCGGGGACCTTCTGCGTGTTAGGCAGACGTGATAACCGCTACACGACGGAAACTACTGCTTTCAGGCTTGCTTCACAGACAACTTGTAACAAGGTTGCCATCGTAACTTAAAAATTCAATAAATGCGGCACTTGCATGACGAAGGTACATGCAGCAGATCCACACATGACGTGGCTCACTGGAGTAGTATGCGACATAGGCAGGAAAATACTGTTCCCGCCCGGGATCGAACCGGGGACCTTCTGCGTGTGAAGCAGACGTGATAACCGCTACACTACGGAAACGACGGACACGCTCACTCCATCCTTGTACACTCGAAGGCGCCTCAGCCTTTCTTTGGCCCGCGCATGCACACACCATAGTTCTTTTGACAGCCTAAAACCCATCGCTGCCGAGGGCTCAACAAGTCTTCGGGGTGCTCGAGAGGGTGTCTGTCGTAGCATCCCGAACGAGATAGCGGCGTTTCGCGCAGTCGTTATTGCAAGTCACATTAGCAAAAACAATCACCTCCTTAGCAGCAGGCAGTGCGAGCCCAGCTGCAGCTTTACATGAAGATGCCAATAGCGCTGGGAGGCCGCCGACCGCGGGCCACGGCACCTCCGAGAACGGTGCTGCCCATGACCCATTGTGTCGCTACACAGTCTGTCGAAGAACAGCACTGCCGGCAGAGAGCACCTCCCCCATCCCGCCAGCCGCACCAGACTCGAAGAGCACCCTGGACGACTTCGAGGGACGCAGTTTGCTGGAATATTTGGCGCTCGCGCTGTCACAGGGCTCGTTGGTCTAGGGGTATGATTCCTGCTTAGGGTGCAGGAGGTCCCGGGTTCAAATCCCGGACGAGCCCTAGCGTTTTGTGCAAACTGGTCGCACGTCGGTGGCTGAGTCAGCGCAAAAAACTGCCCGTCAATGTAAAGCTAATTTCATATTTGCTCTAAGGAACTGACCCTCTGGTCCGACGTATGAAGGTGATTACCAAGGTTTCGGTACAGATCGTAGCAAATGCTTGTCGGTTTAAAGTGATGAAAAAGTGTTTCCGCCCGGGATCGAACCGGGGACCTTCTGCGTGTTAGGCAGACGTGATAACCGCTACACCACGGAAACTACTGCTTTCAGGCTTGCTTCACAGACAACTTGTAACAAGGTTGCCATCGTAACTTAAAAATTCAATAAATGCGGCACTTGCATGACGAAGGTACATGCAGCAGATCCACACATGACGTGGCTCACTGGAGTAGTATGCGACATAGGCAGGAAAATACTGTTCCCGCCCGGGATCGAACCGGGGACCTTCTGCGTGTGAAGCAGACGTGATAACCGCTACACTACGGAAACGACGGACACGCTCACTCCATCCTTGTACACTCGAAGGCGCCTCAGCCTTTCTTTGGCCCGCGCATGCACACACCATAGTTCTTTTGACAGCCTAAAACCCATCGCTGCCGAGGGCTCAACAAGTCTTCGGGGTGCTCGAGAGGGTGTCTGTCGTAGCATCCCGAACGAGATAGCGGCGTTTCGCGCAGTCGTTATTGCAAGTCACATTAGCAAAAACAATCACCTCCTTAGCAGCAGGCAGTGCGAGCCCAGCTGCAGCTTTACATGAAGATGCCAATAGCGCTGGGAGGCCGCCGACCGCGGGCCACGGCACCTCCGAGAACGGTGCTGCCCATGACCCATTGTGTCGCTACACAGTCTGTCGAAGAACAGCACTGCCGGCAGAGAGCACCTCCCCCATCCCGCCAGCCGCACCAGACTCGAAGAGCACCCTGGACGACTTCGAGGGACGCAGTTTGCTGGAATATTTGGCGCTCGCGCTGTCACAGGGCTCGTTGGTCTAGGGGTATGATTCCTGCTTAGGGTGCAGGAGGTCCCGGGTTCAAATCCCGGACGAGCCCTAGCGTTTTGTGCAAACTGGTCGCACGTCGGTGGCTGAGTCAGCGCAAAAAACTGCCCGTCAATGTAAAGCTAATTTCATATTTGCTCTAAGGAACTGACCCTCTGGTCCGACGTATGAAGGTGATTACCAAGGTTTCGGTACAGATCGTAGCAAATGCTTGTCGGTTTAAAGTGATGAAAAAGTGTTTCCGCCCGGGATCGAACCGGGGACCTTCTGCGTGTTAGGCAGACGTGATAACCGCTACACGACGGAAACTACTGCTTTCAGGCTTGCTTCACAGACAACTTGTAACAAGGTTGCCATCGTAACTTAAAAATTCAATAAATGCGGCACTTGCATGACGAAGGTACATGCAGCAGATCCACACATGACGTGGCTCACTGGAGTAGTATGCGACATAGGCAGGAAAATACTGTTCCCGCCCGGGATCGAACCGGGGACCTTCTGCGTGTGAAGCAGACGTGATAACCGCTACACTACGGAAACGACGGACACGCTCACTCCATCCTTGTACACTCGAAGGCGCCTCAGCCTTTCTTTGGCCCGCGCATGCACACACCATAGTTCTTTTGACAGCCTAAAACCCATCGCTGCCGAGGGCTCAACAAGTCTTCGGGGTGCTCGAGAGGGTGTCTGTCGTAGCATCCCGAACGAGATAGCGGCGTTTCGCGCAGTCGTTATTGCAAGTCACATTAGCAAAAACAATCACCTCCTTAGCAGCAGGCAGTGCGAGCCCAGCTGCAGCTTTACATGAAGATGCCAATAGCGCTGGGAGGCCGCCGACCGCGGGCCACGGCACCTCCGAGAACGGTGCTGCCCATGACCCATTGTGTCGCTACACAGTCTGTCGAAGAACAGCACTGCCGGCAGAGAGCACCTCCCCCATCCCGCCAGCCGCACCAGACTCGAAGAGCACCCTGGACGACTTCGAGGGACGCAGTTTGCTGGAATATTTGGCGCTCGCGCTGTCACAGGGCTCGTTGGTCTAGGGGTATGATTCCTGCTTAGGGTGCAGGAGGTCCCGGGTTCAAATCCCGGACGAGCCCTAGCGTTTTGTGCAAACTGGTCGCACGTCGGTGGCTGAGTCAGCGCAAAAAACTGCCCGTCAATGTAAAGCTAATTTCATATTTGCTCTAAGGAACTGACCCTCTGGTCCGACGTATGAAGGTGATTACCAAGGTTTCGGTACAGATCGTAGCAAATGCTTGTCGGTTTAAAGTGATGAAAAAGTGTTTCCGCCCGGGATCGAACCGGGGACCTTCTGCGTGTTAGGCAGACGTGATAACCGCTACACCACGGAAACTACTGCTTTCAGGCTTGCTTCACAGACAACTTGTAACAAGGTTGCCATCGTAACTTAAAAATTCAATAAATGCGGCACTTGCATGACGAAGGTACATGCAGCAGATCCACACATGACGTGGCTCACTGGAGTAGTATGCGACATAGGCAGGAAAATACTGTTCCCGCCCGGGATCGAACCGGGGACCTTCTGCGTGTGAAGCAGACGTGATAACCGCTACACTACGGAAACGACGGACACGCTCACTCCATCCTTGTACACTCGAAGGCGCCTCAGCCTTTCTTTGGCCCGCGCATGCACACACCATAGTTCTTTTGACAGCCTAAAACCCATCGCTGCCGAGGGCTCAACAAGTCTTCGGGGTGCTCGAGAGGGTGTCTGTCGTAGCATCCCGAACGAGATAGCGGCGTTTCGCGCAGTCGTTATTGCAAGTCACATTAGCAAAAACAATCACCTCCTTAGCAGCAGGCAGTGCGAGCCCAGCTGCAGCTTTACATGAAGATGCCAATAGCGCTGGGAGGCCGCCGACCGCGGGCCACGGCACCTCCGAGAACGGTGCTGCCCATGACCCATTGTGTCGCTACACAGTCTGTCGAAGAACAGCACTGCCGGCAGAGAGCACCTCCCCCATCCCGCCAGCCGCACCAGACTCGAAGAGCACCCTGGACGACTTCGAGGGACGCAGTTTGCTGGAATATTTGGCGCTCGCGCTGTCACAGGGCTCGTTGGTCTAGGGGTATGATTCCTGCTTAGGGTGCAGGAGGTCCCGGGTTCAAATCCCGGACGAGCCCTAGCGTTTTGTGCAAACTGGTCGCACGTCGGTGGCTGAGTCAGCGCAAAAAACTGCCCGTCAATGTAAAGCTAATTTCATATTTGCTCTAAGGAACTGACCCTCTGGTCCGACGTATGAAGGTGATTACCAAGGTTTCGGTACAGATCGTAGCAAATGCTTGTCGGTTTAAAGTGATGAAAAAGTGTTTCCGCCCGGGATCGAACCGGGGACCTTCTGCGTGTTAGGCAGACGTGATAACCGCTACACGACGGAAACTACTGCTTTCAGGCTTGCTTCACAGACAACTTGTAACAAGGTTGCCATCGTAACTTAAAAATTCAATAAATGCGGCACTTGCATGACGAAGGTACATGCAGCAGATCCACACATGACGTGGCTCACTGGAGTAGTATGCGACATAGGCAGGAAAATACTGTTCCCGCCCGGGATCGAACCGGGGACCTTCTGCGTGTGAAGCAGACGTGATAACCGCTACACTACGGAAACGACGGACACGCTCACTCCATCCTTGTACACTCGAAGGCGCCTCAGCCTTTCTTTGGCCCGCGCATGCACACACCATAGTTCTTTTGACAGCCTAAAACCCATCGCTGCCGAGGGCTCAACAAGTCTTCGGGGTGCTCGAGAGGGTGTCTGTCGTAGCATCCCGAACGAGATAGCGGCGTTTCGCGCAGTCGTTATTGCAAGTCACATTAGCAAAAACAATCACCTCCTTAGCAGCAGGCAGTGCGAGCCCAGCTGCAGCTTTACATGAAGATGCCAATAGCGCTGGGAGGCCGCCGACCGCGGGCCACGGCACCTCCGAGAACGGTGCTGCCCATGACCCATTGTGTCGCTACACAGTCTGTCGAAGAACAGCACTGCCGGCAGAGAGCACCTCCCCCATCCCGCCAGCCGCACCAGACTCGAAGAGCACCCTGGACGACTTCGAGGGACGCAGTTTGCTGGAATATTTGGCGCTCGCGCTGTCACAGGGCTCGTTGGTCTAGGGGTATGATTCCTGCTTAGGGTGCAGGAGGTCCCGGGTTCAAATCCCGGACGAGCCCTAGCGTTTTGTGCAAACTGGTCGCACGTCGGTGGCTGAGTCAGCGCAAAAAACTGCCCGTCAATGTAAAGCTAATTTCATATTTGCTCTAAGGAACTGACCCTCTGGTCCGACGTATGAAGGTGATTACCAAGGTTTCGGTACAGATCGTAGCAAATGCTTGTCGGTTTAAAGTGATGAAAAAGTGTTTCCGCCCGGGATCGAACCGGGGACCTTCTGCGTGTTAGGCAGACGTGATAACCGCTACACCACGGAAACTACTGCTTTCAGGCTTGCTTCACAGACAACTTGTAACAAGGTTGCCATCGTAACTTAAAAATTCAATAAATGCGGCACTTGCATGACGAAGGTACATGCAGCAGATCCACACATGACGTGGCTCACTGGAGTAGTATGCGACATAGGCAGGAAAATACTGTTCCCGCCCGGGATCGAACCGGGGACCTTCTGCGTGTGAAGCAGACGTGATAACCGCTACACTACGGAAACGACGGACACGCTCACTCCATCCTTGTACACTCGAAGGCGCCTCAGCCTTTCTTTGGCCCGCGCATGCACACACCATAGTTCTTTTGACAGCCTAAAACCCATCGCTGCCGAGGGCTCAACAAGTCTTCGGGGTGCTCGAGAGGGTGTCTGTCGTAGCATCCCGAACGAGATAGCGGCGTTTCGCGCAGTCGTTATTGCAAGTCACATTAGCAAAAACAATCACCTCCTTAGCAGCAGGCAGTGCGAGCCCAGCTGCAGCTTTACATGAAGATGCCAATAGCGCTGGGAGGCCGCCGACCGCGGGCCACGGCACCTCCGAGAACGGTGCTGCCCATGACCCATTGTGTCGCTACACAGTCTGTCGAAGAACAGCACTGCCGGCAGAGAGCACCTCCCCCATCCCGCCAGCCGCACCAGACTCGAAGAGCACCCTGGACGACTTCGAGGGACGCAGTTTGCTGGAATATTTGGCGCTCGCGCTGTCACAGGGCTCGTTGGTCTAGGGGTATGATTCCTGCTTAGGGTGCAGGAGGTCCCGGGTTCAAATCCCGGACGAGCCCTAGCGTTTTGTGCAAACTGGTCGCACGTCGGTGGCTGAGTCAGCGCAAAAAACTGCCCGTCAATGTAAAGCTAATTTCATATTTGCTCTAAGGAACTGACCCTCTGGTCCGACGTATGAAGGTGATTACCAAGGTTTCGGTACAGATCGTAGCAAATGCTTGTCGGTTTAAAGTGATGAAAAAGTGTTTCCGCCCGGGATCGAACCGGGGACCTTCTGCGTGTTAGGCAGACGTGATAACCGCTACACCACGGAAACTACTGCTTTCAGGCTTGCTTCACAGACAACTTGTAACAAGGTTGCCATCGTAACTTAAAAATTCAATAAATGCGGCACTTGCATGACGAAGGTACATGCAGCAGATCCACACATGACGTGGCTCACTGGAGTAGTATGCGACATAGGCAGGAAAATACTGTTCCCGCCCGGGATCGAACCGGGGACCTTCTGCGTGTGAAGCAGACGTGATAACCGCTACACTACGGAAACGACGGACACGCTTACTCCATCCTTGTACACTCGAAGGCGCCTCAGCCTTTCTTTGGCCCGCGCATGCACACACCATAGTTCTTTTGACAGCCTAAAACCCATCGCTGCCGAGGGCTCAACAAGTCTTCGGGGTGCTCGAGAGGGTGTCTGTCGTAGCATCCCGAACGAGATAGCGGCGTTTCGCGCAGTCGTTATTGCAAGTCACATTAGCAAAAACAATCACCTCCTTAGCAGCAGGCAGTGCGAGCCCAGCTGCAGCTTTACATGAAGATGCCAATAGCGCTGGGAGGCCGCCGACCGCGGGCCACGGCACCTCCGAGAACGGTGCTGCCCATGACCCATTGTGTCGCTACACAGTCTGTCGAAGAACAGCACTGCCGGCAGAGAGCACCTCCCCCATCCCGCCAGCCGCACCAGACTCGAAGAGCACCCTGGACGACTTCGAGGGACGCAGTTTGCTGGAATATTTGGCGCTCGCGCTGTCACAGGGCTCGTTGGTCTAGGGGTATGATTCCTGCTTAGGGTGCAGGAGGTCCCGGGTTCAAATCCCGGACGAGCCCTAGCGTTTTGTGCAAACTGGTCGCACGTCGGTGGCTGAGTCAGCGCAAAAAACTGCCCGTCAATGTAAAGCTAATTTCATATTTGCTCTAAGGAACTGACCCTCTGGTCCGACGTATGAAGGTGATTACCAAGGTTTCGGTACAGATCGTAGCAAATGCTTGTCGGTTTAAAGTGATGAAAAAGTGTTTCCGCCCGGGATCGAACCGGGGACCTTCTGCGTGTTAGGCAGACGTGATAACCGCTACACCACGGAAACTACTGCTTTCAGGCTTGCTTCACAGACAACTTGTAACAAGGTTGCCATCGTAACTTAAAAATTCAATAAATGCGGCACTTGCATGACGAAGGTACATGCAGCAGATCCACACATGACGTGGCTCACTGGAGTAGTATGCGACATAGGCAGGAAAATACTGTTCCCGCCCGGGATCGAACCGGGGACCTTCTGCGTGTGAAGCAGACGTGATAACCGCTACACTACGGAAACGACGGACACGCTCACTCCATCCTTGTACACTCGAAGGCGCCTCAGGCTTTCTTTGGCCCGCGCATGCACACACCATAGTTCTTTTGACAGCCTAAAACCCATCGCTGCCGAGGGCTCAACAAGTCTTCGGGGTGCTCGAGAGGGTGTCTGTCGTAGCATCCCGAACGAGATAGCGGCGTTTCGCGCAGTCGTTATTGCAAGTCACATTAGCAAAAACAATCACCTCCTTAGCAGCAGGCAGTGCGAGCCCAGCTGCAGCTTTACATGAAGATGCCAATAGCGCTGGGAGGCCGCCGACCGCGGGCCACGGCACCTCCGAGAACGGTGCTGCCCATGACCCATTGTGTCGCTACACAGTCTGTCGAAGAACAGCACTGCCGGCAGAGAGCACCTCCCCCATCCCGCCAGCCGCACCAGACTCGAAGAGCACCCTGGACGACTTCGAGGGACGCAGTTTGCTGGAATATTTGGCGCTCGCGCTGTCACAGGGCTCGTTGGTCTAGGGGTATGATTCCTGCTTAGGGTGCAGGAGGTCCCGGGTTCAAATCCCGGACGAGCCCTAGCGTTTTGTGCAAACTGGTCGCACGTCGGTGGCTGAGTCAGCGCAAAAAACTGCCCGTCAATGTAAAGCTAATTTCATATTTGCTCTAAGGAACTGACCCTCTGGTCCGACGTATGAAGGTGATTACCAAGGTTTCGGTACAGATCGTAGCAAATGCTTGTCGGTTTAAAGTGATGAAAAAGTGTTTCCGCCCGGGATCGAACCGGGGACCTTCTGCGTGTTAGGCAGACGTGATAACCGCTACACCACGGAAACTACTGCTTTCAGGCTTGCTTCACAGACAACTTGTAACAAGGTTGCCATCGTAACTTAAAAATTCAATAAATGCGGCACTTGCATGACGAAGGTACATGCAGCAGATCCACACATGACGTGGCTCACTGGAGTAGTATGCGACATAGGCAGGAAAATACTGTTCCCGCCCGGGATCGAACCGGGGACCTTCTGCGTGTGAAGCAGACGTGATAACCGCTACACTACGGAAACGACGGACACGCTCACTCCATCCTTGTACACTCGAAGGCGCCTCAGCCTTTCTTTGGCCCGCGCATGCACACACCATAGTTCTTTTGACAGCCTAAAACCCATCGCTGCCGAGGGCTCAACAAGTCTTCGGGGTGCTCGAGAGGGTGTCTGTCGTAGCATCCCGAACGAGATAGCGGCGTTTCGCGCAGTCGTTATTGCAAGTCACATTAGCAAAAACAATCACCTCCTTAGCAGCAGGCAGTGCGAGCCCAGCTGCAGCTTTACATGAAGATGCCAATAGCGCTGGGAGGCCGCCGACCGCGGGCCACGGCACCTCCGAGAACGGTGCTGCCCATGACCCATTGTGTCGCTACACAGTCTGTCGAAGAACAGCACTGCCGGCAGAGAGCACCTCCCCCATCCCGCCAGCCGCACCAGACTCGAAGAGCACCCTGGACGACTTCGAGGGACGCAGTTTGCTGGAATATTTGGCGCTCGCGCTGTCACAGGGCTCGTTGGTCTAGGGGTATGATTCCTGCTTAGGGTGCAGGAGGTCCCGGGTTCAAATCCCGGACGAGCCCTAGCGTTTTGTGCAAACTGGTCGCACGTCGGTGGCTGAGTCAGCGCAAAAAACTGCCCGTCAATGTAAAGCTAATTTCATATTTGCTCTAAGGAACTGACCCTCTGGTCCGACGTATGAAGGTGATTACCAAGGTTTCGGTACAGATCGTAGCAAATGCTTGTCGGTTTAAAGTGATGAAAAAGTGTTTCCGCCCGGGATCGAACCGGGGACCTTCTGCGTGTTAGGCAGACGTGATAACCGCTACACCACGGAAACTACTGCTTTCAGGCTTGCTTCACAGACAACTTGTAACAAGGTTGCCATCGTAACTTAAAAATTCAATAAATGCGGCACTTGCATGACGAAGGTACATGCAGCAGATCCACACATGACGTGGCTCACTGGAGTAGTATGCGACATAGGCAGGAAAATACTGTTCCCGCCCGGGATCGAACCGGGGACCTTCTGCGTGTGAAGCAGACGTGATAACCGCTACACTACGGAAACGACGGACACGCTTACTCCATCCTTGTACACTCGAAGGCGCCTCAGCCTTTCTTTGGCCCGCGCATGCACACACCATAGTTCTTTTGACAGCCTAAAACCCATCGCTGCCGAGGGCTCAACAAGTCTTCGGGGTGCTCGAGAGGGTGTCTGTCGTAGCATCCCGAACGAGATAGCGGCGTTTCGCGCAGTCGTTATTGCAAGTCACATTAGCAAAAACAATCACCTCCTTAGCAGCAGGCAGTGCGAGCCCAGCTGCAGCTTTACATGAAGATGCCAATAGCGCTGGGAGGCCGCCGACCGCGGGCCACGGCACCTCCGAGAACGGTGCTGCCCATGACCCATTGTGTCGCTACACAGTCTGTCGAAGAACAGCACTGCCGGCAGAGAGCACCTCCCCCATCCCGCCAGCCGCACCAGACTCGAAGAGCACCCTGGACGACTTCGAGGGACGCAGTTTGCTGGAATATTTGGCGCTCGCGCTGTCACAGGGCTCGTTGGTCTAGGGGTATGATTCCTGCTTAGGGTGCAGGAGGTCCCGGGTTCAAATCCCGGACGAGCCCTAGCGTTTTGTGCAAACTGGTCGCACGTCGGTGGCTGAGTCAGCGCAAAAAACTGCCCGTCAATGTAAAGCTAATTTCATATTTGCTCTAAGGAACTGACCCTCTGGTCCGACGTATGAAGGTGATTACCAAGGTTTCGGTACAGATCGTAGCAAATGCTTGTCGGTTTAAAGTGATGAAAAAGTGTTTCCGCCCGGGATCGAACCGGGGACCTTCTGCGTGTTAGGCAGAAGTGATAACCGCTACACCACGGAAACTACTGCTTTCAGGCTTGCTTCACAGACAACTTGTAACAAGGTTGCCATCGTAACTTAAAAATTCAATAAATGCGGCACTTGCATGACGAAGGTACATGCAGCAGATCCACACATGACGTGGCTCACTGGAGTAGTATGCGACATAGGCAGGAAAATACTGTTCCCGCCCGGGATCGAACCGGGGACCTTCTGCGTGTGAAGCAGACGTGACAACCGCTACACTACGGAAACGACGGACACGCTCACTCCATCCTTGTACACTCGAAGGCGCCTCAGCCTTTCTTTGGCCCGCGCATGCACACACCATAGTTCTTTTGACAGCCTAAAACCCATCGCTGCCGAGGGCTCAACAAGTCTTCGGGGTGCTCGAGACGGTGTCTGTCGTAGCATCCCGAACGAGATAGCGGCGTTTCGCGCAGTCGTTATTGCAAGTCACATTAGCAAAAACAATCACCTCCTTAGCAGCAGGCAGTGCGAGCCCAGCTGCAGCTTTACATGAAGATGCCAATAGCGCTGGGAGGCCGCCGACCGCGGGCCACGGCACCTCCGAGAACGGTGCTGCCCATGACCCATTGTGTCGCTACACAGTCTGTCGAAGAACAGCACTGCCGGCAGAGAGCACCTCCCCCATCCCGCCAGCCGCACCAGACTCGAAGAGCACCCTGGACGACTTCGAGGGACGCAGTTTGCTGGAATATTTGGCGCTCGCGCTGTCACAGGGCTCGTTGGTCTAGGGGTATGATTCCTGCTTAGGGTGCAGGAGGTCCCGGGTTCAAATCCCGGACGAGCCCTAGCGTTTTGTGCAAACTGGTCGCACGTCGGTGGCTGAGTCAGCGCAAAAAACTGCCCGTCAATGTAAAGCTAATTTCATATTTGCTCTAAGGAACTGACCCTCTGGTCCGACGTATGAAGGTGATTACCAAGGTTTCGGTACAGATCGTAGCAAATGCTTGTCGGTTTAAAGTGATGAAAAAGTGTTTCCGCCCGGGATCGAACCGGGGACCTTCTGCGTGTTAGGCAGACGTGATAACCGCTACACCACGGAAACTACTGCTTTCAGGCTTGCTTCACAGACAACTTGTAACAAGGTTGCCATCGTAACTTAAAAATTCAATAAATGCGGCACTTGCATGACGAAGGTACATGCAGCAGATCCACACATGACGTGGCTCACTGGAGTAGTATGCGACATAGGCAGGAAAATACTGTTCCCGCCCGGGATCGAACCGGGGACCTTCTGCGTGTGAAGCAGACGTGATAACCGCTACAGTACGGAAACGACGGACACGCTCACTCCATCCTTGTACACTCAAAGGCGCCTCAGCCTTTCTTTGGCCCGCGCATGCACACACCATAGTTCTTTTGACAGCCTAAAACCCATCGCTGCCGAGGGCTCAACAAGTCTTCGGGGTGCTCGAGAGGGTGTCTGTCGTAGCATCCCGAACGAGATAGCGGCGTTTCGCGCAGTCGTTATTGCAAGTCACATTAGCAAAAACAATCACCTCCTTAGCAGCAGGCAGTGCGAGCCCAGCTGCAGCTTTACATGAAGATGCCAATAGCGCTGGGAGGCCGCCGACCGCGGGCCACGGCACCTCCGAGAACGGTGCTGCCCATGACCCATTGTGTCGCTACACAGTCTGTCGAAGAACAGCACTGCCGGCAGAGAGCACCTCCCCCATCCCGCCAGCCGCACCAGACTCGAAGAGCACCCTGGACGACTTCGAGGGACGCAGTTTGCTGGAATATTTGGCGCTCGCGCTGTCACAGGGCTCGTTGGTCTAGGGGTATGATTCCTGCTTAGGGTGCAGGAGGTCCCGGGTTCAAATCCCGGACGAGCCCTAGCGTTTTGTGCAAACTGGTCGCACGTCGGTGGCTGAGTCAGCGCAAAAAACTGCCCGTCAATGTAAAGCTAATTTCATATTTGCTCTAAGGAACTGACCCTCTGGTCCGACGTATGAAGGTGATTACCAAGGTTTCGGTACAGATCGTAGCAAATGCTTGTCGGTTTAAAGTGATGAAAAAGTGTTTCCGCCCGGGATCGAACCGCGGACCTTCTGCGTGTTAGGCAGACGTGATAACCGCTACACCACGGAAACTACTGCTTTCAGGCTTGCTTCACAGACAACTTGTAACAAGGTTGCCATCGTAACTTAAAAATTCAATAAATGCGGCACTTGCATGACGAAGGTACATGCAGCAGATCCACACATGATGTGGCTCACTGGAGTAGTATGCGACATAGGCAGGAAAATACTGTTCCCGCCCGGGATCGAACCGGGGACCTTCTGCGTGTGAAGCAGACGTGATAACCGCTACACTACGGAAACGACGGACACGCTCACTCCATCCTTGTACACTCGAAGGCGCCTCAGCCTTTCTTTGGCCCGCGCATGCACACACCATAGTTCTTTTGACAGCCTAAAACCCATCGCTGCCGAGGGCTCAACAAGTCTTCGGGGTGCTCGAGAGGGTGTCTGTCGTAGCATCCCGAACGAGATAGCGGCGTTTCGCGCAGTCGTTATTGCAAGTCACATTAGCAAAAACAATCACCTCCTTAGCAGCAGGCAGTGCGAGCCCAGCTGCAGCTTTACATGAAGATGCCAATAGCGCTGGGAGGCCGCCGACCGCGGGCCACGGCACCTCCGAGAACGGTGCTGCCCATGACCCATTGTGTCGCTACACAGTCTGTCGAAGAACAGCACTGCCGGCAGAGAGCACCTCCCCCATCCCGCCAGCCGCACCAGACTCGAAGAGCACCCTGGACGACTTCGAGGGACGCAGTTTGCTGGAATATTTGGCGCTCGCGCTGTCACAGGGCTCGTTGGTCTAGGGGTATGATTCCTCCTTAGGGTGCAGGAGGTCCCGGGTTCAAATCCCGGACGAGCCCTAGCGTTTTGTGCAAACTGGTCGCACGTCGGTGGCTGAGTCAGCGCAAAAAACTGCCCGTCAATGTAAAGCTAATTTCATATTTGCTCTAAGGAACTGACCCTCTGGTCCGACGTATGAAGGCGATTACCAAGGTTTCGGTACAGATCGTAGCAAATGCTTGTCGGTTTAAAGTGATGAAAAAGTGTTTCCGCCCGGGATCGAACCGGGGACCTTCTGCGTGTTAGGCAGACGTGATAACCGCTACACCACGGAAACTACTGCTTTCAGGCTTGCTTCACAGACAACTTGTAACAAGGTTGCCATCGTAACTTAAAAATTCAATAAATGCGGCACTTGCATGACGAAGGTACATGCAGCAGATCCACACATGACGTGGCTCACTGGAGTAGTATGCGACATAGGCAGGAAAATACTGTTCCCGCCCGGGATCGAACCGGGGACCTTCTGCGTGTGAAGCAGACGTGATAACCGCTACACTACGGAAACAACGGACACGCTCACTCCATCCTTGTACACTCGAAGGCGCCTCAGCCTTTCTTTGGCCCGCGCATGCACACACCATAGTTCTATTGACAGCCTAAAACCCATCGCTGCCGAGGGCTCAACAAGTCTTCGGGGTGCTCGAGAGGGTGTCTGTCGTAGCATCCCGAACGAGATAGCGGCGTTTCGCGCAGTCGTTATTGCAAGTCACATTAGCAAAAACAATCACCTCCTTAGCAGCAGGCAGTGCGAGCCCAGCTGCAGCTTTACATGAAGATGCCAATAGCGCTGGGAGGCCGCCGACCGCGGGCCACGGCACCTCCGAGAACGGTGCTGCCCATGACCCATTGTGTCGCTACACAGTCTGTCGAAGAACAGCACTGCCGGCAGAGAGCACCTCCCCCATCCCGCCAGCCGCACCAGACTCGAAGAGCACCCTGGACGACTTCGAGAGACGCAGTTTGCTGGAATATTTGGCGCTCGCGCTGTCACAGGGCTCGTTGGTCTAGGGGTATGATTCCTGCTTAGGGTGCAGGAGGTCCCGGGTTCAAATCCCGGACGAGCCCTAGCGTTTTGTGCAAACTGGTCGCACGTCGGTGGCTGAGTCAGCGCAAAAATCTGCCCGTCAATGTAAAGCTAATTTCATATTTGCTCTAAGGAACTGACCCTCTGGTCCGACGTATGAAGGTGATTACCAAGGTTTCGGTACAGATCGTAGCAAATGCTTGTCGGTTTAAAGTGATGAAAAAGTGTTTCCGCCCGGGATCGAACCTGGGACCTTCTGCGTGTTAGGCAGACGTGATAACCGCTACACCACGGAAACTACTGCTTTCAGGCTTGCTTCACAGACAACTTGTAACAAGGTTGCCATCGTAACTTAAAAATTCAATAAATGCGGCACTTGCATGACGAAGGTACATGCAGCAGATCCACACATGACGTGGCTCACTGGAGTAGTATGCGACATAGGCAGGAAAATACTGTTCCCGCCCGGGATCGAACCGGGGACCTTCTGCGTGTGAAGCAGACGTGATAACCGCTACACTACGGAAACGACGGACACGCTCACTCCATCCTTGTACACTCGAAGGCGCCTCAGCCTTTCTTTGGCCCGCGCATGCACACACCATAGTTCTTTTGACAGCCTAAAACCCATCGCTGCCGAGGGCTCAACAAGTCTTCGGGGTGCTCGAGAGGGTGTCTGTCGTAGCATCCCGAACGAGATAGCGGCGTTTCGCGCAGTCGTTATTGCAAGTCACATTAGCAAAAACAATCACCTCCTTAGCAGCAGGCAGTGCGAGCCCAGCTGCAGCTTTACATGAAGATGCCAATAGCGCTGGGAGGCCGCCGACCGCGGGCCACGGCACCTCCGAGAACGGTGCTGCCCATGACCCATTGTGTCGCTACACAGTCTGTCGAAGAACAGCACTGCCGGCAGAGAGCACCTCCCCCATCCCGCCAGCCGCACCAGACTCGAAGAGCACCCTGGACGACTTCGAGGGACGCAGTTTGCTGGAATATTTGGCGCTCGCGCTGTCACAGGGCTCGTTGGTCTAGGGGTATGATTCCTGCTTAGGGTGCAGGAGGTCCCGGGTTCAAATCCCGGACGAGCCCTAGCGTTTTGTGCAAACTGGTCGCACGTCGGTGGCTGAGTCAGCGCAAAAAACTGCCCGTCAATGTAAAGCTAATTTCATATTTGCTCTAAGGAACTGACCCTCTGGTCCGACGTATGAAGGTGATTACCAAGGTTTCGGTACAGATCGTAGCAAATGCTTGTCGGTTTAAAGTGATGAAAAAGTGTTTCCGCCCGGGATCGAACCGGGGACCTTCTGCGTGTTAGGCAGAAGTGATAACCGCTACACCACGGAAACTACTGCTTTCAGGCTTGCTTCACAGACAACTTGTAACAAGGTTGCCATCGTAACTTAAAAATTCAATAAATGCGGCACTTGCATGACGAAGGTACATGCAGCAGATCCACACATGACGTGGCTCACTGGAGTAGTATGCGACATAGGCAGGAAAATACTGTTCCCGCCCGGGATCGAACCGGGGACCTTGTGCGTGTGAAGCAGACGTGATAACCGCTACACTACGGAAACGACGGACACGCTCACTCCATCCTTGTACACTCGAAGGCGCCTCAGCCTTTCTTTGGCCCGCGCATGCACACACCATAGTTCTTTTGACAGCCTAAAACCCATCGCTGCCGAGGGCTCAACAAGTCTTCGGGGTGCTCGAGAGGGTGTCTGTCGTAGCATCCCGAACGAGATAGCGGCGTTTCGCGCAGTCGTTATTGCAAGTCACATTAGCAAAAACAATCACCTCCTTAGCAGCAGGCAGTGCGAGCCCAGCTGCAGCTTTACATGAAGATGCCAATAGCGCTGGGAGGCCGCCGACCGCGGGCCACGGCACCTCCGAGAACGGTGCTGCCCATGACCCATTGTGTCGCTACACAGTCTGTCGAAGAACAGCACTGCCGGCAGAGAGCACCTCCCCCATCCCGCCAGCCGCACCAGACTCGAAGAGCACCCTGGACGACTTCGAGGGACGCAGTTTGCTGGAATATTTGGCGCTCGCGCTGTCACAGGGCTCGTTGGTCTAGGGGTATGATTCCTGCTTAGGGTGCAGGAGGTCCCGGGTTCAAATCCCGGACGAGCCCTAGCGTTTTGTGCAAACTGGTCGCACGTCGGTGGCTGAGTCAGCGCAAAAAACTGCCCGTCAATGTAAAGCTAATTTCATATTTGCTCTAAGGAACTGACCCTCTGGTCCGACGTATGAAGGTGATTACCAAGGTTTCGGTACAGATCGTAGCAAATGCTTGTCGGTTTAAAGTGATGAAAAAGTGTTTCCGCCCGGGATCGAACCGGGGACCTTCTGCGTGTTAGGCAGAAGTGATAACCGCTACACCACGGAAACTACTGCTTTCAGGCTTGCTTCACAGACAACTTGTAACAAGGTTGCCATCGTAACTTAAAAATTCAATAAATGCGGCACTTGCATGACGAAGGTACATGCAGCAGATCCACACATGACGTGGCTCACTGGAGTAGTATGCGACATAGGCAGGAAAATACTGTTCCCGCCCGGGATCGAACCGGGGACCTTGTGCGTGTGAAGCAGACGTGATAACCGCTACACTACGGAAACGACGGACACGCTCACTCCATCCTTGTACACTCGAAGGCGCCTCAGCCTTTCTTTGGCCCGCGCATGCACACACCATAGTTCTTTTGACAGCCTAAAACCCATCGCTGCCGAGGGCTCAACAAGTCTTCGGGGTGCTCGAGAGGGTGTCTGTCGTAGCATCCCGAACGAGATAGCGGCGTTTCGCGCAGTCGTTATTGCAAGTCACATTAGCAAAAACAATCACCTCCTTAGCAGCAGGCAGTGCGAGCCCAGCTGCAGCTTTACATGAAGATGCCAATAGCGCTGGGAGGCCGCCGACCGCGGGCCACGGCACCTCCGAGAACGGTGCTGCCCATGACCCATTGTGTCGCTACACAGTCTGTCGAAGAACAGCACTGCCGGCAGAGAGCACCTCCCCCATCCCGCCAGCCGCACCAGACTCGAAGAGCACCCTGGACGACTTCGAGGGACGCAGTTTGCTGGAATATTTGGCCACGCGCTGTCACAGGGCTCGTTGGTCTAGGGGTATGATTCCTGCTTAGGGTGCAGGAGGTCCCGGGTTCAAATCCCGGACGAGCCCTAGCGTTTTGTGCAAACTGGTCGCACGTCGGTGGCTGAGTCAGCGCAAAAAACTGCCCGTCAATGTAAAGCTAATTTCATATTTGCTCTAAGGAACTGACCCTCTGGTCCGACGTATGAAGGTGATTACCAAGGTTTCGGTACAGATCGTAGCAAATGCTTGTCGGTTTAAAGTGATGAAAAAGTGTTTCCGCCCGGGATCGAACCGGGGACCTTCTGCGTGTTAGGCAGACGTGATAACCGCTACACCACGGAAACTACTGCTTTCAGGCTTGCTTCACAGACAACTTGTAACAAGGTTGCCATCGTAACTTAAAAATTCAATAAATGCGGCACTTGCATGACGAAGGTACATGCAGCAGATCCACACATGACGTGGCTCACTGGAGTAGTATGCGACATAGGCAGGAAAATACTGTTCCCGCCCGGGATCGAACCGGGGACCTTCTGCGTGTGAAGCAGACGTGATAACCGCTACACTACGGAAACGACGGACACGCTTACTCCATCCTTGTACACTCGAAGGCGCCTCAGCCTTTCTTTGGCCCGCGCATGCACACACCATAGTTCTTTTGACAGCCTAAAACCCATCGCTGCCGAGGGCTCAACAAGTCTTCGGGGTGCTCGAGAGGGTGTCTGTCGTAGCATCCCGAACGAGATAGCGGCGTTTCGCGCAGTCGTTATTGCAAGTCACATTAGCAAAAACAATCACCTCCTTAGCAGCAGGCAGTGCGAGCCCAGCTGCAGCTTTACATGAAGATGCCAATAGCGCTGGGAGGCCGCCGACCGCGGGCCACGGCACCTCCGAGAACGGTGCTGCCCATGACCCATTGTGTCGCTACACAGTCTGTCGAAGAACAGCACTGCCGGCAGAGAGCACCTCCCCCATCCCGCCAGCCGCACCAGACTCGAAGAGCACCCTGGACGACTTCGAGGGACGCAGTTTGCTGGAATATTTGGCGCTCGCGCTGTCACAGGGCTCGTTGGTCTAGGGGTATGATTCCTCCTTAGGGTGCAGGAGGTCCCGGGTTCAAATCCCGGACGAGCCCTAGCGTTTTGTGCAAACTGGTCGCACGTCGGTGGCTGAGTCAGCGCAAAAAACTGCCCGTCAATGTAAAGCTAATTTCATATTTGCTCTAAGGAACTGACCCTCTGGTCCGACGTATGAAGGTGATTACCAAGGTTTCGGTACAGATCGTAGCAAATGCTTGTCGGTTTAAAGTGATGAAAAAGTGTTTCCGCCCGGGATCGAACCGGGGACCTTCTGCGTGTTAGGCAGAAGTGATAACCGCTACACCACGGAAACTACTGCTTTCAGGCTTGCTTCACAGACAACTTGTAACAAGGTTGCCATCGTAACTTAAAAATTCAATAAATGCGGCACTTGCATGACGAAGGTACATGCAGCAGATCCACACATGACGTGGCTCACTGGAGTAGTATGCGACATAGGCAGGAAAATACTGTTCCCGCCCGGGATCGAACCGGGGACCTTGTGCGTGTGAAGCAGACGTGATAACCGCTACACTACGGAAACGACGGACACGCTCACTCCATCCTTGTACACTCGAAGGCGCCTCAGCCTTTCTTTGGCCCGCGCATGCACACACCATAGTTCTTTTGACAGCCTAAAACCCATCGCTGCCGAGGGCTCAACAAGTCTTCGGGGTGCTCGAGAGGGTGTCTGTCGTAGCATCCCGAACGAGATAGCGGCGTTTCGCGCAGTCGTTATTGCAAGTCACATTAGCAAAAACAATCACCTCCTTAGCAGCAGGCAGTGCGAGCCCAGCTGCAGCTTTACATGAAGATGCCAATAGCGCTGGGAGGCCGCCGACCGCGGGCCACGGCACCTCCGAGAACGGTGCTGCCCATGACCCATTGTGTCGCTACACAGTCTGTCGAAGAACAGCACTGCCGGCAGAGAGCACCTCCCCCATCCCGCCAGCCGCACCAGACTCGAAGAGCACCCTGGACGACTTCGAGGGACGCAGTTTGCTGGAATATTTGGCGCTCGCGCTGTCACAGGGCTCGTTGGTCTAGGGGTATGATTCCTGCTTAGGGTGCAGGAGGTCCCGGGTTCAAATCCCGGACGAGCCCTAGCGTTTTGTGCAAACTGGTCGCACGTCGGTGGCTGAGTCAGCGCAAAAAACTGCCCGTCAATGTAAAGCTAATTTCATATTTGCTCTAAGGAACTGACCCTCTGGTCCGACGTATGAAGGTGATTACCAAGGTTTCGGTACAGATCGTAGCAAATGCTTGTCGGTTTAAAGTGATGAAAAAGTGTTTCCGCCCGGGATCGAACCGGGGACCTTCTGCGTGTTAGGCAGAAGTGATAACCGCTACACCACGGAAACTACTGCTTTCAGGCTTGCTTCACAGACAACTTGTAACAAGGTTGCCATCGTAACTTAAAAATTCAATAAATGCGGCACTTGCATGACGAAGGTACATGCAGCAGATCCACACATGACGTGGCTCACTGGAGTAGTATGCGACATAGGCAGGAAAATACTGTTCCCGCCCGGGATCGAACCGGGGACCTTGTGCGTGTGAAGCAGACGTGATAACCGCTACACTACGGAAACGACGGACACGCTCACTCCATCCTTGTACACTCGAAGGCGCCTCAGCCTTTCTTTGGCCCGCGCATGCACACACCATAGTTCTTTTGACAGCCTAAAACCCATCGCTGCCGAGGGCTCAACAAGTCTTCGGGGTGCTCGAGAGGGTGTCTGTCGTAGCATCCCGAACGAGATAGCGGCGTTTCGCGCAGTCGTTATTGCAAGTCACATTAGCAAAAACAATCACCTCCTTAGCAGCAGGCAGTGCGAGCCCAGCTGCAGCTTTACATGAAGATGCCAATAGCGCTGGGAGGCCGCCGACCGCGGGCCACGGCACCTCCGAGAACGGTGCTGCCCATGACCCATTGTGTCGCTACACAGTCTGTCGAAGAACAGCACTGCCGGCAGAGAGCACCTCCCCCATCCCGCCAGCCGCACCAGACTCGAAGAGCACCCTGGACGACTTCGAGGGACGCAGTTTGCTGGAATATTTGGCGCTCGCGCTGTCACAGGGCTCGTTGGTCTAGGGGTATGATTCCTGCTTAGGGTGCAGGAGGTCCCGGGTTCAAATCCCGGACGAGCCCTAGCGTTTTGTGCAAACTGGTCGCACGTCGGTGGCTGAGTCAGCGCAAAAAACTGCCCGTCAATGTAAAGCTAATTTCATATTTGCTCTAAGGAACTGACCCTCTGGTCCGACGTATGAAGGTGATTACCAAGGTTTCGGTACAGATCGTAGCAAATGCTTGTCGGTTTAAAGTGATGAAAAAGTGTTTCCGCCCGGGATCGAACCGGGGACCTTCTGCGTGTTAGGCAGACGTGATAACCGCTACACGACGGAAACTACTGCTTTCAGGCTTGCTTCACAGACAACTTGTAACAAGGTTGCCATCGTAACTTAAAAATTCAATAAATGCGGCACTTGCATGACGAAGGTACATGCAGCAGATCCACACATGACGTGGCTCACTGGAGTAGTATGCGACATAGGCAGGAAAATACTGTTCCCGCCCGGGATCGAACCGGGGACCTTCTGCGTGTGAAGCAGACGTGATAACCGCTACACTACGGAAACGACGGACACGCTCACTCCATCCTTGTACACTCGAAGGCGCCTCAGCCTTTCTTTGGCCCGCGCATGCACACACCATAGTTCTTTTGACAGCCTAAAACCCATCGCTGCCGAGGGCTCAACAAGTCTTCGGGGTGCTCGAGAGGGTGTCTGTCGTAGCATCCCGAACGAGATAGCGGCGTTTCGCGCAGTCGTTATTGCAAGTCACATTAGCAAAAACAATCACCTCCTTAGCAGCAGGCAGTGCGAGCCCAGCTGCAGCTTTACATGAAGATGCCAATAGCGCTGGGAGGCCGCCGACCGCGGGCCACGGCACCTCCGAGAACGGTGCTGCCCATGACCCATTGTGTCGCTACACAGTCTGTCGAAGAACAGCACTGCCGGCAGAGAGCACCTCCCCCATCCCGCCAGCCGCACCAGACTCGAAGAGCACCCTGGACGACTTCGAGGGACGCAGTTTGCTGGAATATTTGGCGCTCGCGCTGTCACAGGGCTCGTTGGTCTAGGGGTATGATTCCTGCTTAGGGTGCAGGAGGTCCCGGGTTCAAATCCCGGACGAGCCCTAGCGTTTTGTGCAAACTGGTCGCACGTCGGTGGCTGAGTCAGCGCAAAAAACTGCCCGTCAATGTAAAGCTAATTTCATATTTGCTCTAAGGAACTGACCCTCTGGTCCGACGTATGAAGGTGATTACCAAGGTTTCGGTACAGATCGTAGCAAATGCTTGTCGGTTTAAAGTGATGAAAAAGTGTTTCCGCCCGGGATCGAACCGGGGACCTTCTGCGTGTTAGGCAGAAGTGATAACCGCTACACCACGGAAACTACTGCTTTCAGGCTTGCTTCACAGACAACTTGTAACAAGGTTGCCATCGTAACTTAAAAATTCAATAAATGCGGCACTTGCATGACGAAGGTACATGCAGCAGATCCACACATGACGTGGCTCACTGGAGTAGTATGCGACATAGGCAGGAAAATACTGTTCCCGCCCGGGATCGAACCGGGGACCTTGTGCGTGTGAAGCAGACGTGATAACCGCTACACTACGGAAACGACGGACACGCTCACTCCATCCTTGTACACTCGAAGGCGCCTCAGCCTTTCTTTGGCCCGCGCATGCACACACCATAGTTCTTTTGACAGCCTAAAACCCATCGCTGCCGAGGGCTCAACAAGTCTTCGGGGTGCTCGAGAGGGTGTCTGTCGTAGCATCCCGAACGAGATAGCGGCGTTTCGCGCAGTCGTTATTGCAAGTCACATTAGCAAAAACAATCACCTCCTTAGCAGCAGGCAGTGCGAGCCCAGCTGCAGCTTTACATGAAGATGCCAATAGCGCTGGGAGGCCGCCGACCGCGGGCCACGGCACCTCCGAGAACGGTGCTGCCCATGACCCATTGTGTCGCTACACAGTCTGTCGAAGAACAGCACTGCCGGCAGAGAGCACCTCCCCCATCCCGCCAGCCGCACCAGACTCGAAGAGCACCCTGGACGACTTCGAGGGACGCAGTTTGCTGGAATATTTGGCGCTCGCGCTGTCACAGGGCTCGTTGGTCTAGGGGTATGATTCCTGCTTAGGGTGCAGGAGGTCCCGGGTTCAAATCCCGGACGAGCCCTAGCGTTTTGTGCAAACTGGTCGCACGTCGGTGGCTGAGTCAGCGCAAAAAACTGCCCGTCAATGTAAAGCTAATTTCATATTTGCTCTAAGGAACTGACCCTCTGGTCCGACGTATGAAGGTGATTACCAAGGTTTCGGTACAGATCGTAGCAAATGCTTGTCGGTTTAAAGTGATGAAAAAGTGTTTCCGCCCGGGATCGAACCGGGGACCTTCTGCGTGTTAGGCAGAAGTGATAACCGCTACACCACGGAAACTACTGCTTTCAGGCTTGCTTCACAGACAACTTGTAACAAGGTTGCCATCGTAACTTAAAAATTCAATAAATGCGGCACTTGCATGACGAAGGTACATGCAGCAGATCCACACATGACGTGGCTCACTGGAGTAGTATGCGACATAGGCAGGAAAATACTGTTCCCGCCCGGGATCGAACCGGGGACCTTGTGCGGGTGAAGCAGACGTGATAACCGCTACACTACGGAAACGACGGACACGCTCACTCCATCCTTGTACACTCGAAGGCGCCTCAGCCTTTCTTTGGCCCGCGCATGCACACACCATAGTTCTTTTGACAGCCTAAAACCCATCGCTGCCGAGGGCTCAACAAGTCTTCGGGGTGCTCGAGAGGGTGTCTGTCGTAGCATCCCGAACGAGATAGCGGCGTTTCGCGCAGTCGTTATTGCAAGTCACATTAGCAAAAACAATCACCTCCTTAGCAGCAGGCAGTGCGAGCCCAGCTGCAGCTTTACATGAAGATGCCAATAGCGCTGGGAGGCCGCCGACCGCGGGCCACGGCACCTCCGAGAACGGTGCTGCCCATGACCCATTGTGTCGCTACACAGTCTGTCGAAGAACAGCACTGCCGGCAGAGAGCACCTCCCCCATCCCGCCAGCCGCACCAGACTCGAAGAGCACCCTGGACGACTTCGAGGGACGCAGTTTGCTGGAATATTTGGCGCTCGCGCTGTCACAGGGCTCGTTGGTCTAGGGGTATGATTCCTGCTTAGGGTGCAGGAGGTCCCGGGTTCAAATCCCGGACGAGCCCTAGCGTTTTGTGCAAACTGGTCGCACGTCGGTGGCTGAGTCAGCGCAAAAAACTGCCCGTCAATGTAAAGCTAATTTCATATTTGCTCTAAGGAACTGACCCTCTGGTCCGACGTATGAAGGTGATTACCAAGGTTTCGGTACAGATCGTAGCAAATGCTTGTCGGTTTAAAGTGATGAAAAAGTGTTTCCGCCCGGGATCGAACCGGGGACCTTCTGCGTGTTAGGCAGACGTGATAACCGCTACACGACGGAAACTACTGCTTTCAGGCTTGCTTCACAGACAACTTGTAACAAGGTTGCCATCGTAACTTAAAAATTCAATAAATGCGGCACTTGCATGACGAAGGTACATGCAGCAGATCCACACATGACGTGGCTCACTGGAGTAGTATGCGACATAGGCAGGAAAATACTGTTCCCGCCCGGGATCGAACCGGGGACCTTCTGCGTGTGAAGCAGACGTGATAACCGCTACACTACGGAAACGACGGACACGCTCACTCCATCCTTGTACACTCGAAGGCGCCTCAGCCTTTCTTTGGCCCGCGCATGCACACACCATAGTTCTTTTGACAGCCTAAAACCCATCGCTGCCGAGGGCTCAACAAGTCTTCGGGGTGCTCGAGAGGGTGTCTGTCGTAGCATCCCGAACGAGATAGCGGCGTTTCGCGCAGTCGTTATTGCAAGTCACATTAGCAAAAACAATCACCTCCTTAGCAGCAGGCAGTGCGAGCCCAGCTGCAGCTTTACATGAAGATGCCAATAGCGCTGGGAGGCCGCCGACCGCGGGCCACGGCACCTCCGAGAACGGTGCTGCCCATGACCCATTGTGTCGCTACACAGTCTGTCGAAGAACAGCACTGCCGGCAGAGAGCACCTCCCCCATCCCGCCAGCCGCACCAGACTCGAAGAGCACCCTGGACGACTTCGAGAGACGCAGTTTGCTGGAATATTTGGCGCTCGCGCTGTCACAGGGCTCGTTGGTCTAGGGGTATGATTCCTGCTTAGGGTGCAGGAGGTCCCGGGTTCAAATCCCGGACGAGCCCTAGCGTTTTGTGCAAACTGGTCGCACGTCGGTGGCTGAGTCAGCGCAAAAAACTGCCCGTCAATGTAAAGCTAATTTCATATTTGCTCTAAGGAACTGACCCTCTGGTCCGACGTATGAAGGTGATTACCAAGGTTTCGGTACAGATCGTAGCAAATGCTTGTCGGTTTAAAGTGATGAAAAAGTGTTTCCGCCCGGGATCGAACCGGGGACCTTCTGCGTGTTAGGCAGACGTGATAACCGCTACACCACGGAAACTACTGCTTTCAGGCTTGCTTCACAGACAACTTGTAACAAGGTTGCCATCGTAACTTAAAAATTCAATAAATGCGGCACTTGCATGACGAAGGTACATGCAGCAGATCCACACATGACGTGGCTCATTGGAGTAGTATGCGACATAGGCAGGAAAATACTGTTCCCGCCCGGGATCGAACCGGGGACCTTGTGCGTGTGAAGCAGACGTGATAACCGCTACACTACGGAAACGACGGACACGCTCACTCCATCCTTGTACACTCAAAGGCGCCTCAGCCTTTCTTTGGCCCGCGCATGCACACACCATAGTTCTTTTGACAGCCTAAAACCCATCGCTGCCGAGGGCTCAACAAGTCTTCGGGGTGCTCGAGAGGGTGTCTGTCGTAGCATCCCGAACGAGATAGCGGCGTTTCGCGCAGTCGTTATTGCAAGTCACATTAGCAAAAACAATCACCTCCTTAGCAGCAGGCAGTGCGAGCCCAGCTGCAGCTTTACATGAAGATGCCAATAGCGCTGGGAGGCCGCCGACCGCGGGCCACGGCACCTCCGAGAACGGTGCTGCCCATGACCCATTGTGTCGCTACACAGTCTGTCGAAGAACAGCACTGCCGGCAGAGAGCACCTCCCCCATCCCGCCAGCCGCACCAGACTCGAAGAGCACCCTGGACGACTTCGAGGGACGCAGTTTGCTGGAATATTTGGCGCTCGCGCTGTCACAGGGCTCGTTGGTCTAGGGGTATGATTCCTGCTTAGGGTGCAGGAGGTCCCGGGTTCAAATCCCGGACGAGCCCTAGCGTTTTGTGCAAACTGGTCGCACGTCGGTGGCTGAGTCAGCGCAAAAAACTGCCCGTCAATGTAAAGCTAATTTCATATTTGCTCTAAGGAACTGACCCTCTGGTCCGACGTATGAAGGCGATTACCAAGGTTTCGGTACAGATCGTAGCAAATGCTTGTCGGTTTAAAGTGATGAAAAAGTGTTTCCGCCCGGGATCGAATCGGGGACCTTCTGCGTGTTAGGCAGACGTGATAACCGCTACACCACGGAAACTACTGCTTTCAGGCTTGCTTCACAGACAACTTGTAACAAGGTTGCCATCGTAACTTAAAAATTCAATAAATGCGGCACTTGCATGACGAAGGTACATGCAGCAGATCCACACATGACGTGGCTCACTGGAGTAGTATGCGACATAGGCAGGAAAATACTGTTCCCGCCCGGGATCGAACCGGGGACCTTCTGCGTGTGAAGCAGACGTGATAACCGCTACACTACGGAAACGACGGACACGCTCACTCCATCCTTGTACACTCGAAGGCGCCTCAGCCTTTCTTTGGCCCGCGCATGCACACACCATAGTTCTTTTGACAGCCTAAAACCCATCGCTGCCGAGGGCTCAACAAGTCTTCGGGGTGCTCGAGAGGGTGTCTGTCGTAGCATCCCGAACGAGATAGCGGCGTTTCGCGCAGTCGTTATTGCAAGTCACATTAGCAAAAACAATCACCTCCTTAGCAGCAGGCAGTGCGAGCCCAGCTGCAGCTTTACATGAAGATGCCAATAGCGCTGGGAGGCCGCCGACCGCGGGCCACGGCACATCCGAGAACGGTGCTGCCCATGACCCATTGTGTCGCTACACAGTCTGTCGAAGAACAGCACTGCCGGCAGAGAGCACCTCCCCCATCCCGCCAGCCGCACCAGACTCGAAGAGCACCCTGGACGACTTCGAGAGACGCAGTTTGCTGGAATATTTGGCGCTCGCGCTGTCACAGGGCTCGTTGGTCTAGGGGTATGATTCCTGCTTAGGGTGCAGGAGGTCCCGGGTTCAAATCCCGGACGAGCCCTAGCGTTTTGTGCAAACTGGTCGCACGTCGGTGGCTGAGTCAGCGCAAAAAACTGCCCGTCAATGTAAAGCTAATTTCATATTTGCTCTAAGGAACTGACCCTCTGGTCCGACGTATGAAGGTGATTACCAAGGTTTCGGTACAGATCGTAGCAAATGCTTGTCGGTTTAAAGTGATGAAAAAGTGTTTCCGCCCGGGATCGAACCGGGGACCTTCTGCGTGTTAGGCAGACGTGATAACCGCTACACCACGGAAACTACTGCTTTCAGGCTTGCTTCACAGACAACTTGTAACAAGGTTGCCATCGTAACTTAAAAATTCAATAAATGCGGCACTTGCATGACGAAGGTACATGCAGCAGATCCACACATGACGTGGCTCATTGGAGTAGTATGCGACATAGGCAGGAAAATACTGTTCCCGCCCGGGATCGAACCGGGGACCTTCTGCGTGTGAAGCAGACGTGATAACCGCTACACTACGGAAACGACGGACACGCTCACTCCATCCTTGTACACTCAAAGGCGCCTCAGCCTTTCTTTGGCCCGCGCATGCACACACCATAGTTCTTTTGACAGCCTAAAACCCATCGCTGCCGAGGGCTCAACAAGTCTTCGGGGTGCTCGAGAGGGTGTCTGTCGTAGCATCCCGAACGAGATAGCGGCGTTTCGCGCAGTCGTTATTGCAAGTCACATTAGCAAAAACAATCACCTCCTTAGCAGCAGGCAGTGCGAGCCCAGCTGCAGCTTTACATGAAGATGCCAATAGCGCTGGGAGGCCGCCGACCGCGGGCCACGGCACCTCCGAGAACGGTGCTGCCCATGACCCATTGTGTCGCTACACAGTCTGTCGAAGAACAGCACTGCCGGCAGAGAGCACCTCCCCCATCCCGCCAGCCGCACCAGACTCGAAGAGCACCCTGGACGACTTCGAGGGACGCAGTTTGCTGGAATATTTGGCGCTCGCGCTGTCACAGGGCTCGTTGGTCTAGGGGTATGATTCCTGCTTAGGGTGCAGGAGGTCCCGGGTTCAAATCCCGGACGAGCCCTAGCGTTTTGTGCAAACTGGTCGCACGTCGGTGGCTGAGTCAGCGCAAAAAACTGCCCGTCAATGTAAAGCTAATTTCATATTTGCTCTAAGGAACTGACCCTCTGGTCCGACGTATGAAGGTGATTACCAAGGTTTCGGTACAGATCGTAGCAAATGCTTGTCGGTTTAAAGTGATGAAAAAGTGTTTCCGCCCGGGATCGAACCGGGGACCTTCTGCGTGTTAGGCAGACGTGATAACCGCTACACCACGGAAACTACTGCTTTCAGGCTTGCTTCACAGACAACTTGTAACAAGGTTGCCATCGTAACTTAAAAATTCAATAAATGCGGCACTTGCATGACGAAGGTACATGCAGCAGATCCACACATGACGTGGCTCATTGGAGTAGTATGCGACATAGGCAGGAAAATACTGTTCCCGCCCGGGATCGAACCGGGGACCTTCTGCGTGTGAAGCAGACGTGATAACCGCTACACTACGGAAACGACGGACACGCTCACTCCATCCTTGTACACTCAAAGGCGCCTCAGCCTTTCTTTGGCCCGCGCATGCACACACCATAGTTCTTTTGACAGCCTAAAACCCATCGCTGCCGAGGGCTCAACAAGTCTTCGGGGTGCTCGAGAGGGTGTCTGTCGTAGCATCCCGAACGAGATAGCGGCGTTTCGCGCAGTCGTTATTGCAAGTCACATTAGCAAAAACAATCACCTCCTTAGCAGCAGGCAGTGCGAGCCCAGCTGCAGCTTTACATGAAGATGCCAATAGCGCTGGGAGGCCGCCGACCGCGGGCCACGGCACCTCCGAGAACGGTGCTGCCCATGACCCATTGTGTCGCTACACAGTCTGTCGAAGAACAGCACTGCCGGCAGAGAGCACCTCCCCCATCCCGCCAGCCGCACCAGACTCGAAGAGCACCCTGGACGACTTCGAGGGACGCAGTTTGCTGGAATATTTGGCGCTCGCGCTGTCACAGGGCTCGTTGGTCTAGGGGTATGATTCCTGCTTAGGGTGCAGGAGGTCCCGGGTTCAAATCCCGGACGAGCCCTAGCGTTTTGTGCAAACTGGTCGCACGTCGGTGGCTGAGTCAGCGCAAAAAACTGCCCGTCAATGTAAAGCTAATTTCATATTTGCTCTAAGGAACTGACCCTCTGGTCCGACGTATGAAGGCGATTACCAAGGTTTCGGTACAGATCGTAGCAAATGCTTGTCGGTTTAAAGTGATGAAAAAGTGTTTCCGCCCGGGATCGAACCGGGGACCTTCTGCGTGTTAGGCAGACGTGATAACCGCTACACCACGGAAACTACTGCTTTCAGGCTTGCTTCACAGACAACTTGTAACAAGGTTGCCATCGTAACTTAAAAATTCAATAAATGCGGCACTTGCATGACGAAGGTACATGCAGCAGATCCACACATGACGTGGCTCACTGGAGTAGTATGCGACATAGGCAGGAAAATACTGTTCCCGCCCGGGATCGAACCGGGGACCTTCTGCGTGTGAAGCAGACGTGATAACCGCTACACTACGGAAACAACGGACACGCTCACTCCATCCTTGTACACTCGAAGGCGCCTCAGCCTTTCTTTGGCCCGCGCATGCACACACCATAGTTCTTTTGACAGCCTAAAACCCATCGCTGCCGAGGGCTCAACAAGTCTTCGGGGTGCTCGAGAGGGTGTCTGTCGTAGCATCCCGAACGAGATAGCGGCGTTTCGCGCAGTCGTTATTGCAAGTCACATTAGCAAAAACAATCACCTCCTTAGCAGCAGGCAGTGCGAGCCCAGCTGCAGCTTTACATGAAGATGCCAATAGCGCTGGGAGGCCGCCGACCGCGGGCCACGGCACCTCCGAGAACGGTGCTGCCCATGACCCATTGTGTCGCTACACAGTCTGTCGAAGAACAGCACTGCCGGCAGAGAGCACCTCCCCCATCCCGCCAGCCGCACCAGACTCGAAGAGCACCCTGGACGACTTCGAGGGACGCAGTTTGCTGGAATATTTGGCGCTCGCGCTGTCACAGGGCTCGTTGGTCTAGGGGTATGATTCCTGCTTAGGGTGCAGGAGGTCCCGGGTTCAAATCCCGGACGAGCCCTAGCGTTTTGTGCAAACTGGTCGCACGTCGGTGGCTGAGTCAGCGCAAAAAACTGCCCGTCAATGTAAAGCTAATTTCATATTTGCTCTAAGGAACTGACCCTCTGGTCCGACGTATGAAGGTGATTACCAAGGTTTCGGTACAGATCGTAGCAAATGCTTGTCGGTTTAAAGTGATGAAAAAGTGTTTCCGCCCGGGATCGAACCGCGGACCTTCTGCGTGTTAGGCAGACGTGATAACCGCTACACCACGGAAACTACTGCTTTCAGGCTTGCTTCACAGACAACTTGTAACAAGGTTGCCATCGTAACTTAAAAATTCAATAAATGCGGCACTTGCATGACGAAGGTACATGCAGCAGATCCACACATGATGTGGCTCACTGGAGTAGTATGCGACATAGGCAGGAAAATACTGTTCCCGCCCGGGATCGAACCGGGGACCTTCTGCGTGTGAAACAGACGTGATAACCGCTACACTACGGAAACGACGGACACGCTCACTCCATCCTTGTACACTCGAAGGCGCCTCAGCCTTTCTTTGGCCCGCGCATGCACACACCATAGTTCTTTTGACAGCCTAAAACCCATCGCTGCCGAGGGCTCAACAAGTCTTCGGGGTGCTCGAGAGGGTGTCTGTCGTAGCATCCCGAACGAGATAGCGGCGTTTCGCGCAGTCGTTATTGCAAGTCACATTAGCAAAAACAATCACCTCCTTAGCAGCAGGCAGTGCGAGCCCAGCTGCAGCTTTACATGAAGATGCCAATAGCGCTGGGAGGCCGCCGACCGCGGGCCACGGCACCTCCGAGAACGGTGCTGCCCATGACCCATTGTGTCGCTACACAGTCTGTCGAAGAACAGCACTGCCGGCAGAGAGCACCTCCCCCATCCCGCCAGCCGCACCAGACTCGAAGAGCACCCTGGACGACTTCGAGGGACGCAGTTTGCTGGAATATTTGGCCACGCGCTGTCACAGGGCTCGTTGGTCTAGGGGTATGATTCCTGCTTAGGGTGCAGGAGGTCCCGGGTTCAAATCCCGGACGAGCCCTAGCGTTTTGTGCAAACTGGTCGCACGTCGGTGGCTGAGTCAGCGCAAAAAACTGCCCGTCAATGTAAAGCTAATTTCATATTTGCTCTAAGGAACTGACCCTCTGCTCCGACGTATGAAGGTGATTACCAAGGTTTCGGTACAGATCGTAGCAAATGCTTGTCGGTTTAAAGTGATGAAAAAGTGTTTCCGCCCGGGATCGAACCGGGGACCTTCTGCGTGTTAGGCAGACGTGATAACCGCTACACCACGGAAACTACTGCTTTCAGGCTTGCTTCACAGACAACTTGTAACAAGGTTGCCATCGTAACTTAAAAATTCAATAAATGCGGCACTTGCATGACGAAGGTACATGCAGCAGATCCACACATGACGTGGCTCATTGGAGTAGTATGCGACATAGGCAGGAAAATACTGTTCCCGCCCGGGATCGAACCGGGGACCTTCTGCGTGTGAAGCAGACGTGATAACCGCTACACTACGGAAACGACGGACAAGCTCACTCCATCCTTGTACACTCAAAGGCGCCTCAGCCTTTCTTTGGCCCGCGCATGCACACACCATAGTTCTTTTGACAGCCTAAAACCCATCGCTGCCGAGGGCTCAACAAGTCTTCGGGGTGCTCGAGAGGGTGTCTGTCGTAGCATCCCGAACGAGATAGCGGCGTTTCGCGCAGTCGTTATTGCAAGTCACATTAGCAAAAACAATCACCTCCTTAGCAGCAGGCAGTGCGAGCCCAGCTGCAGCTTTACATGAAGATGCCAATAGCGCTGGGAGGCCGCCGACCGCGGGCCACGGCACCTCCGAGAACGGTGCTGCCCATGACCCATTGTGTCGCTACACAGTCTGTCGAAGAACAGCACTGCCGGCAGAGAGCACCTCCCCCATCCCGCCAGCCGCACCAGACTCGAAGAGCACCCTGGACGACTTCGAGGGACGCAGTTTGCTGGAATATTTGGCGCTCGCGCTGTCACAGGGCTCGTTGGTCTAGGGGTATGATTCCTGCTTAGGGTGCAGGAGGTCCCGGGTTCAAATCCCGGACGAGCCCTAGCGTTTTGTGCAAACTGGTCGCACGTCGGTGGCTGAGTCAGCGCAAAAAACTGCCCGTCAATGTAAAGCTAATTTCATATTTGCTCTAAGGAACTGACCCTCTGGTCCGACGTATGAAGGTGATTACCAAGGTTTCGGTACAGATCGTAGCAAATGCTTGTCGGTTTAAAGTGATGAAAAAGTGTTTCCGCCCGGGATCGAACCGGGGACCTTCTGCGTGTTAGGCAGACGTGATAACCGCTACACGACGGAAACTACTGCTTTCAGGCTTGCTTCACAGACAACTTGTAACAAGGTTGCCATCGTAACTTAAAAATTCAATAAATGCGGCACTTGCATGACGAAGGTACATGCAGCAGATCCACACATGACGTGGCTCACTGGAGTAGTATGCGACATAGGCAGGAAAATACTGTTCCCGCCCGGGATCGAACCGGGGACCTTCTGCGTGTGAAGCAGACGTGATAACCGCTACACTACGGAAACGACGGACACGCTTACTCCATCCTTGTACACTCGAAGGCGCCTCAGCCTTTCTTTGGCCCGCGCATGCACACACCATAGTTCTTTTGACAGCCTAAAACCCATCGCTGCCGAGGGCTCAACAAGTCTTCGGGGTGCTCGAGAGGGTGTCTGTCGTAGCATCCCGAACGAGATAGCGGCGTTTCGCGCAGTCGTTATTGCAAGTCACATTAGCAAAAACAATCACCTCCTTAGCAGCAGGCAGTGCGAGCCCAGCTGCAGCTTTACATGAAGATGCCAATAGCGCTGGGAGGCCGCCGACCGCGGGCCACGGCACCTCCGAGAACGGTGCTGCCCATGACCCATTGTGTCGCTACACAGTCTGTCGAAGAACAGCACTGCCGGCAGAGAGCACCTCCCCCATCCCGCCAGCCGCACCAGACTCGAAGAGCACCCTGGACGACTTCGAGGGACGCAGTTTGCTGGAATATTTGGCGCTCGCGCTGTCACAGGGCTCGTTGGTCTAGGGGTATGATTCCTGCTTAGGGTGCAGGAGGTCCCGGGTTCAAATCCCGGACGAGCCCTAGCGTTTTGTGCAAACTGGTCGCACGTCGGTGGCTGAGTCAGCGCAAAAAACTGCCCGTCAATGTAAAGCTAATTTCATATTTGCTCTAAGGAACTGACCCTCTGGTCCGACGTATGAAGGTGATTACCAAGGTTTCGGTACAGATCGTAGCAAATGCTTGTCGGTTTAAAGTGATGAAAAAGTGTTTCCGCCCGGGATCGAACCGGGGACCTTCTGCGTGTTAGGCAGAAGTGATAACCGCTACACCACGGAAACTACTGCTTTCAGGCTTGCTTCACAGACAACTTGTAACAAGGTTGCCATCGTAACTTAAAAATTCAATAAATGCGGCACTTGCATGACGAAGGTACATGCAGCAGATCCACACATGACGTGGCTCACTGGAGTAGTATGCGACATAGGCAGGAAAATACTGTTCCCGCCCGGGATCGAACCGGGGACCTTGTGCGTGTGAAGCAGACGTGATAACCGCTACACTACGGAAACGACGGACACGCTCACTCCATCCTTGTACACTCGAAGGCGCCTCAGCCTTTCTTTGGCCCGCGCATGCACACACCATAGTTCTTTTGACAGCCTAAAACCCATCGCTGCCGAGGGCTCAACAAGTCTTCGGGGTGCTCGAGAGGGTGTCTGTCGTAGCATCCCGAACGAGATAGCGGCGTTTCGCGCAGTCGTTATTGCAAGTCACATTAGCAAAAACAATCACCTCCTTAGCAGCAGGCAGTGCGAGCCCAGCTGCAGCTTTACATGAAGATGCCAATAGCGCTGGGAGGCCGCCGACCGCGGGCCACGGCACCTCCGAGAACGGTGCTGCCCATGACCCATTGTGTCGCTACACAGTCTGTCGAAGAACAGCACTGCCGGCAGAGAGCACCTCCCCCATCCCGCCAGCCGCACCAGACTCGAAGAGCACCCTGGACGACTTCGAGGGACGCAGTTTGCTGGAATATTTGGCGCTCGCGCTGTCACAGGGCTCGTTGGTCTAGGGGTATGATTCCTGCTTAGGGTGCAGGAGGTCCCGGGTTCAAATCCCGGACGAGCCCTAGCGTTTTGTGCAAACTGGTCGCACGTCGGTGGCTGAGTCAGCGCAAAAAACTGCCCGTCAATGTAAAGCTAATTTCATATTTGCTCTAAGGAACTGACCCTCTGGTCCGACGTATGAAGGTGATTACCAAGGTTTCGGTACAGATCGTAGCAAATGCTTGTCGGTTTAAAGTGATGAAAAAGTGTTTCCGCCCGGGATCGAACCGGGGACCTTCTGCGTGTTAGGCAGAAGTGATAACCGCTACACCACGGAAACTACTGCTTTCAGGCTTGCTTCACAGACAACTTGTAACAAGGTTGCCATCGTAACTTAAAAATTCAATAAATGCGGCACTTGCATGACGAAGGTACATGCAGCAGATCCACACATGACGTGGCTCACTGGAGTAGTATGCGACATAGGCAGGAAAATACTGTTCCCGCCCGGGATCGAACCGGGGACCTTGTGCGGGTGAAGCAGACGTGATAACCGCTACACTACGGAAACGACGGACACGCTCACTCCATCCTTGTACACTCGAAGGCGCCTCAGCCTTTCTTTGGCCCGCGCATGCACACACCATAGTTCTTTTGACAGCCTAAAACCCATCGCTGCCGAGGGCTCAACAAGTCTTCGGGGTGCTCGAGAGGGTGTCTGTCGTAGCATCCCGAACGAGATAGCGGCGTTTCGCGCAGTCGTTATTGCAAGTCACATTAGCAAAAACAATCACCTCCTTAGCAGCAGGCAGTGCGAGCCCAGCTGCAGCTTTACATGAAGATGCCAATAGCGCTGGGAGGCCGCCGACCGCGGGCCACGGCACCTCCGAGAACGGTGCTGCCCATGACCCATTGTGTCGCTACACAGTCTGTCGAAGAACAGCACTGCCGGCAGAGAGCACCTCCCCCATCCCGCCAGCCGCACCAGACTCGAAGAGCACCCTGGACGACTTCGAGGGACGCAGTTTGCTGGAATATTTGGCGCTCGCGCTGTCACAGGGCTCGTTGGTCTAGGGGTATGATTCCTGCTTAGGGTGCAGGAGGTCCCGGGTTCAAATCCCGGACGAGCCCTAGCGTTTTGTGCAAACTGGTCGCACGTCGGTGGCTGAGTCAGCGCAAAAAACTGCCCGTCAATGTAAAGCTAATTTCATATTTGCTCTAAGGAACTGACCCTCTGGTCCGACGTATGAAGGTGATTACCAAGGTTTCGGTACAGATCGTAGCAAATGCTTGTCGGTTTAAAGTGATGAAAAAGTGTTTCCGCCCGGGATCGAACCGGGGACCTTCTGCGTGTTAGGCAGAAGTGATAACCGCTACACCACGGAAACTACTGCTTTCAGGCTTGCTTCACAGACAACTTGTAACAAGGTTGCCATCGTAACTTAAAAATTCAATAAATGCGGCACTTGCATGACGAAGGTACATGCAGCAGATCCACACATGACGTGGCTCACTGGAGTAGTATGCGACATAGGCAGGAAAATACTGTTCCCGCCCGGGATCGAACCGGGGACCTTGTGCGGGTGAAGCAGACGTGATAACCGCTACACTACGGAAACGACGGACACGCTCACTCCATCCTTGTACACTCGAAGGCGCCTCAGCCTTTCTTTGGCCCGCGCATGCACACACCATAGTTCTTTTGACAGCCTAAAACCCATCGCTGCCGAGGGCTCAACAAGTCTTCGGGGTGCTCGAGAGGGTGTCTGTCGTAGCATCCCGAACGAGATAGCGGCGTTTCGCGCAGTCGTTATTGCAAGTCACATTAGCAAAAACAATCACCTCCTTAGCAGCAGGCAGTGCGAGCCCAGCTGCAGCTTTACATGAAGATGCCAATAGCGCTGGGAGGCCGCCGACCGCGGGCCACGGCACCTCCGAGAACGGTGCTGCCCATGACCCATTGTGTCGCTACACAGTCTGTCGAAGAACAGCACTGCCGGCAGAGAGCACCTCCCCCATCCCGCCAGCCGCACCAGACTCGAAGAGCACCCTGGACGACTTCGAGGGACGCAGTTTGCTGGAATATTTGGCGCTCGCGCTGTCACAGGGCTCGTTGGTCTAGGGGTATGATTCCTGCTTAGGGTGCAGGAGGTCCCGGGTTCAAATCCCGGACGAGCCCTAGCGTTTTGTGCAAACTGGTCGCACGTCGGTGGCTGAGTCAGCGCAAAAAACTGCCCGTCAATGTAAAGCTAATTTCATATTTGCTCTAAGGAACTGACCCTCTGGTCCGACGTATGAAGGTGATTACCAAGGTTTCGGTACAGATCGTAGCAAATGCTTGTCGGTTTAAAGTGATGAAAAAGTGTTTCCGCCCGGGATCGAACCGGGGACCTTCTGCGTGTTAGGCAGACGTGATAACCGCTACACCACGGAAACTACTGCTTTCAGGCTTGCTTCACAGACAACTTGTAACAAGGTTGCCATCGTAACTTAAAAATTCAATAAATGCGGCACTTGCATGACGAAGGTACATGCAGCAGATCCACACATGACGTGGCTCACTGGAGTAGTATGCGACATAGGCAGGAAAATACTGTTCCCGCCCGGGATCGAACCGGGGACCTTCTGCGTGTGAAGCAGACGTGATAACCGCTACACTACGGAAACGACGGACACGCTCACTCCATCCTTGTACACTCGAAGGCGCCTCAGCCTTTCTTTGGCCCGCGCATGCACACACCATAGTTCTTTTGACAGCCTAAAACCCATCGCTGCCGAGGGCTCAACAAGTCTTCGGGGTGCTCGAGAGGGTGTCTGTCGTAGCATCCCGAACGAGATAGCGGCGTTTCGCGCAGTCGTTATTGCAAGTCACATTAGCAAAAACAATCACCTCCTTAGCAGCAGGCAGTGCGAGCCCAGCTGCAGCTTTACATGAAGATGCCAATAGCGCTGGGAGGCCGCCGACCGCGGGCCACGGCACCTCCGAGAACGGTGCTGCCCATGACCCATTGTGTCGCTACACAGTCTGTCGAAGAACAGCACTGCCGGCAGAGAGCACCTCCCCCATCCCGCCAGCCGCACCAGACTCGAAGAGCACCCTGGACGACTTCGAGGGACGCAGTTTGCTGGAATATTTGGCGCTCGCGCTGTCACAGGGCTCGTTGGTCTAGGGGTATGATTCCTGCTTAGGGTGCAGGAGGTCCCGGGTTCAAATCCCGGACGAGCCCTAGCGTTTTGTGCAAACTGGTCGCACGTCGGTGGCTGAGTCAGCGCAAAAAACTGCCCGTCAATGTAAAGCTAATTTCATATTTGCTCTAAGGAACTGACCCTCTGGTCCGACGTATGAAGGTGATTACCAAGGTTTCGGTACAGATCGTAGCAAATGCTTGTCGGTTTAAAGTGATGAAAAAGTGTTTCCGCCCGGGATCGAACCGGGGACCTTCTGCGTGTTAGGCAGAAGTGATAACCGCTACACCACGGAAACTACTGCTTTCAGGCTTGCTTCACAGACAACTTGTAACAAGGTTGCCATCGTAACTTAAAAATTCAATAAATGCGGCACTTGCATGACGAAGGTACATGCAGCAGATCCACACATGACGTGGCTCACTGGAGTAGTATGCGACATAGGCAGGAAAATACTGTTCCCGCCCGGGATCGAACCGGGGACCTTGTGCGGGTGAAGCAGACGTGATAACCGCTACACTACGGAAACGACGGACACGCTCACTCCATCCTTGTACACTCGAAGGCGCCTCAGCCTTTCTTTGGCCCGCGCATGCACACACCATAGTTCTTTTGACAGCCTAAAACCCATCGCTGCCGAGGGCTCAACAAGTCTTCGGGGTGCTCGAGAGGGTGTCTGTCGTAGCATCCCGAACGAGATAGCGGCGTTTCGCGCAGTCGTTATTGCAAGTCACATTAGCAAAAACAATCACCTCCTTAGCAGCAGGCAGTGCGAGCCCAGCTGCAGCTTTACATGAAGATGCCAATAGCGCTGGGAGGCCGCCGACCGCGGGCCACGGCACCTCCGAGAACGGTGCTGCCCATGACCCATTGTGTCGCTACACAGTCTGTCGAAGAACAGCACTGCCGGCAGAGAGCACCTCCCCCATCCCGCCAGCCGCACCAGACTCGAAGAGCACCCTGGACGACTTCGAGGGACGCAGTTTGCTGGAATATTTGGCGCTCGCGCTGTCACAGGGCTCGTTGGTCTAGGGGTATGATTCCTGCTTAGGGTGCAGGAGGTCCCGGGTTCAAATCCCGGACGAGCCCTAGCGTTTTGTGCAAACTGGTCGCACGTCGGTGGCTGAGTCAGCGCAAAAAACTGCCCGTCAATGTAAAGCTAATTTCATATTTGCTCTAAGGAACTGACCCTCTGGTCCGACGTATGAAGGTGATTACCAAGGTTTCGGTACAGATCGTAGCAAATGCTTGTCGGTTTAAAGTGATGAAAAAGTGTTTCCGCCCGGGATCGAACCGGGGACCTTCTGCGTGTTAGGCAGAAGTGATAACCGCTACACCACGGAAACTACTGCTTTCAGGCTTGCTTCACAGACAACTTGTAACAAGGTTGCCATCGTAACTTAAAAATTCAATAAATGCGGCACTTGCATGACGAAGGTACATGCAGCAGATCCACACATGACGTGGCTCACTGGAGTAGTATGCGACATAGGCAGGAAAATACTGTTCCCGCCCGGGATCGAACCGGGGACCTTGTGCGGGTGAAGCAGACGTGATAACCGCTACACTACGGAAACGACGGACACGCTCACTCCATCCTTGTACACTCGAAGGCGCCTCAGCCTTTCTTTGGCCCGCGCATGCACACACCATAGTTCTTTTGACAGCCTAAAACCCATCGCTGCCGAGGGCTCAACAAGTCTTCGGGGTGCTCGAGAGGGTGTCTGTCGTAGCATCCCGAACGAGATAGCGGCGTTTCGCGCAGTCGTTATTGCAAGTCACATTAGCAAAAACAATCACCTCCTTAGCAGCAGGCAGTGCGAGCCCAGCTGCAGCTTTACATGAAGATGCCAATAGCGCTGGGAGGCCGCCGACCGCGGGCCACGGCACCTCCGAGAACGGTGCTGCCCATGACCCATTGTGTCGCTACACAGTCTGTCGAAGAACAGCACTGCCGGCAGAGAGCACCTCCCCCATCCCGCCAGCCGCACCAGACTCGAAGAGCACCCTGGACGACTTCGAGGGACGCAGTTTGCTGGAATATTTGGCGCTCGCGCTGTCACAGGGCTCGTTGGTCTAGGGGTATGATTCCTGCTTAGGGTGCAGGAGGTCCCGGGTTCAAATCCCGGACGAGCCCTAGCGTTTTGTGCAAACTGGTCGCACGTCGGTGGCTGAGTCAGCGCAAAAAACTGCCCGTCAATGTAAAGCTAATTTCATATTTGCTCTAAGGAACTGACCCTCTGGTCCGACGTATGAAGGTGATTACCAAGGTTTCGGTACAGATCGTAGCAAATGCTTGTCGGTTTAAAGTGATGAAAAAGTGTTTCCGCCCGGGATCGAACCGGGGACCTTCTGCGTGTTAGGCAGAAGTGATAACCGCTACACCACGGAAACTACTGCTTTCAGGCTTGCTTCACAGACAACTTGTAACAAGGTTGCCATCGTAACTTAAAAATTCAATAAATGCGGCACTTGCATGACGAAGGTACATGCAGCAGATCCACACATGACGTGGCTCACTGGAGTAGTATGCGACATAGGCAGGAAAATACTGTTCCCGCCCGGGATCGAACCGGGGACCTTGTGCGGGTGAAGCAGACGTGATAACCGCTACACTACGGAAACGACGGACACGCTCACTCCATCCTTGTACACTCGAAGGCGCCTCAGCCTTTCTTTGGCCCGCGCATGCACACACCATAGTTCTTTTGACAGCCTAAAACCCATCGCTGCCGAGGGCTCAACAAGTCTTCGGGGTGCTCGAGAGGGTGTCTGTCGTAGCATCCCGAACGAGATAGCGGCGTTTCGCGCAGTCGTTATTGCAAGTCACATTAGCAAAAACAATCACCTCCTTAGCAGCAGGCAGTGCGAGCCCAGCTGCAGCTTTACATGAAGATGCCAATAGCGCTGGGAGGCCGCCGACCGCGGGCCACGGCACCTCCGAGAACGGTGCTGCCCATGACCCATTGTGTCGCTACACAGTCTGTCGAAGAACAGCACTGCCGGCAGAGAGCACCTCCCCCATCCCGCCAGCCGCACCAGACTCGAAGAGCACTCTGGACGACTTCGAGGGACGCAGTTTGCTGGAATATTTGGCGCTCGCGCTGTCACAGGGCTCGTTGGTCTAGGGGTATGATTCCTGCTTAGGGTGCAGGAGGTCCCGGGTTCAAATCCCGGACGAGCCCTAGCGTTTTGTGCAAACTGGTCGCACGTCGGTGGCTGAGTCAGCGCAAAAAACTGCCCGTCAATGTAAAGCTAATTTCATATTTGCTCTAAGGAACTGACCCTCTGGTCCGACGTATGAAGGTGATTACCAAGGTTTCGGTACAGATCGTAGCAAATGCTTGTCGGTTTAAAGTGATGAAAAAGTGTTTCCGCCCGGGATCGAACCGGGGACCTTCTGCGTGTTAGGCAGACGTGATAACCGCTACACCACGGAAACTACTGCTTTCAGGCTTGCTTCACAGACAACTTGTAACAAGGTTGCCATCGTAACTTAAAAATTCAATAAATGCGGCACTTGCATGACGAAGGTACATGCAGCAGATCCACACATGACGTGGCTCACTGGAGTAGTATGCGACATAGGCAGGAAAATACTGTTCCCGCCCGGGATCGAACCGGGGACCTTCTGCGTGTGAAGCAGACGTGATAACCGCTACACTACGGAAACGACGGACACGCTCACTCCATCCTTGTACACTCGAAGGCGCCTCAGCCTTTCTTTGGCCCGCGCATGCACACACCATAGTTCTTTTGACAGCCTAAAACCCATCGCTGCCGAGGGCTCAACAAGTCTTCGGGGTGCTCGAGAGGGTGTCTGTCGTAGCATCCCGAACGAGATAGCGGCGTTTCGCGCAGTCGTTATTGCAAGTCACATTAGCAAAAACAATCACCTCCTTAGCAGCAGGCAGTGCGAGCCCAGCTGCAGCTTTACATGAAGATGCCAATAGCGCTGGGAGGCCGCCGACCGCGGGCCACGGCACCTCCGAGAACGGTGCTGCCCATGACCCATTGTGTCGCTACACAGTCTGTCGAAGAACAGCACTGCCGGCAGAGAGCACCTCCCCCATCCCGCCAGCCGCACCAGACTCGAAGAGCACCCTGGACGACTTCGAGGGACGCAGTTTGCTGGAATATTTGGCGCTCGCGCTGTCACAGGGCTCGTTGGTCTAGGGGTATGATTCCTGCTTAGGGTGCAGGAGGTCCCGGGTTCAAATCCCGGACGAGCCCTAGCGTTTTGTGCAAACTGGTCGCACGTCGGTGGCTGAGTCAGCGCAAAAAACTGCCCGTCAATGTAAAGCTAATTTCATATTTGCTCTAAGGAACTGACCCTCTGGTCCGACGTATGAAGGTGATTACCAAGGTTTCGGTACAGATCGTAGCAAATGCTTGTCGGTTTAAAGTGATGAAAAAGTGTTTCCGCCCGGGATCGAACCGGGGACCTTCTGCGTGTTAGGCAGAAGTGATAACCGCTACACCACGGAAACTACTGCTTTCAGGCTTGCTTCACAGACAACTTGTAACAAGGTTGCCATCGTAACTTAAAAATTCAATAAATGCGGCACTTGCATGACGAAGGTACATGCAGCAGATCCACACATGACGTGGCTCACTGGAGTAGTATGCGACATAGGCAGGAAAATACTGTTCCCGCCCGGGATCGAACCGGGGACCTTGTGCGGGTGAAGCAGACGTGATAACCGCTACACTACGGAAACGACGGACACGCTCACTCCATCCTTGTACACTCGAAGGCGCCTCAGCCTTTCTTTGGCCCGCGCATGCACACACCATAGTTCTTTTGACAGCCTAAAACCCATCGCTGCCGAGGGCTCAACAAGTCTTCGGGGTGCTCGAGAGGGTGTCTGTCGTAGCATCCCGAACGAGATAGCGGCGTTTCGCGCAGTCGTTATTGCAAGTCACATTAGCAAAAACAATCACCTCCTTAGCAGCAGGCAGTGCGAGCCCAGCTGCAGCTTTACATGAAGATGCCAATAGCGCTGGGAGGCCGCCGACCGCGGGCCACGGCACCTCCGAGAACGGTGCTGCCCATGACCCATTGTGTCGCTACACAGTCTGTCGAAGAACAGCACTGCCGGCAGAGAGCACCTCCCCCATCCCGCCAGCCGCACCAGACTCGAAGAGCACCCTGGACGACTTCGAGGGACGCAGTTTGCTGGAATATTTGGCGCTCGCGCTGTCACAGGGCTCGTTGGTCTAGGGGTATGATTCCTGCTTAGGGTGCAGGAGGTCCCGGGTTCAAATCCCGGACGAGCCCTAGCGTTTTGTGCAAACTGGTCGCACGTCGGTGGCTGAGTCAGCGCAAAAAACTGCCCGTCAATGTAAAGCTAATTTCATATTTGCTCTAAGGAACTGACCCTCTGGTCCGACGTATGAAGGTGATTACCAAGGTTTCGGTACAGATCGTAGCAAATGCTTGTCGGTTTAAAGTGATGAAAAAGTGTTTCCGCCCGGGATCGAACCGGGGACCTTCTGCGTGTTAGGCAGACGTGATAACCGCTACACCACGGAAACTACTGCTTTCAGGCTTGCTTCACAGACAACTTGTAACAAGGTTGCCATCGTAACTTAAAAATTCAATAAATGCGGCACTTGCATGACGAAGGTACATGCAGCAGATCCACACATGACGTGGCTCACTGGAGTAGTATGCGACATAGGCAGGAAAATACTGTTCCCGCCCGGGATCGAACCGGGGACCTTCTGCGTGTGAAGCAGACGTGATAACCGCTACACTACGGAAACGACGGACACGCTCACTCCATCCTTGTACACTCGAAGGCGCCTCAGCCTTTCTTTGGCCCGCGCATGCACACACCATAGTTCTTTTGACAGCCTAAAACCCATCGCTGCCGAGGGCTCAACAAGTCTTCGGGGTGCTCGAGAGGGTGTCTGTCGTAGCATCCCGAACGAGATAGCGGCGTTTCGCGCAGTCGTTATTGCAAGTCACATTAGCAAAAACAATCACCTCCTTAGCAGCAGGCAGTGCGAGCCCAGCTGCAGCTTTACATGAAGATGCCAATAGCGCTGGGAGGCCGCCGACCGCGGGCCACGGCACCTCCGAGAACGGTGCTGCCCATGACCCATTGTGTCGCTACACAGTCTGTCGAAGAACAGCACTGCCGGCAGAGAGCACCTCCCCCATCCCGCCAGCCGCACCAGACTCGAAGAGCACCCTGGACGACTTCGAGAGACGCAGTTTGCTGGAATATTTGGCGCTCGCGCTGTCACAGGGCTCGTTGGTCTAGGGGTATGATTCCTGCTTAGGGTGCAGGAGGTCCCGGGTTCAAATCCCGGACGAGCCCTAGCGTTTTGTGCAAACTGGTCGCACGTCGGTGGCTGAGTCAGCGCAAAAAACTGCCCGTCAATGTAAAGCTAATTTCATATTTGCTCTAAGGAACTGACCCTCTGGTCCGACGTATGAAGGTGATTACCAAGGTTTCGGTACAGATCGTAGCAAATGCTTGTCGGTTTAAAGTGATGAAAAAGTGTTTCCGCCCGGGATCGAACCGGGGACCTTCTGCGTGTTAGGCAGACGTGATAACCGCTACACCACGGAAACTACTGCTTTCAGGCTTGCTTCACAGACAACTTGTAACAAGGTTGCCATCGTAACTTAAAAATTCAATAAATGCGGCACTTGCATGACGAAGGTACATGCAGCAGATCCACACATGACGTGGCTCATTGGAGTAGTATGCGACATAGGCAGGAAAATACTGTTCCCGCCCGGGATCGAACCGGGGACCTTCTGCGTGTGAAGCAGACGTGATAACCGCTACACTACGGAAACGACGGACACGCTCACTCCATCCTTGTACACTCAAAGGCGCCTCAGCCTTTCTTTGGCCCGCGCATGCACACACCATAGTTCTTTTGACAGCCTAAAACCCATCGCTGCCGAGGGCTCAACAAGTCTTCGGGGTGCTCGAGAGGGTGTCTGTCGTAGCATCCCGAACGAGATAGCGGCGTTTCGCGCAGTCGTTATTGCAAGTCACATTAGCAAAAACAATCACCTCCTTAGCAGCAGGCAGTGCGAGCCCAGCTGCAGCTTTACATGAAGATGCCAATAGCGCTGGGAGGCCGCCGACCGCGGGCCACGGCACCTCCGAGAACGGTGCTGCCCATGACCCATTGTGTCGCTACACAGTCTGTCGAAGAACAGCACTGCCGGCAGAGAGCACCTCCCCCATCCCGCCAGCCGCACCAGACTCGAAGAGCACCCTGGACGACTTCGAGGGACGCAGTTTGCTGGAATATTTGGCGCTCGCGCTGTCACAGGGCTCGTTGGTCTAGGGGTATGATTCCTGCTTAGGGTGCAGGAGGTCCCGGGTTCAAATCCCGGACGAGCCCTAGCGTTTTGTGCAAACTGGTCGCACGTCGGTGGCTGAGTCAGCGCAAAAAACTGCCCGTCAATGTAAAGCTAATTTCATATTTGCTCTAAGGAACTGACCCTCTGGTCCGACGTATGAAGGCGATTACCAAGGTTTCGGTACAGATCGTAGCAAATGCTTGTCGGTTTAAAGTGATGAAAAAGTGTTTCCGCCCGGGATCGAACCGGGGACCTTCTGCGTGTTAGGCAGACGTGATAACCGCTACACCACGGAAACTACTGCTTTCAGGCTTGCTTCACAGACAACTTGTAACAAGGTTGCCATCGTAACTTAAAAATTCAATAAATGCGGCACTTGCATGACGAAGGTACATGCAGCAGATCCACACATGACGTGGCTCACTGGAGTAGTATGCGACATAGGCAGGAAAATACTGTTCCCGCCCGGGATCGAACCGGGGACCTTCTGCGTGTGAAGCAGACGTGATAACCGCTACACTACGGAAACGACGGACACGCTCACTCCATCCTTGTACACTCGAAGGCGCCTCAGCCTTTCTTTGGCCCGCGCATGCACACACCATAGTTCTTTTGACAGCCTAAAACCCATCGCTGCCGAGGGCTCAACAAGTCTTCGGGGTGCTCGAGAGGGTGTCTGTCGTAGCATCCCGAACGAGATAGCGGCGTTTCGCGCAGTCGTTATTGCAAGTCACATTAGCAAAAACAATCACCTCCTTAGCAGCAGGCAGTGCGAGCCCAGCTGCAGCTTTACATGAAGATGCCAATAGCGCTGGGAGGCCGCCGACCGCGGGCCACGGCACCTCCGAGAACGGTGCTGCCCATGACCCATTGTGTCGCTACACAGTCTGTCGAAGAACAGCACTGCCGGCAGAGAGCACCTCCCCCATCCCGCCAGCCGCACCAGACTCGAAGAGCACCCTGGACGACTTCGAGAGACGCAGTTTGCTGGAATATTTGGCGCTCGCGCTGTCACAGGGCTCGTTGGTCTAGGGGTATGATTCCTGCTTAGGGTGCAGGAGGTCCCGGGTTCAAATCCCGGACGAGCCCTAGCGTTTTGTGCAAACTGGTCGCACGTCGGTGGCTGAGTCAGCGCAAAAAACTGCCCGTCAATGTAAAGCTAATTTCATATTTGCTCTAAGGAACTGACCCTCTGGTCCGACGTATGAAGGTGATTACCAAGGTTTCGGTACAGATCGTAGCAAATGCTTGTCGGTTTAAAGTGATGAAAAAGTGTTTCCGCCCGGGATCGAACCGGGGACCTTCTGCGTGTTAGGCAGACGTGATAACCGCTACACCACGGAAACTACTGCTTTCAGGCTTGCTTCACAGACAACTTGTAACAAGGTTGCCATCGTAACTTAAAAATTCAATAAATGCGGCACTTGCATGACGAAGGTACATGCAGCAGATCCACACATGACGTGGCTCATTGGAGTAGTATGCGACATAGGCAGGAAAATACTGTTCCCGCCCGGGATCGAACCGGGGACCTTCTGCGTGTGAAGCAGACGTGATAACCGCTACACTACGGAAACGACGGACACGCTCACTCCATCCTTGTACACTCAAAGGCGCCTCAGCCTTTCTTTGGCCCGCGCATGCACACACCATAGTTCTTTTGACAGCCTAAAACCCATCGCTGCCGAGGGCTCAACAAGTCTTCGGGGTGCTCGAGAGGGTGTCTGTCGTAGCATCCCGAACGAGATAGCGGCGTTTCGCGCAGTCGTTATTGCAAGTCACATTAGCAAAAACAATCACCTCCTTAGCAGCAGGCAGTGCGAGCCCAGCTGCAGCTTTACATGAAGATGCCAATAGCGCTGGGAGGCCGCCGACCGCGGGCCACGGCACCTCCGAGAACGGTGCTGCCCATGACCCATTGTGTCGCTACACAGTCTGTCGAAGAACAGCACTGCCGGCAGAGAGCACCTCCCCCATCCCGCCAGCCGCACCAGACTCGAAGAGCACCCTGGACGACTTCGAGGGACGCAGTTTGCTGGAATATTTGGCGCTCGCGCTGTCACAGGGCTCGTTGGTCTAGGGGTATGATTCCTGCTTAGGGTGCAGGAGGTCCCGGGTTCAAATCCCGGACGAGCCCTAGCGTTTTGTGCAAACTGGTCGCACGTCGGTGGCTGAGTCAGCGCAAAAAACTGCCCGTCAATGTAAAGCTAATTTCATATTTGCTCTAAGGAACTGACCCTCTGGTCCGACGTATGAAGGTGATTACCAAGGTTTCGGTACAGATCGTAGCAAATGCTTGTCGGTTTAAAGTGATGAAAAAGTGTTTCCGCCCGGGATCGAACCGGGGACCTTCTGCGTGTTAGGCAGACGTGATAACCGCTACACCACGGAAACTACTGCTTTCAGGCTTGCTTCACAGACAACTTGTAACAAGGTTGCCATCGTAACTTAAAAATTCAATAAATGCGGCACTTGCATGACGAAGGTACATGCAGCAGATCCACACATGACGTGGCTCATTGGAGTAGTATGCGACATAGGCAGGAAAATACTGTTCCCGCCCGGGATCGAACCGGGGACCTTCTGCGTGTGAAGCAGACGTGATAACCGCTACACTACGGAAACGACGGACACGCTCACTCCATCCTTGTACACTCAAAGGCGCCTCAGCCTTTCTTTGGCCCGCGCATGCACACACCATAGTTCTTTTGACAGCCTAAAACCCATCGCTGCCGAGGGCTCAACAAGTCTTCGGGGTGCTCGAGAGGGTGTCTGTCGTAGCATCCCGAACGAGATAGCGGCGTTTCGCGCAGTCGTTATTGCAAGTCACATTAGCAAAAACAATCACCTCCTTAGCAGCAGGCAGTGCGAGCCCAGCTGCAGCTTTACATGAAGATGCCAATAGCGCTGGGAGGCCGCCGACCGCGGGCCACGGCACCTCCGAGAACGGTGCTGCCCATGACCCATTGTGTCGCTACACAGTCTGTCGAAGAACAGCACTGCCGGCAGAGAGCACCTCCCCCATCCCGCCAGCCGCACCAGACTCGAAGAGCACCCTGGACGACTTCGAGGGACGCAGTTTGCTGGAATATTTGGCGCTCGCGCTGTCACAGGGCTCGTTGGTCTAGGGGTATGATTCCTGCTTAGGGTGCAGGAGGTCCCGGGTTCAAATCCCGGACGAGCCCTAGCGTTTTGTGCAAACTGGTCGCACGTCGGTGGCTGAGTCAGCGCAAAAAACTGCCCGTCAATGTAAAGCTAATTTCATATTTGCTCTAAGGAACTGACCCTCTGGTCCGACGTATGAAGGTGATTACCAAGGTTTCGGTACAGATCGTAGCAAATGCTTGTCGGTTTAAAGTGATGAAAAAGTGTTTCCGCCCGGGATCGAACCGCGGACCTTCTGCGTGTTAGGCAGACGTGATAACCGCTACACCACGGAAACTACTGCTTTCAGGCTTGCTTCACAGACAACTTGTAACAAGGTTGCCATCGTAACTTAAAAATTCAATAAATGCGGCACTTGCATGACGAAGGTACATGCAGCAGATCCACACATGATGTGGCTCACTGGAGTAGTATGCGACATAGGCAGGAAAATACTGTTCCCGCCCGGGATCGAACCGGGGACCTTCTGCGTGTGAAGCAGACGTGATAACCGCTACACTACGGAAACGACGGACACGCTCACTCCATCCTTGTACACTCGAAGGCGCCTCAGCCTTTCTTTGGCCCGCGCATGCACACACCATAGTTCTTTTGACAGCCTAAAACCCATCGCTGCCGAGGGCTCAACAAGTCTTCGGGGTGCTCGAGAGGGTGTCTGTCGTAGCATCCCGAACGAGATAGCGGCGTTTCGCGCAGTCGTTATTGCAAGTCACATTAGCAAAAACAATCACCTCCTTAGCAGCAGGCAGTGCGAGCCCAGCTGCAGCTTTACATGAAGATGCCAATAGCGCTGGGAGGCCGCCGACCGCGGGCCACGGCACCTCCGAGAACGGTGCTGCCCATGACCCATTGTGTCGCTACACAGTCTGTCGAAGAACAGCACTGCCGGCAGAGAGCACCTCCCCCATCCCGCCAGCCGCACCAGACTCGAAGAGCACCCTGGACGACTTCGAGGGACGCAGTTTGCTGGAATATTTGGCGCTCGCGCTGTCACAGGGCTCGTTGGTCTAGGGGTATGATTCCTGCTTAGGGTGCAGGAGGTCCCGGGTTCAAATCCCGGACGAGCCCTAGCGTTTTGTGCAAACTGGTCGCACGTCGGTGGCTGAGTCAGCGCAAAAAACTGCCCGTCAATGTAAAGCTAATTTCATATTTGCTCTAAGGAACTGACCCTCTGGTCCGACGTATGAAGGTGATTACCAAGGTTTCGGTACAGATCGTAGCAAATGCTTGTCGGTTTAAAGTGATGAAAAAGTGTTTCCGCCCGGGATCGAACCGCGGACCTTCTGCGTGTTAGGCAGACGTGATAACCGCTACACCACGGAAACTACTGCTTTCAGGCTTGCTTCACAGACAACTTGTAACAAGGTTGCCATCGTAACATAAAAATTCAATAAATGCGGCACTTGCATGACGAAGGTACATGCAGCAGATCCACACATGATGTGGCTCACTGGAGTAGTATGCGACATAGGCAGGAAAATACTGTTCCCGCCCGGGATCGAACCGGGGACCTTCTGCGTGTGAAGCAGACGTGATAACCGCTACACTACGGAAACGACGGACACGCTCACTCCATCCTTGTACACTCGAAGGCGCCTCAGCCTTTCTTTGGCCCGCGCATGCACACACCATAGTTCTTTTGACAGCCTAAAACCCATCGCTGCCGAGGGCTCAACAAGTCTTCGGGGTGCTCGAGAGGGTGTCTGTCGTAGCATCCCGAACGAGATAGCGGCGTTTCGCGCAGTCGTTATTGCAAGTCACATTAGCAAAAACAATCACCTCCTTAGCAGCAGGCAGTGCGAGCCCAGCTGCAGCTTTACATGAAGATGCCAATAGCGCTGGGAGGCCGCCGACCGCGGGCCACGGCACCTCCGAGAACGGTGCTGCCCATGACCCATTGTGTCGCTACACAGTCTGTCGAAGAACAGCACTGCCGGCAGAGAGCACCTCCCCCATCCCGCCAGCCGCACCAGACTCGAAGAGCACCCTGGACGACTTCGAGGGACGCAGTTTGCTGGAATATTTGGCGCTCGCGCTGTCACAGGGCTCGTTGGTCTAGGGGTATGATTCCTGCTTAGGGTGCAGGAGGTCCCGGGTTCAAATCCCGGACGAGCCCTAGCGTTTTGTGCAAACTGGTCGCACGTCGGTGGCTGAGTCAGCGCAAAAAACTGCCCGTCAATGTAAAGCTAATTTCATATTTGCTCTAAGGAACTGACCCTCTGGTCCGACGTATGAAGGTGATTACCAAGGTTTCGGTACAGATCGTAGCAAATGCTTGTCGGTTTAAAGTGATGAAAAAGTGTTTCCGCCCGGGATCGAACCGCGGACCTTCTGCGTGTTAGGCAGACGTGATAACCGCTACACCACGGAAACTACTGCTTTCAGGCTTGCTTCACAGACAACTTGTAACAAGGTTGCCATCGTAACTTAAAAATTCAATAAATGCGGCACTTGCATGACGAAGGTACATGCAGCAGATCCACACATGATGTGGCTCACTGGAGTAGTATGCGACATAGGCAGGAAAATACTGTTCCCGCCCGGGATCGAACCGGGGACCTTCTGCGTGTGAAGCAGACGTGATAACCGCTACACTACGGAAACGACGGACACGCTCACTCCATCCTTGTACACTCGAAGGCGCCTCAGCCTTTCTTTGGCCCGCGCATGCACACACCATAGTTCTTTTGACAGCCTAAAACCCATCGCTGCCGAGGGCTCAACAAGTCTTCGGGGTGCTCGAGAGGGTGTCTGTCGTAGCATCCCGAACGAGATAGCGGCGTTTCGCGCAGTCGTTATTGCAAGTCACATTAGCAAAAACAATCACCTCCTTAGCAGCAGGCAGTGCGAGCCCAGCTGCAGCTTTACATGAAGATGCCAATAGCGCTGGGAGGCCGCCGACCGCGGGCCACGGCACCTCCGAGAACGGTGCTGCCCATGACCCATTGTGTCGCTACACAGTCTGTCGAAGAACAGCACTGCCGGCAGAGAGCACCTCCCCCATCCCGCCAGCCGCACCAGACTCGAAGAGCACCCTGGACGACTTCGAGGGACGCAGTTTGCTGGAATATTTGGCGCTCGCGCTGTCACAGGGCTCGTTGGTCTAGGGGTATGATTCCTGCTTAGGGTGCAGGAGGTCCCGGGTTCAAATCCCGGACGAGCCCTAGCGTTTTGTGCAAACTGGTCGCACGTCGGTGGCTGAGTCAGCGCAAAAAACTGCCCGTCAATGTAAAGCTAATTTCATATTTGCTCTAAGGAACTGACCCTCTGGTCCGACGTATGAAGGTGATTACCAAGGTTTCGGTACAGATCGTAGCAAATGCTTGTCGGTTTAAAGTGATGAAAAAGTGTTTCCGCCCGGGATCGAACCGCGGACCTTCTGCGTGTTAGGCAGACGTGATAACCGCTACACCACGGAAACTACTGCTTTCAGGCTTGCTTCACAGACAACTTGTAACAAGGTTGCCATCGTAACTTAAAAATTCAATAAATGCGGCACTTGCATGACGAAGGTACATGCAGCAGATCCACACATGATGTGGCTCACTGGAGTAGTATGCGACATAGGCAGGAAAATACTGTTCCCGCCCGGGATCGAACCGGGGACCTTCTGCGTGTGAAGCAGACGTGATAACCGCTACACTACGGAAACGACGGACACGCTCACTCCATCCTTGTACACTCGAAGGCGCCTCAGCCTTTCTTTGGCCCGCGCATGCACACACCATAGTTCTTTTGACAGCCTAAAACCCATCGCTGCCGAGGGCTCAACAAGTCTTCGGGGTGCTCGAGAGGGTGTCTGTCGTAGCATCCCGAACGAGATAGCGGCGTTTCGCGCAGTCGTTATTGCAAGTCACATTAGCAAAAACAATCACCTCCTTAGCAGCAGGCAGTGCGAGCCCAGCTGCAGCTTTACATGAAGATGCCAATAGCGCTGGGAGGCCGCCGACCGCGGGCCACGGCACCTCCGAGAACGGTGCTGCCCATGACCCATTGTGTCGCTACACAGTCTGTCGAAGAACAGCACTGCCGGCAGAGAGCACCTCCCCCATCCCGCCAGCCGCACCAGACTCGAAGAGCACCCTGGACGACTTCGAGGGACGCAGTTTGCTGGAATATTTGGCGCTCGCGCTGTCACAGGGCTCGTTGGTCTAGGGGTATGATTCCTCCTTAGGGTGCAGGAGGTCCCGGGTTCAAATCCCGGACGAGCCCTAGCGTTTTGTGCAAACTGGTCGCACGTCGGTGGCTGAGTCAGCGCAAAAAACTGCCCGTCAATGTAAAGCTAATTTCATATTTGCTCTAAGGAACTGACCCTCTGGTCCGACGTATGAAGGCGATTACCAAGGTTTCGGTACAGATCGTAGCAAATGCTTGTCGGTTTAAAGTGATGAAAAAGTGTTTCCGCCCGGGATCGAACCGGGGACCTTCTGCGTGTTAGGCAGACGTGATAACCGCTACACCACGGAAACTACTGCTTTCAGGCTTGCTTCACAGACAACTTGTAACAAGGTTGCCATCGTAACTTAAAAATTCAATAAATGCGGCACTTGCATGACGAAGGTACATGCAGCAGATCCACACATGACGTGGCTCACTGGAGTAGTATGCGACATAGGCAGGAAAATACTGTTCCCGCCCGGGATCGAACCGGGGACCTTCTGCGTGTGAAGCAGACGTGATAACCGCTACACTACGGAAACGACGGACACGCTCACTCCATCCTTGTACACTCGAAGGCGCCTCAGCCTTTCTTTAGCCCGCGCATGCACACACCATAGTTCTTTTGACAGCCTAAAACCCATCGCTGCCGAGGGCTCAACAAGTCTTCGGGGTGCTCGAGAGGGTGTCTGTCGTAGCATCCCGAACGAGATAGCGGCGTTTCGCGCAGTCGTTATTGCAAGTCACATTAGCAAAAACAATCACCTCCTTAGCAGCAGGCAGTGCGAGCCCAGCTGCAGCTTTACATGAAGATGCCAATAGCGCTGGGAGGCCGCCGACCGCGGGCCACGGCACCTCCGAGAACGGTGCTGCCCATGACCCATTGTGTCGCTACACAGTCTGTCGAAGAACAGCACTGCCGGCAGAGAGCACCTCCCCCATCCCGCCAGCCGCACCAGACTCGAAGAGCACCCTGGACGACTTCGAGGGACGCAGTTTGCTGGAATATTTGGCCACGCGCTGTCACAGGGCTCGTTGGTCTAGGGGTATGATTCCTGCTTAGGGTGCAGGAGGTCCCGGGTTCAAATCCCGGACGAGCCCTAGCGTTTTGTGCAAACTGGTCGCACGTCGGTGGCTGAGTCAGCGCAAAAAACTGCCCGTCAATGTAAAGCTAATTTCATATTTGCTCTAAGGAACTGACCCTCTGGTCCGACGTATGAAGGTGATTACCAAGGTTTCGGTACAGATCGTAGCAAATGCTTGTCGGTTTAAAGTGATGAAAAAGTGTTTCCGCCCGGGATCGAACCGGGGACCTTCTGCGTGTTAGGCAGACGTGATAACCGCTACACCACGGAAACTACTGCTTTCAGGCTTGCTTCACAGACAACTTGTAACAAGGTTGCCATCGTAACTTAAAAATTCAATAAATGCGGCACTTGCATGACGAAGGTACATGCAGCAGATCCACACATGACGTGGCTCATTGGAGTAGTATGCGACATAGGCAGGAAAATACTGTTCCCGCCCGGGATCGAACCGGGGACCTTCTGCGTGTGAAGCAGACGTGATAACCGCTACACTACGGAAACGACGGACACGCTCACTCCATCCTTGTACACTCAAAGGCGCCTCAGCCTTTCTTTGGCCCGCGCATGCACACACCATAGTTCTTTTGACAGCCTAAAACCCATCGCTGCCGAGGGCTCAACAAGTCTTCGGGGTGCTCGAGAGGGTGTCTGTCGTAGCATCCCGAACGAGATAGCGGCGTTTCGCGCAGTCGTTATTGCAAGTCACATTAGCAAAAACAATCACCTCCTTAGCAGCAGGCAGTGCGAGCCCAGCTGCAGCTTTACATGAAGATGCCAATAGCGCTGGGAGGCCGCCGACCGCGGGCCACGGCACCTCCGAGAACGGTGCTGCCCATGACCCATTGTGTCGCTACACAGTCTGTCGAAGAACAGCACTGCCGGCAGAGAGCACCTCCCCCATCCCGCCAGCCGCACCAGACTCGAAGAGCACCCTGGACGACTTCGAGGGACGCAGTTTGCTGGAATATTTGGCGCTCGCGCTGTCACAGGGCTCGTTGGTCTAGGGGTATGATTCCTGCTTAGGGTGCAGGAGGTCCCGGGTTCAAATCCCGGACGAGCCCTAGCGTTTTGTGCAAACTGGTCGCACGTCGGTGGCTGAGTCAGCGCAAAAAACTGCCCGTCAATGTAAAGCTAATTTCATATTTGCTCTAAGGAACTGACCCTCTGGTCCGACGTATGAAGGTGATTACCAAGGTTTCGGTACAGATCGTAGCAAATGCTTGTCGGTTTAAAGTGATGAAAAAGTGTTTCCGCCCGGGATCGAACCGCGGACCTTCTGCGTGTTAGGCAGACGTGATAACCGCTACACCACGGAAACTACTGCTTTCAGGCTTGCTTCACAGACAACTTGTAACAAGGTTGCCATCGTAACTTAAAAATTCAATAAATGCGGCACTTGCATGACGAAGGTACATGCAGCAGATCCACACATGATGTGGCTCACTGGAGTAGTATGCGACATAGGCAGGAAAATACTGTTCCCGCCCGGGATCGAACCGGGGACCTTCTGCGTGTGAAGCAGACGTGATAACCGCTACACTACGGAAACGACGGACACGCTCACTCCATCCTTGTACACTCGAAGGCGCCTCAGCCTTTCTTTGGCCCGCGCATGCACACACCATAGTTCTTTTGACAGCCTAAAACCCATCGCTGCCGAGGGCTCAACAAGTCTTCGGGGTGCTCGAGAGGGTGTCTGTCGTAGCATCCCGAACGAGATAGCGGCGTTTCGCGCAGTCGTTATTGCAAGTCACATTAGCAAAAACAATCACCTCCTTAGCAGCAGGCAGTGCGAGCCCAGCTGCAGCTTTACATGAAGATGCCAATAGCGCTGGGAGGCCGCCGACCGCGGGCCACGGCACCTCCGAGAACGGTGCTGCCCATGACCCATTGTGTCGCTACACAGTCTGTCGAAGAACAGCACTGCCGGCAGAGAGCACCTCCCCCATCCCGCCAGCCGCACCAGACTCGAAGAGCACCCTGGACGACTTCGAGGGACGCAGTTTGCTGGAATATTTGGCCACGCGCTGTCACAGGGCTCGTTGGTCTAGGGGTATGATTCCTGCTTAGGGTGCAGGAGGTCCCGGGTTCAAATCCCGGACGAGCCCTAGCGTTTTGTGCAAACTGGTCGCACGTCGGTGGCTGAGTCAGCGCAAAAAACTGCCCGTCAATGTAAAGCTAATTTCATATTTGCTCTAAGGAACTGACCCTCTGGTCCGACGTATGAAGGTGATTACCAAGGTTTCGGTACAGATCGTAGCAAATGCTTGTCGGTTTAAAGTGATGAAAAAGTGTTTCCGCCCGGGATCGAACCGGGGACCTTCTGCGTGTTAGGCAGACGTGATAACCGCTACACCACGGAAACTACTGCTTTCAGGCTTGCTTCACAGACAACTTGTAACAAGGTTGCCATCGTAACTTAAAAATTCAATAAATGCGGCACTTGCATGACGAAGGTACATGCAGCAGATCCACACATGACGTGGCTCACTGGAGTAGTATGCGACATAGGCAGGAAAATACTGTTCCCGCCCGGGATCGAACCGGGGACCTTCTGCGTGTGAAGCAGACGTGATAACCGCTACACTACGGAAACGACGGACACGCTCACTCCATCCTTGTACACTCGAAGGCGCCTCAGCCTTTCTTTGGCCCGCGCATGCACACACCATAGTTCTTTTGACAGCCTAAAACCCATCGCTGCCGAGGGCTCAACAAGTCTTCGGGGTGCTCGAGAGGGTGTCTGTCGTAGCATCCCGAACGAGATAGCGGCGTTTCGCGCAGTCGTTATTGCAAGTCACATTAGCAAAAACAATCACCTCCTTAGCAGCAGGCAGTGCGAGCCCAGCTGCAGCTTTACATGAAGATGCCAATAGCGCTGGGAGGCCGCCGACCGCGGGCCACGGCACCTCCGAGAACGGTGCTGCCCATGACCCATTGTGTCGCTACACAGTCTGTCGAAGAACAGCACTGCCGGCAGAGAGCACCTCCCCCATCCCGCCAGCCGCACCAGACTCGAAGAGCACCCTGGACGACTTCGAGGGACGCAGTTTGCTGGAATATTTGGCGCTCGCGCTGTCACAGGGCTCGTTGGTCTAGGGGTATGATTCCTCCTTAGGGTGCAGGAGGTCCCGGGTTCAAATCCCGGACGAGCCCTAGCGTTTTGTGCAAACTGGTCGCACGTCGGTGGCTGAGTCAGCGCAAAAAACTGCCCGTCAATGTAAAGCTAATTTCATATTTGCTCTAAGGAACTGACCCTCTGGTCCGACGTATGAAGGCGATTACCAAGGTTTCGGTACAGATCGTAGCAAATGCTTGTCGGTTTAAAGTGATGAAAAAGTGTTTCCGCCCGGGATCGAACCGGGGACCTTCTGCGTGTTAGGCAGACGTGATAACCGCTACACCACGGAAACTACTGCTTTCAGGCTTGCTTCACAGACAACTTGTAACAAGGTTGCCATCGTAACTTAAAAATTCAATAAATGCGGCACTTGCATGACGAAGGTACATGCAGCAGATCCACACATGACGTGGCTCACTGGAGTAGTATGCGACATAGGCAGGAAAATACTGTTCTCGCCCGGGATCGAACCGGGGACCTTCTGCGTGTGAAGCAGACGTGATAACCGCTACTCTACGGAAACGACGGACACGCTCACTCCATCCTTGTACACTCGAAGGCGCCTCAGCCTTTCTTTAGCCCGCGCATGCACACACCATAGTTCTTTTGACAGCCTAAAACCCATCGCTGCCGAGGGCTCAACAAGTCTTCGGGGTGCTCGAGAGGGTGTCTGTCGTAGCATCCCGAACGAGATAGCGGCGTTTCGCGCAGTCGTTATTGCAAGTCACATTAGCAAAAACAATCACCTCCTTAGCAGCAGGCAGTGCGAGCCCAGCTGCAGCTTTACATGAAGATGCCAATAGCGCTGGGAGGCCGCCGACCGCGGGCCACGGCACCTCCGAGAACGGTGCTGCCCATGACCCATTGTGTCGCTACACAGTCTGTCGAAGAACAGCACTGCCGGCAGAGAGCACCTCCCCCATCCCGCCAGCCGCACCAGACTCGAAGAGCACCCTGGACGACTTCGAGGGACGCAGTTTGCTGGAATATTTGGCGCTCGCGCTGTCACAGGGCTCGTTGGTCTAGGGGTATGATTCCTGCTTAGGGTGCAGGAGGTCCCGGGTTCAAATCCCGGACGAGCCCTAGCGTTTTGTGCAAACTGGTCGCACGTCGGTGGCTGGGTCAGCGCAAAAAACTGCCCGTCAATGTAAAGCTAATTTCATATTTGCTCTAAGGAACTGACCCTCTGGTCCGACGTATGAAGGTGATTACCAAGGTTTCGGTACAGATCGTAGCAAATGCTTGTCGGTTTAAAGTGATGAAAAAGTGTTTCCGCCCGGGATCGAACCGGGGACCTTCTGCGTGTTAGGCAGACGTGATAACCGCTACACCACGGAAACTACTGCTTTCAGGCTTGCTTCACAGACAACTTGTAACAAGGTTGCCATCGTAACTTAAAAATTCAATAAATGCGGCACTTGCATGACGAAGGTACATGCAGCAGATCCACACATGACGTGGCTCACTGGAGTAGTATGCGACATAGGCAGGAAAATACTGTTCCCGCCCGGGATCGAACCGGGGACCTTCTGCGTGTGAAGCAGACGTGATAACCGCTACACTACGGAAACGACGGACACGCTCACTCCATCCTTGTACACTCGAAGGCGCCTCAGCCTTTCTTTGGCCCGCGCATGCACACACCATAGTTCTTTTGACAGCCTAAAACCCATCGCTGCCGAGGGCTCAACAAGTCTTCGGGGTGCTCGAGAGGGTGTCTGTCGTAGCATCCCGAACGAGATAGCGGCGTTTCGCGCAGTCGTTATTGCAAGTCACATTAGCAAAAACAATCACCTCCTTAGCAGCAGGCAGTGCGAGCCCAGCTGCAGCTTTACATGAAGATGCCAATAGCGCTGGGAGGCCGCCGACCGCGGGCCACGGCACCTCCGAGAACGGTGCTGCCCATGACCCATTGTGTCGCTACACAGTCTGTCGAAGAACAGCACTGCCGGCAGAGAGCACCTCCCCCATCCCGCCAGCCGCACCAGACTCGAAGAGCACCCTGGACGACTTCGAGGGACGCAGTTTGCTGGAATATTTGGCGCTCGCGCTGTCACAGGGCTCGTTGGTCTAGGGGTATGATTCCTGCTTAGGGTGCAGGAGGTCCCGGGTTCAAATCCCGGACGAGCCCTAGCGTTTTGTGCAAACTGGTCGCACGTCGGTGGCTGAGTCAGCGCAAAAAACTGCCCGTCAATGTAAAGCTAATTTCATATTTGCTCTAAGGAACTGACCCTCTGGTCCGACGTATGAAGGTGATTACCAAGGTTTCGGTACAGATCGTAGCAAATGCTTGTCGGTTTAAAGTGATGAAAAAGTGTTTCCGCCCGGGATCGAACCGGGGACCTTCTGCGTGTTAGGCAGACGTGATAACCGCTACACCACGGAAACTACTGCTTTCAGGCTTGCTTCACAGACAACTTGTAACAAGGTTGCCATCGTAACTTAAAAATTCAATAAATGCGGCACTTGCATGACGAAGGTACATGCAGCAGATCCACACATGACGTGGCTCACTGGAGTAGTATGCGACATAGGCAGGAAAATACTGTTCCCGCCCGGGATCGAACCGGGGACCTTCTGCGTGTGAAGCAGACGTGATAACCGCTACACTACGGAAACGACGGACACGCTCACTCCATCCTTGTACACTCGAAGGCGCCTCAGCCTTTCTTTGGCCCGCGCATGCACACACCATAGTTCTTTTGACAGCATAAAACCCATCGCTGCCGAGGGCTCAACAAGTCTTCGGGGTGCTCGAGAGGGTGTCTGTCGTAGCATCCCGAACGAGATAGCGGCGTTTCGCGCAGTCGTTATTGCAAGTCACATTAGCAAAAACAATCACCTCCTTAGCAGCAGGCAGTGCGAGCCCAGCTGCAGCTTTACATGAAGATGCCAATAGCGCTGGGAGGCCGCCGACCGCGGGCCACGGCACCTCCGAGAACGGTGCTGCCCATGACCCATTGTGTCGCTACACAGTCTGTCGAAGAACAGCACTGCCGGCAGAGAGCACCTCCCCCATCCCGCCAGCCGCACCAGACTCGAAGAGCACCCTGGACGACTTCGAGGGACGCAGTTTGCTGGAATATTTGGCGCTCGCGCTGTCACAGGGCTCGTTGGTCTAGGGGTATGATTCCTCCTTAGGGTGCAGGAGGTCCCGGGTTCAAATCCCGGACGAGCCCTAGCGTTTTGTGCAAACTGGTCGCACGTCGGTGGCTGAGTCAGCGCAAAAAACTGCCCGTCAATGTAAAGCTAATTTCATATTTGCTCTAAGGAACTGACCCTCTGGTCCGACGTATGAAGGCGATTACCAAGGTTTCGGTACAGATCGTAGCAAATGCTTGTCGGTTTAAAGTGATGAAAAAGTGTTTCCGCCCGGGATCGAACCGGGGACCTTCTGCGTGTTAGGCAGACGTGATAACCGCTACACCACGGAAACTACTGCTTTCAGGCTTGCTTCACAGACAACTTGTAACAAGGTTGCCATCGTAACTTAAAAATTCAATAAATGCGGCACTTGCATGACGAAGGTACATGCAGCAGATCCACACATGACGTGGCTCACTGGAGTAGTATGCGACATAGGCAGGAAAATACTGTTCCCGCCCGGGATCGAACCGGGGACCTTCTGCGTGTGAAGCAGACGTGATAACCGCTACACTACGGAAACGACGGACACGCTCACTCCATCCTTGTACACTCGAAGGCGCCTCAGCCTTTCTTTGGCCCGCGCATGCACACACCATAGTTCTTTTGACAGCCTAAAACCCATCGCTGCCGAGGGCTCAACAAGTCTTCGGGGTGCTCGAGAGGGTGTCTGTCGTAGCATCCCGAACGAGATAGCGGCGTTTCGCGCAGTCGTTATTGCAAGTCACATTAGCAAAAACAATCACCTCCTTAGCAGCAGGCAGTGCGAGCCCAGCTGCAGCTTTACATGAAGATGCCAATAGCGCTGGGAGGCCGCCGACCGCGGGCCACGGCACCTCCGAGAACGGTGCTGCCCATGACCCATTGTGTCGCTACACAGTCTGTCGAAGAACAGCACTGCCGGCAGAGAGCACCTCCCCCATCCCGCCAGCCGCACCAGACTCGAAGAGCACCCTGGACGACTTCGAGGGACGCAGTTTGCTGGAATATTTGGCGCTCGCGCTGTCACAGGGCTCGTTGGTCTAGGGGTATGATTCCTGCTTAGGGTGCAGGAGGTCCCGGGTTCAAATCCCGGACGAGCCCTAGCGTTTTGTGCAAACTGGTCGCACGTCGGTGGCTGGGTCAGCGCAAAAAACTGCCCGTCAATGTAAAGCTAATTTCATATTTGCTCTAAGGAACTGACCCTCTGGTCCGACGTATGAAGGTGATTACCAAGGTTTCGGTACAGATCGTAGCAAATGCTTGTCGGTTTAAAGTGATGAAAAAGTGTTTCCGCCCGGGATCGAACCGGGGACCTTCTGCGTGTTAGGCAGACGTGATAACCGCTACACCACGGAAACTACTGCTTTCAGGCTTGCTTCACAGACAACTTGTAACAAGGTTGCCATCGTAACTTAAAAATTCAATAAATGCGGCACTTGCATGACGAAGGTACATGCAGCAGATCCACACATGACGTGGCTCACTGGAGTAGTATGCGACATAGGCAGGAAAATACTGTTCCCGCCCGGGATCGAACCGGGGACCTTCTGCGTGTGAAGCAGACGTGATAACCGCTACACTACGGAAACGACGGACACGCTCACTCCATCCTTGTACACTCGAAGGCGCCTCAGCCTTTCTTTGGCCCGCGCATGCACACACCATAGTTCTTTTGACAGCCTAAAACCCATCGCTGCCGAGGGCTCAACAAGTCTTCGGGGTGCTCGAGAGGGTGTCTGTCGTAGCATCCCGAACGAGATAGCGGCGTTTCGCGCAGTCGTTATTGCAAGTCACATTAGCAAAAACAATCACCTCCTTAGCAGCAGGCAGTGCGAGCCCAGCTGCAGCTTTACATGAAGATGCCAATAGCGCTGGGAGGCCGCCGACCGCGGGCCACGGCACCTCCGAGAACGGTGCTGCCCATGACCCATTGTGTCGCTACACAGTCTGTCGAAGAACAGCACTGCCGGCAGAGAGCACCTCCCCCATCCCGCCAGCCGCACCAGACTCGAAGAGCACCCTGGACGACTTCGAGGGACGCAGTTTGCTGGAATATTTGGCGCTCGCGCTGTCACAGGGCTCGTTGGTCTAGGGGTATGATTCCTGCTTAGGGTGCAGGAGGTCCCGGGTTCAAATCCCGGACGAGCCCTAGCGTTTTGTGCAAACTGGTCGCACGTCGGTGGCTGAGTCAGCGCAAAAAACTGCCCGTCAATGTAAAGCTAATTTCATATTTGCTCTAAGGAACTGACCCTCTGGTCCGACGTATGAAGGTGATTACCAAGGTTTCGGTACAGATCGTAGCAAATGCTTGTCGGTTTAAAGTGATGAAAAAGTGTTTCCGCCCGGGATCGAACCGGGGACCTTCTGCGTGTTAGGAAGACGTGATAACCGCTACACCACGGAAACTACTGCTTTTAGGCTTGCTTCACAGACAACTTGTAACAAGGTTGCCATCGTAACTTAAAAATTCAATAAATGCGGCACTTGCATGACGAAGGTACATGCAGCAGATCCACACATGACGTGGCTCACTGGAGTAGTATGCGACATAGGCAGGAAAATACTGTTCCCGCCCGGGATCGAACCGGGGACCTTCTGCGTGTGAAGCAGACGTGATAACCGCTACACTACGGAAACGACGGACACGCTCACTCCATCCTTGTACACTCGAAGGCGCCTCAGCCTTTCTTTGGCCCGCGCATGCACACACCATAGTTCTTTTGACAGCCTAAAACCCATCGCTGCCGAGGGCTCAACAAGTCTTCGGGGTGCTCGAGAGGGTGTCTGTCGTAGCATCCCGAACGAGATAGCGGCGTTTCGCGCAGTCGTTATTGCAAGTCACATTAGCAAAAACAATCACCTCCTTAGCAGCAGGCAGTGCGAGCCCAGCTGCAGCTTTACATGAAGATGCCAATAGCGCTGGGAGGCCGCCGACCGCGGGCCACGGCACCTCCGAGAACGGTGCTGCCCATGACCCATTGTGTCGCTACACAGTCTGTCGAAGAACAGCACTGCCGGCAGAGAGCACCTCCCCCATCCCGCCAGCCGCACCAGACTCGAAGAGCACCCTGGACGACTTCGAGGGACGCAGTTTGCTGGAATATTTGGCGCTCGCGCTGTCACAGGGCTCGTTGGTCTAGGGGTATGATTCCTGCTTAGGGTGCAGGAGGTCCCGGGTTCAAATCCCGGACGAGCCCTAGCGTTTTGTGCAAACTGGTCGCACGTCGGTGGCTGGGTCAGCGCAAAAAACTGCCCGTCAATGTAAAGCTAATTTCATATTTGCTCTAAGGAACTGACCCTCTGGTCCGACGTATGAAGGTGATTACCAAGGTTTCGGTACAGATCGTAGCAAATGCTTGTCGGTTTAAAGTGATGAAAAAGTGTTTCCGCCCGGGATCGAACCGGGGACCTTCTGCGTGTTAGGCAGACGTGATAACCGCTACACCACGGAAACTACTGCTTTCAGGCTTGCTTCACAGACAACTTGTAACAAGGTTGCCATCGTAACTTAAAAATTCAATAAATGCGGCACTTGCATGACGAAGGTACATGCAGCAGATCCACACATGACGTGGCTCACTGGAGTAGTATGCGACATAGGCAGGAAAATACTGTTCCCGCCCGGGATCGAACCGGGGACCTTCTGCGTGTGAAGCAGACGTGATAACCGCTACACTACGGAAACGACGGACACGCTCACTCCATCCTTGTACACTCGAAGGCGCCTCAGCCTTTCTTTGGCCCGCGCATGCACACACCATAGTTCTTTTGACAGCCTAAAACCCATCGCTGCCGAGGGCTCAACAAGTCTTCGGGGTGCTCGAGAGGGTGTCTGTCGTAGCATCCCGAACGAGATAGCGGCGTTTCGCGCAGTCGTTATTGCAAGTCACATTAGCAAAAACAATCACCTCCTTAGCAGCAGGCAGTGCGAGCCCAGCTGCAGCTTTACATGAAGATGCCAATAGCGCTGGGAGGCCGCCGACCGCGGGCCACGGCACCTCCGAGAACGGTGCTGCCCATGACCCATTGTGTCGCTACACAGTCTGTCGAAGAACAGCACTGCCGGCAGAGAGCACCTCCCCCATCCCGCCAGCCGCACCAGACTCGAAGAGCACCCTGGACGACTTCGAGGGACGCAGTTTGCTGGAATATTTGGCGCTCGCGCTGTCACAGGGCTCGTTGGTCTAGGGGTATGATTCCTGCTTAGGGTGCAGGAGGTCCCGGGTTCAAATCCCGGACGAGCCCTAGCGTTTTGTGCAAACTGGTCGCACGTCGGTGGCTGAGTCAGCGCAAAAAACTGCCCGTCAATGTAAAGCTAATTTCATATTTGCTCTAAGGAACTGACCCTCTGGTCCGACGTATGAAGGTGATTACCAAGGTTTCGGTACAGATCGTAGCAAATGCTTGTCGGTTTAAAGTGATGAAAAAGTGTTTCCGCCCGGGATCGAACCGGGGACCTTCTGCGTGTTAGGAAGACGTGATAACCGCTACACCACGGAAACTACTGCTTTTAGGCTTGCTTCACAGACAACTTGTAACAAGGTTGCCATCGTAACTTAAAAATTCAATAAATGCGGCACTTGCATGACGAAGGTACATGCAGCAGATCCACACATGACGTGGCTCACTGGAGTAGTATGCGACATAGGCAGGAAAATACTGTTCCCGCCCGGGATCGAACCGGGGACCTTCTGCGTGTGAAGCAGACGTGATAACCGCTACACTACGGAAACGACGGACACGCTCACTCCATCCTTGTACACTCGAAGGCGCCTCAGCCTTTCTTTGGCCCGCGCATGCACACACCATAGTTCTTTTGACAGCCTAAAACCCATCGCTGCCGAGGGCTCAACAAGTCTTCGGGGTGCTCGAGAGGGTGTCTGTCGTAGCATCCCGAACGAGATAGCGGCGTTTCGCGCAGTCGTTATTGCAAGTCACATTAGCAAAAACAATCACCTCCTTAGCAGCAGGCAGTGCGAGCCCAGCTGCAGCTTTACATGAAGATGCCAATAGCGCTGGGAGGCCGCCGACCGCGGGCCACGGCACCTCCGAGAACGGTGCTGCCCATGACCCATTGTGTCGCTACACAGTCTGTCGAAGAACAGCACTGCCGGCAGAGAGCACCTCCCCCATCCCGCCAGCCGCACCAGACTCGAAGAGCACCCTGGACGACTTCGAGGGACGCAGTTTGCTGGAATATTTGGCGCTCGCGCTGTCACAGGGCTCGTTGGTCTAGGGGTATGATTCCTGCTTAGGGTGCAGGAGGTCCCGGGTTCAAATCCCGGACGAGCCCTAGCGTTTTGTGCAAACTGGTCGCACGTCGGTGGCTGAGTCAGCGCAAAAAACTGCCCGTCAATGTAAAGCTAATTTCATATTTGCTCTAAGGAACTGACCCTCTGGTCCGACGTATGAAGGTGATTACCAAGGTTTCGGTACAGATCGTAGCAAATGCTTGTCGGTTTAAAGTGATGAAAAAGTGTTTCCGCCCGGGATCGAACCGGGGACCTTCTGCGTGTTAGGCAGACGTGATAACCGCTACACCACGGAAACTACTGCTTTCAGGCTTGCTTCACAGACAACTTGTAACAAGGTTGCCATCGTAACTTAAAAATTCAATAAATGCGGCACTTGCATGACGAAGGTACATGCAGCAGATCCACACATGACGTGGCTCACTGGAGTAGTATGCGACATAGGCAGGAAAATACTGTTCCCGCCCGGGATCGAACCGGGGACCTTCTGCGTGTGAAGCAGACGTGATAACCGCTACACTACGGAAACGACGGACACGCTCACTCCATCCTTGTACACTCGAAGGCGCCTCAGCCTTTCTTTGGCCCGCGCATGCACACACCATAGTTCTTTTGACAGCCTAAAACCCATCGCTGCCGAGGGCTCAACAAGTCTTCGGGGTGCTCGAGAGGGTGTCTGTCGTAGCATCCCGAACGAGATAGCGGCGTTTCGCGCAGTCGTTATTGCAAGTCACATTAGCAAAAACAATCACCTCCTTAGCAGCAGGCAGTGCGAGCCCAGCTGCAGCTTTACATGAAGATGCCAGTTCCGCTTTAGACGCCGTGCAGTGTGGACGTGCCTAGTCTTCCGCTCCGCCGTAGCGTTACGTATAGTGGAATATCGTTTTTGTTTCCGTGTTGTGTTGCAACTTCTGTGAGTGTTTCTCAGTCGTTGTTTCGTACCTTGTGTTACTTTCTGTCCTTATTTCAGTGTGTTTTGTGTAGCGGTTTCGACCGCATAGTTTGAAAATGTCGTCCCAGGTTATTCCTCGTCAGGCTACAGTTAGTTTTGCTTTTGACAAGTCAACCCGCCATGTGCAACCTAGTTCCCTTGAGATTCATGATTGGTTGGTAGATACCTTTGGTGTTCATTCGGATCAGGTGCACACTGCTTATTTTGATACCGAACTGTATGTTTTCTTTGTTAAGTTTATGGACCCACTTCAGGTTGATAAAATTCTTTCTAAATTTGGACATCAAGTTCTCTTTCGGCATCGGGATGATTCTGTCAGTACCGTGTTGCTTTCCAATGCTTCCATTACGTACACCAGTGTTCGTGTTTACAACCTTCCACCGGAGGTGGATAATGTCTATCTTAAGGAGGGTCTACAAAAGTATGGTGATGTTAAGAGCATTCGCCTTGAACGCTGGTCAAGCCAACATCGCCTGCAATGTTACAGTGGTATTCGTTCAGTCGAAATGCACATTAAGCAGAATATTCCATCTCACCTGCAGATCGGTGGATATCGTGTTCATGTCACATATAGTGGTCAGGTTGGCACGTGTTTTTTGTGCAATGAAAGTGGTCACGTGCGTACCGACTGTCCGCGGAGGGTTTTTGTTTTAAAAAATTCTCTCGAACAGCGTCGCAAGTTAACGGTCGCTGACCTCGTTGCAGGTGGTTCTACTCTTGGTGTAGCACAGTCCAATGTTCGTAGCGCCCCGCCACAGGTTTTGCACACCCCTGACACAGAATTTCCTCCTTTGCGTGCTAAATCTGATGCTGTTCCGTCTGTCCCTCAGGTGGGTGTGCCTCTATTGCATAAGAAGAGGCGTCGCCCACAGGATGGAAATAGTACGGATGAGGATCTCCCTGAGATGCCCCAGTCCGAGCGACCGGCATCCTCCGAGCCACAGAGTAGTGTCGATGCTCCCTGCCCTCCCGAGGTAGCGGTTCCGGTGGCGGCTGCTGACGCCCCTCCGCCCTCCGACGCGGCTTCTCTCGAGTCGGATCGTCGGTCGGGCCGGTTGGCGCCGTCTTCCCAACCGACCTCGTTGTCACAACAAGTGGAGCCGCAACAACTTCCTGCTTCGCTGCCCCACAGCTCTGCCAGCGGAGCTGCTCCGCTTCCTTCCACCTTTGCGGCCTCGGACCTTCCTGCTCACGTTTCGCCTCCGTGTAGTCCATGTTTGCCGGATGCTAGTGTCGATGTCGGCCATTCCGTTTCGTCGGATGTTTCCCCCGCGACCCCGGATCCCGGATGTGGACCGGCGCGGGTGGTGTCGGATACAGAACTTGACCCTCCTACGTCACCGGCGGCTGAAGCTTCCTTGCCCGTCAGCCGACGCAAGTTACGCGTTCAGCCGAACGTTAATGCTGTTCGTAAAAAACCGAAGCGTAAGGGATCCGCGGAACGGGGTAGCAGTCCCCCTCCCTCGGATGCCTCCGTCTCCCCTGCTATGGACTGTGACGTTGGTGCGTCGGTGTAGGTGATTTCTTCTCTCGCTTTTCTCTCTATGGTTCAAGCATACACCTTTCTTACCTTAAATGTTAACCGTATTGAGTCCGACGTTCGTATTGCCTCTTTGCGGCAGTTTATTTACGACGCCTGTGCGGACGTAGTGTTTTTGCAGGAAGTGTTGTTTTCTGATCTCTCTCTACCTGGATTTCAAACTGTTTTTAATGTCGCGCCGGAATATTCAACAGGAACTGCTCTTTTCTTTCGAGAGGGCATTCCTATTACCGACGTTGAATTCCTTGACTCTGGCCGTGGGATTGGTTGTCGTCTTTTTGATCTCCGCCTCGTTGTTTTGTATGCCCCCTCTGGTTCGGGTCACACTGTGGCTCGATCGCGCTTTTATAAGGAAGAGCTTATTTATCTTTTGCGCCAGAGTCCTCGAAGTCTCCTGCTCGGAGGCGATTTTAATTGTGTTTTACGCCCTGAAGACCAGTCTCCCAATTTTAATTATTGCCGTGATTTACATGACTTGGTTCGTACGATGCATCTGCGTGACGTTTGGGAACACAAATATCCCACCCTGGTGAAATATACGTTTTTTACCGCGTCCTCATGCAGCAGACTCGACAGATTCTACTTCTCTGATTTTTTATGTGATAAACTTCTTTCTGTCGACGTTATTCCTACTAGTTTTTCTGACCATTGTGCTTTTACTGCAACTGTAAATCTTAGTCACCAACCTGCCAAACTATATCGTTCCCAGTGGATGTTAAATGTTTCCCACCTTGCCGACAGTGCTATAGATGATGTTATAAGTGCCGTGTGGGAGCGATGTCTTCGCTCCGTCCCGCGTTACCCCTCCTTGCTGGTATGGTGGACTGCGTTTGCCAAGCCCAAGATTCGTCAGACTTTGATTTTTTACTGTGTTGCAAGGGCGCGTGATTTTAAGAACACGTATGAATTTTACTACTCTGTCCTGCGTGAACTGTATGACGCGGCGGGTACCTCTCCTCTGCGGATCCATGATGTTCGTCGTATTAAAGCCAAGCTCTTAAGCCTTAAACGACGGCAGATGGATGGTCTGCGAGTTAAGTCGAAACCTCACTCTCTTGTTGAAGGTGAACTGACATCCTTGTACCACCTGCTACGGCATCAGACTCGTCGTCGTCGCTCCTTCATCTCTTCTCTTACGGTGGATGATGGACGGCAGCTTATTGCACAGGAGGAAATGACTCGTGCTCTCCATCAGTATTACGCTAGTCTGTATTCTGCCGATGATTCTGGAGAGTCACTTTCGGATGATGTCCTTGGGGATCTTACTGAGACGGTCGCGCCTGACGCGAACGACGACTTTCTCCGGGAGTTCCAGGTAGATGATGTTTTCGATTTTATTGCTCGCTCTCCGTCCGGTAAATCGCCGGGTCCAGACGGCCTACCTAAAGAATTTTATCTTCGTTTTTGGCCTCTTTTGGGTGGCACTTTTACGCGGATTTTAAATGAGATTGTCAGGGGGATGGATGTGCCTGCCGCTTTTAAAGTAGGGAAAATTGTTTTAATTCCCAAGTCCTCTGGTCGTTTATCTGCTGCCAATCTTCGTCCGCTCACATTGCTGAACTTTGACTACAAGACAGCTGCTAGAGCGCTCAATAGCCGATTATCTTCACTGCTTAGGGATGTGATTGGTGCACATCAATGTTGTTTAAATGATAGGTCTATTCTGACCCCTGTAGCCGAATATCGGGATGTTGTCTCGGTTGCGGCGGTTACCAATGTCCATTGTGCCTTTGCTTTCCTTGATTTTTATAAGGCTTTTGATCACGTTAGTCATGTCTTTTTAGATCGTGTTTTAGCAACAATAGGTTTTAACGCTTCATCCCGTCGTGTTCTTGGCAATTTGTATAGGGGAATCACTGCCCGGGTGTCTGTCAATGGGCAGCTGACGCCGCTCATTGATATCCGCCGAGGGGTGCCTCAGGGTAGTCCGCTTTCTATGTCCTTATTCATATTGTCTCTGGAACCGCTGCTTCGGACTGTTGCTCTCAAGCTTCAGGGTATGACCCTCTCTGGTGGCCACCTCACTATTAAGGCATACGCGGATGATGTCGTTGTTCTCCTCCGTCAGCGTACTGATATCCCGTTGTTGAAAGGGGCAGTTGATGCTTACTGTCGTGTCTCTGGAGCACGTCTTAATCAAGGCAAATGCAAGATCCTTGACATTCGAGGGTTTCGCGATGCTGATGTCCCTTGGGCCACTTTTGTCGATCGCCATACGTCCTTGGGGATTATCGTTGATCGGTGTCCTCTCAAAATGGCGGCTCTAAATTGGAAATCTGTCACCGAGAAGATACAGGGTGCTCTGATGGTCCATGAACAGCGTTCTCTTACCATTTTGCAAAAAGTTCGCATTTTAGACACGTACGTTTTATGTAAATCCTATTATGTTGCTCAGCTGTTCCCACTTCCCCTGATGGTGGCGAAACGGTTGCGCCAACTGTCCGGCAGGTTTATATGGAAGGGTCATCTCTTCAAAGTACGTTACGAGGTTATGACGAAACCGCGTCTCTCCGGAGGCTTGGGTCTCTCTGACATTACTCGCAAGGCGTCAGCGTTGTACGTCCGCCGTACGACTCTAATTGTAACACGAGAAGTGAGTTCCATTACATCCAAGCTTTTTACAGTCGTGCGTCCGGGGAGCCTTGCTCCACCTGTCGACGTCGGTCGCCTCAATTTTAAGTTGAAGCACATCCGGGAATTTTACATTGCGGTGAGCTACCTCGGTGACGTCTTTTTGCGACGACCTGTGCCAACGACCAAGTGTTTGATTGCCCGCTGGAAGGGGCAGGACGGTCCCAATTCAATAGAACTGGCGTTTCCCACTGTCTCCTGGAGGAACGTCTGGAAGAATGTTAGTCTGCCGATCCACTCTATGGCCGTGACGTCCACGTGGTATAGGGTAATTAATAATTTGATCCCCACAAATGTACGACTGCACCGCATTGGTCTTTCTGACACGGACAAATGTACTCGGTGTGGTCTCCTGGATACCCTTGAGCATCGATTCACCTGTTGTGGCCACCTTGCCAATTGGCGTTGGCTCAGGAAACAACTGGCTTTTGTCACTAGGTCTGCTGAAGCCGCTTATACCATTGATATCATCGTACGGCCCGATTCTTATTTTTTTCCGCGGACGAAGCTTAATACAGTCATGTGGTTAATTGGACATTTTGTACATTTTGTCGTCACTTGTCATGAGGAGGATGAACACCTAGCGTTTCAGCAGTACATGCTTACTGCTTACTGGGCCCGCTTGCGATTGCCACGTCTCCGCGATGACTTTGCCAATATGCTTACCCTGACGTTCGAAAGAGAGGGTGTTGGATAAGGTCGCCCACGAGCGCCACCTTTTTATGATGTTTCTGGATTTGCAACTATCCCGTGTCGTCCTTCTTTTATTTTTTTTTTTTTATTCTTTCTTTTCCCTCTACGCCAGGACTGCAGTTTTCGTGGCACTTTTGGCTGAAAAACAGCAACAATGAGGCCAAGTAACGAGACAGTAGGGGAAGGTCCGATGCCCTTGTGCAGGTGCCATTCGGGGGCGAGACTGTGGAGACATCGTGGCCAGGCCTCGGGTTTCGACCCCTGCCCACTTTGTTTCCGCAGGCCTGCTTCTGAAGGACACCTCTAAAAAAGGAAAAAAAATGAAAAAAAAATTAAAAAAAGAACAACCAAGGAATAAGAAAAAACATAGCTCAGTTGGGCAAAAAAAAAAGTTGCTAGGATAAAAAAAAAAAAAAAAAAGTGGTAGAGCACTGGTCTCGTAAACCAGGGGTCGTGAGTTCGAACCTCACAGAAGGCATTCATTTTTTTAACCTTCCTGCAAGGAGCGGAGCTATCTCGAGCAGCATTAAAAATATAAAAAAAAAGAATTCTTTTTTTTTTATTTAAAAATAAAAATCTTTACAAAAAAAAAAAAGTGGTTAAGGCGTCTGACTTGAAATCAGATTCCCTCTGGGAGCGTAGGTTCGAGTCCTGCCGACTGCGAAAATTTTCTCGCTCTCACAAGATGAACGTTCAGTTGCGTCACTACTAAACACGTGGGTCACCAGCAATGTGCAGTGTTATTTGATCCATGGCGCAGCGTTACAGTCGCGCCCAGAAGCCGCAGCTCATCTCCCCGTCTCACAGCCGTCCACCAGGTGTTAGTACAAGTGTCGCCTCACTGGGCAGTGCAGACGTGTCCATCTTAGCTTGCAGACGATGACGTGTAGCCATTTATGAGCTAACGCAAGTCGAATGTTTTACCGCGTGTATCTGCTAGATACTGCCTCTTATACGGTGGAGAGGCTCACTCCTCCTTGTGTCTCGTTCGCTGCACACGAGTTGCCCCTGGCATCGATATAGCACGGGTTTTCTAGCGCCAGCGTGGCGTCACGTGAATTCAGCGAAGTCAATATTACACGAATCGAGTCGACATGTTTGCTTTTAACGATGATGGAAGCAGAAGAAATGTGTGTGGAACTTCACTGCATCGGCTGCTCGCCTTTCAGCGTCCCTGTGTCTTATCAGACGAAGGTGACTGTGAAATTGGCAACGAGACACAGTTCACGAACACATGCAAACAGGAAACTTCAGCGTCAAAAAAAAAAAAAAAAAAAAAAAGGGTATGATTCCTGCTTAGGGTGCAGGAGGTCCCGGGTTCAAATCCCGGACGAGCCCTAGCGTTTTGTGCAAACTGGTCGCACGTCGGTGGCTGAGTCAGCGCAAAAAACTGCCCGTCAATGTAAAGCTAATTTCATATTTGCTCTAAGGAACTGACCCTCTGGTCCGACGTATGAAGGTGATTACCAAGGTTTCGGTACAGATCGTAGCAAATGCTTGTCGGTTTAAAGTGATGAAAAAGTGTTTCCGCCCGGGATCGAACCGGGGACCTTCTGCGTGTTAGGCAGACGTGATAACCGCTACACCACGGAAACTACTGCTTTCAGGCTTGCTTCACAGACAACTTGTAACAAGGTTGCCATCGTAACTTAAAAGTTCAATAAATGCGGCACTTGCATGACGAAGGTACATGCAGCAGATCCACACATGACGTGGCTCACTGGAGTAGTATGCGACATAGGCAGGAAAATACTGTTCCCGCCCGGGATCGAACCGGGGACCTTCTGCGTGTGAAGCAGACGTGACAACCGCTACACTACGGAAACGACGGACACGCTCACTCCATCCTTGTACACTCGACGGCGCCTCAGCCTTTCTTTGGCCCGCGCATGCACACACCATAGTTCTTTTGACAGCCTAAAACCCATCGCTGCCGAGGGCTCAACAAGTCTTCGGGGTGCTCGAGAGGGTGTCTGTCGTAGCATCCCGAACGAGATAGCGGCGTTTCGCGCAGTCGTTATTGCAAGTCACATTAGCAAAAACAATCACCTCCTTAGCAGCAGGCAGTGCGAGCCCAGCTGCAGCTTTACATGAAGATGCCAATAGCGCTGGGAGGCCGCCGACCGCGGGCCACGGCACCTCCGAGAACGGTGCTGCCCATGACCCATTGTGTCGCTACACAGTCTGTCGAAGAACAGCACTGCCGGCAGAGAGCACCTCCCCCATCCCGCCAGCCGCACCAGACTCGAAGAGCACCCTGGACGACTTCGAGGGACGCAGTTTGCTGGAATATTTGGCGCTCGCGCTGTCACAGGGCTCGTTGGTCTAGGGGTATGATTCCTGCTTAGGGTGCAGGAGGTCCTGGGTTCAAATCCCGGACGAGCCCTAGCGTTTTGTGCAAACTGGTCGCACGTCGGTGGCTGAGTCAGCGCAAAAAACTGCCCGTCAATGTAAAGCTAATTTCATATTTGCTCTAAGGAACTGACCCTCTGGTCCGACGTATGAAGGTGATTACCAAGGTTTCGGTACAGATCGTAGCAAATGCTTGTCGGTTTAAAGTGATGAAAAAGTGTTTCCGCCCGGGATCGAACCGGGGACCTTCTGCGTGTTAGGCAGACGTGATAACCGCTACACCACGGAAACTACTGCTTTCAGGCTTGCTTCACAGACAACTTGTAACAAGGTTGCCATCGTAACTTAAAAATTCAATAAATGCGGCACTTGCATGACGAAGGTACATGCAGCAGATCCACACATGACGTGGCTCACTGGAGTAGTATGCGACATAGGCAGGAAAATACTGTTCCCGCCCGGGATCGAACCGGGGACCTTCTGCGTGTGAAGCAGACGTGACAACCGCTACACTACGGAAACGACGGACACGCTCACTCCATCCTTGCACACTCGAAGGCGCCTCAGCCTTTCTTTGGCCCGCGCATGCACACACCATAGTTCTTTTGACAGCCTAAAACCCATCGCTGCCGAGGGCTCAACAAGTCTTCGGGGTGCTCGAGAGGGTGTCTGTCGTAGCATCCCGAACGAGATAGCGGCGTTTCGCGCAGTCGTTATTGCAAGTCACATTAGCAAAAACAATCACCTCCTTAGCAGCAGGCAGTGCGAGCCCAGCTGCAGCTTTACATGAAGATGCCAATAGCGCTGGGAGGCCGCCGACCGCGGGCCACGGCACCTCCGAGAACGGTGCTGCCCATGACCCATTGTGTCGCTACACAGTCTGTCGAAGAACAGCACTGCCGGCAGAGAGCACCTCCCCCATCCCGCCAGCCGCACCAGACTCGAAGAGCACCCTGGACGACTTCGAGGGACGCAGTTTGCTGGAATATTTGGCGCTCGCGCTGTCACAGGGCCCGTTGGTCTAGGGGTATGATTGCTGATTAGGGTGCAGGAGATCCCGGGTTCAAATCCCGGACGAGCCCTAGCGTTTTGTGCAAACTGGTCGCACGTCGGTGGCCGAGTCAGCGCAAAAAACTGCCCGTCAATGTAAAGCTAATTTCATATTTGCTCTAAGGAACTGACCCTCTGGTCCGACGTATGAAGGTGATTACCAAGGTTTCGGTACAGATCGTAGCAAATGCTTGTCGGTTTAAAGTGATGAAAAAGTGTTTCCGCCCGGGATCGAACCGGGGACCTTCTGCGTGTTAGGCAGACGTGATAACCGCTACACCACGGAAACTACTGCTTTCAGGCTTGCTTCACAGACAACTTGTAACAAGGTTGCCATCGTAACTTAAAAGTTCAATAAATGCGGCACTTGCATGACGAAGGTACATGCAGCAGATCCACACATGACGTGGCTCACTGGAGTAGTATGCGACATAGGCAGGAAAATACTGTTCCCGCCCGGGATCGAACTGGGGACCTTCTGCGTGTGAAGCAGACGTGATAACCGCTACACTACGGAAACGACGGACACGCTCACTCCATCCTTGTACACTCGAAGGCGCCTCAGCCTTTCTTTGGCCCGCGCATGCACACACCATAGTTCTTTTGACAGCCTAAAACCCATCGCTGCCGAGGGCTCAACAAGTCTTCGGGGTGCTCGAGAGGGTGTCTGTCGTAGCATCCCGAACGAGATAGCGGCGTTTCGCGCAGTCGTTATTGCAAGTCACATTAGCAAAAACAATCACCTCCTTAGCAGCAGGCAGTGCGAGCCCAGCTGCAGCTTTACATGAAGATGCCAATAGCGCTGGGAGGCCGCCGACCGCGGGCCACGGCACCTCCGAGAACGGTGCTGCCCATGACCCATTGTGTCGCTACACAGTCTGTCGAAGAACAGCACTGCCGGCAGAGAGCACCTCCCCCATCCCGCCAGCCGCACCAGACTCGAAGAGCACCCTGGACGACTTCGAGGGACGCAGTTTGCTGGAATATTTGGCGCTCGCGCTGTCACAGGGCTCGTTGGTCTAGGGGTAGTTCGCCGGCGGACGGCGTGGAGGTAGGACGTAGTGTGGTGTGCGCTGCGCCGTCTGTGCGTCCGCGTGGTAAGTCTTGCGGTTGCTGCGGCTTAAAACTCTGTTATAGAACGCTTCGAGAAGTAATGAGTAGCATGCAGTGATGGCTCAACCAAGTCGAAAAGATACGTTGAAACTTACTTTTGATCCTCGATATGCCAGACCCAAGTCGTTTGAAGTAGAAAATTGGTTAGAAGAAGATGTGAAGCTTTCCTTTAATGATGTAATTGGGATCCACCTGTCGATTGTAGCTTGTGTCGTGTTTGTTAAAATGCGTAGTTCCGAGTTGTGCGAGAAAATAGTTGAGTCTTCCGGAGGTGTCATGAAATTTAAGCACTCAGATGGAAACGTTGGTGAAGTCACCGTTGCACATGCTGGTTTTGGCATTCGCACGATTCGAATCTTCGAGTTACCCTTTGAGATTACAACAGACCAAATTAATGCTGTAATTTCGCCCTTTGGGAAAGTGCTCAGCAACTTTGCCGAGAAATGGTCAAGCGCGCATAAATTCCCAGTACTAAATGGCGTACGGCAGCTTCGTGTAGAGTTACAAAAGCACATCCCGTCGTACATCAATGTCTGCGGATATAGAGGGATTGTAATTTATGACGACCAACCGCGAACCTGTGCCGCCTGTAACAAGCCTGGGCACGTTCGCGCAGAATGTATACAGCGGCGCGTAGCACAGCTGCCGGCCGGCGAGGCCGCTAGGCCACCGGCGATGACAACACTGCCAGGAACCTACGCCGCCGTGGCACGCGAACGGCCGACTGTCTCCTCAGCCCCTGAATCGTGTGCAAATACAAATTCTCTAAACACTGGAATTCCGATGGACGTCAGTGCCGTCATAGCTGACGACTTACAAGAGTCCCGCCAATCTACGGAAACAGTTGAAGTTCCACCGACACAAGCGCCTGCAATTGTAAAGGCAGCAGATCCGCCGGAAGCTGAAGACCGACACACCTTGCAGGAAAGCGACACTAACTTGGATGCTGAAGAAAGTCCGTCGAGAGGCAATTCTCCGAAGAAAAATAAGAAACGCCGGCTGGCGCGCAAAGGTGCAGAGGAGACAGCTCCCATACTTCGACAAAAAGCGAAGGAAATAGGTAGTACCTTAAGCCAACAGATCTGTAGCAACACGAAAGCGACACCAGTTTCTGTGGAGCATTCCCCTTCTGCGCTGGAAAAACGAGACGTCCAAGGAAAACCAACAAAGACAGCATCCAACCACCCTCAAGAAACGAGTCACTCTCATGAAGCTTCACTCGTCCCACCCACGACGACAAGCTCAACCAGCTGGGCAGACGAAAGCGACCATAACAATCCCGACGCTGAAATGACAGAAGTTTCAGAAACTAAGACAGACTGTCAGCTAGCCCCACAGGTGGCTGATATCTTCAATGACGACGTCTCCGCGAACGAACATTCTAAAGAACAAGGACACACCGCTGAAACATTTGCTACCGGTGAATATTATTAAGACGCGTTTTAAAGCTGACGTTTGCGAGACAAAACGGAAGAATGTTTTTTAAAGTTAGATCAAGTAGAACGAAGAATGTCTGACCTACAAGCATACAAAATCGCGACAGTAAACCTTAATAAGATTCATAGTTCCTTCAAACTACAGAACTTAAAAGATTTTATATACGCTTCTGACAGTGACATTATACTTTTACAAGAAGTGACAGACATTGAGCTTGGTAACGTACCTGGCTACAACGCCATTACAAACCCAGGGCATGGAGCGGAAATGGGCACGGCTCTGCTCACAAAGGAGGGCATAGTAGTCCAAGATGTAGTAAAACTACCAAACAGTAAAGGCATAGCGGCCACAATAAACAACATACGACTCATTAACGTGTATGCCCCTTCAGGATCCAGTAACAGGCACCGCAGAACGGAGTTCTATAAAGAAGAAATTGTCCCACTATTTGGAACTCGATATGAACACCTTATCCTAGGAGGGGATTTTAATTGTGTTTTGCATGCCAAAGACCAAACTCCCAATTTCAACAAGTGTACTGAACTGGAACGTATAGTTAATGACTTACGACTAATAGACTCATGGGAACATATGCACGATGCAACCCCTGGCTTCACCCACGCCACAAGTCACTCGGCGAGCCGTCTCGACAGGATATATGTAACGCACAATTTGAAACACCTCATTTTGCAGTCCGAAGTATGGCCTACCGTTTTTTCAGATCATGCTGCATACATATGCACAATCAATCTGATAAAACAAGGGACATTCAGAGGTAGAGGCACATGGAAGCTCAATGTGTCACATCTGGAAGACCATGCTTGTCAGGAGGCATTTCACAAGGTATGGAGAGAGTGTGAAAGCAAATTTAGCTCGTACAACTCTGGCACTGACTGGTGGCTGAAACATGCCAAACCTAAAATACGGAGGTTTTTCATAAACTACTCCAAAGACAAAAACTTTTGGTACAAATCAACTATAGAATTTTACTTTCAGTGTCTAAGGGATTTGTACAAGTGCGATGCAACAGTTGTGGACAACCACGAAAGAATTAACAAAATTAAAGCAAAAATTTTAGCACTACGGCGTAAACAACTGGAAGGCTACCAAATAAGGTCGCGTGCCCAGAACATAGCCCAGCACGAGGCTACTTCCATTTATCATGTCATTCGTGAAAGCAAAAGGGCGTCTCGCAAGATATTATCTGAAATAACAACTGATGATGGAAGGAAGCTGACGACGCAAAGAGAGATTAAAGAGGCAATCGTACAGCATTTTGAATCCTTAATGTCTAGTCAGCCGGTTGACGAACAGCTTCAAGACGAGTTAATGATCAACCTCCAGGGCAAAGTATGCCACGCGGAAGCACAGACTCTCCTCTCGGAAGTTACTGAAGAAGATGTCGAAGAAGCTATATATGGAAGCACGAAAAATAAGGCTCCAGGGGCAGATGGAATTCCAGCAGAATTTTATCGCAGATTCAGTGGCCTCGTAAAAGGCAAGTTTACCCTCATCTGCAACGAACTGCTAAACCCTGCGAATGACATCCCGAAAGAATTTCGTGAGGGACTCGTAGTGCTAGTGCCAAAAACTACGAATACGAAATCTGTAAGCGCTCTGAGGCCAATTACGCTTTTAAACAGCGATTACAAAATCTTTGGCCGCATGCTCGCTCGCAGGCTGAAAACCACAATGACCAGCGTCACTGGCCCTTATCAAACAAGTGTGGGCAAAGACAGAAGAATTCTCCAGACCCTCTGTGATTACAGGGACCTAATCTCAACGGCCGACGTCTGCAAAATAAAATGTGCACTCATCTCACTCGACTTTGACAAAGCCTTCGACAGAGTTAACCATAGTTTTCTCCTTCGCACCATGGGCGCAATGGGCTTCCCACCTCGATTCATTGCGGTAGTAAGAAATACATTAACAAACAATTCAGCTAGATTTGTCATCAATGGCCACATTAGCCGTTCGATTGACGTCACCAGCTCCATTAGGCAAGGGTGTCCAATGTCAATGGCACTCTTCGCCATCGCCATCGAGCCCCTGCTTGCCTCCCTTATGAAACATCTACAAGGACTACAAATACATGGAGAAAAGATCGTGTGCAAGGCATACGCTGATGATGTTGGCTTCCTAGTCGTGAATGGCGCTGAAGTACAGAGCGCACTACGAATAGTAACAAAATATGAACAGGCATCTGGTGCAAAACTTAATAGAACAAAGTCGGGGATTTTCAACATCGGCCGTGGAATTGGGACGCAAACGCAGGATCTGTTACGCGAGCTTGTAACCATGAAATGTCTCGGCATAGATTTTAAAAGAAATATCAAGCACACTATTGCTGCGAATTATCGAAAATTACTTAACAGCATACGCGCCTCTGTACAAGCACATAGTATTAGGAAACTCGATGAACTTCAAAAAGTAACAGTGGCAAATGTATACATCACATCCAAAGTTAATTATGTAGCACAAGTTCTGCCACCACCTGCGACTTTGTTGAAAAGCATCGCATCTGCACTAGGACACTTTGTGAGCCGCGGACGTATTTTCAAAGTCAAATATGACATTCTGATGCTCCCTACGAAATGTGGTGGGTTAAATCTTACCGATGTCAGCAAAAAAGCGCAAGCCTTATACCTTGCTACCACATACAAACACTGGAAAGAGCCAAGTGGTACCCTTGCTGCACATTTGTTAAACGAAATAGCTCCTGCTGACGTCAGTGCACCTATAAATGTCCAACACATACCCAACGGACTATACCACTTGAAATACTTTTTCGTAGAATACAGCTATATACAGGCAAGGATTCCTGGGAAAGACATCATGAAAGTTAAAGAACTTTATAATAACTTGATGAAAGACAAACCCAGAAACGACATAGAACAAAAGTATCCTTGTTATAACTGGGAAACAATATGGGAAAATATTCACTGCCGGAACTTGCCAACGTATGTCAAATCGACCTGGTACTTTGCTGTAAACAGAAAAATTACGACGAACTCTAAACTTCACTCTATTCGATTGGCCGAGTCACCGCTGTGTCCATTATGTAAAATACCAGATACCGAAGAGCATAGATTGCTGTGTGACAGGGTAAAAGAAATATGGCTCTACATAAGACAAAAGATAGCGAGCATCAGCAGAACTACGCCCAACGCCGTTACGCCTTCTGAATTTTTAACCCCTGACGGTATACCTTACCCTAAAACAAAACGAAATGCAATTAACTGGTTGAAAGGCCAAACGATGCATTACGTCCTAACAAAAGAATCAAGCAATAGGGAGGACTTCTGGGTATACCTTACAACTGAGCACCACAAGTTGATGTGTACTAAAAAATACAAAGAAAATTACGCAAACTTTTTAACTAAAACAATCCTGTAACCAATAGAAATGCGTAATTTACATTGCACATCCAAGCATTTCGTATATTAGACGAATGATTTTTGGTTAAAGTTTGTACTTCAAGTAGCAGGAGGACGATTTCCAACAGAATGTAGTCAGAGAAGATCATCAGTATAGACCAATTAAGCCTATGTGTATCTATTACTTTGGTTTCGGGGAAACAGTGATGAAACTGGTATACACCATTTATTTAGTTTCTGTCTTTCTTTCTTTTTCTTTTTACAAGAAGACACATTTATGTTAATTAAGTGTAAAATCAAGCAGAAGAAGCCTATTTTACTTCATTACCTTCTGAAAAAGGAAATTATATTTATCAGGAATAATCAGTTTGCTTCTTTCCGTTTTTCCACGCACGGAGAACGAAATTTACAGATGCAGTTACATTTCCACAACAATTATGAGACTGCCTTCTCCATGGAAATTCCATTTATTTTTATTCAAGCCATGTTGCAAACAAAGGCAACAGAAGGGGCATACTTCGTTCGTCGTTCAGAAGCAGCGCGTTTCCACATCATCAAGTTACATTCATTCTTAAAGGCGGAGAAGCCGGGCCGAGAAGGCAACACTTGGCGAGCGTAAAGGATGGGTTGAAGGGGAGGAAGGAGACCCAAAAAAAAAGAAAAAAAAAAAAAAAGGGGTATGATTCCTGCTTAGGGTGCAGGAGGTCCCGGGTTCAAATCCCGGACGAGCCCTAGCGTTTTGTGCAAACTGGTCGCACGTCGGTGGCTGAGTCAGCGCAAAAAACTGCCCGTCAATGTAAAGCTAATTTCATATTTGCTCTAAGGAACTGACCCTCTGGTCCGACGTATGAAGGTGATTACCAAGGTTTCGGTACAGATCGTAGCAAATGCTTGTCGGTTTAAAGTGATGAAAAAGTGTTTCCGCCCGGGATCGAACCGGGGACCTTCTGCGTGTTAGGCAGACGTGATAACCACTACACCACGGAAACTGCTTGTGTGCATCTTACTTCACAGACAACTTGTAGTGATGTTGCCATCGTAACTAAAAAATTCAATAAATGTGGTACTTGCAAAACGAAGGGACATGCAGCAGATCCACACACGACGTGGCTCATTGGAGGACAATACGACATAGGCAGGAAAATACTGTTCCCGCCCGGGATCGAACCGGGGACCTTCTCCGTGTGAAGCAGACGTGATAACCGCTACACTACGGAAACGACGGACACGACGCGTCCATCATTGTATACTCGAAAACGCTTCAACCTTTCTCTCGTGCGCGCATGCACACACCATAGTTCTCTTGACAGCCTGAAACCCATCACAGCCGAGGGCTCAAGAAGACTTCGGGGTGCAATAGAGAGTGTCTGCCGTAGCATCCCGAACGAGATAGCGGCGTTTCGCGCAGTCGTTATTGCAAGTCACATCAGCAAAAACAATCACCTCCTTAGCAGCAGGAAGTGCGCGCCCAGCGGCAGCTCTACATGTAGATGCCAATAGCCCGGGAATTCGCGCCGCCCCCATCCCGCCAGCCTACACGAGACTTCCAGGGCAAACTGGACGAAATCGAGGGACTGGAATAATTGGCATTCGCTGTGTCACAGGGCTCGTTGGTCTAGGGGTATGATTCCTGCTTAGGGTGCAGGAGGTCCCGGGTTCAAATCCCGGACGAGCCCTAGCGTTTTGTGCAAACTGATCGCGCGTCAGTGGCTGAGTGATCGCAAAAAGCTCGCCGTCAATATCAAATGAATTTCTTATTTGATGTGAGCAATTGACACTCTGGTCCGACGCGTGAAGGCGATTACGAAGGTTTCGGGTACAGATGGTAGCAGATGCATGTTAGTAAGTCTTGCTTAAAGTGATGAAAAAGTGTTTCCGCCCGGGATCGAACCGGGGACCTTCTGCGTGTTAGGCAGACGTGATAACCGCTACACCACGGAAACTGCTTGTGTGCACATTACTTCACAGACAACTTGTAGTGATGTTGCCATCGTAACTAAAAAATTCAATAAATGTGGTACTTGCAAAACGAAGGGACATGCAGCAGATCCACACACGACGTGGCTCAGTGGAGGACAATACGACATAGGCAGGAAAATACTGTTCCCGCCCGGGATCGAACCGGGGACCTTTTGCGTGTGAAGCAGACGTGATAACCGCTACACCACGGAAACGACGGACACGACGCGTCCATCATTGTATACTCGAAAACGCTTCAACCTTTCTCTCGTGCGCGCATGCACACACCATAGTTCTCTTGACAGCCTGAAACCCATCACAGCCGAGGGCTCAAGAAGACTTCGGGGTGCAATAGAGAGTGTCTGCCGTAGCATCCCGAACGAGATAGCGGCGTTTCGCGCAGTCGTTATTGCAAGTCACATCAGCAAAAACAATCACCTCCTTAGCAGCAGGAAGTGCGCGCCCAGCGGCAGCTCTACATGTAGATGCCAATAGCCCGGGAATTCGCGCCGCCCCCATCCCGCCAGCCTACACGAGACTTCCAGGGCAAACTGGACGAAATCGAGGGACTGGAATAATTGGCATTCGCTGTGTCACAGGGCTCGTTGGTCTAGGGGTATGATTCCCGCTTAGGGTGCAGGAGGTCCCGGGTTCAAATCCCGGACGAGCCCTAGCGTTTTGTGCAAACTGATCGCGCGTCAGTGGCTGAGTGATCGCAAAAAGCTCGCCGTCAATATCAAATGAATTTCTTATTTGATGTGAGCAATTGACACTCTGGTCCGACGCGTGAAGGCGATTACGAAGGTTTCGGGTACAGATGGTAGCAGATGCATGTTAGTAAGTCTTGCTTAAAGTGATGAAAAAGTGTTTCCGCCCGGGATCGAACCGGGGACCTTCTGCGTGTTAGGCAGACGTGATAACCGCTACACCACGGAAACTGCTTGTGTGCACCTTACTTCACAGACAACTTGTAGTGATGTTGCCATCATAACTAAAAAATTCAATAAATGTGGTACTTGCAAAACGAAGGGACATGCAGCAGATCCACACACGACGTGGCTCATTGGAGGACAATACGACATAGGCAGGAAAATACTGTTCCCGCCCGGGATCGAACCGGGGACCTTCTGCGTGTGAAGCAGACGTGATAACCGCTACACTACGGAAACGACGTACACGACGCGTCCATCATTGTATACTCGAAAACGCTTCAACCTTTCTCTCGTGCGCGCATGCACACACCATAGTTCTCTTGACAGCCTGAAACCCATCACAGCCGAGGGCTCAAGAAGACTTCGGGGTGCAATAGAGAGTGTCTGCCGTAGCATCCCGAACGAGATAGCGGCGTTTCGCGCAGTCGTTATTGCAAGTCACATCAGCAAAAACAATCACCTCCTTAGCAGCAGGAAGTGCGCGCCCAGCGGCAGCTCTACATGTAGATGCCAATAGCCCGGGAATTCGCGCCGCCCCCATCCCGCCAGCCTACACGAGACTTCCAGGGCAAACTGGACGAAATCGAGGGACTGGAATAATTGGCATTCGCTGTGTCACAGGGCTCGTTGGTCTAGGGGTATGATTCCTGCTTAGGGTGCAGGAGGTCCCGGGTTCAAATCCCGGACGAGCCCTAGCGTTTTGTGCAAACTGATCGCGCGTCAGTGGCTGAGTGATCGCAAAAAGCTCGCCGTCAATATCAAATGAATTTCTTATTTGATGTGAGCAATTGACACTCTGGTCCGACGCGTGAAGGCGATTACGAAGGTTTCGGGTACAGATGGTAGCAGATGCATGTTAGTAAGTCTTGCTTAAAGTGATGAAAAAGTGTTTCCGCCCGGGATCGAACCGGGGACCTTCTGCGTGTTAGGCAGACGTGATAACCGCTACACCACGGAAACTGCTTGTGTGCACCTTACTTCACAGACAACTTGTAGTGATGTTGCCATCATAACTAAAAAATTCAATAAATGTGGTACTTGCAAAACGAAGGGACATGCAGCAGATCCACACACGACGTGGCTCATTGGAGGACAATACGACATAGGCAGGAAAATACTGTTCCCGCCCGGGATCGAACCGGGGACCTTCTGCGTGTGAAGCAGACGTGATAACCGCTACACTACGGAAACGACGTACACGACGCGTCCATCATTGTATACTCGAAAACGCTTCAACCTTTCTCTCGTGCGCGCATGCACACACCATAGTTCTCTTGACAGCCTGAAACCCATCACAGCCGAGGGCTCAAGAAGACTTCGGGGTGCAATAGAGAGTGTCTGCCGTAGCATCCCGAACGAGATAGCGGCGTTTCGCGCAGTCGTTATTGCAAGTCACATCAGCAAAAACAATCACCTCCTTAGCAGCAGGAAGTGCGCGCCCAGCGGCAGCTCTACATGTAGATGCCAATAGCCCGGGAATTCGCGCCGCCCCCATCCCGCCAGCCTACACGAGACTTCCAGGGCAAACTGGACGAAATCGAGGGACTGGAATAATTGGCATTCGCTGTGTCACAGGGCTCGTTGGTCTAGGGGTATGATTCCTGCTTAGTCTGCAGGAGGTCCCGGGTTCAAATCCCGGACGAGCCCTAGCGTTTTGTGCAAACTGATCGCGCGTCAGTGGCTGAGTGATCGCAAAAAGCTCGCCGTCAATATCAAATGAATTTCTTATTTGATGTGAGCAATTGACACTCTGGTCCGACGCGTGAAGGCGATTACGAAGGTTTCGGGTACAGATGGTAGCAGATGCATGTTAGTAAGTCTTGCTTAAAGTGATGAAAAAGTGTTTCCGCCCGGGATCGAACCGGGGACCTTCTGCGTGTTAGGCAGACGTGATAACCGCTACACCACGGAAACTGCTTGTGTGCACCTTACTTCACAGACAACTTGTAGTGATGTTGCCATCATAACTAAAAAATTCAATAAATGTGGTACTTGCAAAACGAAGGGACATGCAGCAGATCCACACACGACGTGGCTCATTGGAGGACAATACGACATAGGCAGGAAAATACTGTTCCCGCCCGGGATCGAACCGGGGACCTTCTGCGTGTGAAGCAGACGTGATAACCGCTACACTACGGAAACGACGTACACGACGCGTCCATCATTGTATACTCGAAAACGCTTCAACCTTTCTCTCGTGCGCGCATGCACACACCATAGTTCTCTTGACAGCCTGAAACCCATCACAGCCGAGGGCTCAAGAAGACTTCGGGGTGCAATAGAGAGTGTCTGCCGTAGCATCCCGAACGAGATAGCGGCGTTTCGCGCAGTCGTTATTGCAAGTCACATCAGCAAAAACAATCACCTCCTTAGCAGCAGGAAGTGCGCGCCCAGCGGCAGCTCTACATGTAGATGCCAATAGCCCGGGAATTCGCGCCGCCCCCATCCCGCCAGCCTACACGAGACTTCCAGGGCAAACTGGACGAAATCGAGGGACTGGAATAATTGGCATTCGCTGTGTCACAGGGCTCGTTGGTCTAGGGGTATGATTCCTGCTTAGGGTGCAGGAGGTCCCGGGTTCAAATCCCGGACGAGCCCTAGCGTTTTGTGCAAACTGATCGCGCGTCAGTGGCTGAGTGATCGCAAAAAGCTCGCCGTCAATATCAAATGAATTTCTTATTTGATGTGAGCAATTGACACTCTGGTCCGACGCGTGAAGGCGATTACGAAGGTTTCGGGTACAGATGGTAGCAGATGCATGTTAGTAAGTCTTGCTTAAAGTGATGAAAAAGTGTTTCCGCCCGGGATCGAACCGGGGACCTTCTGCGTGTTAGGCAGACGTGATAACCGCTACACCACGGAAACTGCTTGTGTGCACCTTACTTCACAGACAACTTGTAGTGATGTTGCCATCATAACTAAAAAATTCAATAAATGTGGTACTTGCAAAACGAAGGGACATGCAGCAGATCCACACACGACGTGGCTCATTGGAGGACAATACGACATAGGCAGGAAAATACTGTTCCCGCCCGGGATCGAACCGGGGACCTTCTGCGTGTGAAGCAGACGTGATAACCGCTACACTACGGAAACGACGTACACGACGCGTCCATCATTGTATACTCGAAAACGCTTCAACCTTTCTCTCGTGCGCGCATGCACACACCATAGTTCTCTTGACAGCCTGAAACCCATCACAGCCGAGGGCTCAAGAAGACTTCGGGGTGCAATAGAGAGTGTCTGCCGTAGCATCCCGAACGAGATAGCGGCGTTTCGCGCAGTCGTTATTGCAAGTCACATCAGCAAAAACAATCACCTCCTTAGCAGCAGGAAGTGCGCGCCCAGCGGCAGCTCTACATGTAGATGCCAATAGCCCGGGAATTCGCGCCGCCCCCATCCCGCCAGCCTACACGAGACTTCCAGGGCAAACTGGACGAAATCGAGGGACTGGAATAATTGGCATTCGCTGTGTCACAGGGCTCGTTGGTCTAGGGGTATGATTCCTGCTTAGGGTGCAGGAGGTCCCGGGTTCAAATCCCGGACGAGCCCTAGCGTTTTGTGCAAACTGATCGCGCGTCAGTGGCTGAGTGATCGCAAAAAGCTCGCCGTCAATATCAAATGAATTTCTTATTTGATGTGAGCAATTGACACTCTGGTCCGACGCGTGAAGGCGATTACGAAGGTTTCGGGTACAGATGGTAGCAGATGCATGTTAGTAAGTCTTGCTTAAAGTGATGAAAAAGTGTTTCCGCCCGGGATCGAACCGGGGACCTTCTGCGTGTTAGGCAGACGTGATAACCGCTACACCACGGAAACTGCTTGTGTGCACCTTACTTCACAGACAACTTGTAGTGATGTTGCCATCATAACTAAAAAATTCAATAAATGTGGTACTTGCAAAACGAAGGGACATGCAGCAGATCCACACACGACGTGGCTCATTGGAGGTCAATACTACATAGGCAGGAAAATACTGTTCCCGCCCGGGATCGAACCGGGGACCTTCTGCGTGTGAAGCAGACGTGATAACCGCTACACTACGGAAACGACGTACACGACGCGTCCATCATTGTATACTCGAAAACGCTTCAACCTTTCTCTCGTGCGCGCATGCACACACCATAGTTCTCTTGACAGCCTGAAACCCATCACAGCCGAGGGCTCAAGAAGACTTCGGGGTGCAATAGAGAGTGTCTGCCGTAGCATCCCGAACGAGATAGCGGCGTTTCGCGCAGTCGTTATTGCAAGTCACATCAGCAAAAACAATCACCTCCTTAGCAGCAGGAAGTGCGCGCCCAGCGGCAGCTCTACATGTAGATGCCAATAGCCCGGGAATTCGCGCCGCCCCCATCCCGCCAGCCTACACGAGACTTCCAGGGCAAACTGGACGAAATCGAGGGACTGGAATAATTGGCATTCGCTGTGTCACAGGGCTCGTTGGTCTAGGGGTATGATTCCTGCTTAGGGTGCAGGAGGTCCCGGGTTCAAATCCCGGACGAGCCCTAGCGTTTTGTGCAAACTGATCGCGCGTCAGTGGCTGAGTGATCGCAAAAAGCTCGCCGTCAATATCAAATGAATTTCTTATTTGATGTGAGCAATTGACACTCTGGTCCGACGCGTGAAGGCGATTACGAAGGTTTCGGGTACAGATGGTAGCAGATGCATGTTAGTAAGTCTTGCTTAAAGTGATGAAAAAGTGTTTCCGCCCGGGATCGAACCGGGGACCTTCTGCGTGTTAGGCAGACGTGATAACCGCTACACCACGGAAACTGCTTGTGTGCACCTTACTTCACAGACAACTTGTAGTGATGTTGCCATCGTAACTAAAAAATTCAATAAATGTGGTACTTGCAAAACGAAGGGACATGCAGCAGATCCACACACGACGTGGCTCATTGGAGGACAATACGACATAGGCAGGAAAATACTGTTCCCGCCCGGGATCGAACCGGGGACCTTCTGCGTGTGAAGCAGACGTGATAACCGCTACACTACGGAAACGACGGACACGACGCGTCCATCATTGTATACTCGAAAACGCTTCAACCTTTCTCTCGTGCGCGCATGCACACACCATAGTTCTCTTGACAGCCTGAAACCCATCACAGCCGAGGGCTCAAGAAGACTTCGGGGTGCAATAGAGAGTGTCTGCCGTAGCATCCCGAACGAGATAGCGGCGTTTCGCGCAGTCGTTATTGCAAGTCACATCAGCAAAAACAATCACCTCCTTAGCAGCAGGAAGTGCGCGCCCAGCGGCAGCTCTACATGTAGATGCCAATAGCCCGGGAATTCGCGCCGCCCCCATCCCGCCAGCCTACACGAGACTTCCAGGGCAAACTGGACGAAATCGAGGGACTGGAATAATTGGCATTCGCTGTGTCACAGGGCTCGTTGGTCTAGGGGTATGATTCCTGCTTAGGGTGCAGGAGGTCCCGGGTTCAAATCCCGGACGAGCCCTAGCGTTTTGTGCAAACTGATCGCGCGTCAGTGGCTGAGTGATCGCAAAAAGCTCGCCGTCAATATCAAATGAATTTCTTATTTGATGTGAGCAATTGACACTCTGGTCCGACGCGTGAAGGCGATTACGAAGGTTTCGGGTACAGATGGTAGCAGATGCATGTTAGTAAGTCTTGCTTAAAGTGATGAAAAAGTGTTTCCGCCCGGGATCGAACCGGGGACCTTCTGCGTGTTAGGCAGACGTGATAACCGCTACACCACGGAAACTGCTTGTGTGCACCTTACTTCACAGACAACTTGTAGTGATGTTGCCATCATAACTAAAAAATTCAATAAATGTGGTACTTGCAAAACGAAGGGACATGCAGCAGATCCACACACGACGTGGCTCATTGGAGGACAATACGACATAGGCAGGAAAATACTGTTCCCGCCCGGGATCGAACCGGGGACCTTCTGCGTGTGAAGCAGACGTGATAACCGCTACACTACGGAAACGACGTACACGACGCGTCCATCATTGTATACTCGAAAACGCTTCAACCTTTCTCTCGTGCGCGCATGCACACACCATAGTTCTCTTGACAGCCTGAAACCCATCACAGCCGAGGGCTCAAGAAGACTTCGGGGTGCAATAGAGAGTGTCTGCCGTAGCATCCCGAACGAGATAGCGGCGTTTCGCGCAGTCGTTATTGCAAGTCACATCAGCAAAAACAATCACCTCCTTAGCAGCAGGAAGTGCGCGCCCAGCGGCAGCTCTACATGTAGATGCCAATAGCCCGGGAATTCGCGCCGCCCCCATCCCGCCAGCCTACACGAGACTTCCAGGGCAAACTGGACGAAATCGAGGGACTGGAATAATTGGCATTCGCTGTGTCACAGGGCTCGTTGGTCTAGGGGTATGATTCCTGCTTAGGGTGCAGGAGGTCCCGGGTTCAAATCCCGGACGAGCCCTAGCGTTTTGTGCAAACTGATCGCGCGTCAGTGGCTGAGTGATCGCAAAAAGCTCGCCGTCAATATCAAATGAATTTCTTATTTGATGTGAGCAATTGACACTCTGGTCCGACGCGTGAAGGCGATTACGAAGGTTTCGGGTACAGATGGTAGCAGATGCATGTTAGTAAGTCTTGCTTAAAGTGATGAAAAAGTGTTTCCGCCCGGGATCGAACCGGGGACCTTCTGCGTGTTAGGCAGACGTGATAACCGCTACACCACGGAAACTGCTTGTGTGCACCTTACTTCACAGACAACTTGTAGTGATGTTGCCATCGTAACTAAAAAATTCAATAAATGTGGTACTTGCAAAACGAAGGGACATGCAGCAGATCCACACACGACGTGGCTCATTGGAGGACAATACGACATAGGCAGGAAAATACTGTTCCCGCCCGGGATCGAACCGGGGACCTTCTGCGTGTGAAGCAGACGTGATAACCGCTACACTACGGAAACGACGGACACGACGCGTCCATCATTGTATACTCGAAAACGCTTCAACCTTTCTCTCGTGCGCGCATGCACACACCATAGTTCTCTTGACAGCCTGAAACCCATCACAGCCGAGGGCTCAAGAAGACTTCGGGGTGCAATAGAGAGTGTCTGCCGTAGCATCCCGAACGAGATAGCGGCGTTTCGCGCAGTCGTTATTGCAAGTCACATCAGCAAAAACAATCACCTCCTTAGCAGCAGGAAGTGCGCGCCCAGCGGCAGCTCTACATGTAGATGCCAATAGCCCGGGAATTCGCGCCGCCCCCATCCCGCCAGCCTACACGAGACTTCCAGGGCAAACTGGACGAAATCGAGGGACTGGAATAATTGGCATTCGCTGTGTCACAGGGCTCGTTGGTCTAGGGGTATGATTCCTGCTTAGGGTGCAGGAGGTCCCGGGTTCAAATCCCGGACGAGCCCTAGCGTTTTGTGCAAACTGATCGCGCGTCAGTGGCTGAGTGATCGCAAAAAGCTCGCCGTCAATATCAAATGAATTTCTTATTTGATGTGAGCAATTGACACTCTGGTCCGACGCGTGAAGGCGATTACGAAGGTTTCGGGTACAGATGGTAGCAGATGCATGTTAGTAAGTCTTGCTTAAAGTGATGAAAAAGTGTTTCCGCCCGGGATCGAACCGGGGACCTTCTGCGTGTTAGGCAGACGTGATAACCGCTACACCACGGAAACTGCTTGTGTGCACCTTACTTCACAGACAACTTGTAGTGATGTTGCCATCGTAACTAAAAAATTCAATAAATGTGGTACTTGCAAAACGAAGGGACATGCAGCAGATCCACACACGACGTGGCTCATTGGAGGACAATACGACATAGGCAGGAAAATACTGTTCCCGCCCGGGATCGAACCGGGGACCTTCTGCGTGTGAAGCAGACGTGATAACCGCTACACTACGGAAACGACGGACACGACGCGTCCATCATTGTATACTCGAAAACGCTTCAACCTTTCTCTCGTGCGCGCATGCACACACCATAGTTCTCTTGACAGCCTGAAACCCATCACAGCCGAGGGCTCAAGAAGACTTCGGGGTGCAATAGAGAGTGTCTGCCGTAGCATCCCGAACGAGATAGCGGCGTTTCGCGCAGTCGTTATTGCAAGTCACATCAGCAAAAACAATCACCTCCTTAGCAGCAGGAAGTGCGCGCCCAGCGGCAGCTCTACATGTAGATGCCAATAGCCCGGGAATTCGCGCCGCCCCCATCCCGCCAGCCTACACGAGACTTCCAGGGCAAACTGGACGAAATCGAGGGACTGGAATAATTGGCATTCGCTGTGTCACAGGGCTCGTTGGTCTAGGGGTATGATTCCTGCTTAGGGTGCAGGAGGTCCCGGGTTCAAATCCCGGACGAGCCCTAGCGTTTTGTGCAAACTGATCGCGCGTCAGTGGCTGAGTGATCGCAAAAAGCTCGCCGTCAATATCAAATGAATTTCTTATTTGATGTGAGCAATTGACACTCTGGTCCGACGCGTGAAGGCGATTACGAAGGTTTCGGGTACAGATGGTAGCAGATGCATGTTAGTAAGTCTTGCTTAAAGTGATGAAAAAGTGTTTCCGCCCGGGATCGAACCGGGGACCTTCTGCGTGTTAGGCAGACGTGATAACCGCTACACCACGGAAACTGCTTGTGTGCACCTTACTTCACAGACAACTTGTAGTGATGTTGCCATCGTAACTAAAAAATTCAATAAATGTGGTACTTGCAAAACGAAGGGACATGCAGCAGATCCACACACGACGTGGCTCAGTGGAGGACAATACGACATAGGCAGGAAAATACTGTTCCCGCCCGGGATCGAACCGGGGACCTTCTGCGTGTGAAGCAGACGTGATAACCGCTACACTACGGAAACGACGTACACGACGCGTCCATCATTGTATACTCGAAAACGCTTCAACCTTTCTCTCGTGCGCGCATGCACACACCATAGTTCTCTTGACAGCCTGAAACCCATCACAGCCGAGGGCTCAAGAAGACTTCGGGGTGCAATAGAGAGTGTCTGCCGTAGCATCCCGAACGAGATAGCGGCGTTTCGCGCAGTCGTTATTGCAAGTCACATCAGCAAAAACAATCACCTCCTTAGCAGCAGGAAGTGCGCGCCCAGCGGCAGCTCTACATGTAGATGCCAATAGCCCGGGAATTCGCGCCGCCCCCATCCCGCCAGCCTACACGAGACTTCCAGGGCAAACTGGACGAAATCGAGGGACTGGAATAATTGGCATTCGCTGTGTCACAGGGCTCGTTGGTCTAGGGGTATGATTCCTGCTTAGTCTGCAGGAGGTCCCGGGTTCAAATCCCGGACGAGCCCTAGCGTTTTGTGCAAACTGATCGCGCGTCAGTGGCTGAGTGATCGCAAAAAGCTCGCCGTCAATATCAAATGAATTTCTTATTTGATGTGAGCAATTGACACTCTGGTCCGACGCGTGAAGGCGATTACGAAGGTTTCGGGTACAGATGGTAGCAGATGCATGTTAGTAAGTCTTGCTTAAAGTGATGAAAAAGTGTTTCCGCCCGGGATCGAACCGGGCACCTTCTGCGTGTTAGGCAGACGTGATAACCGCTACACCACGGAAACTGCTTGTGTGCACCTTACTTCACAGACAACTTGTAGTGATGTTGCCATCGTAACTAAAAAATTCAATAAATGTGGTACTTGCAAAACGAAGGGACATGCAGCAGATCCACACACGACGTGGCTCATTGGAGGACAATACGACATAGGCAGGAAAATACTGTTCCCGCCCGGGATCGAACCGGGGACCTTCTGCGTGTGAAGCAGACGTGATAACCGCTACACTACGGAAACGACGGACACGACGCGTCCATCATTGTATACTCGAAAACGCTTCAACCTTTCTCTCGTGCGCGCATGCACACACCATAGTTCTCTTGACAGCCTGAAACCCATCACAGCCGAGGGCTCAAGAAGACTTCGGGGTGCAATAGAGAGTGTCTGCCGTAGCATCCCGAACGAGATAGCGGCGTTTCGCGCAGTCGTTATTGCAAGTCACATCAGCAAAAACAATCACCTCCTTAGCAGCAGGAAGTGCGCGCCCAGCGGCAGCTCTACATGTAGATGCCAATAGCCCGGGAATTCGCGCCGCCCCCATCCCGCCAGCCTACACGAGACTTCCAGGGCAAACTGGACGAAATCGAGGGACTGGAATAATTGGCATTCGCTGTGTCACAGGGCTCGTTGGTCTAGGGGTATGATTCCTGCTTAGTCTGCAGGAGGTCCCGGGTTCAAATCCCGGACGAGCCCTAGCGTTTTGTGCAAACTGATCGCGCGTCAGTGGCTGAGTGATCGCAAAAAGCTCGCCGTCAATATCAAATGAATTTCTTATTTGATGTGAGCAATTGACACTCTGGTCCGACGCGTGAAGGCGATTACGAAGGTTTCGGGTACAGATGGTAGCAGATGCATGTTAGTAAGTCTTGCTTAAAGTGATGAAAAAGTGTTTCCGCCCGGGATCGAACCGGGGACCTTCTGCGTGTTAGGCAGACGTGATAACCGCTACACCACGGAAACTGCTTGTGTGCACCTTACTTCACAGACAACTTGTAGTGATGTTGCCATCGTAACTAAAAAATTCAATAAATGTGGTACTTGCAAAACGAAGGGACATGCAGCAGATCCACACACGACGTGGCTCAGTGGAGGACAATACGACATAGGCAGGAAAATACTGTTCCCGCCCGGGATCGAACCGGGGACCTTCTGCGTGTGAAGCAGACGTGATAACCGCTACACTACGGAAACGACGTACACGACGCGTCCATCATTGTATACTCGAAAACGCTTCAACCTTTCTCTCGTGCGCGCATGCACACACCATAGTTCTCTTGACAGCCTGAAACCCATCACAGCCGAGGGCTCAAGAAGACTTCGGGGTGCAATAGAGAGTGTCTGCCGTAGCATCCCGAACGAGATAGCGGCGTTTCGCGCAGTCGTTATTGCAAGTCACATCAGCAAAAACAATCACCTCCTTAGCAGCAGGAAGTGCGCGCCCAGCGGCAGCTCTACATGTAGATGCCAATAGCCCGGGAATTCGCGCCGCCCCCATCCCGCCAGCCTACACGAGACTTCCAGGGCAAACTGGACGAAATCGAGGGACTGGAATAATTGGCATTCGCTGTGTCACAGGGCTCGTTGGTCTAGGGGTATGATTCCTGCTTAGTCTGCAGGAGGTCCCGGGTTCAAATCCCGGACGAGCCCTAGCGTTTTGTGCAAACTGATCGCGCGTCAGTGGCTGAGTGATCGCAAAAAGCTCGCCGTCAATATCAAATGAATTTCTTATTTGATGTGAGCAATTGACACTCTGGTCCGACGCGTGAAGGCGATTACGAAGGTTTCGGGTACAGATGGTAGCAGATGCATGTTAGTAAGTCTTGCTTAAAGTGATGAAAAAGTGTTTCTGCCCGGGATCGAACCGGGGACCTTCTGCGTGTTAGGCAGACGTGATAACCGCTACACCACGGAAACTGCTTGTGTGCACCTTACTTCACAGACAACTTGTAGTGATGTTGCCATCGTAACTAAAAAATTCAATAAATGTGGTACTTGCAAAACGAAGGGACATGCAGCAGATCCACACACGACGTGGCTCATTGGAGGACAATACGACATAGGCAGGAAAATACTGTTCCCGCCCGGGATCGAACCGGGGACCTTCTGCGTGTGAAGCAGACGTGATAACCGCTACACTACGGAAACGACGGACACGACGCGTCCATCATTGTATACTCGAAAACGCTTCAACCTTTCTCTCGTGCGCGCATGCACACACCATAGTTCTCTTGACAGCCTGAAACCCATCACAGCCGAGGGCTCAAGAAGACTTCGGGGTGCAATAGAGAGTGTCTGCCGTAGCATCCCGAACGAGATAGCGGCGTTTCGCGCAGTCGTTATTGCAAGTCACATCAGCAAAAACAATCACCTCCTTAGCAGCAGGAAGTGCGCGCCCAGCGGCAGCTCTACATGTAGATGCCAATAGCCCGGGAATTCGCGCCGCCCCCATCCCGCCAGCCTACACGAGACTTCCAGGGCAAACTGGACGAAATCGAGGGACTGGAATAATTGGCATTCGCTGTGTCACAGGGCTCGTTGGTCTAGGGGTATGATTCCTGCTTAGTCTGCAGGAGGTCCCGGGTTCAAATCCCGGACGAGCCCTAGCGTTTTGTGCAAACTGATCGCGCGTCAGTGGCTGAGTGATCGCAAAAAGCTCGCCGTCAATATCAAATGAATTTCTTATTTGATGTGAGCAATTGACACTCTGGTCCGACGCGTGAAGGCGATTACGAAGGTTTCGGGTACAGATGGTAGCAGATGCATGTTAGTAAGTCTTGCTTAAAGTGATGAAAAAGTGTTTCCGCCCGGGATCGAACCGGGGACCTTCTGCGTGTTAGGCAGACGTGATAACCGCTACACCACGGAAACTGCTTGTGTGCACCTTACTTCACAGACAACTTGTAGTGATGTTGCCATCGTAACTAAAAAATTCAATAAATGTGGTACTTGCAAAACGAAGGGACATGCAGCAGATCCACACACGACGTGGCTCATTGGAGGACAATACGACATAGGCAGGAAAATACTGTTCCCGCCCGGGATCGAACCGGGGACCTTCTGCGTGTGAAGCAGACGTGATAACCGCTACACTACGGAAACGACGGACACGACGCGTCCATCATTGTATACTCGAAAACGCTTCAACCTTTCTCTCGTGCGCGCATGCACACACCATAGTTCTCTTGACAGCCTGAAACCCATCACAGCCGAGGGCTCAAGAAGACTTCGGGGTGCAATAGAGAGTGTCTGCCGTAGCATCCCGAACGAGATAGCGGCGTTTCGCGCAGTCGTTATTGCAAGTCACATCAGCAAAAACAATCACCTCCTTAGCAGCAGGAAGTGCGCGCCCAGCGGCAGCTCTACATGTAGATGCCAATAGCCCGGGAATTCGCGCCGCCCCCATCCCGCCAGCCTACACGAGACTTCCAGGGCAAACTGGACGAAATCGAGGGACTGGAATAATTGGCATTCGCTGTGTCACAGGGCTCGTTGGTCTAGGGGTATGATTCCTGCTTAGTCTGCAGGAGGTCCCGGGTTCAAATCCCGGACGAGCCCTAGCGTTTTGTGCAAACTGATCGCGCGTCAGTGGCTGAGTGATCGCAAAAAGCTCGCCGTCAATATCAAATGAATTTCTTATTTGATGTGAGCAATTGACACTCTGGTCCGACGCGTGAAGGCGATTACGAAGGTTTCGGGTACAGATGGTAGCAGATGCATGTTAGTAAGTCTTGCTTAAAGTGATGAAAAAGTGTTTCCGCCCGGGATCGAACCGGGGACCTTCTGCGTGTTAGGCAGACGTGATAACCGCTACACCACGGAAACTGCTTGTGTGCACCTTACTTCACAGACAACTTGTAGTGATGTTGCCATCGTAACTAAAAAATTCAATAAATGTGGTACTTGCAAAACGAAGGGACATGCAGCAGATCCACACACGACGTGGCTCAGTGGAGGACAATACGACATAGGCAGGAAAATACTGTTCCCGCCCGGGATCGAACCGGGGACCTTCTGCGTGTGAAGCAGACGTGATAATCGCTACACTACGGAAACGACGTACACGACGCGTCCATCATTGTATACTCGAAAACGCTTCAACCTTTCTCTCGTGCGCGCATGCACACACCATAGTTCTCTTGACAGCCTGAAACCCATCACAGCCGAGGGCTCAAGAAGACTTCGGGGTGCAATAGAGAGTGTCTGCCGTAGCATCCCGAACGAGATAGCGGCGTTTCGCGCAGTCGTTATTGCAAGTCACATCAGCAAAAACAATCACCTCCTTAGCAGCAGGAAGTGCGCGCCCAGCGGCAGATCTACATGTAGATGCCAATAGCCCGGGAATTCGCGCCGCCCCCATCCCGCCAGCCTACACGAGACTTCCAGGGCAAACTGGACGAAATCGAGGGACTGGAATAATTGGCATTCGCTGTGTCACAGGGCTCGTTGGTCTAGGGGTATGATTCCTGCTTAGTCTGCAGGAGGTCCCGGGTTCAAATCCCGGACGAGCCCTAGCGTTTTGTGCAAACTGATCGCGCGTCAGTGGCTGAGTGATCGCAAAAAGCTCGCCGTCAATATCAAATGAATTTCTTATTTGATGTGAGCAATTGACACTCTGGTCCGACGCGTGAAGGCGATTACGAAGGTTTCGGGTACAGATGGTAGCAGATGCATGTTAGTAAGTCTTGCTTAAAGTGATGAAAAAGTGTTTCCGCCCGGGATCGAACCGGGGACCTTCTGCGTGTTAGGCAGACGTGATAACCGCTACACCACGGAAACTGCTTGTGTGCGCCTTACTTCACAGACAACTTGTAGTGATGTTGCCATCGTAACTAAAAAATTCAATAAATGTGGTACTTGCAAAACGAAGGGACATGCAGCAGATCCACACACGACGTGGCTCATTGGAGGACAATACGACATAGGCAGGAAAATACTGTTCCCGCCCGGGATCGAACCGGGGACCTTCTGGGTGTGAAGCAGACGTGATAACCGCTACACTACGGAAACGACGGACACGACGCGTCCATCATTGTATACTCGAAAACGCTTCAACCTTTCTCTCGTGCGCGCATGCACACACCATAGTTCTCTTGACAGCCTGAAACCCATCACAGCCGAGGGCTCAAGAAGACTTCGGGTTGCAATAGAGAGTGTCTGCCGTAGCATCCCGAACGAGATAGCGGCGTTTCGCGCAGTCGTTATTGCAAGTCACATCAGCAAAAACAATCACCTCCTTAGCAGCAGGAAGTGCGCGCCCAGCGGCAGCTCTACATGTAGATGCCAATAGCCCGGGAATTCGCGCCGCCCCCATCCCGCCAGCCTACACGAGACTTCCAGGGCAAACTGGACGAAATCGAGGGACTGGAATAATTGGCATTCGCTGCGTCACAGGGCTCGTTGGTCTAGGGGTATGATTCCTGCTTAGGGTGCAGGAGGTCCCGGGTTCAAATCCCGGACGAGCCCTAGCGTTTTGTGCAAACTGATCGCGCGTCAGTGGCTGAGTGATCGCAAAAAGCTCGCCGTCAATATCAAATGAATTTCTTATTTGATGTGAGCAATTGACACTCTGGTCCGACGCGTGAAGGCGATTACGAAGGTTTCGGGTACAGATGGTAGCAGATGCATGTTAGTAAGTCTTGCTTAAAGTGATGAAAAAGTGTTTCCGCCCGGGATCGAACCGGGGACCTTCTGCGTGTTAGGCAGACGTGATAACCGCTACACCACGGAAACTGCTTGTGTGCGCCTTACTTCACAGACAACTTGTAGTGATGTTGCCATCGTAACTAAAAAATTCAATAAATGTGGTACTTGCAAAACGAAGGGACATGCAGCAGATCCACACACGACGTGGCTCATTGGAGGACAATACGACATAGGCAGGAAAATACTGTTCCCGCCCGGGATCGAACCGGGGACCTTCTGCGTGTGAAGCAGACGTGATAACCGCTACACTACGGAAACGACGGACACGACGCGTCCATCATTGTATACTCGAAAACGCTTCAACCTTTCTCTCGTGCGCGCATGCACACACCATAGTTCTCTTGACAGCCTGAAACCCATCACAGCCGAGGGCTCAAGAAGACTTCGGGTTGCAATAGAGAGTGTCTGCCGTAGCATCCCGAACGAGATAGCGGCGTTTCGCGCAGTCGTTATTGCAAGTCACATCAGCAAAAACAATCACCTCCTTAGCAGCAGGAAGTGCGCGCCCAGCGGCAGCTCTACATGTAGATGCCAATAGCCCGGGAATTCGCGCCGCCCCCATCCCGCCAGCCTACACGAGACTTCCAGGGCAAACTGGACGAAATCGAGGGACTGGAATAATTGGCATTCGCTGCGTCACAGGGCTCGTTGGTCTAGGGGTATGATTCCTGCTTAGGGTGCAGGAGGTCCCGGGTTCAAATCCCGGACGAGCCCTAGCGTTTTGTGCAAACTGATCGCGCGTCAGTGGCTGAGTGATCGCAAAAAGCTCGCCGTCAATATCAAATGAATTTCTTATTTGATGTGAGCAATTGACACTCTGGTCCGACGCGTGAAGGCGATTACGAAGGTTTCGGGTACAGATGGTAGCAGATGCATGTTAGTAAGTCTTGCTTAAAGTGATGAAAAAGTGTTTCCGCCCGGGATCGAACCGGGGACCTTCTGCGTGTTAGGCAGACGTGATAACCGCTACACCACGGAAACTGCTTGTGTGCGCCTTACTTCACAGACAACTTGTAGTGATGTTGCCATCGTAACTAAAAAATTCAATAAATGTGGTACTTGCAAAACGAAGGGACATGCAGCAGATCCACACACGACGTGGCTCATTGGAGGACAATACGACATAGGCAGGAAAATACTGTTCCCGCCCGGGATCGAACCGGGGACCTTCTGCGTGTGAAGCAGACGTGATAACCGCTACACTACGGAAACGACGGACACGACGCGTCCATCATTGTATACTCGAAAACGCTTCAACCTTTCTCTCGTGCGCGCATGCACACACCATAGTTCTCTTGACAGCCTGAAACCCATCACAGCCGAGGGCTCAAGAAGACTTCGGGGTGCAATAGAGAGTGTCTGCCGTAGCATCCCGAACGAGATAGCGGCGTTTCGCGCAGTCGTTATTGCAAGTCACATCAGCAAAAACAATCACCTCCTTAGCAGCAGGAAGTGCGCGCCCAGCGGCAGCTCTACATGTAGATGCCAATAGCCCGGGAATTCGCGCCGCCCCCATCCCGCCAGCCTACACGAGACTTCCAGGGCAAACTGGACGAAATCGAGGGACTGGAATAATTGGCATTCGCTGTGTCACAGGGCTCGTTGGTCTAGGGGTATGATTCCTGCTTAGGGTGCAGGAGGTCGCGGGTTCAAATCCCGGACGAGCCCTAGCGTTTTGTGCAAACTGATCGCGCGTCAGTGGCTGAGTGATCGCAAAAAGCTCGCCGTCAATATCAAATGAATTTCTTATTTGATGTGAGCAATTGACACTCTGGTCCGACGCGTGAAGGCGATTACGAAGGTTTCGGGTACAGATGGTAGCAGATGCATGTTAGTAAGTCTTGCTTAAAGTGATGAAAAAGTGTTTCCGCCCGGGATCGAACCGGGGACCTTCTGCGTGTTAGGCAGACGTGATAACCGCTACACCACGGAAACTGCTTGTGTGCACCTTACTTCACAGACAACTTGTAGTGATGTTGCCATCGTAACTAAAAAATTCAATAAATGTGGTACTTGCAAAACGAAGGGACATGCAGCAGATCCACACACGACGTGGCTCATTGGAGGACAATACGACATAGGCAGGAAAATACTGTTCCCGCCCGGGATCGAACCGGGGACCTTCTGCGTGTGAAGCAGACGTGATAACCGCTACACTACGGAAACGACGGACACGACGCGTCCATCATTGTATACTCGAAAACGCTTCAACCTTTCTCTCGTGCGCGCATGCACACACCATAGTTCTCTTGACAGCCTGAAACCCATCACAGCCGAGGGCTCAAGAAGACTTCGGGGTGCAATAGAGAGTGTCTGCCGTAGCATCCCGAACGAGATAGCGGCGTTTCGCGCAGTCGTTATTGCAAGTCACATCAGCAAAAACAATCACCTCCTTAGCAGCAGGAAGTGCGCGCCCAGCGGCAGCTCTACATGTAGATGCCAATAGCCCGGGAATTCGCGCCGCCCCCATCCCGCCAGCCTACACGAGACTTCCAGGGCAAACTGGACGAAATCGAGGGACTGGAATAATTGGCATTCGCTGCGTCACAGGGCTCGTTGGTCTAGGGGTATGATTCCTGCTTAGGGTGCAGGAGGTCCCGGGTTCAAATCCCGGACGAGCCCTAGCGTTTTGTGCAAACTGATCGCGCGTCAGTGGCTGAGTGATCGCAAAAAGCTCGCCGTCAATATCAAATGAATTTCTTATTTGATGTGAGCAATTGACACTCTGGTCCGACGCGTGAAGGCGATTACGAAGGTTTCGGGTACAGATGGTAGCAGATGCATGTTAGTAAGTCTTGCTTAAAGTGATGAAAAAGTGTTTCCGCCCGGGATCGAACCGGGGACCTTCTGCGTGTTAGGCAGACGTGATAACCGCTACACCACTTTTTTTTTTTTTTTTTTTTTTTTTTTTTTTTTTTTTTTTTTTTTTTTTTTTTTTTTAAACGAGATTCGAACTCGGATCGCTGGATTCAGAGTCCAGAGTGCTAACCGTTACACCATTTTTTTTTTTGTTACACCATTTTTTTTTTTTCAATCTTAAGAGAGTGGTCAGTTCCGTGCGGGGGGAGACAAAGCGGGCAGGGGTCGAATCCCGAGGCCTGCCTGCGATGGCTCCCTCCACTCATCCCTGAATCACTCCTTCAAGCAGACACTGATTGTGTTTCCTTGATTCGCATGTTATTCTGGTATAGGTGTTAAGCCTCTGCTCCGAGGTATATAGTGCTGACACGTTTGTAAATGAACATTTCTTCTTTGTCGTGTGTCATTTGTGTGTTGCGATCCATGGCGAATTCTGTTCCTCTTCCATTAGAGGTGCGTGAGTGTCAAGAATAAGCAAACAAGTAAAAGGAGACTAATGAAAAGAAATACATTGACCAGGCGTAACAGAAAGTATAAATGAAAAAAAAAAAAAAAAAAGAAGAATACATATCCCCTTGATGTGCATCCATCATCCAATGCGGTCAGCCTATGCCATGTTTTTCGAACGTGATGTCCATCATGTTTCCGAATAATTTTTTACTGTCAGTGACACATTGTATTTTCCAGTATGCCAGCGCCATGTAGGTCAGAAAACTAATAAAATCGTCCTCTCCACGAACATTCATGATATAGTTGACATAGTGCCCTAGGATCCACATTACTGTATTGTTTTTCGTGGCAGGGTAAAACTTTTTGTCCGGACGCAGTAGGATATCCAGCTGCAGATTGTCTTCCGCGCTCCTTGAGAGAACCGCGATCCTCTTCTTGACCCATCGCCAATTCAGTGCATGACCACCGCAGGTAAACCGATGAATCAGAGAATCGACGAGTCCACAACAGAGGCAGAGATTTGTGTCACTTAACCCAATTGCATGTAGCTTTTCATTAGTGGCAATTGTGTTATTTACCACCCTGAACCAGGTTGAAGCAACATCCGAAGAGTGTACTTTCAAGCTGATGTTGGCCCACACCGTTGTCCATTCGGTAGTTGGATACTTCCGTTCTATGGGATTTGGGGTCGCCGACTTTTCCCACTCACGTTGCAAGTCCCGAGTTGACAGTGGTCGTCGCCGTAGAACATCCACATCTGCATAACTACACTGAAGGAAAAATTCTCTGATGTGTTTCAGTTTGTAATGGATTCTGCCGACGTCAACAGGAGGTCGCATACTCGCTGGACGCACTGTGAGGAACAACTTTTGAGTAACAGTGCAATGGCTGTCATGCAGTATAGTCGTGGTCCGCTTGACGTACAAGGCCATTGCTTTCCCGGCAATGTTAACTAACTCAAGCCCACCAGTAGTTCTCGACTTGGCCAGCGTATCGGAGGACAATTTAAATATGTTGCCCTTCCAGATGAATCGATTGGCAACCTGCATGATCTTTCTGGCCTGAAGCTTGGGAATGGGAAAGAACTGTGCAACATAATACGCCTTGGAGAAGACGTAGGTATTGAGAAGCCGAATTTTTTCTATAATGTTCACAGCACGCCAGCGACATTCGACAATGGTACCCTGTATCAGATGCGTCACTGACTTCCAATTGGAGGCCGCCATTTTGAGAGGGCACCTATTCAAGGTGATTCCTAGTAGCTTGTGAGATTCCACAACATGCGCCCACGGTATAGTTAAGTTCTCGAAACCCCTGATATCGAGCACTTTACATTTCCGGTCACTGAGTTGTGCTCCAGACACTTCACTATATTGGTCGATCGCCCCTTTAGTACGGACCACCTCGTCCTCAGTGCGTAACAGTACGGCAACATCGTCAGCGTACGCACGGACTATGAATGTGTGACCGGAGATTGACACTCCTGACAACTGGTGATAAAGAGACCGAAGGAAGGGTTCCAGTGACAGCACAAAAAGTGACATAGAGAGTGGACTGCCCTGGGGGACACCCCGCTGAATGGATATCGGTTGCGTCAGCTGTCCATTGACTTGTATCCTCGCTGATATGCCAGATATCAAAGTGCGAAGGACTTGTATCACCCCTTCCTCGAGTCCTATTTTGTCCATGATGTGAAAAAGGTATCGGTGGTTCACATGATCAAAGGCTTTATGAAAGTCTAGAAAAAGCAGCGCACACTTCAGGTTGGTGACTGAGGCAATGGAGATGAGGTCCCGAATTTCAGACATCACAGACATGGCATTCCGTCCTGGCACGCACGCCTGGTGCCGCCGGACAACTTTGTGAATGAGCGGAGACATTCGGGTGTTAACAGCTCTGGCTATAGTTTTGTAGTCAAAATTGAGCAGGGTGAGCGGGCGCAGATTATCAAATCGCTTACATCCTTTGCGTTTGGGAACAAGGACAATTTTACCCTCCTTCATCGCAGCAGGAACAGGCGCCCCAGCAATGATTTCATTTAAAATTTCTGTAAAAGTAACACCAATTACATCCCAATACCGAAGATAAAACTCCTTGGGAAGGCCGTCCAGTCCTGGGGCTTTGTTAGCTGGCGACTTAACAATAAGTTCTAAAGTCTCCTCGACACTAAACGCAGCCAGAAAGTCACGATTATCTTCCTCAGTAACGGACGTGTCCATCAACTGGAGTACAGTAGCAGTCAAGCCATCATTGGTGGGGCAGTCCGAGTACAGGCCGTGATAATACCCCTGGATTGCCGTGACTATGTCAGGTTGCCGAGTGAGAAGTTCCCCGTTATCAGTTGCCAGTTCGTCTATAAATAAGCGTCTACGGTTCGTCTGATGCTTAATTAGATGATACATGGAAGTTGTCTCAGATTGAACAAAAGAGTTGACTTTCGACTTGATTTTTAATCCTTCTAGTTGTTTACGTTTGATACTGAGCATCTTAGCCTTGATTTGCTTTATTTGAGCCGTGTAAATATTATTGACGCCAGATTTGTCGTAGAGCTCCCTTAAAATTGAATAGTAAAATTCGGTGGTCCTCTTTGCATCCCTTGACTGCGTATTACAGTACGAAATCAAAGCCCGACGCAACTTTGGTTTAGCAAAGGACGTCCACCACTCTACTTTCGTACGGTATCTATTGACAGAGCGAAGACAAAAAGTCCAAGTCCGTGTGACAAGTACCTCGAGATCGGCGTCCTGAAGGTGGGAAATATTGAACATCCAGTGACTTCTGAATCGTTTGGTGGGTTGTCTGTCCAGTTGTATAACGGCGGCGTAGGCGCAGTGATCGCTACATGGGACGGGAATGACCTCCGAGTCAACAACGTGTTCCCCGAGCTGAGAAGACACATATATTCTGTCGAGGCGGCTACTCGAGGTGGAAGTGAAGTATGTAAATTTCACAAGGGTAGGGTGAAGGAGTTCCCACGTATCCTTTAGATTCATTCGTAAAACCAGATCATGAAGCTCCTTACAATAGTTAAAATGCGGCCGCTGATCTTTTTGATGTACGACACAGTTAAAATCTCCTCCTAATATTAGGGCAGTCGGATTTTTACGAAGCAGGTAAATGAGTTCGTCTTTAAAGAACTCGGTCCTTGCGAACCTGTGTCCACTCCCTGAGGGCGCGTATAGGTTCACGAGCGTGACGCCGAATATTTTGCAGGATATGCCACGCCCCGACTCCAGTGTTTCAACGTCCGAGACGGGGATGCCTTCACGCACGAGAATGGCGGTACCAGTGCTAAGTTCGAAGGCAACATTGGTAATACAGTGGAAACCGGGAATGACCAGATCAGGAACAAGGAATTCCTGCAATAGAAGTATATCAGCGGCAGACTCATATACGAACTGCCTAAAGACTGCAAGTTTCAATTCAGACGTGATCCTGTTAACATTAACACTCAGGAACTTGTACGCTTGTGCCATGGAATTTACGGAGCTACTTTAAATTAACGTGATCATCGTCACCGGCAAACCAATCCATTCGTGAACCAGCTGGTGGAGAGTGGCCATCACCATCGTTCGCATCTGAGAGGGCTTGCAGTTTGTGTTTGCTGCGCGGTACATTCAAGTTCGGTTGGAATTTCTTTTTGTTCCTCCCGACGCTTGCGACTTTTTCCGCAGAAAGCGGCATCGGAGAATCGACACAAGTCTCCTGTGCAGGTTGCCCTGCTGCAGCAACCTGCATGTGCGACTCACCGGATAGTCCATCCGGAGACGCGCTAAGTTCTTGTTTATCCACACGTTGGGATTGTTTGGAAACACTCTCCCGGTCAGGTTGTTGACAAGCAAGGCTGAGATCTCGCTCCGTGGTGACACACTCGTCAGTGTGTTTGTTGTCAGTGTCGCGTGGCTGTGATACGAGTGGGGGACCTGCGCACACACCGTCGACGTCACTGTGGGCAACATGCTGAGGTTCACCATCGGTTTGTTGGGGAGCCGACTCGACAGACGTGGACGGTAAACAAGAACCAACCTGGGGCGTAGCAATACCGTCATCAGGCGAAGAAGTATTAACATCAACACGTGATTCTGGTATAGCGTCTTGCGAAAGCTCAATGTCGCCTGCAGGTTGTTTGATATCAGGTGTGGCAGGTGTTACCGGTACTGAGACGCCTTCATCTGAACTACTACTGTCGCACGTCCGACGTCTCTTGGACGCCACCGCAGTGACCGGACGGGTGAGAGGGTTCTGATCCCCGCCCTTCGCAAGAGGAATAGCAGGGAACTCGTCTTCAAAAGGTTTTTCATGTACAGTCACAGTATCAGTGGAAAGGGACGGCTCATTACTTGGTAATTGGGTGCCCGTCACTAGATCAGCTAAAGTGAGCCTCTTACGTTGTTGTAAAGTAGGCTTTAAGACGGTCATTCTTTTAGGGCAATTTTGCCGTAAATGACCACTTTCATTGCAGTTAAAACACGTAGAAGCTTGCCCAGAATATGTAACCTGCACCTTATACCCACAAACAAATACATGGGATGGGATGTTGACTTTAACTTGCATCTCAACCGATCTGATGCCAGAAAAACATTGCAACTTATGGTGCCTGGACCACTTTTCAAGTCTAATGTTACGCACTTCGCCATATTTCGTGAGCACGTCTTTTAGGAAACAGTTGTCTACTTCAGGGGGCAGGTTGTAAATACGCACGTTAGAGATCTCGACATCCGCGTTAGTAACTTGGACAGTACTCACAGTGCCATCGCGATGCCGGAACTCGACGCCGCCGCCATGTTTCTGCAAAAGTCGTTCCAGTAAGAGGGGATTCAGGAGCTTCACGAAAAAGCAGTACAAATCCAGGTCGTAGTAGGCAGTGTGAACTTGATCAGTGGTAATGCCAATTGTATCGACGATCCATTCATGAACTTCCAGTGAACTTGGCTGAACTGATCGTGTAGCCTTGTCAAACTCGAACTGCAGGGTATTTTTCCTTGGAATCGTGGGAACCATTGTGCAAATTAACCCAAATGGGCTAACTGCATACAACAAACACTTAAAACAACGACACGAACACACAACCACGCGCAATCACGTGAAACAGAAAGCACAATACAACGTAAACAAAGCAAGTGACACTGAGCGCTCCGAACGTCCGCACGCTGCCGCGTCTCAAGCGGTAATGCACCACGGAAACTGCTTGTGTGCGCCTTACTTCACAGACAACTTGTAGTGATGTTGCCATCGTAACTAAAAAATTCAATAAATGTGGTACTTGCAAAACGAAGGGACATGCAGCAGATCCACACACGACGTGGCTCATTGGAGGACAATACGACATAGGCAGGAAAATACTGTTCCCGCCCGGGATCGAACCGGGGACCTTCTGCGTGTGAAGCAGACGTGATAACCGCTACACTACGGAAACGACGGACACGACGCGTCCATCATTGTATACTCGAAAACGCTTCAACCTTTCTCTCGTGCGCGCATGCACACACCATAGTTCTCTTGACAGCCTGAAACCCATCACAGCCGAGGGCTCAAGAAGACTTCGGGGTGCAATAGAGAGTGTCTGCCGTAGCATCCCGAACGAGATAGCGGCGTTTCGCGCAGTCGTTATTGCAAGTCACATCAGCAAAAACAATCACCTCCTTAGCAGCAGGAAGTGCGCGCCCAGCGGCAGCTCTACATGTAGATGCCAATAGCCCGGGAATTCGCGCCGCCCCCATCCCGCCAGCCTACACGAGACTTCCAGGGCAAACTGGACGAAATCGAGGGACTGGAATAATTGGCATTCGCTGTGTCACAGGGCTCGTTGGTCTAGGGGTATGATTCCTGCTTAGGGTGCAGGAGGTCCCGGGTTCAAATCCCGGACGAGCCCTAGCGTTTTGTGCAAACTGATCGCGCGTCAGTGGCTGAGTGATCGCAAAAAGCTCGCCGTCAATATCAAATGAATTTCTTATTTGATGTGAGCAATTGACACTCTGGTCCGACGCGTGAAGGCGATTACGAAGGTTTCGGGTACAGATGGTAGCAGATGCATGTTAGTAAGTCTTGCTTAAAGTGATGAAAAAGTGTTTCCGCCCGGGATCGAACCGGGGACCTTCTGCGTGTTAGGCAGACGTGATAACCGCTACACCACGGAAACTGCTTGTGTGCACCTTACTTCACAGACAACTTGTAGTGATGTTGCCATCGTAACTAAAAAATTCAATAAATGTGGTACTTGCAAAACGAAGGGACATGCAGCAGATCCACACACGACGTGGCTCATTGGAGGACAATACGACATAGGCAGGAAAATACTGTTCCCGCCCGGGATCGAACCGGGGACCTTCTGCGTGTGAAGCAGACGTGATAACCGCTACACTACGGAAACGACGGACACGACGCGTCCATCATTGTATACTCGAAAACGCTTCAACCTTTCTCTCGTGCGCGCATGCACACACCATAGTTCTCTTGACAGCCTGAAACCCATCACAGCCGAGGGCTCAAGAAGACTTCGGGGTGCAATAGAGAGTGTCTGCCGTAGCATCCCGAACGAGATAGCGGCGTTTCGCGCAGTCGTTATTGCAAGTCACATCAGCAAAAACAATCACCTCCTTAGCAGCAGGAAGTGCGCGCCCAGCGGCAGCTCTACATGTAGATGCCAATAGCCCGGGAATTCGCGCCGCCCCCATCCCGCCAGCCTACACGAGACTTCCAGGGCAAACTGGACGAAATCGAGGGACTGGAATAATTGGCATTCGCTGTGTCACAGGGCTCGTTGGTCTAGGGGTATGATTCCTGCTTAGCGTGCAGGAGGTCCCGGGTTCAAATCCCGGACGAGCCCTAGCGTTTTGTGCAAACTGATCGCGCGTCAGTGGCTGAGTGATCGCAAAAAGCTCGCCGTCAATATCAAATGAATTTCTTATTTGATGTGAGCAATTGACACTCTGGTCCGACGCGTGAAGGCGATTACGAAGGTTTCGGGTACAGATGGTAGCAGATGCATGTTAGTAAGTCTTGCTTAAAGTGATGAAAAAGTGTTTCCGCCCGGGATCGAACCGGGGACCTTCTGCGTGTTAGGCAGACGTGATAACCGCTACACCACGGAAACTGCTTGTGTGCGCCTTACTTCACAGACAACTTGTAGTGATGTTGCCATCGTAACTAAAAAATTCAATAAATGTGGTACTTGCAAAACGAAGGGACATGCAGCAGATCCACACACGACGTGGCTCATTGGAGGACAATACGACATAGGCAGGAAAATACTGTTCCCGCCCGGGATCGAACCGGGGACCTTCTGCGTGTGAAGCAGACGTGATAACCGCTACACTACGGAAACGACGGACACGACGCGTCCATCATTGTATACTCGAAAACGCTTCAACCTTTCTCTCGTGCGCGCATGCACACACCATAGTTCTCTTGACAGCCTGAAACCCATCACAGCCGAGGGCTCAAGAAGACTTCGGGTTGCAATAGAGAGTGTCTGCCGTAGCATCCCGAACGAGATAGCGGCGTTTCGCGCAGTCGTTATTGCAAGTCACATCAGCAAAAACAATCACCTCCTTAGCAGCAGGAAGTGCGCGCCCAGCGGCAGCTGTACATGTAGATGCCAATAGCCCGGGAATTCGCGCCGCCCCCATCCCGCCAGCCTACACGAGACTTCCAGGGCAAACTGGACGAAATCGAGGGACTGGAATAATTGGCATTCGCTGCGTCACAGGGCTCGTTGGTCTAGGGGTATGATTCCTGCTTAGGGTGCAGGAGGTCCCGGGTTCAAATCCCGGACGAGCCCTAGCGTTTTGTGCAAACTGATCGCGCGTCAGTGGCTGAGTGATCGCAAAAAGCTCGCCGTCAATATCAAATGAATTTCTTATTTGATGTGAGCAATTGACACTCTGGTCCGACGCGTGAAGGCGATTACGAAGGTTTCGGGTACAGATGGTAGCAGATGCATGTTAGTAAGTCTTGCTTAAAGTGATGAAAAAGTGTTTCCGCCCGGGATCGAACCGGGGACCTTCTGCGTGTTAGGCAGACGTGATAACCGCTACACCACGGAAACTGCTTGTGTGCGCCTTACTTCACAGACAACTTGTAGTGATGTTGCCATCGTAACTAAAAAATTCAATAAATGTGGTACTTGCAAAACGAAGGGACATGCAGCAGATCCACACACGACGTGGCTCATTGGAGGACAATACGACATAGGCAGGAAAATACTGTTCCCGCCCGGGATCGAACCGGGGACCTTCTGCGTGTGAAGCAGACGTGATAACCGCTACACTACGGAAACGACGGACACGACGCGTCCATCATTGTATACTCGAAAACGCTTCAACCTTTCTCTCGTGCGCGCATGCACACACCATAGTTCTCTTGACAGCCTGAAACCCATCACAGCCGAGGGCTCAAGAAGACTTCGGGGTGCAATAGAGAGTGTCTGCCGTAGCATCCCGAACGAGATAGCGGCGTTTCGCGCAGTCGTTATTGCAAGTCACATCAGCAAAAACAATCACCTCCTTAGCAGCAGGAAGTGCGCGCCCAGCGGCAGCTCTACATGTAGATGCCAATAGCCCGGGAATTCGCGCCGCCCCCATCCCGCCAGCCTACACGAGACTTCCAGGGCAAACTGGACGAAATCGAGGGACTGGAATAATTGGCATTCGCTGTGTCACAGGGCTCGTTGGTCTAGGGGTATGATTCCTGCTTAGGGTGCAGGAGGTCCCGGGTTCAAATCCCGGACGAGCCCTAGCGTTTTGTGCAAACTGATCGCGCGTCAGTGGCTGAGTGATCGCAAAAAGCTCGCCGTCAATATCAAATGAATTTCTTATTTGATGTGAGCAATTGACACTCTGGTCCGACGCGTGAAGGCGATTACGAAGGTTTCGGGTACAGATGGTAGCAGATGCATGTTAGTAAGTCTTGCTTAAAGTGATGAAAAAGTGTTTCCGCCCGGGATCGAACCGGGGACCTTCTGCGTGTTAGGCAGACGTGATAACCGCTACACCACGGAAACTGCTTGTGTGCACCTTACTTCACAGACAACTTGTAGTGATGTTGCCATCGTAACTAAAAAATTCAATAAATGTGGTACTTGCAAAACGAAGGGACATGCAGCAGATCCACACACGACGTGGCTCATTGGAGGACAATACGACATAGGCAGGAAAATACTGTTCCCGCCCGGGATCGAACCGGGGACCTTCTGCGTGTGAAGCAGACGTGATAACCGCTACACTACGGAAACGACGGACACGACGCGTCCATCATTGTATACTCGAAAACGCTTCAACCTTTCTCTCGTGCGCGCATGCACACACCATAGTTCTCTTGACAGCCTGAAACCCATCACAGCCGAGGGCTCAAGAAGACTTCGGGGTGCAATAGAGAGTGTCTGCCGTAGCATCCCGAACGAGATAGCGGCGTTTCGCGCAGTCGTTATTGCAAGTCACATCAGCAAAAACAATCACCTCCTTAGCAGCAGGAAGTGCGCGCCCAGCGGCAGCTCTACATGTAGATGCCAATAGCCCGGGAATTCGCGCCGCCCCCATCCCGCCAGCCTACACGAGACTTCCAGGGCAAACTGGACGAAATCGAGGGACTGGAATAATTGGCATTCGCTGTGTCACAGGGCTCGTTGGTCTAGGGGTATGATTCCTGCTTAGCGTGCAGGAGGTCCCGGGTTCAAATCCCGGACGAGCCCTAGCGTTTTGTGCAAACTGATCGCGCGTCAGTGGCTGAGTGATCGCAAAAAGCTCGCCGTCAATATCAAATGAATTTCTTATTTGATGTGAGCAATTGACACTCTGGTCCGACGCGTGAAGGCGATTACGAAGGTTTCGGGTACAGATGGTAGCAGATGCATGTTAGTAAGTCTTGCTTAAAGTGATGAAAAAGTGTTTCCGCCCGGGATCGAACCGGGGACCTTCTGCGTGTTAGGCAGACGTGATAACCGCTACACCACGGAAACTGCTTGTGTGCGCCTTACTTCACAGACAACTTGTAGTGATGTTGCCATCGTAACTAAAAAATTCAATAAATGTGGTACTTGCAAAACGAAGGGACATGCAGCAGATCCACACACGACGTGGCTCATTGGAGGACAATACGACATAGGCAGGAAAATACTGTTCCCGCCCGGGATCGAACCGGGGACCTTCTGCGTGTGAAGCAGACGTGATAACCGCTACACTACGGAAACGACGGACACGACGCGTCCATCATTGTATACTCGAAAACGCTTCAACCTTTCTCTCGTGCGCGCATGCACACACCATAGTTCTCTTGACAGCCTGAAACCCATCACAGCCGAGGGCTCAAGAAGACTTCGGGTTGCAATAGAGAGTGTCTGCCGTAGCATCCCGAACGAGATAGCGGCGTTTCGCGCAGTCGTTATTGCAAGTCACATCAGCAAAAACAATCACCTCCTTAGCAGCAGGAAGTGCGCGCCCAGCGGCAGCTGTACATGTAGATGCCAATAGCCCGGGAATTCGCGCCGCCCCCATCCCGCCAGCCTACACGAGACTTCCAGGGCAAACTGGACGAAATCGAGGGACTGGAATAATTGGCATTCGCTGCGTCACAGGGCTCGTTGGTCTAGGGGTATGATTCCTGCTTAGGGTGCAGGAGGTCCCGGGTTCAAATCCCGGACGAGCCCTAGCGTTTTGTGCAAACTGATCGCGCGTCAGTGGCTGAGTGATCGCAAAAAGCTCGCCGTCAATATCAAATGAATTTCTTATTTGATGTGAGCAATTGACACTCTGGTCCGACGCGTGAAGGCGATTACGAAGGTTTCGGGTACAGATGGTAGCAGATGCATGTTAGTAAGTCTTGCTTAAAGTGATGAAAAAGTGTTTCCGCCCGGGATCGAACCGGGGACCTTCTGCGTGTTAGGCAGACGTGATAACCGCTACACCACGGAAACTGCTTGTGTGCGCCTTACTTCACAGACAACTTGTAGTGATGTTGCCATCGTAACTAAAAAATTCAATAAATGTGGTACTTGCAAAACGAAGGGACATGCAGCAGATCCACACACGACGTGGCTCATTGGAGGACAATACGACATAGGCAGGAAAATACTGTTCCCGCCCGGGATCGAACCGGGGACCTTCTGCGTGTGAAGCAGACGTGATAACCGCTACACTACGGAAACGACGGACACGACGCGTCCATCATTGTATACTCGAAAACGCTTCAACCTTTCTCTCGTGCGCGCATGCACACACCATAGTTCTCTTGACAGCCTGAAACCCATCACAGCCGAGGGCTCAAGAAGACTTCGGGGTGCAATAGAGAGTGTCTGCCGTAGCATCCCGAACGAGATAGCGGCGTTTCGCGCAGTCGTTATTGCAAGTCACATCAGCAAAAACAATCACCTCCTTAGCAGCAGGAAGTGCGCGCCCAGCGGCAGCTCTACATGTAGATGCCAATAGCCCGGGAATTCGCGCCGCCCCCATCCCGCCAGCCTACACGAGACTTCCAGGGCAAACTGGACGAAATCGAGGGACTGGAATAATTGGCATTCGCTGTGTCACAGGGCTCGTTGGTCTAGGGGTATGATTCCTGCTTAGGGTGCAGGAGGTCGCGGGTTCAAATCCCGGACGAGCCCTAGCGTTTTGTGCAAACTGATCGCGCGTCAGTGGCTGAGTGATCGCAAAAAGCTCGCCGTCAATATCAAATGAATTTCTTATTTGATGTGAGCAATTGACACTCTGGTCCGACGCGTGAAGGCGATTACGAAGGTTTCGGGTACAGATGGTAGCAGATGCATGTTAGTAAGTCTTGCTTAAAGTGATGAAAAAGTGTTTCCGCCCGGGATCGAACCGGGGACCTTCTGCGTGTTAGGCAGACGTGATAACCGCTACACCACGGAAACTGCTTGTGTGCACCTTACTTCACAGACAACTTGTAGTGATGTTGCCATCGTAACTAAAAAATTCAATAAATGTGGTACTTGCAAAACGAAGGGACATGCAGCAGATCCACACACGACGTGGCTCATTGGAGGACAATACGACATAGGCAGGAAAATACTGTTCCCGCCCGGGATCGAACCGGGGACCTTCTGCGTGTGAAGCAGACGTGATAACCGCTACACTACGGAAACGACGGACACGACGCGTCCATCATTGTATACTCGAAGACGCTTCAACCTTTCTCTCGTGCGCGCATGCACACACCATAGTTCTCTTGACAGCCTGAAACCCATCACAGCCGAGGGCTCAAGAAGACTTCGGGGTGCAATAGAGAGTGTCTGCCGTAGCATCCCGAACGAGATAGCGGCGTTTCGCGCAGTCGTTATTGCAAGTCACATCAGCAAAAACAATCACCTCCTTAGCAGCAGGAAGTGCGCGCCCAGCGGCAGCTCTACATGTAGATGCCAATAGCCCGGGAATTCGCGCCGCCCCCATCCCGCCAGCCTACACGAGACTTCCAGGGCAAACTGGACGAAATCGAGGGACTGGAATAATTGGCATTCGCTGCGTCACAGGGCTCGTTGGTCTAGGGGTATGATTCCTGCTTAGGGTGCAGGAGGTCCCGGGTTCAAATCCCGGACGAGCCCTAGCGTTTTGTGCAAACTGATCGCGCGTCAGTGGCTGAGTGATCGCAAAAAGCTCGCCGTCAATATCAAATGAATTTCTTATTTGATGTGAGCAATTGACACTCTGGTCCGACGCGTGAAGGCGATTACGAAGGTTTCGGGTACAGATGGTAGCAGATGCATGTTAGTAAGTCTTGCTTAAAGTGATGAAAAAGTGTTTCCGCCCGGGATCGAACCGGGGACCTTCTGCGTGTTAGGCAGACGTGATAACCGCTACACCACGGAAACTGCTTGTGTGCGCCTTACTTCACAGACAACTTGTAGTGATGTTGCCATCGTAACTAAAAAATTCAATAAATGTGGTACTTGCAAAACGAAGGGACATGCAGCAGATCCACACACGACGTGGCTCATTGGAGGACAATACGACATAGGCAGGAAAATACTGTTCCCGCCCGGGATCGAACCGGGGACCTTCTGCGTGTGAAGCAGACGTGATAACCGCTACACTACGGAAACGACGGACACGACGCGTCCATCATTGTATACTCGAAAACGCTTCAACCTTTCTCTCGTGCGCGCATGCACACACCATAGTTCTCTTGACAGCCTGAAACCCATCACAGCCGAGGGCTCAAGAAGACTTCGGGGTGCAATAGAGAGTGTCTGCCGTAGCATCCCGAACGAGATAGCGGCGTTTCGCGCAGTCGTTATTGCAAGTCACATCAGCAAAAACAATCACCTCCTTAGCAGCAGGAAGTGCGCGCCCAGCGGCAGCTCTACATGTAGATGCCAATAGCCCGGGAATTCGCGCCGCCCCCATCCCGCCAGCCTACACGAGACTTCCAGGGCAAACTGGACGAAATCGAGGGACTGGAATAATTGGCATTCGCTGTGTCACAGGGCTCGTTGGTCTAGGGGTATGATTCCTGCTTAGGGTGCAGGAGGTCCCGGGTTCAAATCCCGGACGAGCCCTAGCGTTTTGTGCAAACTGATCGCGCGTCAGTGGCTGAGTGATCGCAAAAAGCTCGCCGTCAATATCAAATGAATTTCTTATTTGATGTGAGCAATTGACACTCTGGTCCGACGCGTGAAGGCGATTACGAAGGTTTCGGGTACAGATGGTAGCAGATGCATGTTAGTAAGTCTTGCTTAAAGTGATGAAAAAGTGTTTCCGCCCGGGATCGAACCGGGGACCTTCTGCGTGTTAGGCAGACGTGATAACCGCTACACCACGGAAACTGCTTGTGTGCACCTTACTTCACAGACAACTTGTAGTGATGTTGCCATCGTAACTAAAAAATTCAATAAATGTGGTACTTGCAAAACGAAGGGACATGCAGCAGATCCACACACGACGTGGCTCATTGGAGGACAATACGACATAGGCAGGAAAATACTGTTCCCGCCCGGGATCGAACCGGGGACCTTCTGCGTGTGAAGCAGACGTGATAACCGCTACACTACGGAAACGACGGACACGACGCGTCCATCATTGTATACTCGAAAACGCTTCAACCTTTCTCTCGTGCGCGCATGCACACACCATAGTTCTCTTGACAGCCTGAAACCCATCACAGCCGAGGGCTCAAGAAGACTTCGGGGTGCAATAGAGAGTGTCTGCCGTAGCATCCCGAACGAGATAGCGGCGTTTCGCGCAGTCGTTATTGCAAGTCACATCAGCAAAAACAATCACCTCCTTAGCAGCAGGAAGTGCGCGCCCAGCGGCAGCTCTACATGTAGATGCCAATAGCCCGGGAATTCGCGCCGCCCCCATCCCGCCAGCCTACACGAGACTTCCAGGGCAAACTGGACGAAATCGAGGGACTGGAATAATTGGCATTCGCTGCGGCACAGGGCTCGTTGGTCTAGGGGTATGATTCCTGCTTAGGGTGCAGGAGGTCCCGGGTTCAAATCCCGGACGAGCCCTAGCGTTTTGTGCAAACTGATCGCGCGTCAGTGGCTGAGTGATCGCAAAAAGCTCGCCGTCAATATCAAATGAATTTCTTATTTGATGTGAGCAATTGACACTCTGGTCCGACGCGTGAAGGCGATTACGAAGGTTTCGGGTACAGATGGTAGCAGATGCATGTTAGTAAGTCTTGCTTAAAGTGATGAAAAAGTGTTTCCGCCCGGGATCGAACCGGGGACCTTCTGCGTGTTAGGCAGACGTGATAACCGCTACACCACGGAAACTGCTTGTGTGCACCTTACTTCACAGACAACTTGTAGTGATGTTGCCATCGTAACTAAAAAATTCAATAAATGTGGTACTTGCAAAACGAAGGGACATGCAGCAGATCCACACACGACGTGGCTCATTGGAGGACAATACGACATAGGCAGGAAAATACTGTTCCCGCCCGGGATCGAACCGGGGACCTTCTGCGTGTGAAGCAGACGTGATAACCGCTACACTACGGAAACGACGGACACGACGCGTCCATCATTGTATACTCGAAAACGCTTCAACCTTTCTCTCGTGCGCGCATGCACACACCATAGTTCTCTTGACAGCCTGAAACACATCACAGCCGAGGGCTCAAGAAGACTTCGGGGTGCAATAGAGAGTGTCTGCCGTAGCATCCCGAACGAGATAGCGGCGTTTCGCGCAGTCGTTATTGCAAGTCACATCAGCAAAAACAATCACCTCCTTAGCAGCAGGAAGTGCGCGCCCAGCGGCAGCTCTACATGTAGATGCCAATAGCCCGGGAATTCGCGCCGCCCCCATCCCGCCAGCCTACACGAGACTTCCAGGGCAAACTGGACGAAATCGAGGGACTGGAATAATTGGCATTCGCTGTGTCACAGGGCTCGTTGGTCTAGGTGTATGATTCCTGTTTAGGGTGCAGGAGGTTCCGGGTTCAAATCCCGGACGAGCCCTAGCGTTTTGTGCAAACTGATCGCGCGTCAGTGGCTGAGTGATCGCAAAAAGCTCGCCGTCAATATCAAATGAATTTCTTATTTGATGTGAGCAATTGACACTCTGGTCCGACGCGTGAAGGCGATTACGAAGGTTTCGGGTACAGATGGTAGCAGATGCATGTTAGTAAGTCTTGCTTAAAGTGATGAAAAAGTGTTTCCGCCCGGGATCGAACCGGGGACCTTCTGCGTGTTAGGCAGACGTGATAACCGCTACACCACGGAAACTGCTTGTGTGCACCTTACTTCACAGACAACTTGTAGTGATGTTGCCATCGTAACTAAAAAATTCAATAAATGTGGTACTTGCAAAACGAAGGGACATGCAGCAGATCCACACACGACGTGGCTCATTGGAGGACAATACGACATAGGCAGGAAAATACTGTTCCCGCCCGGGATCGAACCGGGGACCTTCTGCGTGTGAAGCAGACGTGATAACCGCTACACTACGGAAACGACGGACACGACGCGTCCATCATTGTATACTCGAAAACGCTTCAACCTTTCTCTCGTGCGCGCATGCACACACCATAGTTCTCTTGACAGCCTGAAACCCATCACAGCCGAGGGCTCAAGAAGACTTCGGGGTGCAATAGAGAGTGTCTGCCGTAGCATCCCGAACGAGATAGCGGCGTTTCGCGCAGTCGTTATTGCAAGTCACATCAGCAAAAACAATCACCTCCTTAGCAGCAGGAAGTGCGCGCCCAGCGGCAGCTCTACATGTAGATGCCAATAGCCCGGGAATTCGCGCCGCCCCCATCCCGCCAGCCTACACGAGACTTCCAGGGCAAACTGGACGAAATCGAGGGACTGGAATAATTGGCATTCGCTGCGTCACAGGGCTCGTTGGTCTAGGGGTATGATTCCTGCTTAGGGTGCAGGAGGTCCCGGGTTCAAATCCCGGACGAGCCCTAGCGTTTTGTGCAAACTGATCGCGCGTCAGTGGCTGAGTGATCGCAAAAAGCTCGCCGTCAATATCAAATGAATTTCTTATTTGATGTGAGCAATTGACACTCTGGTCCGACGCGTGAAGGCGATTACGAAGGTTTCGGGTACAGATGGTAGCAGATGCATGTTAGTAAGTCTTGCTTAAAGTGATGAAAAAGTGTTTCCGCCCGGGATCGAACCGGGGACCTTCTGCGTGTTAGGCAGACGTGATAACCGCTACACCACGGAAACTGCTTGTGTGCGCCTTACTTCACAGACAACTTGTAGTGATGTTGCCATCGTAACTAAAAAATTCAATAAATGTGGTACTTGCAAAACGAAGGGACATGCAGCAGATCCACACACGACGTGGCTCATTGGAGGACAATACGACATAGGCAGGAAAATACTGTTCCCGCCCGGGATCGAACCGGGGACCTTCTGCGTGTGAAGCAGACGTGATAACCGCTACACTACGGAAACGACGGACACGACGCGTCCATCATTGTATACTCGAAAACGCTTCAACCTTTCTCTCGTGCGCGCATGCACACACCATAGTTCTCTTGACAGCCTGAAACCCATCACAGCCGAGGGCTCAAGAAGACTTCGGGGTGCAATAGAGAGTGTCTGCCGTAGCATCCCGAACGAGATAGCGGCGTTTCGCGCAGTCGTTATTGCAAGTCACATCAGCAAAAACAATCACCTCCTTAGCAGCAGGAAGTGCGCGCCCAGCGGCAGCTCTACATGTAGATGCCAATAGCCCGGGAATTCGCGCCGCCCCCATCCCGCCAGCCTACACGAGACTTCCAGGGCAAACTGGACGAAATCGAGGGACTGGAATAATTGGCATTCGCTGTGTCACAGGGCTCGTTGGTCTAGGGGTATGATTCCTGCTTAGGGTGCAGGAGGTCCCGGGTTCAAATCCCGGACGAGCCCTAGCGTTTTGTGCAAACTGATCGCGCGTCAGTGGCTGAGTGATCGCAAAAAGCTCGCCGTCAATATCAAATGAATTTCTTATTTGATGTGAGCAATTGACACTCTGGTCCGACGCGTGAAGGCGATTACGAAGGTTTCGGGTACAGATGGTAGCAGATGCATGTTAGTAAGTCTTGCTTAAAGTGATGAAAAAGTGTTTCCGCCCGGGATCGAACCGGGGACCTTCTGCGTGTTAGGCAGACGTGATAACCGCTACACCACGGAAACTGCTTGTGTGCACCTTACTTCACAGACAACTTGTAGTGATGTTGCCATCGTAACTAAAAAATTCAATAAATGTGGTACTTGCAAAACGAAGGGACATGCAGCAGATCCACACACGACGTGGCTCATTGGAGGACAATACGACATAGGCAGGAAAATACTGTTCCCGCCCGGGATCGAACCGGGGACCTTCTGCGTGTGAAGCAGACGTGATAACCGCTACACTACGGAAACGACGGACACGACGCGTCCATCATTGTATACTCGAAAACGCTTCAACCTTTCTCTCGTGCGCGCATGCACACACCATAGTTCTCTTGACAGCCTGAAACCCATCACAGCCGAGGGCTCAAGAAGACTTCGGGGTGCAATAGAGAGTGTCTGCCGTAGCATCCCGAACGAGATAGCGGCGTTTCGCGCAGTCGTTATTGCAAGTCACATCAGCAAAAACAATCACCTCCTTAGCAGCAGGAAGTGCGCGCCCAGCGGCAGCTCTACATGTAGATGCCAATAGCCCGGGAATTCGCGCCGCCCCCATCCCGCCAGCCTACACAAGACTTCCAGGGCAAACTGGACGAAATCGAGGGACTGGAATAATTGGCATTCGCTGCGTCACAGGGCTCGTTGGTCTAGGGGTATGATTCCTGCTTAGGGTGCAGGAGGTCCCGGGTTCAAATCCCGGACGAGCCCTAGCGTTTTGTGCAAACTGATCGCGCGTCAGTGGCTGAGTGATCGCAAAAAGCTCGCCGTCAATATCAAATGAATTTCTTATTTGATGTGAGCAATTGACACTCTGGTCCGACGCGTGAAGGCGATTACGAAGGTTTCGGGTACAGATGGTAGCAGATGCATGTTAGTAAGTCTTGCTTAAAGTGATGAAAAAGTGTTTCCGCCCGGGATCGAACCGGGGACCTTCTGCGTGTTAGGCAGACGTGATAACCGCTACACCACGGAAACTGCTTGTGTGCGCCTTACTTCACAGACAACTTGTAGTGATGTTGCCATCGTAACTAAAAAATTCAATAAATGTGGTACTTGCAAAACGAAGGGACATGCAGCAGATCCACACACGACGTGGCTCATTGGAGGACAATACGACATAGGCAGGAAAATACTGTTCCCGCCCGGGATCGAACCGGGGACCTTCTGCGTGTGAAGCAGACGTGATAACCGCTACACTACGGAAACGACGGACACGACGCGTCCATCATTGTATACTCGAAAACGCTTCAACCTTTCTCTCGTGCGCGCATGCACACACCATAGTTCTCTTGACAGCCTGAAACCCATCACAGCCGAGGGCTCAAGAAGACTTCGGGGGTGCAATAGAGAGTGTCTGCCGTAGCATCCCGAACGAGATAGCGGCGTTTCGCGCAGTCGTTATTGCAAGTCACATCAGCAAAAACAATCACCTCCTTAGCAGCAGGAAGTGCGCGCCCAGCGGCAGCTCTACATGTAGATGCCAATAGCCCGGGAATTCGCGCCGCCCCCATCCCGCCAGCCTACACGAGACTTCCAGGGCAAACTGGACGAAATCGAGGGACTGGAATAATTGGCATTCGCTGCGTCACAGGGCTCGTTGGTCTAGGGGTATGATTCCTGCTTAGGGTGCAGGAGGTCCCGGGTTCAAATCCCGGACGAGCCCTAGCGTTTTGTGCAAACTGATCGCGCGTCAGTGGCTGAGTGATCGCAAAAAGCTCGCCGTCAATATCAAATGAATTTCTTATTTGATGTGAGCAATTGACACTCTGGTCCGACGCGTGAAGGCGATTACGAAGGTTTCGGGTACAGATGGTAGCAGATGCATGTTAGTAAGTCTTGCTTAAAGTGATGAAAAAGTGTTTCCGCCCGGGATCGAACCGGGGACCTTCTGCGTGTTAGGCAGACGTGATAACCGCTACACCACGGAAACTGCTTGTGTGCACCTTACTTCACAGACAACTTGTAGTGATGTTGCCATCGTAACTAAAAAATTCAATAAATGTGGTACTTGCAAAACGAAGGGACATGCAGCAGATCCACACACGACGTGGCTCATTGGAGGACAATACGACATAGGCAGGAAAATACTGTTCCCGCCCGGGATCGAACCGGGGACCTTCTGCGTGTGAAGCAGACGTGATAACCGCTACACTACGGAAACGACGGACACGACGCGTCCATCATTGTATACTCGAAAACGCTTCAACCTTTCTCTCGTGCGCGCATGCACACACCATAGTTCTCTTGACAGCCTGAAACCCATCACAGCCGAGGGCTCAAGAAGACTTCGGGGTGCAATAGAGAGTGTCTGCCGTAGCATCCCGAACGAGATAGCGGCGTTTCGCGCAGTCGTTATTGCAAGTCACATCAGCAAAAACAATCACCTCCTTAGCAGCAGGAAGTGCGCGCCCAGCGGCAGCTCTACATGTAGATGCCAATAGCCCGGGAATTCGCGCCGCCCCCATCCCGCCAGCCTACACGAGACTTCCAGGGCAAACTGGACGAAATCGAGGGACTGGAATAATTGGCATTCGCTGTGTCACAGGGCTCGTTGGTCTAGGGGTATGATTCCTGCTTAGGGTGCAGGAGGTCCCGGGTTCAAATCCCGGACGAGCCCTAGCGTTTCGTGCAAACTGATCGCGCGTCAGTGGCTGAGTGATCGCAAAAAGCTCGCCGTCAATATCAAATGAATTTCTTATTTGATGTGAGCAATTGACACTCTGGTCCGACGCGTGAAGGCGATTACGAAGGTTTCGGGTACAGATGGTAGCAGATGCATGTTAGTAAGTCTTGCTTAAAGTGATGAAAAAGTGTTTCCGCCCGGGATCGAACCGGGGACCTTCTGCGTGTTAGGCAGACGTGATAACCGCTACACCACGGAAACTGCTTGTGTGCACCTTACTTCACAGACAACTTGTAGTGATGTTGCCATCGTAACTAAAAAATTCAATAAATGTGGTACTTGCAAAACGAAGGGACATGCAGCAGATCCACACACGACGTGGCTCATTGGAGGACAATACGACATAGGCAGGAAAATACTGTTCCCGCCCGGGATCGAACCGGGGACCTTCTGCGTGTGAAGCAGACGTGATAACCGCTACACTACGGAAACGACGGACACGACGCGTCCATCATTGTATACTCGAAAACGCTTCAACCTTTCTCTCGTGCGCGCATGCACACACCATAGTTCTCTTGACAGCCTGAAACACATCACAGCCGAGGGCTCAAGAAGACTTCGGGGTGCAATAGAGAGTGTCTGCCGTAGCATCCCGAACGAGATAGCGGCGTTTCGCGCAGTCGTTATTGCAAGTCACATCAGCAAAAACAATCACCTCCTTAGCAGCAGGAAGTGCGCGCCCAGCGGCAGCTCTACATGTAGATGCCAATAGCCCGGGAATTCGCGCCGCCCCCATCCCGCCAGCCTACACGAGACTTCCAGGGCAAACTGGACGAAATCGAGGGACTGGAATAATTGGCATTCGCTGTGTCACAGGGCTCGTTGGTCTAGGGGTATGATTCCTGCTTAGGGTGCAGGAGGTCCCGGGTTCAAATCCCGGACGAGCCCTAGCGTTTTGTGCAAACTGATCGCGCGTCAGTGGCTGAGTGATCGCAAAAAGCTCGCCGTCAATATCAAATGAATTTCTTATTTGATGTGAGCAATTGACACTCTGGTCCGACGCGTGAAGGCGATTACGAAGGTTTCGGGTACAGATGGTAGCAGATGCATGTTAGTAAGTCTTGCTTAAAGTGATGAAAAAGTGTTTCCGCCCGGGATCGAACCGGGGACCTTCTGCGTGTTAGGCAGACGTGATAACCGCTACACCACGGAAACTGCTTGTGTGCACCTTACTTCACAGACAACTTGTAGTGATGTTGCCATCGTAACTAAAAAATTCAATAAATGTGGTACTTGCAAAACGAAGGGACATGCAGCAGATCCACACACGACGTGGCTCATTGGAGGACAATACGACATAGGCAGGAAAATACTGTTCCCGCCCGGGATCGAACCGGGGACCTTCTGCGTGTGAAGCAGACGTGATAACCGCTACACTACGGAAACGACGGACACGACGCGTCCATCATTGTATACTCGAAAACGCTTCAACCTTTCTCTCGTGCGCGCATGCACACACCATAGTTCTCTTGACAGCCTGAAACCCATCACAGCCGAGGGCTCAAGAAGACTTCGGGGTGCAATAGAGAGTGTCTGCCGTAGCATCCCGAACGAGATAGCGGCGTTTCGCGCAGTCGTTATTGCAAGTCACATCAGCAAAAACAATCACCTCCTTAGCAGCAGGAAGTGCGCGCCCAGCGGCAGCTCTACATGTAGATGCCAATAGCCCGGGAATTCGCGCCGCCCCCATCCCGCCAGCCTACACGAGACTTCCAGGGCAAACTGGACGAAATCGAGGGACTGGAATAATTGGCATTCGCTGCGTCACAGGGCTCGTTGGTCTAGGGGTATGATTCCTGCTTAGGGTGCAGGAGGTCCCGGGTTCAAATCCCGGACGAGCCCTAGCGTTTTGTGCAAACTGATCGCGCGTCAGTGGCTGAGTGATCGCAAAAAGCTCGCCGTCAATATCAAATGAATTTCTTATTTGATGTGAGCAATTGACACTCTGGTCCGACGCGTGAAGGCGATTACGAAGGTTTCGGGTACAGATGGTAGCAGATGCATGTTAGTAAGTCTTGCTTAAAGTGATGAAAAAGTGTTTCCGCCCGGGATCGAACCGGGGACCTTCTGCGTGTTAGGCAGACGTGATAACCGCTACACCACGGAAACTGCTTGTGTGCGCCTTACTTCACAGACAACTTGTAGTGATGTTGCCATCGTAACTAAAAAATTCAATAAATGTGGTACTTGCAAAACGAAGGGACATGCAGCAGATCCACACACGACGTGGCTCATTGGAGGACAATACGACATAGGCAGGAAAATACTGTTCCCGCCCGGGATCGAACCGGGGACCTTCTGCGTGTGAAGCAGACGTGATAACCGCTACACTACGGAAACGACGGACACGACGCGTCCATCATTGTATACTCGAAAACGCTTCAACCTTTCTCTCGTGCGCGCATGCACACACCATAGTTCTCTTGACAGCCTGAAACCCATCACAGCCGAGGGCTCAAGAAGACTTCGGGGTGCAATAGAGAGTGTCTGCCGTAGCATCCCGAACGAGATAGCGGCGTTTCGCGCAGTCGTTATTGCAAGTCACATCAGCAAAAACAATCACCTCCTTAGCAGCAGGAAGTGCGCGCCCAGCGGCAGCTCTACATGTAGATGCCAATAGCCCGGGAATTCGCGCCGCCCCCATCCCGCCAGCCTACACGAGACTTCCAGGGCAAACTGGACGAAATCGAGGGACTGGAATAATTGGCATTCGCTGTGTCACAGGGCTCGTTGGTCTAGGGGTATGATTCCTGCTTAGGGTGCAGGAGGTCCCGGGTTCAAATCCCGGACGAGCCCTAGCGTTTTGTGCAAACTGATCGCGCGTCAGTGGCTGAGTGATCGCAAAAAGCTCGCCGTCAATATCAAATGAATTTCTTATTTGATGTGAGCAATTGACACTCTGGTCCGACGCGTGAAGGCGATTACGAAGGTTTCGGGTACAGATGGTAGCAGATGCATGTTAGTAAGTCTTGCTTAAAGTGATGAAAAAGTGTTTCCGCCCGGGATCGAACCGGGGACCTTCTGCGTGTTAGGCAGACGTGATAACCGCTACACCACGGAAACTGCTTGTGTGCGCCTTACTTCACAGACAACTTGTAGTGATGTTGCCATCGTAACTAAAAAATTCAATAAATGTGGTACTTGCAAAACGAAGGGACATGCAGCAGATCCACACACGACGTGGCTCATTGGAGGACAATACGACATAGGCAGGAAAATACTGTTCCCGCCCGGGATCGAACCGGGGACCTTCTGCGTGTGAAGCAGACGTGATAACCGCTACACTACGGAAACGACGGACACGACGCGTCCATCATTGTATACTCGAAAACGCTTCAACCTTTCTCTCGTGCGCGCATGCACACACCATAGTTCTCTTGACAGCCTGAAACCCATCACAGCCGAGGGCTCAAGAAGACTTCGGGGTGCAATAGAGAGTGTCTGCCGTAGCATCCCGAACGAGATAGCGGCGTTTCGCGCAGTCGTTATTGCAAGTCACATCAGCAAAAACAATCACCTCCTTAGCAGCAGGAAGTGCGCGCCCAGCGGCAGCTCTACATGTAGATGCCAATAGCCCGGGAATTCGCGCCGCCCCCATCCCGCCAGCCTACACGAGACTTCCAGGGCAAACTGGACGAAATCGAGGGACTGGAATAATTGGCATTCGCTGTGTCACAGGGCTCGTTGGTCTAGGTGTATGATTCCTGTTTAGGGTGCAGGAGGTTCCGGGTTCAAATCCCGGACGAGCCCTAGCGTTTTGTGCAAACTGATCGCGCGTCAGTGGCTGAGTGATCGCAAAAAGCTCGCCGTCAATATCAAATGAATTTCTTATTTGATGTGAGCAATTGACACTCTGGTCCGACGCGTGAAGGCGATTACGAAGGTTTCGGGTACAGATGGTAGCAGATGCATGTTAGTAAGTCTTGCTTAAAGTGATGAAAAAGTGTTTCCGCCCGGGATCGAACCGGGGACCTTCTGCGTGTTAGGCAGACGTGATAACCGCTACACCACGGAAACTGCTTGTGTGCACCTTACTTCACAGACAACTTGTAGTGATGTTGCCATCGTAACTAAAAAATTCAATAAATGTGGTACTTGCAAAACGAAGGGACATGCAGCAGATCCACACACGACGTGGCTCATTGGAGGACAATACGACATAGGCAGGAAAATACTGTTCCCGCCCGGGATCGAACCGGGGACCTTCTGCGTGTGAAGCAGACGTGATAACCGCTACACTACGGAAACGACGGACACGACGCGTCCATCATTGTATACTCGAAAACGCTTCAACCTTTCTCTCGTGCGCGCATGCACACACCATAGTTCTCTTGACAGCCTGAAACACATCACAGCCGAGGGCTCAAGAAGACTTCGGGGTGCAATAGAGAGTGTCTGCCGTAGCATCCCGAACGAGATAGCGGCGTTTCGCGCAGTCGTTATTGCAAGTCACATCAGCAAAAACAATCACCTCCTTAGCAGCAGGAAGTGCGCGCCCAGCGGCAGCTCTACATGTAGATGCCAATAGCCCGGGAATTCGCGCCGCCCCCATCCCGCCAGCCTACACGAGACTTCCAGGGCAAACTGGACGAAATCGAGGGACTGGAATAATTGGCATTCGCTGTGTCACAGGGCTCGTTGGTCTAGGTGTATGATTCCTGTTTAGGGTGCAGGAGGTTCCGGGTTCAAATCCCGGACGAGCCCTAGCGTTTTGTGCAAACTGATCGCGCGTCAGTGGCTGAGTGATCGCAAAAAGCTCGCCGTCAATATCAAATGAATTTCTTATTTGATGTGAGCAATTGACACTCTGGTCCGACGCGTGAAGGCGATTACGAAGGTTTCGGGTACAGATGGTAGCAGATGCATGTTAGTAAGTCTTGCTTAAAGTGATGAAAAAGTGTTTCCGCCCGGGATCGAACCGGGGACCTTCTGCGTGTTAGGCAGACGTGATAACCGCTACACCACGGAAACTGCTTGTGTGCACCTTACTTCACAGACAACTTGTAGTGATGTTGCCATCGTAACTAAAAAATTCAATAAATGTGGTACTTGCAAAACGAAGGGACATGCAGCAGATCCACACACGACGTGGCTCATTGGAGGACAATACGACATAGGCAGGAAAATACTGTTCCCGCCCGGGATCGAACCGGGGACCTTCTGCGTGTGAAGCAGACGTGATAACCGCTACACTACGGAAACGACGGACACGACGCGTCCATCATTGTATACTCGAAAACGCTTCAACCTTTCTCTCGTGCGCGCATGCACACACCATAGTTCTCTTGACAGCCTGAAACCCATCACAGCCGAGGGCTCAAGAAGACTTCGGGGTGCAATAGAGAGTGTCTGCCGTAGCATCCCGAACGAGATAGCGGCGTTTCGCGCAGTCGTTATTGCAAGTCACATCAGCAAAAACAATCACCTCCTTAGCAGCAGGAAGTGCGCGCCCAGCGGCAGCTCTACATGTAGATGCCAATAGCCCGGGAATTCGCGCCGCCCCCATCCCGCCAGCCTACACGAGACTTCCAGGGCAAACTGGACGAAATCGAGGGACTGGAATAATTGGCATTCGCTGTGTCACAGGGCTCGTTGGTCTAGGGGTATGATTCCTGCTTAGGGTGCAGGAGGTCCCGGGTTCAAATCCCGGACGAGCCCTAGCGTTTTGTGCAAACTGATCGCGCGTCAGTGGCTGAGTGATCGCAAAAAGCTCGCCGTCAATATCAAATGAATTTCTTATTTGATGTGAGCAATTGACACTCTGGTCCGACGCGTGAAGGCGATTACGAAGGTTTCGGGTACAGATGGTAGCAGATGCATGTTAGTAAGTCTTGCTTAAAGTGATGAAAAAGTGTTTCCGCCCGGGATCGAACCGGGGACCTTCTGCGTGTTAGGCAGACGTGATAACCGCTACACCACGGAAACTGCTTGTGTGCACCTTACTTCACAGACAACTTGTAGTGATGTTGCCATCGTAACTAAAAAATTCAATAAATGTGGTACTTGCAAAACGAAGGGACATGCAGCAGATCCACACACGACGTGGCTCATTGGAGGACAATACGACATAGGCAGGAAAATACTGTTCCCGCCCGGGATCGAACCGGGGACCTTCTGCGTGTGAAGCAGACGTGATAACCGCTACACCACGGAAACGACGGACACGACGCGTCCATCATTGTATACTCGAAAACGCTTCAACCTTTCTCTCGTGCGCGCATGCACACACCATAGTTCTCTTGACAGCCTGAAACCCATCACAGCCGAGGGCTCAAGAAGACTTCGGGGTGCAATAGAGAGTGTCTGCCGTAGCATCCCGAACGAGATAGCGGCGTTTCGCGCAGTCGTTATTGCAAGTCACATCAGCAAAAACAATCACCTCCTTAGCAGCAGGAAGTGCGCGCCCAGCGGCAGCTCTACATGTAGATGCCAATAGCCCGGGAATTCGCGCCGCCCCCATCCCGCCAGCCTACACGAGACTTCCAGGGCAAACTGGACGAAATCGAGGGACTGGAATAATTGGCATTCGCTGTGTCACAGGGCTCGTTGGTCTAGGGGTATGATTCCTGCTTAGGGTGCAGGAGGTCCCGGGTTCAAATCCCGGACGAGCCCTAGCGTTTTGTGCAAACTGATCGCGCGTCAGTGGCTGAGTGATCGCAAAAAGCTCGCCGTCAATATCAAATGAATTTCTTATTTGATGTGAGCAATTGACACTCTGGTCCGACGCGTGAAGGCGATTACGAAGGTTTCGGGTACAGATGGTAGCAGATGCATGTTAGTAAGTCTTGCTTAAAGTGATGAAAAAGTGTTTCCGCCCGGGATCGAACCGGGGACCTTCTGCGTGTTAGGCAGACGTGATAACCGCTACACCACGGAAACTGCTTGTGTGCACCTTACTTCACAGACAACTTGTAGTGATGTTGCCATCGTAACTAAAAAATTCAATAAATGTGGTACTTGCAAAACGAAGGGACATGCAGCAGATCCACACACGACGTGGCTCATTGGAGGACAATACGACATAGGCAGGAAAATACTGTTCCCGCCCGGGATCGAACCGGGGACCTTCTGCGTGTGAAGCAGACGTGATAACCGCTACACTACGGAAACGACGGACACGACGCGTCCATCATTGTATACTCGAAAACGCTTCAACCTTTCTCTCGTGCGCGCATGCACACACCATAGTTCTCTTGACAGCCTGAAACACATCACAGCCGAGGGCTCAAGAAGACTTCGGGGTGCAATAGAGAGTGTCTGCCGTAGCATCCCGAACGAGATAGCGGCGTTTCGCGCAGTCGTTATTGCAAGTCACATCAGCAAAAACAATCACCTCCTTAGCAGCAGGAAGTGCGCGCCCAGCGGCAGCTCTACATGTAGATGCCAATAGCCCGGGAATTCGCGCCGCCCCCATCCCGCCAGCCTACACGAGACTTCCAGGGCAAACTGGACGAAATCGAGGGACTGGAATAATTGGCATTCGCTGTGTCACAGGGCTCGTTGGTCTAGGTGTATGATTCCTGTTTAGGGTGCAGGAGGTTCCGGGTTCAAATCCCGGACGAGCCCTAGCGTTTTGTGCAAACTGATCGCGCGTCAGTGGCTGAGTGATCGCAAAAAGCTCGCCGTCAATATCAAATGAATTTCTTATTTGATGTGAGCAATTGACACTCTGGTCCGACGCGTGAAGGCGATTACGAAGGTTTCGGGTACAGATGGTAGCAGATGCATGTTAGTAAGTCTTGCTTAAAGTGATGAAAAAGTGTTTCCGCCCGGGATCGAACCGGGGACCTTCTGCGTGTTAGGCAGACGTGATAACCGCTACACCACGGAAACTGCTTGTGTGCACCTTACTTCACAGACAACTTGTAGTGATGTTGCCATCGTAACTAAAAAATTCAATAAATGTGGTACTTGCAAAACGAAGGGACATGCAGCAGATCCACACACGACGTGGCTCATTGGAGGACAATACGACATAGGCAGGAAAATACTGTTCCCGCCCGGGATCGAACCGGGGACCTTCTGCGTGTGAAGCAGACGTGATAACCGCTACACCACGGAAACGACGGACACGACGCGTCCATCATTGTATACTCGAAAACGCTTCAACCTTTCTCTCGTGCGCGCATGCACACACCATAGTTCTCTTGACAGCCTGAAACCCATCACAGCCGAGGGCTCAAGAAGACTTCGGGGTGCAATAGAGAGTGTCTGCCGTAGCATCCCGAACGAGATAGCGGCGTTTCGCGCAGTCGTTATTGCAAGTCACATCAGCAAAAACAATCACCTCCTTAGCAGCAGGAAGTGCGCGCCCAGCGGCAGCTCTACATGTAGATGCCAATAGCCCGGGAATTCGCGCCGCCCCCATCCCGCCAGCCTACACGAGACTTCCAGGGCAAACTGGACGAAATCGAGGGACTGGAATAATTGGCATTCGCTGTGTCACAGGGCTCGTTGGTCTAGGGGTATGATTCCTGCTTAGGGTGCAGGAGGTCCCGGGTTCAAATCCCGGACGAGCCCTAGCGTTTTGTGCAAACTGATCGCGCGTCAGTGGCTGAGTGATCGCAAAAAGCTCGCCGTCAATATCAAATGAATTTCTTATTTGATGTGAGCAATTGACACTCTGGTCCGACGCGTGAAGGCGATTACGAAGGTTTCGGGTACAGATGGTAGCAGATGCATGTTAGTAAGTCTTGCTTAAAGTGATGAAAAAGTGTTTCCGCCCGGGATCGAACCGGGGACCTTCTGCGTGTTAGGCAGACGTGATAACCGCTACACCACGGAAACTGCTTGTGTGCACCTTACTTCACAGACAACTTGTAGTGATGTTGCCATCGTAACTAAAAAATTCAATAAATGTGGTACTTGCAAAACGAAGGGACATGCAGCAGATCCACACACGACGTGGCTCATTGGAGGACAATACGACATAGGCAGGAAAATACTGTTCCCGCCCGGGATCGAACCGGGGACCTTCTGCGTGTGAAGCAGACGTGATAACCGCTACACTACGGAAACGACGGACACGACGCGTCCATCATTGTATACTCGAAAACGCTTCAACCTTTCTCTCGTGCGCGCATGCACACACCATAGTTCTCTTGACAGCCTGAAACACATCACAGCCGAGGGCTCAAGAAGACTTCGGGGTGCAATAGAGAGTGTCTGCCGTAGCATCCCGAACGAGATAGCGGCGTTTCGCGCAGTCGTTATTGCAAGTCACATCAGCAAAAACAATCACCTCCTTAGCAGCAGGAAGTGCGCGCCCAGCGGCAGCTCTACATGTAGATGCCAATAGCCCGGGAATTCGCGCCGCCCCCATCCCGCCAGCCTACACGAGACTTCCAGGGCAAACTGGACGAAATCGAGGGACTGGAATAATTGGCATTCGCTGTGTCACAGGGCTCGTTGGTCTAGGTGTATGATTCCTGTTTAGGGTGCAGGAGGTTCCGGGTTCAAATCCCGGACGAGCCCTAGCGTTTTGTGCAAACTGATCGCGCGTCAGTGGCTGAGTGATCGCAAAAAGCTCGCCGTCAATATCAAATGAATTTCTTATTTGATGTGAGCAATTGACACTCTGGTCCGACGCGTGAAGGCGATTACGAAGGTTTCGGGTACAGATGGTAGCAGATGCATGTTAGTAAGTCTTGCTTAAAGTGATGAAAAAGTGTTTCCGCCCGGGATCGAACCGGGGACCTTCTGCGTGTTAGGCAGACGTGATAACCGCTACACCACGGAAACTGCTTGTGTGCACCTTACTTCACAGACAACTTGTAGTGATGTTGCCATCGTAACTAAAAAATTCAATAAATGTGGTACTTGCAAAACGAAGGGACATGCAGCAGATCCACACACGACGTGGCTCATTGGAGGACAATACGACATAGGCAGGAAAATACTGTTCCCGCCCGGGATCGAACCGGGGACCTTCTGCGTGTGAAGCAGACGTGATAACCGCTACACCACGGAAACGACGGACACGACGCGTCCATCATTGTATACTCGAAAACGCTTCAACCTTTCTCTCGTGCGCGCATGCACACACCATAGTTCTCTTGACAGCCTGAAACCCATCACAGCCGAGGGCTCAAGAAGACTTCGGGGTGCAATAGAGAGTGTCTGCCGTAGCATCCCGAACGAGATAGCGGCGTTTCGCGCAGTCGTTATTGCAAGTCACATCAGCAAAAACAATCACCTCCTTAGCAGCAGGAAGTGCGCGCCCAGCGGCAGCTCTACATGTAGATGCCAATAGCCCGGGAATTCGCGCCGCCCCCATCCCGCCAGCCTACACGAGACTTCCAGGGCAAACTGGACGAAATCGAGGGACTGGAATAATTGGCATTCGCTGTGTCACAGGGCTCGTTGGTCTAGGGGTATGATTCCTGCTTAGGGTGCAGGAGGTCCCGGGTTCAAATCCCGGACGAGCCCTAGCGTTTTGTGCAAACTGATCGCGCGTCAGTGGCTGAGTGATCGCAAAAAGCTCGCCGTCAATATCAAATGAATTTCTTATTTGATGTGAGCAATTGACACTCTGGTCCGACGCGTGAAGGCGATTACGAAGGTTTCGGGTACAGATGGTAGCAGATGCATGTTAGTAAGTCTTGCTTAAAGTGATGAAAAAGTGTTTCCGCCCGGGATCGAACCGGGGACCTTCTGCGTGTTAGGCAGACGTGATAACCGCTACACCACGGAAACTGCTTGTGTGCACCTTACTTCACAGACAACTTGTAGTGATGTTGCCATCGTAACTAAAAAATTCAATAAATGTGGTACTTGCAAAACGAAGGGACATGCAGCAGATCCACACACGACGTGGCTCATTGGAGGACAATACGACATAGGCAGGAAAATACTGTTCCCGCCCGGGATCGAACCGGGGACCTTCTGCGTGTGAAGCAGACGTGATAACCGCTACACTACGGAAACGACGGACACGACGCGTCCATCATTGTATACTCGAAAACGCTTCAACCTTTCTCTCGTGCGCGCATGCACACACCATAGTTCTCTTGACAGCCTGAAACACATCACAGCCGAGGGCTCAAGAAGACTTCGGGGTGCAATAGAGAGTGTCTGCCGTAGCATCCCGAACGAGATAGCGGCGTTTCGCGCAGTCGTTATTGCAAGTCACATCAGCAAAAACAATCACCTCCTTAGCAGCAGGAAGTGCGCGCCCAGCGGCAGCTCTACATGTAGATGCCAATAGCCCGGGAATTCGCGCCGCCCCCATCCCGCCAGCCTACACGAGACTTCCAGGGCAAACTGGACGAAATCGAGGGACTGGAATAATTGGCATTCGCTGTGTCACAGGGCTCGTTGGTCTAGGTGTATGATTCCTGTTTAGGGTGCAGGAGGTTCCGGGTTCAAATCCCGGACGAGCCCTAGCGTTTTGTGCAAACTGATCGCGCGTCAGTGGCTGAGTGATCGCAAAAAGCTCGCCGTCAATATCAAATGAATTTCTTATTTGATGTGAGCAATTGACACTCTGGTCCGACGCGTGAAGGCGATTACGAAGGTTTCGGGTACAGATGGTAGCAGATGCATGTTAGTAAGTCTTGCTTAAAGTGATGAAAAAGTGTTTCCGCCCGGGATCGAACCGGGGACCTTCTGCGTGTTAGGCAGACGTGATAACCGCTACACCACGGAAACTGCTTGTGTGCACCTTACTTCACAGACAACTTGTAGTGATGTTGCCATCGTAACTAAAAAATTCAATAAATGTGGTACTTGCAAAACGAAGGGACATGCAGCAGATCCACACACGACGTGGCTCATTGGAGGACAATACGACATAGGCAGGAAAATACTGTTCCCGCCCGGGATCGAACCGGGGACCTTCTGCGTGTGAAGCAGACGTGATAACCGCTACACCACGGAAACGACGGACACGACGCGTCCATCATTGTATACTCGAAAACGCTTCAACCTTTCTCTCGTGCGCGCATGCACACACCATAGTTCTCTTGACAGCCTGAAACCCATCACAGCCGAGGGCTCAAGAAGACTTCGGGGTGCAATAGAGAGTGTCTGCCGTAGCATCCCGAACGAGATAGCGGCGTTTCGCGCAGTCGTTATTGCAAGTCACATCAGCAAAAACAATCACCTCCTTAGCAGCAGGAAGTGCGCGCCCAGCGGCAGCTCTACATGTAGATGCCAATAGCCCGGGAATTCGCGCCGCCCCCATCCCGCCAGCCTACACGAGACTTCCAGGGCAAACTGGACGAAATCGAGGGACTGGAATAATTGGCATTCGCTGTGTCACAGGGCTCGTTGGTCTAGGGGTATGATTCCTGCTTAGGGTGCAGGAGGTCCCGGGTTCAAATCCCGGACGAGCCCTAGCGTTTTGTGCAAACTGATCGCGCGTCAGTGGCTGAGTGATCGCAAAAAGCTCGCCGTCAATATCAAATGAATTTCTTATTTGATGTGAGCAATTGACACTCTGGTCCGACGCGTGAAGGCGATTACGAAGGTTTCGGGTACAGATGGTAGCAGATGCATGTTAGTAAGTCTTGCTTAAAGTGATGAAAAAGTGTTTCCGCCCGGGATCGAACCGGGGACCTTCTGCGTGTTAGGCAGACGTGATAACCGCTACACCACGGAAACTGCTTGTGTGCACCTTACTTCACAGACAACTTGTAGTGATGTTGCCATCGTAACTAAAAAATTCAATAAATGTGGTACTTGCAAAACGAAGGGACATGCAGCAGATCCACACACGACGTGGCTCATTGGAGGACAATACGACATAGGCAGGAAAATACTGTTCCCGCCCGGGATCGAACCGGGGACCTTCTGCGTGTGAAGCAGACGTGATAACCGCTACACTACGGAAACGACGGACACGACGCGTCCATCATTGTATACTCGAAAACGCTTCAACCTTTCTCTCGTGCGCGCATGCACACACCATAGTTCTCTTGACAGCCTGAAACACATCACAGCCGAGGGCTCAAGAAGACTTCGGGGTGCAATAGAGAGTGTCTGCCGTAGCATCCCGAACGAGATAGCGGCGTTTCGCGCAGTCGTTATTGCAAGTCACATCAGCAAAATCAATCACCTCCTTAGCAGCAGGAAGTGCGCGCCCAGCGGCAGCTCTACATGTAGATGCCAATAGCCCGGGAATTCGCGCCGCCCCCATCCCGCCAGCCTACACGAGACTTCCAGGGCAAACTGGACGAAATCGAGGGACTGGAATAATTGGCATTCGCTGTGTCACAGGGCTCGTTGGTCTAGGTGTATGATTCCTGTTTAGGGTGCAGGAGGTTCCGGGTTCAAATCCCGGACGAGCCCTAGCGTTTTGTGCAAACTGATCGCGCGTCAGTGGCTGAGTGATCGCAAAAAGCTCGCCGTCAATATCAAATGAATTTCTTATTTGATGTGAGCAATTGACACTCTGGTCCGACGCGTGAAGGCGATTACGAAGGTTTCGGGTACAGATGGTAGCAGATGCATGTTAGTAAGTCTTGCTTAAAGTGATGAAAAAGTGTTTCCGCCCGGGATCGAACCGGGGACCTTCTGCGTGTTAGAAGACGTGATAACCGCTACACCACGGAAACTGCTTGTGTGCACCTTACTTCACAGACAACTTGTAGTGATGTTGCCATCGTAACTAAAAAATTCAATAAATGTGGTACTTGCAAAACGAAGGGACATGCAGCAGATCCACACACGACGTGGCTCATTGGAGGACAATACGACATAGGCAGGAAAATACTGTTCCCGCCCGGGATCGAACCGGGGACCTTCTGCGTGTGAAGCAGACGTGATAACCGCTACACTACGGAAACGACGGACACGACGCGTCCATCATTGTATACTCGAAAACGCTTCAACCTTTCTCTCGTGCGCGCATGCACACACCATAGTTCTCTTGACAGCCTGAAACCCATCACAGCCGAGGGCTCAAGAAGACTTCGGGGTGCAATAGAGAGTGTCTGCCGTAGCATCCCGAACGAGATAGCGGCGTTTCGCGCAGTCGTTATTGCAAGTCACATCAGCAAAAACAATCACCTCCTTAGCAGCAGGAAGTGCGCGCCCAGCGGCAGCTCTACATGTAGATGCCAATAGCCCGGGAATTCGCGCCGCCCCCATCCCGCCAGCCTACACGAGACTTCCAGGGCAAACTGGACGAAATCGAGGGACTGGAATAATTGGCATTCGCTGCGTCACAGGGCTCGTTGGTCTAGGGGTATGATTCCTGCTTAGGGTGCAGGAGGTTCCGGGTTCAAATCCCGGACGAGCCCTAGCGTTTTGTGCAAACTGATCGCGCGTCAGTGGCTGAGTGATCGCAAAAAGCTCGCCGTCAATATCAAATGAATTTCTTATTTGATGTGAGCAATTGACACTCTGGTCCGACGCGTGAAGGCGATTACGAAGGTTTCGGGTACAGATGGTAGCAGATGCATGTTAGTAAGTCTTGCTTAAAGTGATGAAAAAGTGTTTCCGCCCGGGATCGAACCGGGGACCTTCTGCGTGTTAGGCAGACGTGATAACCGCTACACCACGGAAACTGCTTGTGTGCGCCTTACTTCACAGACAACTTGTAGTGATGTTGCCATCGTAACTAAAAAATTCAATAAATGTGGTACTTGCAAAACGAAGGGACATGCAGCAGATCCACACACGACGTGGCTCATTGGAGGACAATACGACATAGGCAGGAAAATACTGTTCCCGCCCGGGATCGAACCGGGGACCTTCTGCGTGTGAAGCAGACGTGATAACCGCTACACTACGGAAACGACGGACACGACGCGTCCATCATTGTATACTCGAAAACGCTTCAACCTTTCTCTCGTGCGCGCATGCACACACCATAGTTCTCTTGACAGCCTGAAACCCATCACAGCCGAGGGCTCAAGAAGACTTCGGGGTGCAATAGAGAGTGTCTGCCGTAGCATCCCGAACGAGATAGCGGCGTTTCGCGCAGTCGTTATTGCAAGTCACATCAGCAAAAACAATCACCTCCTTAGCAGCAGGAAGTGCGCGCCCAGCGGCAGCTCTACATGTAGATGCCAATAGCCCGGGAATTCGCGCCGCCCCCATCCCGCCAGCCTACACGAGACTTCCAGGGCAAACTGGACGAAATCGAGGGACTGGAATAATTGGCATTCGCTGTGTCACAGGGCTCGTTGGTCTAGGGGTATGATTCCTGCTTAGGGTGCAGGAGGTCCCGGGTTCAAATCCCGGACGAGCCCTAGCGTTTTGTGCAAACTGATCGCGCGTCAGTGGCTGAGTGATCGCAAAAAGCTCGCCGTCAATATCAAATGAATTTCTTATTTGATGTGAGCAATTGACACTCTGGTCCGACGCGTGAAGGCGATTACGAAGGTTTCGGGTACAGATGGTAGCAGATGCATGTTAGTAAGTCTTGCTTAAAGTGATGAAAAAGTGTTTCCGCCCGGGATCGAACCGGGGACCTTCTGCGTGTTAGGCAGACGTGATAACCGCTACACCACGGAAACTGCTTGTGTGCACCTTACTTCACAGACAACTTGTAGTGATGTTGCCATCGTAACTAAAAAATTCAATAAATGTGGTACTTGCAAAACGAAGGGACATGCAGCAGATCCACACACGACGTGGCTCATTGGAGGACAATACGACATAGGCAGGAAAATACTGTTCCCGCCCGGGATCGAACCGGGGACCTTCTGCGTGTGAAGCAGACGTGATAACCGCTACACCACGGAAACGACGGACACGACGCGTCCATCATTGTATACTCGAAAACGCTTCAACCTTTCTCTCGTGCGCGCATGCACACACCATAGTTCTCTTGACAGCCTGAAACCCATCACAGCCGAGGGCTCAAGAAGACTTCGGGGTGCAATAGAGAGTGTCTGCCGTAGCATCCCGAACGAGATAGCGGCGTTTCGCGCAGTCGTTATTGCAAGTCACATCAGCAAAAACAATCACCTCCTTAGCAGCAGGAAGTGCGCGCCCAGCGGCAGCTCTACATGTAGATGCCAATAGCCCGGGAATTCGCGCCGCCCCCATCCCGCCAGCCTACACGAGACTTCCAGGGCAAACTGGACGAAATCGAGGGACTGGAATAATTGGCATTCGCTGTGTCACAGGGCTCGTTGGTCTAGGGGTATGATTCCTGCTTAGGGTGCAGGAGGTCCCGGGTTCAAATCCCGGACGAGCCCTAGCGTTTTGTGCAAACTGATCGCGCGTCAGTGGCTGAGTGATCGCAAAAAGCTCGCCGTCAATATCAAATGAATTTCTTATTTGATGTGAGCAATTGACACTCTGGTCCGACGCGTGAAGGCGATTACGAAGGTTTCGGGTACAGATGGTAGCAGATGCATGTTAGTAAGTCTTGCTTAAAGTGATGAAAAAGTGTTTCCGCCCGGGATCGAACCGGGGACCTTCTGCGTGTTAGGCAGACGTGATAACCGCTACACCACGGAAACTGCTTGTGTGCACCTTACTTCACAGACAACTTGTAGTGATGTTGCCATCGTAACTAAAAAATTCAATAAATGTGGTACTTGCAAAACGAAGGGACATGCAGCAGATCCACACACGACGTGGCTCATTGGAGGACAATACGACATAGGCAGGAAAATACTGTTCCCGCCCGGGATCGAACCGGGGACCTTCTGCGTGTGAAGCAGACGTGATAACCGCTACACCACGGAAACGACGGACACGACGCGTCCATCATTGTATACTCGAAAACGCTTCAACCTTTCTCTCGTGCGCGCATGCACACACCATAGTTCTCTTGACAGCCTGAAACCCATCACAGCCGAGGGCTCAAGAAGACTTCGGGGTGCAATAGAGAGTGTCTGCCGTAGCATCCCGAACGAGATAGCGGCGTTTCGCGCAGTCGTTATTGCAAGTCACATCAGCAAAAACAATCACCTCCTTAGCAGCAGGAAGTGCGCGCCCAGCGGCAGCTCTACATGTAGATGCCAATAGCCCGGGAATTCGCGCCGCCCCCATCCCGCCAGCCTACACGAGACTTCCAGGGCAAACTGGACGAAATCGAGGGACTGGAATAATTGGCATTCGCTGTGTCACAGGGCTCGTTGGTATAGGGGTATGATTCCTGCTTAGGGTGCAGGAGGTCGCGGGTTCAAATCCCGGACGAGCCCTAGCGTTTTGTGCAAACTGATCGCGCGTCAGTGGCTGAGTGATCGCAAAAAGCTCGCCGTCAATATCAAATGAATTTCTTATTTGATGTGAGCAATTGACACTCTGGTCCGACGCGTGAAGGCGATTACGAAGGTTTCGGGTACAGATAGTAGCAGATGCATGTTAGTAAGTCTTGCTTAAAGTGATGAAATGTGTTTCCGCCCGGGATCGAACCGGGGACCTTCTGCGTGTTAGGCAGACGTGATAACCGCTACACCACGGAAACTGCTTGTGTGCACCTTACTTCACAGACAACTTGTAGTGATGTTGCCATCGTAACTAAAAAATTCAATAAATGTGGTACTTGCAAAACGAAGGGACATGCAGCAGATCCACACACGACGTGGCTCATTGGAGGACAATACGACATAGGCAGGAAAATACTGTTCCCGCCCGGGATCGAACCGGGGACCTTCTGCGTGTGAAGCAGACGTGATAACCGCTACACTACGGAAACGACGGACACGACGCGTCCATCATTGTATACTCGAAAACGCTTCAACCTTTCTCTCGTGCGCGCATGCACACACCATAGTTCTCTTGACAGCCTGAAACCCATCACAGCCGAGGGCTCAAGAAGACTTCGGGGTGCAATAGAGAGTGTCTGCCGTAGCATCCCGAACGAGATAGCGGCGTTTCGCGCAGTCGTTATTGCAAGTCACATCAGCAAAAACAATCACCTCCTTAGCAGCAGGAAGTGCGCGCCCAGCGGCAGCTCTACATGTAGATGCCAATAGCCCGGGAATTCGCGCCGCCCCCATCCCGCCAGCCTACACGAGACTTCCAGGGCAAACTGGACGAAATCGAGGGACTGGAATAATTGGCATTCGCTGTGTCACAGGGCTCGTTGGTCTAGGGGTATGATTCCTGCTTAGGGTGCAGGAGGTCCCGGGTTCAAATCCCGGACGAGCCCTAGCGTTTTGTGCAAACTGATCGCGCGTCAGTGGCTGAGTGATCGCAAAAAGCTCGCCGTCAATATCAAATGAATTTCTTATTTGATGTGAGCAATTGACACTCTGGTCCGACGCGTGAAGGCGATTACGAAGGTTTCGGGTACAGATGGTAGCAGATGCATGTTAGTAAGTCTTGCTTAAAGTGATGAAAAAGTGTTTCCGCCCGGGATCGAACCGGGGACCTTCTGCGTGTTAGGCAGACGTGATAACCGCTACACCACGGAAACTGCTTGTGTGCACCTTACTTCACAGACAACTTGTAGTGATGTTGCCATCGTAACTAAAAAATTCAATAAATGTGGTACTTGCAAAACGAAGGGACATGCAGCAGATCCACACACGACGTGGCTCATTGGAGGACAATACGACATAGGCAGGAAAATACTGTTCCCGCCCGGGATCGAACCGGGGACCTTCTGCGTGTGAAGCAGACGTGATAACCGCTACACTACGGAAACGACGGACACGACGCGTCCATCATTGTATACTCGAAAACGCTTCAACCTTTCTCTCGTGCGCGCATGCACACACCATAGTTCTCTTGACAGCCTGAAACACATCACAGCCGAGGGCTCAAGAAGACTTCGGGGTGCAATAGAGAGTGTCTGCCGTAGCATCCCGAACGAGATAGCGGCGTTTCGCGCAGTCGTTATTGCAAGTCACATCAGCAAAAACAATCACCTCCTTAGCAGCAGGAAGTGCGCGCCCAGCGGCAGCTCTACATGTAGATGCCAATAGCCCGGGAATTCGCGCCGCCCCCATCCCGCCAGCCTACACGAGACTTCCAGGGCAAACTGGACGAAATCGAGGGACTGGAATAATTGGCATTCGCTGTGTCACAGGGCTCGTTGGTCTAGGGGTATGATTCCTGCTTAGGGTGCAGGAGGTCCCGGGTTCAAATCCCGGACGAGCCCTAGCGTTTTGTGCAAACTGATCGCGCGTCAGTGGCTGAGTGATCGCAAAAAGCTCGCCGTCAATATCAAATGAATTTCTTATTTGATGTGAGCAATTGACACTCTGGTCCGACGCGTGAAGGCGATTACGAAGGTTTCGGGTACAGATGGTAGCAGATGCATGTTAGTAAGTCTTGCTTAAAGTGATGAAAAAGTGTTTCCGCCCGGGATCGAACCGGGGACCTTCTGCGTGTTAGGCAGACGTGATAACCGCTACACCACGGAAACTGCTTGTGTGCACCTTACTTCACAGACAACTTGTAGTGATGTTGCCATCGTAACTAAAAAATTCAATAAATGTGGTACTTGCAAAACGAAGGGACATGCAGCAGATCCACACACGACGTGGCTCATTGGAGGACAATACGACATAGGCAGGAAAATACTGTTCCCGCCCGGGATCGAACCGGGGACCTTCTGCGTGTGAAGCAGACGTGATAACCGCTACACTACGGAAACGACGGACACGACGCGTCCATCATTGTATACTCGAAAACGCTTCAACCTTTCTCTCGTGCGCGCATGCACACACCATAGTTCTCTTGACAGCCTGAAACACATCACAGCCGAGGGCTCAAGAAGACTTCGGGGTGCAATAGAGAGTGTCTGCCGTAGCATCCCGAACGAGATAGCGGCGTTTCGCGCAGTCGTTATTGCAAGTCACATCAGCAAAAACAATCACCTCCTTAGCAGCAGGAAGTGCGCGCCCAGCGGCAGCTCTACATGTAGATGCCAATAGCCCGGGAATTCGCGCCGCCCCCATCCCGCCAGCCTACACGAGACTTCCAGGGCAAACTGGACGAAATCGAGGGACTGGAATAATTGGCATTCGCTGTGTCACAGGGCTCGTTGGTCTAGGTGTATGATTCCTGTTTAGGGTGCAGGAGGTTCCGGGTTCAAATCCCGGACGAGCCCTAGCGTTTTGTGCAAACTGATCGCGCGTCAGTGGCTGAGTGATCGCAAAAAGCTCGCCGTCAAGATCAAATGAATTTCTTATTTGATGTGAGCAATTGACACTCTGGTCCGACGCGTGAAGGCGATTACGAAGGTTTCGGGTACAGATGGTAGCAGATGCATGTTAGTAAGTCTTGCTTAAAGTGATGAAAAAGTGTTTCCGCCCGGGATCGAACCGGGGACCTTCTGCGTGTTAGGCAGACGTGATAACCGCTACACCACGGAAACTGCTTGTGTGCACCTTACTTCACAGACAACTTGTAGTGATGTTGCCATCGTAACTAAAAAATTCAATAAATGTGGTACTTGCAAAACGAAGGGACATGCAGCAGATCCACACACGACGTGGCTCATTGGAGGACAATACGACATAGGCAGGAAAATACTGTTCCCGCCCGGGATCGAACCGGGGACCTTCTGCGTGTGAAGCAGACGTGATAACCGCTACACTACGGAAACGACGGACACGACGCGTCCATCATTGTATACTCGAAAACGCTTCAACCTTTCTCTCGTGCGCGCATGCACACACCATAGTTCTCTTGACAGCCTGAAACCCATCACAGCCGAGGGCTCAAGAAGACTTCGGGGTGCAATAGAGAGTGTCTGCCGTAGCATCCCGAACGAGATAGCGGCGTTTCGCGCAGTCGTTATTGCAAGTCACATCAGCAAAAACAATCACCTCCTTAGCAGCAGGAAGTGCGCGCCCAGCGGCAGCTCTACATGTAGATGCCAATAGCCCGGGAATTCGCGCCGCCCCCATCCCGCCAGCCTACACGAGACTTCCAGGGCAAACTGGACGAAATCGAGGGACTGGAATAATTGGCATTCGCTGCGTCACAGGGCTCGTTGGTCTAGGGGTATGATTCCTGCTTAGGGTGCAGGAGGTTCCGGGTTCAAATCCCGGACGAGCCCTAGCGTTTTGTGCAAACTGATCGCGCGTCAGTGGCTGAGTGATCGCAAAAAGCTCGCCGTCAATATCAAATGAATTTCTTATTTGATGTGAGCAATTGACACTCTGGTCCGACGCGTGAAGGCGATTACGAAGGTTTCGGGTACAGATGGTAGCAGATGCATGTTAGTAAGTCTTGCTTAAAGTGATGAAAAAGTGTTTCCGCCCGGGATCGAACCGGGGACCTTCTGCGTGTTAGGCAGACGTGATAACCGCTACACCACGGAAACTGCTTGTGTGCGCCTTACTTCACAGACAACTTGTAGTGATGTTGCCATCGTAACTAAAAAATTCAATAAATGTGGTACTTGCAAAACGAAGGGACATGCAGCAGATCCACACACGACGTGGCTCATTGGAGGACAATACGACATAGGCAGGAAAATACTGTTCCCGCCCGGGATCGAACCGGGGACCTTCTGCGTGTGAAGCAGACGTGATAACCGCTACACTACGGAAACGACGGACACGACGCGTCCATCATTGTATACTCGAAAACGCTTCAACCTTTCTCTCGTGCGCGCATGCACACACCATAGTTCTCTTGACAGCCTGAAACCCATCACAGCCGAGGGCTCAAGAAGACTTCGGGGTGCAATAGAGAGTGTCTGCCGTAGCATCCCGAACGAGATAGCGGCGTTTCGCGCAGTCGTTATTGCAAGTCACATCAGCAAAAACAATCACCTCCTTAGCAGCAGGAAGTGCGCGCCCAGCGGCAGCTCTACATGTAGATGCCAATAGCCCGGGAATTCGCGCCGCCCCCATCCCGCCAGCCTACACGAGACTTCCAGGGCAAACTGGACGAAATCGAGGGACTGGAATAATTGGCATTCGCTGTGTCACAGGGCTCGTTGGTCTAGGGGTATGATTCCTGCTTAGGGTGCAGGAGGTCCCGGGTTCAAATCCCGGACGAGCCCTAGCGTTTTGTGCAAACTGATCGCGCGTCAGTGGCTGAGTGATCGCAAAAAGCTCGCCGTCAATATCAAATGAATTTCTTATTTGATGTGAGCAATTGACACTCTGGTCCGACGCGTGAAGGCGATTACGAAGGTTTCGGGTACAGATGGTAGCAGATGCATGTTAGTAAGTCTTGCTTAAAGTGATGAAAAAGTGTTTCCGCCCGGGATCGAACCGGGGACCTTCTGCGTGTTAGGCAGACGTGATAACCGCTACACCACGGAAACTGCTTGTGTGCGCCTTACTTCACAGACAACTTGTAGTGATGTTGCCATCGTAACTAAAAAATTCAATAAATGTGGTACTTGCAAAACGAAGGGACATGCAGCAGATCCACACACGACGTGGCTCATTGGAGGACAATACGACATAGGCAGGAAAATACTGTTCCCGCCCGGGATCGAACCGGGGACCTTCTGCGTGTGAAGCAGACGTGATAACCGCTACACTACGGAAACGACGGACACGACGCGTCCATCATTGTATACTCGAAAACGCTTCAACCTTTCTCTCGTGCGCGCATGCACACACCATAGTTCTCTTGACAGCCTGAAACCCATCACAGCCGAGGGCTCAAGAAGACTTCGGGGTGCAATAGAGAGTGTCTGCCGTAGCATCCCGAACGAGATAGCGGCGTTTCGCGCAGTCGTTATTGCAAGTCACATCAGCAAAAACAATCACCTCCTTAGCAGCAGGAAGTGCGCGCCCAGCGGCAGCTCTACATGTAGATGCCAATAGCCCGGGAATTCGCGCCGCCCCCATCCCGCCAGCCTACACGAGACTTCCAGGGCAAACTGGACGAAATCGAGGGACTGGAATAATTGGCATTCGCTGTGTCACAGGGCTCGTTGGTCTAGGGGTATGATTCCTGCTTAGGGTGCAGGAGGTCCCGGGTTCAAATCCCGGACGAGCCCTAGCGTTTTGTGCAAACTGATCGCGCGTCAGTGGCTGAGTGATCGCAAAAAGCTCGCCGTCAATATCAAATGAATTTCTTATTTGATGTGAGCAATTGACACTCTGGTCCGACGCGTGAAGGCGATTACGAAGGTTTCGGGTACAGATGGTAGCAGATGCATGTTAGTAAGTCTTGCTTAAAGTGATGAAAAAGTGTTTCCGCCCGGGATCGAACCGGGGACCTTCTGCGTGTTAGGCAGACGTGATAACCGCTACACCACGGAAACTGCTTGTGTGCACCTTACTTCACAGACAACTTGTAGTGATGTTGCCATCGTAACTAAAAAATTCAATAAATGTGGTACTTGCAAAACGAAGGGACATGCAGCAGATCCACACACGACGTGGCTCATTGGAGGACAATACGACATAGGCAGGAAAATACTGTTCCCGCCCGGGATCGAACCGGGGACCTTCTGCGTGTGAAGCAGACGTGATAACCGCTACACCACGGAAACGACGGACACGACGCGTCCATCATTGTATACTCGAAAACGCTTCAACCTTTCTCTCGTGCGCGCATGCACACACCATAGTTCTCTTGACAGCCTGAAACCCATCACAGCCGAGGGCTCAAGAAGACTTCGGGGTGCAATAGAGAGTGTCTGCCGTAGCATCCCGAACGAGATAGCGGCGTTTCGCGCAGTCGTTATTGCAAGTCACATCAGCAAAAACAATCACCTCCTTAGCAGCAGGAAGTGCGCGCCCAGCGGCAGCTCTACATGTAGATGCCAATAGCCCGGGAATTCGCGCCGCCCCCATCCCGCCAGCCTACACGAGACTTCCAGGGCAAACTGGACGAAATCGAGGGACTGGAATAATTGGCATTCGCTGTGTCACAGGGCTCGTTGGTCTAGGGGTATGATTCCTGCTTAGGGTGCAGGAGGTCCCGGGTTCAAATCCCGGACGAGCCCTAGCGTTTTGTGCAAACTGATCGCGCGTCAGTGGCTGAGTGATCGCAAAAAGCTCGCCGTCAATATCAAATGAATTTCTTATTTGATGTGAGCAATTGACACTCTGGTCCGACGCGTGAAGGCGATTACGAAGGTTTCGGGTACAGATGGTAGCAGATGCATGTTAGTAAGTCTTGCTTAAAGTGATGAAAAAGTGTTTCCGCCCGGGATCGAACCGGGGACCTTCTGCGTGTTAGGCAGACGTGATAACCGCTACACCACGGAAACTGCTTGTGTGCACCTTACTTCACAGACAACTTGTAGTGATGTTGCCATCGTAACTAAAAAATTCAATAAATGTGGTACTTGCAAAACGAAGGGACATGCAGCAGATCCACACACGACGTGGCTCATTGGAGGACAATACGACATAGGCAGGAAAATACTGTTCCCGCCCGGGATCGAACCGGGGACCTTCTGCGTGTGAAGCAGACGTGATAACCGCTACACCACCGAAACGACGGACACGACGCGTCCATCATTGTATACTCGAAAACGCTTCAACCTTTCTCTCGTGCGCGCATGCACACACCATAGTTCTCTTGACAGCCTGAAACCCATCACAGCCGAGGGCTCAAGAAGACTTCGGGGTGCAATAGAGAGTGTCTGCCGTAGCATCCCGAACGAGATAGCGGCGTTTCGCGCAGTCGTTATTGCAAGTCACATCAGCAAAAACAATCACCTCCTTAGCAGCAGGAAGTGCGCGCCCAGCGGCAGCTCTACATGTAGATGCCAATAGCCCGGGAATTCGCGCCGCCCCCATCCCGCCAGCCTACACGAGACTTCCAGGGCAAACTGGACGAAATCGAGGGACTGGAATAATTGGCATTCGCTGTGTCACAGGGCTCGTTGGTATAGGGGTATGATTCCTGCTTAGGGTGCAGGAGGTCGCGGGTTCAAATCCCGGACGAGCCCTAGCGTTTTGTGCAAACTGATCGCGCGTCAGTGGCTGAGTGATCGCAAAAAGCTCGCCGTCAATATCAAATGAATTTCTTATTTGATGTGAGCAATTGACACTCTGGTCCGACGCGTGAAGGCGATTACGAAGGTTTCGGGTACAGATAGTAGCAGATGCATGTTAGTAAGTCTTGCTTAAAGTGATGAAATGTGTTTCCGCCCGGGATCGAACCGGGGACCTTCTGCGTGTTAGGCAGACGTGATAACCGCTACACCACGGAAACTGCTTGTGTGCACCTTACTTCACAGACAACTTGTAGTGATGTTGCCATCGTAACTAAAAAATTCAATAAATGTGGTACTTGCAAAACGAAGGGACATGCAGCAGATCCACACACGACGTGGCTCATTGGAGGACAATACGACATAGGCAGGAAAATACTGTTCCCGCCCGGGATCGAACCGGGGACCTTCTGCGTGTGAAGCAGACGTGATAACCGCTACACTACGGAAACGACGGACACGACGCGTCCATCATTGTATACTCGAAAACGCTTCAACCTTTCTCTCGTGCGCGCATGCACACACCATAGTTCTCTTGACAGCCTGAAACCCATCACAGCCGAGGGCTCAAGAAGACTTCGGGGTGCAATAGAGAGTGTCTGCCGTAGCATCCCGAACGAGATAGCGGCGTTTCGCGCAGTCGTTATTGCAAGTCACATCAGCAAAAACAATCACCTCCTTAGCAGCAGGAAGTGCGCGCCCAGCGGCAGCTCTACATGTAGATGCCAATAGCCCGGGAATTCGCGCCGCCCCCATCCCGCCAGCCTACACGAGACTTCCAGGGCAAACTGGACGAAATCGAGGGACTGGAATAATTGGCATTCGCTGTGTCACAGGGCTCGTTGGTCTAGGGGTATGATTCCTGCTTAGGGTGCAGGAGGTCCCGGGTTCAAATCCCGGACGAGCCCTAGCGTTTTGTGCAAACTGATCGCGCGTCAGTGGCTGAGTGATCGCAAAAAGCTCGCCGTCAATATCAAATGAATTTCTTATTTGATGTGAGCAATTGACACTCTGGTCCGACGCGTGAAGGCGATTACGAAGGTTTCGGGTACAGATGGTAGCAGATGCATGTTAGTAAGTCTTGCTTAAAGTGATGAAAAAGTGTTTCCGCCCGGGATCGAACCGGGGACCTTCTGCGTGTTAGGCAGACGTGATAACCGCTACACCACGGAAACTGCTTGTGTGCACCTTACTTCACAGACAACTTGTAGTGATGTTGCCATCGTAACTAAAAAATTCAATAAATGTGGTACTTGCAAAACGAAGGGACATGCAGCAGATCCACACACGACGTGGCTCATTGGAGGACAATACGACATAGGCAGGAAAATACTGTTCCCGCCCGGGATCGAACCGGGGACCTTCTGCGTGTGAAGCAGACGTGATAACCGCTACACCACGGAAACGACGGACACGACGCGTCCATCATTGTATACTCGAAAACGCTTCAACCTTTCTCTCGTGCGCGCATGCACACACCATAGTTCTCTTGACAGCCTGAAACCCATCACAGCCGAGGGCTCAAGAAGACTTCGGGGTGCAATAGAGAGTGTCTGCCGTAGCATCCCGAACGAGATAGCGGCGTTTCGCGCAGTCGTTATTGCAAGTCACATCAGCAAAAACAATCACCTCCTTAGCAGCAGGAAGTGCGCGCCCAGCGGCAGCTCTACATGTAGATGCCAATAGCCCGGGAATTCGCGCCGCCCCCATCCCGCCAGCCTACACGAGACTTCCAGGGCAAACTGGACGAAATCGAGGGACTGGAATAATTGGCATTCGCTGTGTCACAGGGCTCGTTGGTCTAGGGGTATGATTCCTGCTTAGGGTGCAGGAGGTCCCGGGTTCAAATCCCGGACGAGCCCTAGCGTTTTGTGCAAACTGATCGCGCGTCAGTGGCTGAGTGATCGCAAAAAGCTCGCCGTCAATATCAAATGAATTTCTTATTTGATGTGAGCAATTGACACTCTGGTCCGACGCGTGAAGGCGATTACGAAGGTTTCGGGTACAGATGGTAGCAGATGCATGTTAGTAAGTCTTGCTTAAAGTGATGAAAAAGTGTTTCCGCCCGGGATCGAACCGGGGACCTTCTGCGTGTTAGGCAGACGTGATAACCGCTACACCACGGAAACTGCTTGTGTGCACCTTACTTCACAGACAACTTGTAGTGATGTTGCCATCGTAACTAAAAAATTCAATAAATGTGGTACTTGCAAAACGAAGGGACATGCAGCAGATCCACACACGACGTGGCTCATTGGAGGACAATACGACATAGGCAGGAAAATACTGTTCCCGCCCGGGATCGAACCGGGGACCTTCTGCGTGTGAAGCAGACGTGATAACCGCTACACCACGGAAACGACGGACACGACGCGTCCATCATTGTATACTCGAAAACGCTTCAACCTTTCTCTCGTGCGCGCATGCACACACCATAGTTCTCTTGACAGCCTGAAACCCATCACAGCCGAGGGCTCAAGAAGACTTCGGGGTGCAATAGAGAGTGTCTGCCGTAGCATCCCGAACGAGATAGCGGCGTTTCGCGCAGTCGTTATTGCAAGTCACATCAGCAAAAACAATCACCTCCTTAGCAGCAGGAAGTGCGCGCCCAGCGGCAGCTCTACATGTAGATGCCAATAGCCCGGGAATTCGCGCCGCCCCCATCCCGCCAGCCTACACGAGACTTCCAGGGCAAACTGGACGAAATCGAGGGACTGGAATAATTGGCATTCGCTGTGTCACAGGGCTCGTTGGTATAGGGGTATGATTCCTGCTTAGGGTGCAGGAGGTCGCGGGTTCAAATCCCGGACGAGCCCTAGCGTTTTGTGCAAACTGATCGCGCGTCAGTGGCTGAGTGATCGCAAAAAGCTCGCCGTCAATATCAAATGAATTTCTTATTTGATGTGAGCAATTGACACTCTGGTCCGACGCGTGAAGGCGATTACGAAGGTTTCGGGTACAGATAGTAGCAGATGCATGTTAGTAAGTCTTGCTTAAAGTGATGAAATGTGTTTCCGCCCGGGATCGAACCGGGGACCTTCTGCGTGTTAGGCAGACGTGATAACCGCTACACCACGGAAACTGCTTGTGTGCACCTTACTTCACAGACAACTTGTAGTGATGTTGCCATCGTAACTAAAAAATTCAATAAATGTGGTACTTGCAAAACGAAGGGACATGCAGCAGATCCACACACGACGTGGCTCATTGGAGGACAATACGACATAGGCAGGAAAATACTGTTCCCGCCCGGGATCGAACCGGGGACCTTCTGCGTGTGAAGCAGACGTGATAACCGCTACACTACGGAAACGACGGACACGACGCGTCCATCATTGTATACTCGAAAACGCTTCAACCTTTCTCTCGTGCGCGCATGCACACACCATAGTTCTCTTGACAGCCTGAAACCCATCACAGCCGAGGGCTCAAGAAGACTTCGGGGTGCAATAGAGAGTGTCTGCCGTAGCATCCCGAACGAGATAGCGGCGTTTCGCGCAGTCGTTATTGCAAGTCACATCAGCAAAAACAATCACCTCCTTAGCAGCAGGAAGTGCGCGCCCAGCGGCAGCTCTACATGTAGATGCCAATAGCCCGGGAATTCGCGCCGCCCCCATCCCGCCAGCCTACACGAGACTTCCAGGGCAAACTGGACGAAATCGAGGGACTGGAATAATTGGCATTCGCTGTGTCACAGGGCTCGTTGGTCTAGGGGTATGATTCCTGCTTAGGGTGCAGGAGGTCCCGGGTTCAAATCCCGGACGAGCCCTAGCGTTTTGTGCAAACTGATCGCGCGTCAGTGGCTGAGTGATCGCAAAAAGCTCGCCGTCAATATCAAATGAATTTCTTATTTGATGTGAGCAATTGACACTCTGGTCCGACGCGTGAAGGCGATTACGAAGGTTTCGGGTACAGATGGTAGCAGATGCATGTTAGTAAGTCTTGCTTAAAGTGATGAAAAAGTGTTTCCGCCCGGGATCGAACCGGGGACCTTCTGCGTGTTAGGCAGACGTGATAACCGCTACACCACGGAAACTGCTTGTGTGCACCTTACTTCACAGACAACTTGTAGTGATGTTGCCATCGTAACTAAAAAATTCAATAAATGTGGTACTTGCAAAACGAAGGGACATGCAGCAGATCCACACACGACGTGGCTCATTGGAGGACAATACGACATAGGCAGGAAAATACTGTTCCCGCCCGGGATCGAACCGGGGACCTTCTGCGTGTGAAGCAGACGTGATAACCGCTACACTACGGAAACGACGGACACGACGCGTCCATCATTGTATACTCGAAAACGCTTCAACCTTTCTCTCGTGCGCGCATGCACACACCATAGTTCTCTTGACAGCCTGAAACACATCACAGCCGAGGGCTCAAGAAGACTTCGGGGTGCAATAGAGAGTGTCTGCCGTAGCATCCCGAACGAGATAGCGGCGTTTCGCGCAGTCGTTATTGCAAGTCACATCAGCAAAAACAATCACCTCCTTAGCAGCAGGAAGTGCGCGCCCAGCGGCAGCTCTACATGTAGATGCCAATAGCCCGGGAATTCGCGCCGCCCCCATCCCGCCAGCCTACACGAGACTTCCAGGGCAAACTGGACGAAATCGAGGGACTGGAATAATTGGCATTCGCTGTGTCACAGGGCTCGTTGGTCTAGGTGTATGATTCCTGTTTAGGGTGCAGGAGGTTCCGGGTTCAAATCCCGGACGAGCCCTAGCGTTTTGTGCAAACTGATCGCGCGTCAGTGGCTGAGTGATCGCAAAAAGCTCGCCGTCAATATCAAATGAATTTCTTATTTGATGTGAGCAATTGACACTCTGGTCCGACGCGTGAAGGCGATTACGAAGGTTTCGGGTACAGATGGTAGCAGATGCATGTTAATAAGTCTTGCTTAAAGTGATGAAAAAGTGTTTCCGCCCGGGATCGAACCGGGGACCTTCTGCGTGTTAGGCAGACGTGATAACCGCTACACCACGGAAACTGCTTGTGTGCACCTTACTTCACAGACAACTTGTAGTGATGTTGCCATCGTAACTAAAAAATTCAATAAATGTGGTACTTGCAAAACGAAGGGACATGCAGCAGATCCACACACGACGTGGCTCATTGGAGGACAATACGACATAGGCAGGAAAATACTGTTCCCGCCCGGGATCGAACCGGGGACCTTCTGCGTGTGAAGCAGACGTGATAACCGCTACACTACGGAAACGACGGACACGACGCGTCCATCATTGTATACTCGAAAACGCTTCAACCTTTCTCTCGTGCGCGCATGCACACACCATAGTTCTCTTGACAGCCTGAAACCCATCACAGCCGAGGGCTCAAGAAGACTTCGGGGTGCAATAGAGAGTGTCTGCCGTAGCATCCCGAACGAGATAGCGGCGTTTCGCGCAGTCGTTATTGCAAGTCACATCAGCAAAAACAATCACCTCCTTAGCAGCAGGAAGTGCGCGCCCAGCGGCAGCTCTACATGTAGATGCCAATAGCCCGGGAATTCGCGCCGCCCCCATCCCGCCAGCCTACACGAGACTTCCAGGGCAAACTGGACGAAATCGAGGGACTGGAATAATTGGCATTCGCTGCGTCACAGGGCTCGTTGGTCTAGGGGTATGATTCCTGCTTAGGGTGCAGGAGGTTCCGGGTTCAAATCCCGGACGAGCCCTAGCGTTTTGTGCAAACTGATCGCGCGTCAGTGGCTGAGTGATCGCAAAAAGCTCGCCGTCAATATCAAATGAATTTCTTATTTGATGTGAGCAATTGACACTCTGGTCCGACGCGTGAAGGCGATTACGAAGGTTTCGGGTACAGATGGTAGCAGATGCATGTTAGTAAGTCTTGCTTAAAGTGATGAAAAAGTGTTTCCGCCCGGGATCGAACCGGGGACCTTCTGCGTGTTAGGCAGACGTGATAACCGCTACACCACGGAAACTGCTTGTGTGCGCCTTACTTCACAGACAACTTGTAGTGATGTTGCCATCGTAACTAAAAAATTCAATAAATGTGGTACTTGCAAAACGAAGGGACATGCAGCAGATCCACACACGACGTGGCTCATTGGAGGACAATACGACATAGGCAGGAAAATACTGTTCCCGCCCGGGATCGAACCGGGGACCTTCTGCGTGTGAAGCAGACGTGATAACCGCTACACTACGGAAACGACGGACACGACGCGTCCATCATTGTATACTCGAAAACGCTTCAACCTTTCTCTCGTGCGCGCATGCACACACCATAGTTCTCTTGACAGCCTGAAACCCATCACAGCCGAGGGCTCAAGAAGACTTCGGGGTGCAATAGAGAGTGTCTGCCGTAGCATCCCGAACGAGATAGCGGCGTTTCGCGCAGTCGTTATTGCAAGTCACATCAGCAAAAACAATCACCTCCTTAGCAGCAGGAAGTGCGCGCCCAGCGGCAGCTCTACATGTAGATGCCAATAGCCCGGGAATTCGCGCCGCCCCCATCCCGCCAGCCTACACGAGACTTCCAGGGCAAACTGGACGAAATCGAGGGACTGGAATAATTGGCATTCGCTGTGTCACAGGGCTCGTTGGTCTAGGGGTATGATTCCTGCTTAGGGTGCAGGAGGTCCCGGGTTCAAATCCCGGACGAGCCCTAGCGTTTTGTGCAAACTGATCGCGCGTCAGTGGCTGAGTGATCGCAAAAAGCTCGCCGTCAATATCAAATGAATTTCTTATTTGATGTGAGCAATTGACACTCTGGTCCGACGCGTGAAGGCGATTACGAAGGTTTCGGGTACAGATGGTAGCAGATGCATGTTAGTAAGTCTTGCTTAAAGTGATGAAAAAGTGTTTCCGCCCGGGATCGAACCGGGGACCTTCTGCGTGTTAGGCAGACGTGATAACCGCTACACCACGGAAACTGCTTGTGTGCACCTTACTTCACAGACAACTTGTAGTGATGTTGCCATCGTAACTAAAAAATTCAATAAATGTGGTACTTGCAAAACGAAGGGACATGCAGCAGATCCACACACGACGTGGCTCATTGGAGGACAATACGACATAGGCAGGAAAATACTGTTCCCGCCCGGGATCGAACCGGGGACCTTCTGCGTGTGAAGCAGACGTGATAACCGCTACACCACGGAAACGACGGACACGACGCGTCCATCATTGTATACTCGAAAACGCTTCAACCTTTCTCTCGTGCGCGCATGCACACACCATAGTTCTCTTGACAGCCTGAAACCCATCACAGCCGAGGGCTCAAGAAGACTTCGGGGTGCAATAGAGAGTGTCTGCCGTAGCATCCCGAACGAGATAGCGGCGTTTCGCGCAGTCGTTATTGCAAGTCACATCAGCAAAAACAATCACCTCCTTAGCAGCAGGAAGTGCGCGCCCAGCGGCAGCTCTACATGTAGATGCCAATAGCCCGGGAATTCGCGCCGCCCCCATCCCGCCAGCCTACACGAGACTTCCAGGGCAAACTGGACGAAATCGAGGGACTGGAATAATTGGCATTCGCTGTGTCACAGGGCTCGTTGGTCTAGGGGTATGATTCCTGCTTAGGGTGCAGGAGGTCCCGGGTTTAAATCCCGGACGAGCCCTAGCGTTTTGTGCAAACTGATCGCGCGTCAGTGGCTGAGTGATCGCAAAAAGCTCGCCGTCAATATCAAATGAATTTCTTATTTGATGTGAGCAATTGACACTCTGGTCCGACGCGTGAAGGCGATTACGAAGGTTTCGGGTACAGATGGTAGCAGATGCATGTTAGTAAGTCTTGCTTAAAGTGATGAAAAAGTGTTTCCGCCCGGGATCGAACCGGGGACCTTCTGCGTGTTAGGCAGACGTGATAACCGCTACACCACGGAAACTGCTTGTGTGCACCTTACTTCACAGACAACTTGTAGTGATGTTGCCATCGTAACTAAAAAATTCAATAAATGTGGTACTTGCAAAACGAAGGGACATGCAGCAGATCCACACACGACGTGGCTCATTGGAGGACAATACGACATAGGCAGGAAAATACTGTTCCCGCCCGGGATCGAACCGGGGACCTTCTGCGTGTGAAGCAGACGTGATAACCGCTACACCACGGAAACGACGGACACGACGCGTCCATCATTGTATACTCGAAAACGCTTCAACCTTTCTCTCGTGCGCGCATGCACACACCATAGTTCTCTTGACAGCCTGAAACCCATCACAGCCGAGGGCTCAAGAAGACTTCGGGGTGCAATAGAGAGTGTCTGCCGTAGCATCCCGAACGAGATAGCGGCGTTTCGCGCAGTCGTTATTGCAAGTCACATCAGCAAAAACAATCACCTCCTTAGCAGCAGGAAGTGCGCGCCCAGCGGCAGCTCTACATGTAGATGCCAATAGCCCGGGAATTCGCGCCGCCCCCATCCCGCCAGCCTACACGAGACTTCCAGGGCAAACTGGACGAAATCGAGGGACTGGAATAATTGGCATTCGCTGTGTCACAGGGCTCGTTGGTATAGGGGTATGATTCCTGCTTAGGGTGCAGGAGGTCCCGGGTTCAAATCCCGGACGAGCCCTAGCGTTTTGTGCAAACTGATCGCGCGTCAGTGGCTGAGTGATCGCAAAAAGCTCGCCGTCAATATCAAATGAATTTCTTATTTGATGTGAGCAATTGACACTCTGGTCCGACGCGTGAAGGCGATTACGAAGGTTTCGGGTACAGATGGTAGCAGATGCATGTTAGTAAGTCTTGCTTAACCCTGCTGTTCTGTTCGGGTCTATATGACCCGAAACGAATATGAACGTTATTTTACATTATGTAAATACCAATATATATTTATGAAACTTTGTGACTTTGTCTGAAAATGGATGAGCAGCATGTGTTTTAAAAGGTTTTAAAAAAGTTTAAGAAGTTTGGGCTTCAACTGTAATAGTTGCATATGTAATGTTCGGGTCATAATGACCCGACACAAATATGTTTAGTGTAACTCGTATTTATTTCTAAAATCTGGAAATGGCGAAAATTATTTTTGTTGTGTTGTGTGGGAATAGTGACTGCATCATTCCAACTTACTCTCAACAATCACCTAAAGCTCCATGCGTTCACAACAATGGGCTTGTTTGTTGCTTTCCCCAGGAAATAATAATTGGCAGTTCTCAATAATTGGAATGCTTTGTTTCTGCCCAGTTTGACTTGTGACACCATGGCGATGAGACCATTGAATGATCGTGAGTTGGAAGAAATAGTAAATGCCTCACCAGATGAAGGATCACTTTCTGAGTTTGAAGATCACATCAGCAATGCATCTGAAAGCGAGTGTTCCGATGACAGTTACGACAGTCCACAGCCCATACAAAATAGTGTAGAGACTTTTCTTTCTAAAAATGGGAATATAGAATGGCAGTTGCATCCACCAGCACAACATGGTCGCCTACCAGCTTCGAACATCATCAAGAGTACCCCAGGAGTTACCAGGTATGCAGTCAGCAGAATATCTGATGTAAAATGTTCATTTGAAGCAGTATTTCACACAGCGCTTCAAAATGAAATAATAGAGATGACAAATATTGAAGGGCAGCGAGTTTATGGTGAACAGTGGACAGATATTGATGGTTCTGTTTTCCATGCATACTTAGGACTCTTACTCCTAGCGGGTGTATATCGATCTCATGGGGAGTCTACAAAAAGTTTGTGGGATAAAGATACTGGGCGAAACATATTTCGAGCAACCATGTCTCATGAAACATTCTGTAAGATATCACGTGTCCTGCGATTTGACAAGAAATCTACTAGAGAGGAAAGACGACGTACTGACAAACTTGCCGCAATTCGTAGTATTTGGGAGAAGTGGGTAGAGGTCCTTCCTAAACTGTATAATCCAGGAGAAAATGTTACTGTTGACGAGCAGTTAGTAGCATTTAGAGGTCGCTGTCCATTCAAGCAGTATATCCCAAGTAAACCGGCAAAATATGGGATCAAAATATGGACCATGTGTGACAGCAAAACTTCATACGTACTGAAAGCCCAAATTTATACAGGAAAGGTGAGTGGAGCGGCACCAGAAAGAAATCAGGGAATGAGGGTGGTATCTGATCTCACTTCTGAGTTACGTGGTCAGAATATCACGTGTGACAACTTTTTTACGTCGTACAATTTGGGGCAGCTGCTTCTGAAAAGGAAATTGACTATGTTGGGAACTATACGGAAAAATAAGCCGGAGCTTCCACACAAAATGACCAACAAGGAGGTACACAGCTCTTCATTTTACTTCACAAATGACACTACTGTGGTTAATTATATTCCTAAGAGACACAAGAATGTTGTACTTATGAGCACTCTCCACCATGATGCGGAAATCAGTGACAGGGCTGATAAGAAGCCAAAAATGATTTTGGACTATAATTCAACCAAAGGTGCTGTAGACACGCTTGATCAGTTATTAGGTACATATACATGCAAACGAAAAAGTAATAGGTGGCCAATGATAGTTTTCTACAATATTCTTGATGTTTCTGCTTATAATGCATACGTTTTGTGGATTTCGGTTGACCCTAATTGGAATGCAAGCAAATTGACTAGAAGGAGAATATTCTTGGAGGAACTTGGAAAGTCACTGATAAAAGAACATATTGCATCAAGAACGCATTTCCCAAGAACAGAAGATTCTTTGAGAATGGTCACAAGCATCCAAAACCCGAATGATGTGGGTGGTGTGTCAGAATCGGTAACAACAAGAAAATCTACAAAACGTGCACGCTGTAAGTTCTGTCCATCAAGTAATGACAATAAAACAAACATGGTGTGTGGAAAATGTAGTAAACATATTTGCAAGAAACATGTAACCTACTTGTGTCCACAGTGCAAGCAGTAAGAAAAGAACTGTAGTATTTTATAAGATGATTGTATTGAAAATTCTGTTGTTTCAAATTTATGTGAATACTTGTGCCTAAACTACAATCAGTAAGAAGAGAGGATTCTAAAGTTGTAGTGCTTTCTATGTTGGAATGTAATAAAAAAACTGTAGTGTGTTCTGTACTGTAGTGTGCTCTAAGATGAATATCTGTAATGACAACTGTCTGTTGTTAGAAAATGTCAATACTTACGTCTAAACTGTCAACAATAAGAATAGAAGTATGGAAAAACTGTAGTGCTTTCTAAGTTGAATGCCTGTAATGGAAACTGTCTGTTGTTTCAAATTTATGTGCATATTTAAATGAAAAATATCCCTCAATAAAGTTGTATGCATTGTTATTATTATTATTATTACCATTATTATTATTATTATTATTATTATTATTATTACTAACAAGGTACTGGAATAGAACAACAATGTCGATAGCTAAAACTGTACCAAAATTTATGTTTCTAAAGCATTTTGATATGTCGGGTCATATTGACCCGAACAGTATATATGTCAAGTAAAAGTGAACAGAACAGCAGGGTTAAAGTGATGAAAAAGTGTTTCCGCCCGGGATCGAACCGGGGACCTTCTGCGTGTTAGGCAGACGTGATAACCGCTACACCACGGAAACTGCTTGTGTGCACCTTACTTCACAGACAACTTGTAGTGATGTTGCCATCGTAACTAAAAAATTCAATAAATGTGGTACTTGCAAAACGAAGGGACATGCAGCAGATCCACACACGACGTGGCTCATTGGAGGACAATACGACATAGGCAGGAAAATACTGTTCCCGCCCGGGATCGAACCGGGGACCTTCTGCGTGTGAAGCAGACGTGATAACCGCTACACCACGGAAACGACGGACACGACGCGTCCATCATTGTATACTCGAAAACGCTTCAACCTTTCTCTCGTGCGCGCATGCACACACCATAGTTCTCTTGACAGCCTGAAACCCATCACAGCCGAGGGCTCAAGAAGACTTCGGGGTGCAATAGAGAGTGTCTGCCGTAGCATCCCGAACGAGATAGCGGCGTTTCGCGCAGTCGTTATTGCAAGTCACATCAGCAAAAACAATCACCTCCTTAGCAGCAGGAAGTGCGCGCCCAGCGGCAGCTCTACATGTAGATGCCAATAGCCCGGGAATTCGCGCCGCCCCCATCCCGCCAGCCTACACGAGACTTCCAGGGCAAACTGGACGAAATCGAGGGACTGGAATAATTGGCATTCGCTGTGTCACAGGGCTCGTTGGTATAGGGGTATGATTCCTGCTTAGGGTGCAGGAGGTCGCGGGTTCAAATCCCGGACGAGCCCTAGCGTTTTGTGCAAACTGATCGCGCGTCAGTGGCTGAGTGATCGCAAAAAGCTCGCCGTCAATATCAAATGAATTTCTTATTTGATGTGAGCAATTGACACTCTGGTCCGACGCGTGAAGGCGATTACGAAGGTTTCGGGTACAGATAGTAGCAGATGCATGTTAGTAAGTCTTGCTTAAAGTGATGAAATGTGTTTCCGCCCGGGATCGAACCGGGGACCTTCTGCGTGTTAGGCAGACGTGATAACCGCTACACCACGGAAACTGCTTGTGTGCACCTTACTTCACAGACAACTTGTAGTGATGTTGCCATCGTAACTAAAAAATTCAATAAATGTGGTACTTGCAAAACGAAGGGACATGCAGCAGATCCACACACGACGTGGCTCATTGGAGGACAATACGACATAGGCAGGAAAATACTGTTCCCGCCCGGGATCGAACCGGGGACCTTCTGCGTGTGAAGCAGACGTGATAACCGCTACACTACGGAAACGACGGACACGACGCGTCCATCATTGTATACTCGAAAACGCTTCAACCTTTCTCTCGTGCGCGCATGCACACACCATAGTTCTCTTGACAGCCTGAAACACATCACAGCCGAGGGCTCAAGAAGACTTCGGGGTGCAATAGAGAGTGTCTGCCGTAGCATCCCGAACGAGATAGCGGCGTTTCGCGCAGTCGTTATTGCAAGTCACATCAGCAAAAACAATCACCTCCTTAGCAGCAGGAAGTGCGCGCCCAGCGGCAGCTCTACATGTAGATGCCAATAGCCCGGGAATTCGCGCCGCCCCCATCCCGCCAGCCTACACGAGACTTCCAGGGCAAACTGGACGAAATCGAGGGACTGGAATAATTGGCATTCGCTGTGTCACAGGGCTCGTTGGTCTAGGTGTATGATTCCTGTTTAGGGTGCAGGAGGTTCCGGGTTCAAATCCCGGACGAGCCCTAGCGTTTTGTGCAAACTGATCGCGCGTCAGTGGCTGAGTGATCGCAAAAAGCTCGCCGTCAATATCAAATGAATTTCTTATTTGATGTGAGCAATTGACACTCTGGTCCGACGCGTGAAGGCGATTACGAAGGTTTCGGGTACAGATGGTAGCAGATGCATGTTAGTAAGTCTTGCTTAAAGTGATGAAAAAGTGTTTCCGCCCGGGATCGAACCGGGGACCTTCTGCGTGTTAGGCAGACGTGATAACCGCTACACCACGGAAACTGCTTGTGTGCACCTTACTTCACAGACAACTTGTAGTGATGTTGCCATCGTAACTAAAAAATTCAATAAATGTGGTACTTGCAAAACGAAGGGACATGCAGCAGATCCACACACGACGTGGCTCATTGGAGGACAATACGACATAGGCAGGAAAATACTGTTCCCGCCCGGGATCGAACCGGGGACCTTCTGCGTGTGAAGCAGACGTGATAACCGCTACACCACGGAAACGACGGACACGACGCGTCCATCATTGTTTACTCGAAAACGCTTCAACCTTTCTCTCGTGCGCGCATGCACACACCATAGTTCTCTTGACAGCCTGAAACCCATCACAGCCGAGGGCTCAAGAAGACTTCGGGGTGCAATAGAGAGTGTCTGCCGTAGCATCCCGAACGAGATAGCGGCGTTTCGCGCAGTCGTTATTGCAAGTCACATCAGCAAAAACAATCACCTCCTTAGCAGCAGGAAGTGCGCGCCCAGCGGCAGCTCTACATGTAGATGCCAATAGCCCGGGAATTCGCGCCGCCCCCATCCCGCCAGCCTACACGAGACTTCCAGGGCAAACTGGACGAAATCGAGGGACTGGAATAATTGGCATTCGCTGTGTCACAGGGCTCGTTGGTCTAGGGGTATGATTCCTGCTTAGGGTGCAGGAGGTCCCGGGTTCAAATCCCGGACGAGCCCTAGCGTTTTGTGCAAACTGATCGCGCGTCAGTGGCTGAGTGATCGCAAAAAGCTCGCCGTCAATATCAAATGAATTTCTTATTTGATGTGAGCAATTGACACTCTGGTCCGACGCGTGAAGGCGATTACGAAGGTTTCGGGTACAGATGGTAGCAGATGCATGTTAGTAAGTCTTGCTTAAAGTGATGAAAAAGTGTTTCCGCCCGGGATCGAACCGGGGACCTTCTGCGTGTTAGGCAGACGTGATAACCGCTACACCACGGAAACTGCTTGTGTGCACCTTACTTCACAGACAACTTGTAGTGATGTTGCCATCGTAACTAAAAAATTCAATAAATGTGGTACTTGCAAAACGAAGGGACATGCAGCAGATCCACACACGACGTGGCTCATTGGAGGACAATACGACATAGGCAGGAAAATACTGTTCCCGCCCGGGATCGAACCGGGGACCTTCTGCGTGTGAAGCAGACGTGATAACCGCTACACCACGGAAACGACGGACACGACGCGTCCATCATTGTATACTCGAAAACGCTTCAACCTTTCTCTCGTGCGCGCATGCACACACCATAGTTCTCTTGACAGCCTGAAACCCATCACAGCCGAGGGCTCAAGAAGACTTCGGGGTGCAATAGAGAGTGTCTGCCGTAGCATCCCGAACGAGATAGCGGCGTTTCGCGCAGTCGTTATTGCAAGTCACATCAGCAAAAACAATCACCTCCTTAGCAGCAGGAAGTGCGCGCCCAGCGGCAGCTCTACATGTAGATGCCAATAGCCCGGGAATTCGCGCCGCCCCCATCCCGCCAGCCTACACGAGACTTCCAGGGCAAACTGGACGAAATCGAGGGACTGGAATAATTGGCATTCGCTGTGTCACAGGGCTCGTTGGTCTAGGGGTATGATTCCTGCTTAGGGTGCAGGAGGTCCCGGGTTTAAATCCCGGACGAGCCCTAGCGTTTTGTGCAAACTGATCGCGCGTCAGTGGCTGAGTGATCGCAAAAAGCTCGCCGTCAATATCAAATGAATTTCTTATTTGATGTGAGCAATTGACACTCTGGTCCGACGCGTGAAGGCGATTACGAAGGTTTCGGGTACAGATGGTAGCAGATGCATGTTAGTAAGTCTTGCTTAAAGTGATGAAAAAGTGTTTCCGCCCGGGATCGAACCGGGGACCTTCTGCGTGTTAGGCAGACGTGATAACCGCTACACCACGGAAACTGCTTGTGTGCACCTTACTTCACAGACAACTTGTAGTGATGTTGCCATCGTAACTAAAAAATTCAATAAATGTGGTACTTGCAAAACGAAGGGACATGCAGCAGATCCACACACGACGTGGCTCATTGGAGGACAATACGACATAGGCAGGAAAATACTGTTCCCGCCCGGGATCGAACCGGGGACCTTCTGCGTGTGAAGCAGACGTGATAACCGCTACACCACGGAAACGACGGACACGACGCGTCCATCATTGTATACTCGAAAACGCTTCAACCTTTCTCTCGTGCGCGCATGCACACACCATAGTTCTCTTGACAGCCTGAAACCCATCACAGCCGAGGGCTCAAGAAGACTTCGGGGTGCAATAGAGAGTGTCTGCCGTAGCATCCCGAACGAGATAGCGGCGTTTCGCGCAGTCGTTATTGCAAGTCACATCAGCAAAAACAATCACCTCCTTAGCAGCAGGAAGTGCGCGCCCAGCGGCAGCTCTACATGTAGATGCCAATAGCCCGGGAATTCGCGCCGCCCCCATCCCGCCAGCCTACACGAGACTTCCAGGGCAAACTGGACGAAATCGAGGGACTGGAATAATTGGCATTCGCTGTGTCACAGGGCTCGTTGGTATAGGGGTATGATTCCTGCTTAGGGTGCAGGAGGTCCCGGGTTCAAATCCCGGACGAGCCCTAGCGTTTTGTGCAAACTGATCGCGCGTCAGTGGCTGAGTGATCGCAAAAAGCTCGCCGTCAATATCAAATGAATTTCTTATTTGATGTGAGCAATTGACACTCTGGTCCGACGCGTGAAGGCGATTACGAAGGTTTCGGGTACAGATGGTAGCAGATGCATGTTAGTAAGTCTTGCTTAAAGTGATGAAAAAGTGTTTCCGCCCGGGATCGAACCGGGGACCTTCTGCGTGTTAGGCAGACGTGATAACCGCTACACCACGGAAACTGCTTGTGTGCACCTTACTTCACAGACAACTTGTAGTGATGTTGCCATCGTAACTAAAAAATTCAATAAATGTGGTACTTGCAAAACGAAGGGACATGCAGCAGATCCACACACGACGTGGCTCATTGGAGGACAATACGACATAGGCAGGAAAATACTGTTCCCGCCCGGGATCGAACCGGGGACCTTCTGCGTGTGAAGCAGACGTGATAACCGCTACACCACGGAAACGACGGACACGACGCGTCCATCATTGTATACTCGAAAACGCTTCAACCTTTCTCTCGTGCGCGCATGCACACACCATAGTTCTCTTGACAGCCTGAAACCCATCACAGCCGAGGGCTCAAGAAGACTTCGGGGTGCAATAGAGAGTGTCTGCCGTAGCATCCCGAACGAGATAGCGGCGTTTCGCGCAGTCGTTATTGCAAGTCACATCAGCAAAAACAATCACCTCCTTAGCAGCAGGAAGTGCGCGCCCAGCGGCAGCTCTACATGTAGATGCCAATAGCCCGGGAATTCGCGCCGCCCCCATCCCGCCAGCCTACACGAGACTTCCAGGGCAAACTGGACGAAATCGAGGGACTGGAATAATTGGCATTCGCTGTGTCACAGGGCTCGTTGGTATAGGGGTATGATTCCTGCTTAGGGTGCAGGAGGTCGCGGGTTCAAATCCCGGACGAGCCCTAGCGTTTTGTGCAAACTGATCGCGCGTCAGTGGCTGAGTGATCGCAAAAAGCTCGCCGTCAATATCAAATGAATTTCTTATTTGATGTGAGCAATTGACACTCTGGTCCGACGCGTGAAGGCGATTACGAAGGTTTCGGGTACAGATAGTAGCAGATGCATGTTAGTAAGTCTTGCTTAAAGTGATGAAATGTGTTTCCGCCCGGGATCGAACCGGGGACCTTCTGCGTGTTAGGCAGACGTGATAACCGCTACACCACGGAAACTGCTTGTGTGCACCTTACTTCACAGACAACTTGTAGTGATGTTGCCATCGTAACTAAAAAATTCAATAAATGTGGTACTTGCAAAACGAAGGGACATGCAGCAGATCCACACACGACGTGGCTCATTGGAGGACAATACGACATAGGCAGGAAAATACTGTTCCCGCCCGGGATCGAACCGGGGACCTTCTGCGTGTGAAGCAGACGTGATAACCGCTACACTACGGAAACGACGGACACGACGCGTCCATCATTGTATACTCGAAAACGCTTCAACCTTTCTCTCGTGCGCGCATGCACACACCATAGTTCTCTTGACAGCCTGAAACACATCACAGCCGAGGGCTCAAGAAGACTTCGGGGTGCAATAGAGAGTGTCTGCCGTAGCATCCCGAACGAGATAGCGGCGTTTCGCGCAGTCGTTATTGCAAGTCACATCAGCAAAAACAATCACCTCCTTAGCAGCAGGAAGTGCGCGCCCAGCGGCAGCTCTACATGTAGATGCCAATAGCCCGGGAATTCGCGCCGCCCCCATCCCGCCAGCCTACACGAGACTTCCAGGGCAAACTGGACGAAATCGAGGGACTGGAATAATTGGCATTCGCTGTGTCACAGGGCTCGTTGGTCTAGGTGTATGATTCCTGTTTAGGGTGCAGGAGGTTCCGGGTTCAAATCCCGGACGAGCCCTAGCGTTTTGTGCAAACTGATCGCGCGTCAGTGGCTGAGTGATCGCAAAAAGCTCGCCGTCAATATCAAATGAATTTCTTATTTGATGTGAGCAATTGACACTCTGGTCCGACGCGTGAAGGCGATTACGAAGGTTTCGGGTACAGATGGTAGCAGATGCATGTTAGTAAGTCTTGCTTAAAGTGATGAAAAAGTGTTTCCGCCCGGGATCGAACCGGGGACCTTCTGCGTGTTAGGCAGACGTGATAACCGCTACACCACGGAAACTGCTTGTGTGCACCTTACTTCACAGACAACTTGTAGTGATGTTGCCATCGTAACTAAAAAATTCAATAAATGTGGTACTTGCAAAACGAAGGGACATGCAGCAGATCCACACACGACGTGGCTCATTGGAGGACAATACGACATAGGCAGGAAAATACTGTTCCCGCCCGGGATCGAACCGGGGACCTTCTGCGTGTGAAGCAGACGTGATAACCGCTACACCACGGAAACGACGGACACGACGCGTCCATCATTGTTTACTCGAAAACGCTTCAACCTTTCTCTCGTGCGCGCATGCACACACCATAGTTCTCTTGACAGCCTGAAACCCATCACAGCCGAGGGCTCAAGAAGACTTCGGGGTGCAATAGAGAGTGTCTGCCGTAGCATCCCGAACGAGATAGCGGCGTTTCGCGCAGTCGTTATTGCAAGTCACATCAGCAAAAACAATCACCTCCTTAGCAGCAGGAAGTGCGCGCCCAGCGGCAGCTCTACATGTAGATGCCAATAGCCCGGGAATTCGCGCCGCCCCCATCCCGCCAGCCTACACGAGACTTCCAGGGCAAACTGGACGAAATCGAGGGACTGGAATAATTGGCATTCGCTGTGTCACAGGGCTCGTTGGTCTAGGTGTATGATTCCTGTTTAGGGTGCAGGAGGTTCCGGGTTCAAATCCCGGACGAGCCCTAGCGTTTTGTGCAAACTGATCGCGCGTCAGTGGCTGAGTGATCGCAAAAAGCTCGCCGTCAATATCAAATGAATTTCTTATTTGATGTGAGCAATTGACACTCTGGTCCGACGCGTGAAGGCGATTACGAAGGTTTCGGGTACAGATGGTAGCAGATGCATGTTAGTAAGTCTTGCTTAAAGTGATGAAAAAGTGTTTCCGCCCGGGATCGAACCGGGGACCTTCTGCGTGTTAGGCAGACGTGATAACCGCTACACCACGGAAACTGCTTGTGTGCACCTTACTTCACAGACAACTTGTAGTGATGTTGCCATCGTAACTAAAAAATTCAATAAATGTGGTACTTGCAAAACGAAGGGACATGCAGCAGATCCACACACGACGTGGCTCATTGGAGGACAATACGACATAGGCAGGAAAATACTGTTCCCGCCCGGGATCGAACCGGGGACCTTCTGCGTGTGAAGCAGACGTGATAACCGCTACACCACGGAAACGACGGACACGACGCGTCCATCATTGTATACTCGAAAACGCTTCAACCTTTCTCTCGTGCGCGCATGCACACACCATAGTTCTCTTGACAGCCTGAAACCCATCACAGCCGAGGGCTCAAGAAGACTTCGGGGTGCAATAGAGAGTGTCTGCCGTAGCATCCCGAACGAGATAGCGGCGTTTCGCGCAGTCGTTATTGCAAGTCACATCAGCAAAAACAATCACCTCCTTAGCAGCAGGAAGTGCGCGCCCAGCGGCAGCTCTACATGTAGATGCCAATAGCCCGGGAATTCGCGCCGCCCCCATCCCGCCAGCCTACACGAGACTTCCAGGGCAAACTGGACGAAATCGAGGGACTGGAATAATTGGCATTCGCTGTGTCACAGGGCTCGTTGGTATAGGGGTATGATTCCTGCTTAGGGTGCAGGAGGTCGCGGGTTCAAATCCCGGACGAGCCCTAGCGTTTTGTGCAAACTGATCGCGCGTCAGTGGCTGAGTGATCGCAAAAAGCTCGCCGTCAATATCAAATGAATTTCTTATTTGATGTGAGCAATTGACACTCTGGTCCGACGCGTGAAGGCGATTACGAAGGTTTCGGGTACAGATGGTAGCAGATGCATGTTAGTAAGTCTTGCTTAAAGTGATGAAAAAGTGTTTCCGCCCGGGATCGAACCGGGGACCTTCTGCGTGTTAGGCAGACGTGATAACCGCTACACCACGGAAACTGCTTGTGTGCACCTTACTTCACAGACAACTTGTAGTGATGTTGCCATCGTAACTAAAAAATTCAATAAATGTGGTACTTGCAAAACGAAGGGACATGCAGCAGATCCACACACGACGTGGCTCATTGGAGGACAATACGACATAGGCAGGAAAATACTGTTCCCGCCCGGGATCGAACCGGGGACCTTCTGCGTGTGAAGCAGACGTGATAACCGCTACACCACGGAAACGACGGACACGACGCGTCCATCATTGTATACTCGAAAACGCTTCAACCTTTCTCTCGTGCGCGCATGCACACACCATAGTTCTCTTGACAGCCTGAAACCCATCACAGCCGAGGGCTCAAGAAGACTTCGGGGTGCAATAGAGAGTGTCTGCCGTAGCATCCCGAACGAGATAGCGGCGTTTCGCGCAGTCGTTATTGCAAGTCACATCAGCAAAAACAATCACCTCCTTAGCAGCAGGAAGTGCGCGCCCAGCGGCAGCTCTACATGTAGATGCCAATAGCCCGGGAATTCGCGCCGCCCCCATCCCGCCAGCCTACACGAGACTTCCAGGGCAAACTGGACGAAATCGAGGGACTGGAATAATTGGCATTCGCTGTGTCACAGGGCTCGTTGGTCTAGGTGTATGATTCCTGTTTAGGGTGCAGGAGGTTCCGGGTTCAAATCCCGGACGAGCCCTAGCGTTTTGTGCAAACTGATCGCGCGTCAGTGGCTGAGTGATCGCAAAAAGCTCGCCGTCAATATCAAATGAATTTCTTATTTGATGTGAGCAATTGACACTCTGGTCCGACGCGTGAAGGCGATTACGAAGGTTTCGGGTACAGATGGTAGCAGATGCATGTTAGTAAGTCTTGCTTAAAGTGATGAAAAAGTGTTTCCGCCCGGGATCGAACCGGGGACCTTCTGCGTGTTAGGCAGACGTGATAACCGCTACACCACGGAAACTGCTTGTGTGCACCTTACTTCACAGACAACTTGTAGTGATGTTGCCATCGTAACTAAAAAATTCAATAAATGTGGTACTTGCAAAACGAAGGGACATGCAGCAGATCCACACACGACGTGGCTCATTGGAGGACAATACGACATAGGCAGGAAAATACTGTTCCCGCCCGGGATCGAACCGGGGACCTTCTGCGTGTGAAGCAGACGTGATAACCGCTACACCACGGAAACGACGGACACGACGCGTCCATCATTGTATACTCGAAAACGCTTCAACCTTTCTCTCGTGCGCGCATGCACACACCATAGTTCTCTTGACAGCCTGAAACCCATCACAGCCGAGGGCTCAAGAAGACTTCGGGGTGCAATAGAGAGTGTCTGCCGTAGCATCCCGAACGAGATAGCGGCGTTTCGCGCAGTCGTTATTGCAAGTCACATCAGCAAAAACAATCACCTCCTTAGCAGCAGGAAGTGCGCGCCCAGCGGCAGCTCTACATGTAGATGCCAATAGCCCGGGAATTCGCGCCGCCCCCATCCCGCCAGCCTACACGAGACTTCCAGGGCAAACTGGACGAAATCGAGGGACTGGAATAATTGGCATTCGCTGTGTCACAGGGCTCGTTGGTCTAGGGGTATGATTCCTGCTTAGGGTGCAGGAGGTCGCGGGTTCAAATCCCGGACGAGCCCTAGCGTTTTGTGCAAACTGATCGCGCGTCAGTGGCTGAGTGATCGCAAAAAGCTCGCCGTCAATATCAAATGAATTTCTTATTTGATGTGAGCAATTGACACTCTGGTCCGACGCGTGAAGGCGATTACGAAGGTTTCGGGTACAGATGGTAGCAGATGCATGTTAGTAAGTCTTGCTTAAAGTGATGAAATGTGTTTCCGCCCGGGATCGAACCGGGGACCTTCTGCGTGTTAGGCAGACGTGATAACCGCTACACCACGGAAACTGCTTGTGTGCACCTTACTTCACAGACAACTTGTAGTGATGTTGCCATCGTAACTAAAAAATTCAATAAATGTGGTACTTGCAAAACGAAGGGACATGCAGCAGATCCACACACGACGTGGCTCATTGGAGGACAATACGACATAGGCAGGAAAATACTGTTCCCGCCCGGGATCGAACCGGGGACCTTCTGCGTGTGAAGCAGACGTGATAACCGCTACACTACGGAAACGACGGACACGACGCGTCCATCATTGTATACTCGAAAACGCTTCAACCTTTCTCTCGTGCGCGCATGCACACACCATAGTTCTCTTGACAGCCTGAAACACATCACAGCCGAGGGCTCAAGAAGACTTCGGGGTGCAATAGAGAGTGTCTGCCGTAGCATCCCGAACGAGATAGCGGCGTTTCGCGCAGTCGTTATTGCAAGTCACATCAGCAAAAACAATCACCTCCTTAGCAGCAGGAAGTGCGCGCCCAGCGGCAGCTCTACATGTAGATGCCAATAGCCCGGGAATTCGCGCCGCCCCCATCCCGCCAGCCTACACGAGACTTCCAGGGCAAACTGGACGAAATCGAGGGACTGGAATAATTGGCATTCGCTGTGTCACAGGGCTCGTTGGTCTAGGTGTATGATTCCTGTTTAGGGTGCAGGAGGTTCCGGGTTCAAATCCCGGACGAGCCCTAGCGTTTTGTGCAAACTGATCGCGCGTCAGTGGCTGAGTGATCGCAAAAAGCTCGCCGTCAATATCAAATGAATTTCTTATTTGATGTGAGCAATTGACACTCTGGTCCGACGCGTGAAGGCGATTACGAAGGTTTCGGGTACAGATGGTAGCAGATGCATGTTAGTAAGTCTTGCTTAAAGTGATGAAAAAGTGTTTCCGCCCGGGATCGAACCGGGGACCTTCTGCGTGTTAGGCAGACGTGATAACCGCTACACCACGGAAACTGCTTGTGTGCACCTTACTTCACAGACAACTTGTAGTGATGTTGCCATCGTAACTAAAAAATTCAATAAATGTGGTACTTGCAAAACGAAGGGACATGCAGCAGATCCACACACGACGTGGCTCATTGGAGGACAATACGACATAGGCAGGAAAATACTGTTCCCGCCCGGGATCGAACCGGGGACCTTCTGCGTGTGAAGCAGACGTGATAACCGCTACACCACGGAAACGACGGACACGACGCGTCCATCATTGTATACTCGAAAACGCTTCAACCTTTCTCTCGTGCGCGCATGCACACACCATAGTTCTCTTGACAGCCTGAAACCCATCACAGCCGAGGGCTCAAGAAGACTTCGGGGTGCAATAGAGAGTGTCTGCCGTAGCATCCCGAACGAGATAGCGGCGTTTCGCGCAGTCGTTATTGCAAGTCACATCAGCAAAAACAATCACCTCCTTAGCAGCAGGAAGTGCGCGCCCAGCGGCAGCTCTACATGTAGATGCCAATAGCCCGGGAATTCGCGCCGCCCCCATCCCGCCAGCCTACACGAGACTTCCAGGGCAAACTGGACGAAATCGAGGGACTGGAATAATTGGCATTCGCTGTGTCACAGGGCTCGTTGGTCTAGGGGTATGATTCCTGCTTAGGGTGCAGGAGGTCGCGGGTTCAAATCCCGGACGAGCCCTAGCGTTTTGTGCAAACTGATCGCGCGTCAGTGGCTGAGTGATCGCAAAAAGCTCGCCGTCAATATCAAATGAATTTCTTATTTGATGTGAGCAATTGACACTCTGGTCCGACGCGTGAAGGCGATTACGAAGGTTTCGGGTACAGATGGTAGCAGATGCATGTTAGTAAGTCTTGCTTAAAGTGATGAAATGTGTTTCCGCCCGGGATCGAACCGGGGACCTTCTGCGTGTTAGGCAGACGTGATAACCGCTACACCACGGAAACTGCTTGTGTGCACCTTACTTCACAGACAACTTGTAGTGATGTTGCCATCGTAACTAAAAAATTCAATAAATGTGGTACTTGCAAAACGAAGGGACATGCAGCAGATCCACACACGACGTGGCTCATTGGAGGACAATACGACATAGGCAGGAAAATACTGTTCCCGCCCGGGATCGAACCGGGGACCTTCTGCGTGTGAAGCAGACGTGATAACCGCTACACTACGGAAACGACGGACACGACGCGTCCATCATTGTATACTCGAAAACGCTTCAACCTTTCTCTCGTGCGCGCATGCACACACCATAGTTCTCTTGACAGCCTGAAACACATCACAGCCGAGGGCTCAAGAAGACTTCGGGGTGCAATAGAGAGTGTCTGCCGTAGCATCCCGAACGAGATAGCGGCGTTTCGCGCAGTCGTTATTGCAAGTCACATCAGCAAAAACAATCACCTCCTTAGCAGCAGGAAGTGCGCGCCCAGCGGCAGCTCTACATGTAGATGCCAATAGCCCGGGAATTCGCGCCGCCCCCATCCCGCCAGCCTACACGAGACTTCCAGGGCAAACTGGACGAAATCGAGGGACTGGAATAATTGGCATTCGCTGTGTCACAGGGCTCGTTGGTCTAGGTGTATGATTCCTGTTTAGGGTGCAGGAGGTTCCGGGTTCAAATCCCGGACGAGCCCTAGCGTTTTGTGCAAACTGATCGCGCGTCAGTGGCTGAGTGATCGCAAAAAGCTCGCCGTCAATATCAAATGAATTTCTTATTTGATGTGAGCAATTGACACTCTGGTCCGACGCGTGAAGGCGATTACGAAGGTTTCGGGTACAGATGGTAGCAGATGCATGTTAGTAAGTCTTGCTTAAAGTGATGAAAAAGTGTTTCCGCCCGGGATCGAACCGGGGACCTTCTGCGTGTTAGGCAGACGTGATAACCGCTACACCACGGAAACTGCTTGTGTGCACCTTACTTCACAGACAACTTGTAGTGATGTTGCCATCGTAACTAAAAAATTCAATAAATGTGGTACTTGCAAAACGAAGGGACATGCAGCAGATTGACACACGACGTGGCTCATTGGAGGACAATACGACATAGGCAGGAAAATACTGTTCCCGCCCGGGATCGAACCGGGGACCTTCTGCGTGTGAAGCAGACGTGATAACCGCTACACTACGGAAACGACGGACACGACGCGTCCATCATTGTATACTCGAAAACGCTTCAACCTTTCTCTCGTGCGCGCATGCACACACCATAGTTCTCTTGACAGCCTGAAACCCATCACAGCCGAGGGCTCAAGAAGACTTCGGGGTGCAATAGAGAGTGTCTGCCGTAGCATCCCGAACGAGATAGCGGCGTTTCGCGCAGTCGTTATTGCAAGTCACATCAGCAAAAACAATCACCTCCTTAGCAGCAGGAAGTGCGCGCCCAGCGGCAGCTCTACATGTAGATGCCAATAGCCCGGGAATTCGCGCCGTCCCCATCCCGCCAGCCTACACGAGACTTCCAGGGCAAACTGGACGAAATCGAGGGACTGGAATAATTGGCATTCGCTGTGTCACAGGGCTCGTTGGTCTAGGGGTATGATTCCTGCTTAGGGTGCAGGAGGTCCCGGGTTCAAATCCCGGACGAGCCCTAGCGTTTTGTGCAAACTGATCGCGCGTCAGTGGCTGAGTGATCGCAAAAAGCTCGCCGTCAATATCAAATGAATTTCTTATTTGATGTGAGCAATTGACACTCTGGTCCGACGCGTGAAGGCGATTACGAAGGTTTCGGGTACAGATGGTAGCAGATGCATGTTAGTAAGTCTTGCTTAAAGTGATGAAAAAGTGTTTCCGCCCGGGATCGAACCGGGGACCTTCTGCGTGTTAGGCAGACGTGATAACCGCTACACCACGGAAACTGCTTGTGTGCACCTTACTTCACAGACAACTTGTAGTGATGTTGCCATCGTAACTAAAAAATTCAATAAATGTGGTACTTGCAAAACGAAGGGACATGCAGCAGTTCCACACACGACGTGGCTCATTGGAGGACAATACGACATAGGCAGGAAAATACTGTTCCCGCCCGGGATCGAACCGGGGACCTTCTGCGTGTGAAGCAGACGTGATAACCGCTACACCACGGAAACGACGGACACGACGCGTCCATCATTGTATACTCGAAAACGCTTCAACCTTTCTCTCGTGCGCGCATGCACACACCATAGTTCTCTTGACAGCCTGAAACCCATCACAGCCGAGGGCTCAAGAAGACTTCGGGGTGCAATAGAGAGTGTCTGCCGTAGCATCCCGAACGAGATAGCGGCGTTTCGCGCAGTCGTTATTGCAAGTCACATCAGCAAAAACAATCACCTCCTTAGCAGCAGGAAGTGCGCGCCCAGCGGCAGCTCTACATGTAGATGCCAATAGCCCGGGAATTCGCGCCGTCCCCATCCCGCCAGCCTACACGAGACTTCCAGGGCAAACTGGACGAAATCGAGGGACTGGAATAATTGGCATTCGCTGTGTCACAGGGCTCGTTGGTCTAGGGGTATGATTCCTGCTTAGGGTGCAGGAGGTCCCGGGTTCAAATCCCGGACGAGCACTAGCGTTTTGTGCAAACTGATCGCGCGTCAGTGGCTGAGTGATCGCAAAAAGCTCGCCGTCAATATCAAATGAATTTCTTATTTGATGTGAGCAATTGACACTCTGGTCCGACGCGTGAAGGCGATTACGAAGGTTTCGGGTACAGATGGTAGCAGATGCATGTTAGTAAGTCTTGCTTAAAGTGATGAAAAAGTGTTTCCGCCCGGGATCGAACCGGGGACCTTCTGCGTGTTAGGCAGACGTGATAACCGCTACACCACGGAAACTGCTTGTGTGCACCTTACTTCACAGACAACTTGTAGTGATGTTGCCATCGTAACTAAAAAATTCAATAAATGTGGTACTTGCAAAACGAAGGGACATGCAGCAGATCCACACACGACGTGGCTCATTGGAGGACAATACGACATAGGCAGGAAAATACTGTTCCCGCCCGGGATCGAACCGGGGACCTTCTGCGTGTGAAGCAGACGTGATAACCGCTACACCACGGAAACGACGGACACGACGCGTCCATCATTGTATACTCGAAAACGCTTCAACCTTTCTCTCGTGCGCGCATGCACACACCATAGTTCTCTTGACAGCCTGAAACCCATCACAGCCGAGGGCTCAAGAAGACTTCGGGGTGCAATAGAGAGTGTCTGCCGTAGCATCCCGAACGAGATAGCGGCGTTTCGCGCAGTCGTTATTGCAAGTCACATCAGCAAAAACAATCACCTCCTTAGCAGCAGGAAGTGCGCGCCCAGCGGCAGCTCTACATGTAGATGCCAATAGCCCGGGAATTCGCGCCGCCCCCATCCCGCCAGCCTACACGAGACTTCCAGGGCAAACTGGACGAAATCGAGGGACTGGAATAATTGGCATTCGCTGTGTCACAGGGCTCGTTGGTCTAGGGGTATGATTCCTGCTTAGGGTGCAGGAGGTCCCGGGTTCAAATCCCGGACGAGCCCTAGCGTTTTGTGCAAACTGATCGCGCGTCAGTGGCTGAGTGATCGCAAAAAGCTCGCCGTCAATATCAAATGAATTTCTTATTTGATGTGAGCAATTGACACTCTGGTCCGACGCGTGAAGGCGATTACGAAGGTTTCGGGTACAGATGGTAGCAGATGCATGTTAGTAAGTCTTGCTTAAAGTGATGAAAAAGTGTTTCCGCCCGGGATCGAACCGGGGACCTTCTGCGTGTTAGGCAGACGTGATAACCGCTACACCACGGAAACTGCTTGTGTGCACCTTACTTCACAGACAACTTGTAGTGATGTTGCCATCGTAACTAAAAAATTCAATAAATGTGGTACTTGCAAAACGAAGGGACATGCAGCAGATCCACACACGACGTGGCTCATTGGAGGACAATACGACATAGGCAGGAAAATACTGTTCCCGCCCGGGATCGAACCGGGGACCTTCTGCGTGTGAAGCAGACGTGATAACCGCTACACCACGGAAACGACGGACACGACGCGTCCATCATTGTATACTCGAAAACGCTTCAACCTTTCTCTCGTGCGCGCATGCACACACCATAGTTCTCTTGACAGCCTGAAACCCATCACAGCCGAGGGCTCAAGAAGACTTCGGGGTGCAATAGAGAGTGTCTGCCGTAGCATCCCGAACGAGATAGCGGCGTTTCGCGCAGTCGTTATTGCAAGTCACATCAGCAAAAACAATCACCTCCTTAGCAGCAGGAAGTGCGCGCCCAGCGGCAGCTCTACATGTAGATGCCAATAGCCCGGGAATTCGCGCCGCCCCCATCCCGCCAGCCTACACGAGACTTCCAGGGCAAACTGGACGAAATCGAGGGACTGGAATAATTGGCATTCGCTGTGTCACAGGGCTCGTTGGTATAGGGGTATGATTCCTGCTTAGGGTGCAGGAGGTCGCGGGTTCAAATCCCGGACGAGCCCTAGCGTTTTGTGCAAACTGATCGCGCGTCAGTGGCTGAGTGATCGCAAAAAGCTCGCCGTCAATATCAAATGAATTTCTTATTTGATGTGAGCAATTGACACTCTGGTCCGACGCGTGAAGGCGATTACGAAGGTTTCGGGTACAGATAGTAGCAGATGCATGTTAGTAAGTCTTGCTTAAAGTGATGAAATGTGTTTCCGCCCGGGATCGAACCGGGGACCTTCTGCGTGTTAGGCAGACGTGATAACCGCTACACCACGGAAACTGCTTGTGTGCACCTTACTTCACAGACAACTTGTAGTGATGTTGCCATCGTAACTAAAAAATTCAATAAATGTGGTACTTGCAAAACGAAGGGACATGCAGCAGATCCACACACGACGTGGCTCATTGGAGGACAATACGACATAGGCAGGAAAATACTGTTCCCGCCCGGGATCGAACCGGGGACCTTCTGCGTGTGAAGCAGACGTGATAACCGCTACACTACGGAAACGACGGACACGACGCGTCCATCATTGTATACTCGAAAACGCTTCAACCTTTCTCTCGTGCGCGCATGCACACACCATAGTTCTCTTGACAGCCTGAAACCCATCACAGCCGAGGGCTCAAGAAGACTTCGGGGTGCAATAGAGAGTGTCTGCCGTAGCATCCCGAACGAGATAGCGGCGTTTCGCGCAGTCGTTATTGCAAGTCACATCAGCAAAAACAATCACCTCCTTAGCAGCAGGAAGTGCGCGCCCAGCGGCAGCTCTACATGTAGATGCCAATAGCCCGGGAATTCGCGCCGCCCCCATCCCGCCAGCCTACACGAGACTTCCAGGGCAAACTGGACGAAATCGAGGGACTGGAATAATTGGCATTCGCTGTGTCACAGGGCTCGTTGGTCTAGGTGTATGATTCCTGTTTAGGGTGCAGGAGGTTCCGGGTTCAAATCCCGGACGAGCCCTAGCGTTTTGTGCAAACTGATCGCGCGTCAGTGGCTGAGTGATCGCAAAAAGCTCGCCGTCAATATCAAATGAATTTCTTATTTGATGTGAGCAATTGACACTCTGGTCCGACGCGTGAAGGCGATTACGAAGGTTTCGGGTACAGATGGTAGCAGATGCATGTTAGTAAGTCTTGCTTAAAGTGATGAAAAAGTGTTTCCGCCCGGGATCGAACCGGGGACCTTCTGCGTGTTAGGCAGACGTGATAACCGCTACACCACGGAAACTGCTTGTGTGCACCTTACTTCACAGACAACTTGTAGTGATGTTGCCATCGTAACTAAAAAATTCAATAAATGTGGTACTTGCAAAACGAAGGGACATGCAGCAGATCCACACACGACGTGGCTCATTGGAGGACAATACGACATAGGCAGGAAAATACTGTTCCCGCCCGGGATCGAACCGGGGACCTTCTGCGTGTGAAGCAGACGTGATAACCGCTACACCACGGAAACGACGGACACGACGCGTCCATCATTGTATACTCGAAAACGCTTCAACCTTTCTCTCGTGCGCGCATGCACACACCATAGTTCTCTTGACAGCCTGAAACCCATCACAGCCGAGGGCTCAAGAAGACTTCGGGGTGCAATAGAGAGTGTCTGCCGTAGCATCCCGAACGAGATAGCGGCGTTTCGCGCAGTCGTTATTGCAAGTCACATCAGCAAAAACAATCACCTCCTTAGCAGCAGGAAGTGCGCGCCCAGCGGCAGCTCTACATGTAGATGCCAATAGCCCGGGAATTCGCGCCGCCCCCATCCCGCCAGCCTACACGAGACTTCCAGGGCAAACTGGACGAAATCGAGGGACTGGAATAATTGGCATTCGCTGTGTCACAGGGCTCGTTGGTCTAGGGGTATGATTCCTGCTTAGGGTGCAGGAGGTCGCGGGTTCAAATCCCGGACGAGCCCTAGCGTTTTGTGCAAACTGATCGCGCGTCAGTGGCTGAGTGATCGCAAAAAGCTCGCCGTCAATATCAAATGAATTTCTTATTTGATGTGAGCAATTGACACTCTGGTCCGACGCGTGAAGGCGATTACGAAGGTTTCGGGTACAGATGGTAGCAGATGCATGTTAGTAAGTCTTGCTTAAAGTGATGAAATGTGTTTCCGCCCGGGATCGAACCGGGGACCTTCTGCGTGTTAGGCAGACGTGATAACCGCTACACCACGGAAACTGCTTGTGTGCACCTTACTTCACAGACAACTTGTAGTGATGTTGCCATCGTAACTAAAAAATTCAATAAATGTGGTACTTGCAAAACGAAGGGACATGCAGCAGATCCACACACGACGTGGCTCATTGGAGGACAATACGACATAGGCAGGAAAATACTGTTCCCGCCCGGGATCGAACCGGGGACCTTCTGCGTGTGAAGCAGACGTGATAACCGCTACACTACGGAAACGACGGACACGACGCGTCCATCATTGTATACTCGAAAACGCTTCAACCTTTCTCTCGTGCGCGCATGCACACACCATAGTTCTCTTGACAGCCTGAAACCCATCACAGCCGAGGGCTCAAGAAGACTTCGGGGTGCAATAGAGAGTGTCTGCCGTAGCATCCCGAACGAGATAGCGGCGTTTCGCGCAGTCGTTATTGCAAGTCACATCAGCAAAAACAATCACCTCCTTAGCAGCAGGAAGTGCGCGCCCAGCGGCAGCTCTACATGTAGATGCCAATAGCCCGGGAATTCGCGCCGTCCCCATCCCGCCAGCCTACACGAGACTTCCAGGGCAAACTGGACGAAATCGAGGGACTGGAATAATTGGCATTCGCTGTGTCACAGGGCTCGTTGGTCTAGGGGTATGATTCCTGCTTAGGGTGCAGGAGGTCCCGGGTTCAAATCCCGGACGAGCCCTAGCGTTTTGTGCAAACTGATCGCGCGTCAGTGGCTGAGTGATCGCAAAAAGCTCGCCGTCAATATCAAATGAATTTCTTATTTGATGTGAGCAATTGACACTCTGGTCCGACGCGTGAAGGCGATTACGAAGGTTTCGGGTACAGATGGTAGCAGATGCATGTTAGTAAGTCTTGCTTAAAGTGATGAAAAAGTGTTTCCGCCCGGGATCGAACCGGGGACCTTCTGCGTGTTAGGCAGACGTGATAACCGCTACACCACGGAAACTGCTTGTGTGCACCTTACTTCACAGACAACTTGTAGTGATGTTGCCATCGTAACTAAAAAATTCAAAAATTGTGGTACTTGCAAAACGAAGGGACATGCAGCAGATCCACACACGACGTGGCTCATTGGAGGACAATACGACATAGGCAGGAAAATACTGTTCCCGCCCGGGATCGAACCGGGGACCTTCTGCGTGTGAAGCAGACGTGATAACCGCTACACTACGGAAACGACGGACACGACGCGTCCATCATTGTATACTCGAAAACGCTTCAACCTTTCTCTCGTGCGCGCATGCACACACCATAGTTCTCTTGACAGCCTGAAACCCATCACAGCCGAGGGCTCAAGAAGACTTCGGGGTGCAATAGAGAGTGTCTGCCGTAGCATCCCGAACGAGATAGCGGCGTTTCGCGCAGTCGTTATTGCAAGTCACATCAGCAAAAACAATCACCTCCTTAGCAGCAGGAAGTGCGCGCCCAGCGGCAGCTCTACATGTAGATGCCAATAGCCCGGGAATTCGCGCCGCCCCCATCCCGCCAGCCTACACGAGACTTCCAGGGCAAACTGGACGAAATCGAGGGACTGGAATAATTGGCATTCGCTGTGTCACAGGGCTCGTTGGTCTAGGGGTATGATTCCTGCTTAGGGTGCAGGAGGTCCCGGGTTCAAATCCCGGACGAGCCCTAGCGTTTTGTGCAAACTGATCGCGCGTCAGTGGCTGAGTGATCGCAAAAAGCTCGCCGTCAATATCAAATGAATTTCTTATTTGATGTGAGCAATTGACACTCTGGTCCGACGCGTGAAGGCGATTACGAAGGTTTCGGGTACAGATGGTAGCAGATGCATGTTAGTAAGTCTTGCTTAAAGTGATGAAAAAGTGTTTCCGCCCGGGATCGAACCGGGGACCTTCTGCGTGTTAGGCAGACGTGATAACCGCTACACCACGGAAACTGCTTGTGTGCGCCTTACTTCACAGACAACTTGTAGTGATGTTGCCATCGTAACTAAAAAATTCAATAAATGTGGTACTTGCAAAACGAAGGGACATGCAGCAGATCCACACACGACGTGGCTCATTGGAGGACAATACGACATAGGCAGGAAAATACTGTTCCCGCCCGGGATCGAACCGGGGACCTTCTGCGTGTGAAGCAGACGTGATAACCGCTACACTACGGAAACGACGGACACGACGCGTCCATCATTGTATACTCGAAAACGCTTCAACCTTTCTCTCGTGCGCGCATGCACACACCATAGTTCTCTTGACAGCCTGAAACCCATCACAGCCGAGGGCTCAAGAAGACTTCGGGGTGCAATAGAGAGTGTCTGCCGTAGCATCCCGAACGAGATAGCGGCGTTTCGCGCAGTCGTTATTGCAAGTCACATCAGCAAAAACAATCACCTCCTTAGCAGCAGGAAGTGCGCGCCCAGCGGCAGCTCTACATGTAGATGCCAATAGCCCGGGAATTCGCGCCGCCCCCATCCCGCCAGCCTACACGAGACTTCCAGGGCAAACTGGACGAAATCGAGGGACTGGAATAATTGGCATTCGCTGTGTCACAGGGCTCGTTGGTCTAGGGGTATGATTCCTGCTTAGGGTGCAGGAGGTCCCGGGTTCAAATCCCGGACGAGCCCTAGCGTTTTGTGCAAACTGATCGCGCGTCAGTGGCTGAGTGATCGCAAAAAGCTCGCCGTCAATATCAAATGAATTTCTTATTTGATGTGAGCAATTGACACTCTGGTCCGACGCGTGAAGGCGATTACGAAGGTTTCGGGTACAGATGGTAGCAGATGCATGTTAGTAAGTCTTGCTTAAAGTGATGAAAAAGTGTTTCCGCCCGGGATCGAACCGGGGACCTTCTGCGTGTTAGGCAGACGTGATAACCGCTACACCACGGAAACTGCTTGTGTGCACCTTACTTCACAGACAACTTGTAGTGATGTTGCCATCGTAACTAAAAAATTCAATAAATGTGGTACTTGCAAAACGAAGGGACATGCAGCAGATCCACACACGACGTGGCTCATTGGAGGACAATACGACATAGGCAGGAAAATACTGTTCCCGCCCGGGATCGAACCGGGGACCTTCTGCGTGTGAAGCAGACGTGATAACCGCTACACCACGGAAACGACGGACAGACGCGTCCATCATTGTATACTCGAAAACGCTTCAACCTTTCTCTCGTGCGCGCATGCACACACCATAGTTCTCTTGACAGCCTGAAACCCATCACAGCCGAGGGCTCAAGAAGACTTCGGGGTGCAATAGAGAGTGTCTGCCGTAGCATCCCGAACCAGATAGCGGCGTTTCGCGCAGTCGTTATTGCAAGTCACATCAGCAAAAACAATCACCTCCTTAGCAGCAGGAAGTGCGCGCCCAGCGGCAGCTCTACATGTAGATGCCAATAGCCCGGGAATTCGCGCCGCCCCCATCCCGCCAGCCTACACGAGACTTCCAGGGCAAACTGGACGAAATCGAGGGACTGGAATAATTGGCATTCGCTGTGTCACAGGGCTCGTTGGTCTAGGGGTATGATTCCTGCTTAGGGTGCAGGAGGTCCCGGGTTCAAATCCCGGACGAGCCCTAGCGTTTTGTGCAAACTGATCGCGCGTCAGTGGCTGAGTGATCGCAAAAAGCTCGCCGTCAATATCAAATGAATTTCTTATTTGATGTGAGCAATTGACACTCTGGTCCGACGCGTGAAGGCGATTACGAAGGTTTCGGGTACAGATGGTAGCAGATGCATGTTAGTAAGTCTTGCTTAAAGTGATGAAAAAGTGTTTCCGCCCGGGATCGAACCGGGGACCTTCTGCGTGTTAGGCAGACGTGATAACCGCTACACCACGGAAACTGCTTGTGTGCACCTTACTTCACAGACAACTTGTAGTGATGTTGCCATCGTAACTAAAAAATTCAATAAATGTGGTACTTGCAAAACGAAGGGACATGCAGCAGATCCACACACGACGTGGCTCATTAGAGGACAATACGACATAGGCAGGAAAATACTGTTCCCGCCCGGGATCGAACCGGGGACCTTCTGCGTGTGAAGCAGACGTGATAACCGCTACACCACGGAAACGACGGACAGACGCGTCCATCATTGTATACTCGAAAACGCTTCAACCTTTCTCTCGTGCGCGCATGCACACACCATAGTTCTCTTGACAGCCTGAAACCCATCACAGCCGAGGGCTCAAGAAGACTTCGGGGTGCAATAGAGAGTGTCTGCCGTAGCATCCCGAACGAGATAGCGGCGTTTCGCGCAGTCGTTATTGCAAGTCACATCAGCAAAAACAATCACCTCCTTAGCAGCAGGAAGTGCGCGCCCAGCGGCAGCTCTACATGTAGATGCCAATAGCCCGGGAATTCGCGCCGTCCCCATCCCGCCAGCCTACACGAGACTTCCAGGGCAAACTGGACGAAATCGAGGGACTGGAATAATTGGCATTCGCTGTGTCACAGGGCTCGTTGGTCTAGGGGTATGATTCCTGCTTAGGGTGCAGGAGGTCCCGGGTTCAAATCCCGGACGAGCCCTAGCGTTTTGTGCAAACTGATCGCGCGTCAGTGGCTGAGTGATCGCAAAAAGCTCGCCGTCAATATCAAATGAATTTCTTATTTGATGTGAGCAATTGACACTCTGGTCCGACGCGTGAAGGCGATTACGAAGGTTTCGGGTACAGATGGTAGCAGATGCATGTTAGTAAGTCTTGCTTAAAGTGATGAAAAAGTGTTTCCGCCCGGGATCGAACCGGGGACCTTCTGCGTGTTAGGCAGACGTGATAACCGCTACACCACGGAAACTGCTTGTGTGCACCTTACTTCACAGACAACTTGTAGTGATGTTGCCATCGTAACTAAAAAATTCAAAAATTGTGGTACTTGCAAAACGAAGGGACATGCAGCAGATCCACACACGACGTGGCTCATTGGAGGACAATACGACATAGGCAGGAAAATACTGTTCCCGCCCGGGATCGAACCGGGGACCTTCTGCGTGTGAAGCAGACGTGATAACCGCTACACTACGGAAACGACGGACACGACGCGTCCATCATTGTATACTCGAAAACGCTTCAACCTTTCTCTCGTGCGCGCATGCACACACCATAGTTCTCTTGACAGCCTGAAACCCATCACAGCCGAGGGCTCAAGAAGACTTCGGGGTGCAATAGAGAGTGTCTGCCGTAGCATCCCGAACGAGATAGCGGCGTTTCGCGCAGTCGTTATTGCAAGTCACATCAGCAAAAACAATCACCTCCTTAGCAGCAGGAAGTGCGCGCCCAGCGGCAGCTCTACATGTAGATGCCAATAGCCCGGGAATTCGCGCCGCCCCCATCCCGCCAGCCTACACGAGACTTCCAGGGCAAACTGGACGAAATCGAGGGACTGGAATAATTGGCATTCGCTGTGTCACAGGGCTCGTTGGTCTAGGGGTATGATTCCTGCTTAGGGTGCAGGAGGTCCCGGGTTCAAATCCCGGACGAGCCCTAGCGTTTTGTGCAAACTGATCGCGCGTCAGTGGCTGAGTGATCGCAAAAAGCTCGCCGTCAATATCAAATGAATTTCTTATTTGATGTGAGCAATTGACACTCTGGTCCGACGCGTGAAGGCGATTACGAAGGTTTCGGGTACAGATGGTAGCAGATGCATGTTAGTAAGTCTTGCTTAAAGTGATGAAAAAGTGTTTCCGCCCGGGATCGAACCGGGGACCTTCTGCGTGTTAGGCAGACGTGATAACCGCTACACCACGGAAACTGCTTGTGTGCACCTTACTTCACAGACAACTTGTAGTGATGTTGCCATCGTAACTAAAAAATTCAAAAATTGTGGTACTTGCAAAACGAAGGGACATGCAGCAGATCCACACACGACGTGGCTCATTGGAGGACAATACGACATAGGCAGGAAAATACTGTTCCCGCCCGGGATCGAACCGGGGACCTTCTGCGTGTGAAGCAGACGTGATAACCGCTACACTACGGAAACGACGGACACGACGCGTCCATCATTGTATACTCGAAAACGCTTCAACCTTTCTCTCGTGCGCGCATGCACACACCATAGTTCTCTTGACAGCCTGAAACCCATCACAGCCGAGGGCTCAAGAAGACTTCGGGGTGCAATAGAGAGTGTCTGCCGTAGCATCCCGAACGAGATAGCGGCGTTTCGCGCAGTCGTTATTGCAAGTCACATCAGCAAAAACAATCACCTCCTTAGCAGCAGGAAGTGCGCGCCCAGCGGCAGCTCTACATGTAGATGCCAATAGCCCGGGAATTCGCGCCGCCCCCATCCCGCCAGCCTACACGAGACTTCCAGGGCAAACTGGACGAAATCGAGGGACTGGAATAATTGGCATTCGCTGTGTCACAGGGCTCGTTGGTCTAGGGGTATGATTCCTGCTTAGGGTGCAGGAGGTCCCGGGTTCAAATCCCGGACGAGCCCTAGCGTTTTGTGCAAACTGATCGCGCGTCAGTGGCTGAGTGATCGCAAAAAGCTCGCCGTCAATATCAAATGAATTTCTTATTTGATGTGAGCAATTGACACTCTGGTCCGACGCGTGAAGGCGATTACGAAGGTTTCGGGTACAGATGGTAGCAGATGCATGTTAGTAAGTCTTGCTTAAAGTGATGAAAAAGTGTTTCCGCCCGGGATCGAACCGGGGACCTTCTGCGTGTTAGGCAGACGTGATAACCGCTACACCACGGAAACTGCTTGTGTGCACCTTACTTCACAGACAACTTGTAGTGATGTTGCCATCGTAACTAAAAAATTCAATAAATGTGGTACTTGCAAAACGAAGGGACATGCAGCAGATCCACACACGACGTGGCTCATTGGAGGACAATACGACATAGGCAGGAAAATACTGTTCCCGCCCGGGATCGAACCGGGGACCTTCTGCGTGTGAAGCAGACGTGATAACCGCTACACCACGGAAACGACGGACAGACGCGTCCATCATTGTATACTCGAAAACGCTTCAACCTTTCTCTCGTGCGCGCATGCACACACCATAGTTCTCTTGACAGCCTGAAACCCATCACAGCCGAGGGCTCAAGAAGACTTCGGGGTGCAATAGAGAGTGTCTGCCGTAGCATCCCGAACGAGATAGCGGCGTTTCGCGCAGTCGTTATTGCAAGTCACATCAGCAAAAACAATCACCTCCTTAGCAGCAGGAAGTGCGCGCCCAGCGGCAGCTCTACATGTAGATGCCAATAGCCCGGGAATTCGCGCCGCCCCCATCCCGCCAGCCTACACGAGACTTCCAGGGCAAACTGGACGAAATCGAGGGACTGGAATAATTGGCATTCGCTGTGTCACAGGGCTCGTTGGTCTAGGGGTATGATTCCTGCTTAGGGTGCAGGAGGTCCCGGGTTCAAATCCCGGACGAGCCCTAGCGTTTCGTGCAAACTGATCGCGCGTCAGTGGCTGAGTGATCGCAAAAAGCTCGCCGTCAATATCAAATGAATTTCTTATTTGATGTGAGCAATTGACACTCTGGTCCGACGCGTGAAGGCGATTACGAAGGTTTCGGGTACAGATGGTAGCAGATGCATGTTAGTAAGTCTTGCTTAAAGTGATGAAAAAGTGTTTCCGCCCGGGATCGAACCGGGGACCTTCCGCGTGTTAGGCAGACGTGATAACCGCTACACCACGGAAACTGCTTGTGTGCACCTTACTTCACAGACAACTTGTAGTGATGTTGCCATCGTAACTAAAAAATTCAATAAATGTGGTACTTGCAAAACGAAGGGACATGCAGCAGATCCACACACGACGTGGCTCATTGGAGGACAATACGACATAGGCAGGAAAATACTGTTCCCGCCCGGGATCGAACCGGGGACCTTCTGCGTGTGAAGCAGACGTGATAACCGCTACACTACGGAAACGACGGACACGACGCGTCCATCATTGTATACTCGAAAACGCTTCAACCTTTCTCTCGTGCGCGCATGCACACACCATAGTTCTCTTGACAGCCTGAAACCCATCACAGCCGAGGGCTCAAGAAGACTTCGGGGTGCAATAGAGAGTGTCTGCCGTAGCATCCCGAACGAGATAGCGGCGTTTCGCGCAGTCGTTATTGCAAGTCACATCAGCAAAAACAATCACCTCCTTAGCAGCAGGAAGTGCGCGCCCAGCGGCAGCTCTACATGTAGATGCCAATAGCCCGGGAATTCGCGCCGCCCCCATCCCGCCAGCCTACACGAGACTTCCAGGGCAAACTGGACGAAATCGAGGGACTGGAATAATTGGCATTCGCTGTGTCACAGGGCTCGTTGGTCTAGGGGTATGATTCCTGCTTAGGGTGCAGGAGGTCCCGGGTTCAAATCCCGGACGAGCCCTAGCGTTTCGTGCAAACTGATCGCGCGTCAGTGGCTGAGTGATCGCAAAAAGCTCGCCGTCAATATCAAATGAATTTCTTATTTGATGTGAGCAATTGACACTCTGGTCCGACGCGTGAAGGCGATTACGAAGGTTTCGGGTACAGATGGTAGCAGATGCATGTTAGTAAGTCTTGCTTAAAGTGATGAAAAAGTGTTTCCGCCCGGGATCGAACCGGGGACCTTCTGCGTGTTAGGCAGACGTGATAACCGCTACACCACGGAAACTGCTTGTGTGCACCTTACTTCACAGACAACTTGTAGTGATGTTGCCATCGTAACTAAAAAATTCAATAAATGTGGTACTTGCAAAACGAAGGGACATGCAGCAGATCCACACACGACGTGGCTCATTGGAGGACAATACGACATAGGCAGGAAAATACTGTTCCCGCCCGGGATCGAACCGGGGACCTTCTGCGTGTGAAGCAGACGTGATAACCGCTACACTACGGAAACGACGGACACGACGCGTCCATCATTGTATACTCGAAAACGCTTCAACCTTTCTCTCGTGCGCGCATGCACACACCATAGTTCTCTTGACAGCCTGAAACCCATCACAGCCGAGGGCTCAAGAAGACTTCGGGGTGCAATAGAGAGTGTCTGCCGTAGCATCCCGAACGAGATAGCGGCGTTTCGCGCAGTCGTTATTGCAAGTCACATCAGCAAAAACAATCACCTCCTTAGCAGCAGGAAGTGCGCGCCCAGCGGCAGCTCTACATGTAGATGCCAATAGCCCGGGAATTCGCGCCGCCCCCATCCCGCCAGCCTACACGAGACTTCCAGGGCAAACTGGACGAAATCGAGGGACTGGAATAATTGGCATTCGCTGTGTCACAGGGCTCGTTGGTCTAGGGGTATGATTCCTGCTTAGGGTGCAGGAGGTCCCGGGTTCAAATCCCGGACGAGCCCTAGCGTTTCGTGCAAACTGATCGCGCGTCAGTGGCTGAGTGATCGCAAAAAGCTCGCCGTCAATATCAAATGAATTTCTTATTTGATGTGAGCAATTGACACTCTGGTCCGACGCGTGAAGGCGATTACGAAGGTTTCGGGTACAGATGGTAGCAGATGCATGTTAGTAAGTCTTGCTTAAAGTGATGAAAAAGTGTTTCCGCCCGGGATCGAACCGGGGACCTTCTGCGTGTTAGGCAGACGTGATAACCGCTACACCACGGAAACTGCTTGTGTGCACCTTACTTCACAGACAACTTGTAGTGATGTTGCCATCGTAACTAAAAAATTCAATAAATGTGGTACTTGCAAAACGAAGGGACATGCAGCAGATCCACACACGACGTGGCTCATTGGAGGACAATACGACATAGGCAGGAAAATACTGTTCCCGCCCGGGATCGAACCGGGGACCTTCTGCGTGTGAAGCAGACGTGATAACCGCTACACTACGGAAACGACGGACACGACGCGTCCATCATTGTATACTCGAAAACGCTTCAACCTTTCTCTCGTGCGCGCATGCACACACCATAGTTCTCTTGACAGCCTGAAACCCATCACAGCCGAGGGCTCAAGAAGACTTCGGGGTGCAATAGAGAGTGTCTGCCGTAGCATCCCGAACGAGATAGCGGCGTTTCGCGCAGTCGTTATTGCAAGTCACATCAGCAAAAACAATCACCTCCTTAGCAGCAGGAAGTGCGCGCCCAGCGGCAGCTCTACACGTAGATGCCAATAGCCCGGGAATTCGCGCCGCCCCCATCCCGCCAGCCTACACGAGACTTCCAGGGCAAACTGGACGAAATCGAGGGACTGGAATAATTGGCATTCGCTGTGACACAGGGCTCGTTGGTCTAGGGGTATGATTCCTGCTTAGGGTGCAGGAGGTCCCGGGTTCAAATCCCGGACGAGCCCTAGCGTTTTGTGCAAACTGATCGCGCGTCAGTGGCTGAGTGATCGCAAAAAGCTCGCCGTCAATATCAAATGAATTTCTTATTTGATGTGAGCAATTGACACTCTGGTCCGACGCGTGAAGGCGATTACGAAGGTTTCGGGTACAGATGGTAGCAGATGCATGTTAGTAAGTCTTGCTTAAAGTGATGAAAAAGTGTTTCCGCCCGGGATCGAACCGGGGACCTTCCGCGTGTTAGGCAGACGTGATAACCGCTACACCACGGAAACTGCTTGTGTGCACCTTACTTCACAGACAACTTGTAGTGATGTTGCCATCGTAACTAAAAAATTCAATAAATGTGGTACTTGCAAAACGAAGGGACATGCAGCAGATCCACACACGACGTGGCTCATTGGAGGACAATACGACATAGGCAGGAAAATACTGTTCCCGCCCGGGATCGAACCGGGGACCTTCTGCGTGTGAAGCAGACGTGATAACCGCTACACTACGGAAACGACGGACACGACGCGTCCATCATTGTATACTCGAAAACGCTTCAACCTTTCTCTCGTGCGCGCATGCACACACCATAGTTCTCTTGACAGCCTGAAACCCATCACAGCCGAGGGCTCAAGAAGACTTCGGGGTGCAATAGAGAGTGTCTGCCGTAGCATCCCGAACGAGATAGCGGCGTTTCGCGCAGTCGTTATTGCAAGTCACATCAGCAAAAACAATCACCTCCTTAGCAGCAGGAAGTGCGCGCCCAGCGGCAGCTCTACATGTAGATGCCAATAGCCCGGGAATTCGCGCCGCCCCCATCCCGCCAGCCTACACGAGACTTCCAGGGCAAACTGGACGAAATCGAGGGACTGGAATAATTGGCATTCGCTGTGTCACAGGGCTCGTTGGTCTAGGGGTATGATTCCTGCTTAGGGTGCAGGAGGTCCCGGGTTCAAATCCCGGACGAGCCCTAGCGTTTCGTGCAAACTGATCGCGCGTCAGTGGCTGAGTGATCGCAAAAAGCTCGCCGTCAATATCAAATGAATTTCTTATTTGATGTGAGCAATTGACACTCTGGTCCGACGCGTGAAGGCGATTACGAAGGTTTCGGGTACAGATGGTAGCAGATGCATGTTAGTAAGTCTTGCTTAAAGTGATGAAAAAGTGTTTCCGCCCGGGATCGAACCGGGGACCTTCTGCGTGTTAGGCAGACGTGATAACCGCTACACCACGGAAACTGCTTGTGTGCACCTTACTTCACAGACAACTTGTAGTGATGTTGCCATCGTAACTAAAAAATTCAATAAATGTGGTACTTGCAAAACGAAGGGACATGCAGCAGATCCACACACGACGTGGCTCATTGGAGGACAATACGACATAGGCAGGAAAATACTGTTCCCGCCCGGGATCGAACCGGGGACCTTCTGCGTGTGAAGCAGACGTGATAACCGCTACACTACGGAAACGACGGACACGACGCGTCCATCATTGTATACTCGAAAACGCTTCAACCTTTCTCTCGTGCGCGCATGCACACACCATAGTTCTCTTGACAGCCTGAAACCCATCACAGCCGAGGGCTCAAGAAGACTTCGGGGTGCAATAGAGAGTGTCTGCCGTAGCATCCCGAACGAGATAGCGGCGTTTCGCGCAGTCGTTATTGCAAGTCACATCAGCAAAAACAATCACCTCCTTAGCAGCAGGAAGTGCGCGCCCAGCGGCAGCTCTACACGTAGATGCCAATAGCCCGGGAATTCGCGCCGCCCCCATCCCGCCAGCCTACACGAGACTTCCAGGGCAAACTGGACGAAATCGAGGGACTGGAATAATTGGCATTCGCTGTGTCACAGGGCTCGTTGGTCTAGGGGTATGATTCCTGCTTAGGGTGCAGGAGGTCCCGGGTTCAAATCCCGGACGAGCCCTAGCGTTTTGTGCAAACTGATCGCGCGTCAGTGGCTGAGTGATCGCAAAAAGCTCGCCGTCAATATCAAATGAATTTCTTATTTGATGTGAGCAATTGACACTCTGGTCCGACGCGTGAAGGCGATTACGAAGGTTTCGGGTACAGATGGTAGCAGATGCATGTTAGTAAGTCTTGCTTAAAGTGATGAAAAAGTGTTTCCGCCCGGGATCGAACCGGGGACCTTCCGCGTGTTAGGCAGACGTGATAACCGCTACACCACGGAAACTGCTTGTGTGCACCTTACTTCACAGACAACTTGTAGTGATGTTGCCATCGTAACTAAAAAATTCAATAAATGTGGTACTTGCAAAACGAAGGGACATGCAGCAGATCCACACACGACGTGGCTCATTGGAGGACAATACGACATAGGCAGGAAAATACTGTTCCCGCCCGGGATCGAACCGGGGACCTTCTGCGTGTGAAGCAGACGTGATAACCGCTACACTACGGAAACGACGGACACGACGCGTCCATCATTGTATACTCGAAAACGCTTCAACCTTTCTCTCGTGCGCGCATGCACACACCATAGTTCTCTTGACAGCCTGAAACCCATCACAGCCGAGGGCTCAAGAAGACTTCGGGGTGCAATAGAGAGTGTCTGCCGTAGCATCCCGAACGAGATAGCGGCGTTTCGCGCAGTCGTTATTGCAAGTCACATCAGCAAAAACAATCACCTCCTTAGCAGCAGGAAGTGCGCGCCCAGCGGCAGCTCTACATGTAGATGCCAATAGCCCGGGAATTCGCGCCGCCCCCATCCCGCCAGCCTACACGAGACTTCCAGGGCAAACTGGACGAAATCGAGGGACTGGAATAATTGGCATTCGCTGTGTCACAGGGCTCGTTGGTCTAGGGGTATGATTCCTGCTTAGGGTGCAGGAGGTCCCGGGTTCAAATCCCGGACGAGCCCTAGCGTTTCGTGCAAACTGATCGCGCGTCAGTGGCTGAGTGATCGCAAAAAGCTCGCCGTCAATATCAAATGAATTTCTTATTTGATGTGAGCAATTGACACTCTGGTCCGACGCGTGAAGGCGATTACGAAGGTTTCGGGTACAGATGGTAGCAGATGCATGTTAGTAAGTCTTGCTTAAAGTGATGAAAAAGTGTTTCCGCCCGGGATCGAACCGGGGACCTTCTGCGTGTTAGGCAGACGTGATAACCGCTACACCACGGAAACTGCTTGTGTGCACCTTACTTCACAGACAACTTGTAGTGATGTTGCCATCGTAACTAAAAAATTCAATAAATGTGGTACTTGCAAAACGAAGGGACATGCAGCAGATCCACACACGACGTGGCTCATTGGAGGACAATACGACATAGGCAGGAAAATACTGTTCCCGCCCGGGATCGAACCGGGGACCTTCTGCGTGTGAAGCAGACGTGATAACCGCTACACTACGGAAACGACGGACACGGCGCGTCCATCATTGTATACTCGAAAACGCTTCAACCTTTCTCTCGTGCGCGCATGCACACACCATAGTTCTCTTGACAGCCTGAAACCCATCACAGCCGAGGGCTCAAGAAGACTTCGGGGTGCAATAGAGAGTGTCTGCCGTAGCATCCCGAACGAGATAGCGGCGTTTCGCGCAGTCGTTATTGCAAGTCACATCAGCAAAAACAATCACCTCCTTAGCAGCAGGAAGTGCGCGCCCAGCGGCAGCTCTACATGTAGATGCCAATAGCCCGGGAATTCGCGCCGCCCCCATCCCGCCAGCCTACACGAGACTTCCAGGGCAAACTGGACGAAATCGAGGGACTGGAATAATTGGCATTCGCTGTGTCACAGGGCTCGTTGGTCTAGGGGTATGATTCCTGCTTAGGGTGCAGGAGGTCCCGGGTTCAAATCCCGGACGAGCCCTAGCGTTTTGTGCAAACTGATCGCGCGTCAGTGGCTGAGTGATCGCAAAAAGCTCGCCGTCAATATCAAATGAATTTCTTATTTGATGTGAGCAATTGACACTCTGGTCCGACGCGTGAAGGCGATTACGAAGGTTTCGGGTACAGATGGTAGCAGATGCATGTTAGTAAGTCTTGCTTAAAGTGATGAAAAAGTGTTTCCGCCCGGGATCGAACCGGGGACCTTCTGCGTGTTAGGCAGACGTGATAACCGCTACACCACGGAAACTGCTTGTGTGCACCTTACTTCACAGACAACTTGTAGTGATGTTGCCATCGTAACTAAAAAATTCAATAAATGTGGTACTTGCAAAACGAAGGGACATGCAGCAGATCCACACACGACGTGGCTCATTGGAGGACAATACGACATAGGCAGGAAAATACTGTTCCCGCCCGGGATCGAACCGGGGACCTTCTGCGTGTGAAGCAGACGTGATAACCGCTACACTACGGAAACGACGGACACGACGCGTCCATCATTGTATACTCGAAAACGCTTCAACCTTTCTCTCGTGCGCGCATGCACACACCATAGTTCTCTTGACAGCCTGAAACCCATCACAGCCGAGGGCTCAAGAAGACTTCGGGGTGCAATAGAGAGTGTCTGCCGTAGCATCCCGAACGAGATAGCGGCGTTTCGCGCAGTCGTTATTGCAAGTCACATCAGCAAAAACAATCACCTCCTTAGCAGCAGGAAGTGCGCGCCCAGCGGCAGCTCTACACGTAGATGCCAATAGCCCGGGAATTCGCGCCGCCCCCATCCCGCCAGCCTACACGAGACTTCCAGGGCAAACTGGACGAAATCGAGGGACTGGAATAATTGGCATTCGCTGTGTCACAGGGCTCGTTGGTCTAGGGGTATGATTCCTGCTTAGGGTGCAGGAGGTCCCGGGTTCAAATCCCGGACGAGCCCTAGCGTTTCGTGCAAACTGATCGCGCGTCAGTGGCTGAGTGATCGCAAAAAGCTCGCCGTCAATATCAAATGAATTTCTTATTTGATGTGAGCAATTGACACTCTGGTCCGACGCGTGAAGGCGATTACGAAGGTTTCGTGTACAGATGGTAGCAGATGCATGTTAGTAAGTCTTGCTTAAAGTGATGAAAAAGTGTTTCCGCCCGGGATCGAACCGGGGACCTTCTGCGTGTTAGGCAGACGTGATAACCGCTACACCACCGAAACTGCTTGTGTGCACCTTACTTCACAGACAACTTGTAGTGATGTTGCCATCGTAACTAAAAAATTCAATAAATGTGGTACTTGCAAAACGAAGGGACATGCAGCAGTTCCACACACGACGTGGCTCATTGGAGGACAATACGACATAGGCAGGAAAATACTGTTCCCGCCCGGGATCGAACCGGGGACCTTCTGCGTGTGAAGCAGACGTGATAACCGCTACACTACGGAAACGACGGACACGACGCGTCCATCATTGTGTACTCGAAAACGCTTCAACCTTTCTCTCGTGCGCGCATGCACACACCATAGTTCTCTTGACAGCCTGAAACCCATCACAGCCGAGGGCTCAAGAAGACTTCGGGGTGCAATAGAGAGTGTCTGCCGTAGCATCCCGAACGAGATAGCGGCGTTTCGCGCAGTCGTTATTGCAAGTCACATCAGCAAAAACAATCACCTCCTTAGCAGCAGGAAGTGCGCGCCCAGCGGCAGCTCTACACGTAGATGCCAATAGCCCGGGAATTCGCGCCGCCCCCATCCCGCCAGCCTACACGAGACTTCCAGGGCAAACTGGACGAAATCGAGGGACTGGAATAATGGGCATTCGCTGTGTCACAGGGCTCGTTGGTCTAGGGGTATGATTCCTGCTTAGGGTGCAGGAGGTCCCGGGTTCAAATCCCGGACGAGCCCTAGCGTTTTGTGCAAACTGATCGCGCGTCAGTGGCTGAGTGATCGCAAAAAGCTCGCCGTCAATATCAAATGAATTTCTTATTTGATGTGAGCAATTGACACTCTGGTCCGACGCGTGAAGGCGATTACGAAGGTTTCGGGTACAGATGGTAGCAGATGCATGTTAGTAAGTCTTGCTTAAAGTGATGAAAAAGTGTTTCCGCCCGGGATCGAACCGGGGACCTTCCGCGTGTTAGGCAGACGTGATAACCGCTACACCACGGAAACTGCTTGTGTGCACCTTACTTCACAGACAACTTGTAGTGATGTTGCCATCGTAACTAAAAAATTCAATAAATGTGGTACTTGCAAAACGAAGGGACATGCAGCAGATCCACACACGACGTGGCTCATTGGAGGACAATACGACATAGGCAGGAAAATACTGTTCCCGCCCGGGATCGAACCGGGGACCTTCTGCGTGTGAAGCAGACGTGATAACCGCTACACTACGGAAACGACGGACACGACGCGTCCATCATTGTATACTCGAAAACGCTTCAACCTTTCTCTCGTGCGCGCATGCACACACCATAGTTCTCTTGACAGCCTGAAACCCATCACAGCCGAGGGCTCAAGAAGACTTCGGGGTGCAATAGAGAGTGTCTGCCGTAGCATCCCGAACGAGATAGCGGCGTTTCGCGCAGTCGTTATTGCAAGTCACATCAGCAAAAACAATCACCTCCTTAGCAGCAGGAAGTGCGCGCCCAGCGGCAGCTCTACACGTAGATGCCAATAGCCCGGGAATTCGCGCCGCCCCCATCCCGCCAGCCTACACGAGACTTCCAGGGCAAACTGGACGAAATCGAGGGACTGGAATAATTGGCATTCGCTGTGTCACAGGGCTCGTTGGTCTAGGGGTATGATTCCTGCTTAGGGTGCAGGAGGTCCCGGGTTCAAATCCCGGACGAGCCCTAGCGTTTCGTGCAAACTGATCGCGCGTCAGTGGCTGAGTGATCGCAAAAAGCTCGCCGTCAATATCAAATGAATTTCTTATTTGATGTGAGCAATTGACACTCTGGTCCGACGCGTGAAGGCGATTACGAAGGTTTCGGGTACAGATGGTAGCAGATGCATGTTAGTAAGTCTTGCTTAAAGTGATGAAAAAGTGTTTCCGCCCGGGATCGAACCGGGGACCTTCTGCGTGTTAGGCAGACGTGATAACCGCTACACCACGGAAACTGCTTGTGTGCACCTTACTTCACAGACAACTTGTAGTGATGTTGCCATCGTAACTAAAAAATTCAATAAATGTGGTACTTGCAAAACGAAGGGACATGCAGCAGATCCACACACGACGTGGCTCATTGGAGGACAATACGACATAGGCAGGAAAATACTGTTCCCGCCCGGGATCGAACCGGGGACCTTCTGCGTGTGAAGCAGACGTGATAACCGCTACACTACGGAAACGACGGACACGACGCGTCCATCATTGTGTACTCGAAAACGCTTCAACCTTTCTCTCGTGCGCGCATGCACACACCATAGTTCTCTTGACAGCCTGAAACCCATCACAGCCGAGGGCTCAAGAAGACTTCGGGGTGCAATAGAGAGTGTCTGCCGTAGCATCCCGAACGAGATAGCGGCGTTTCGCGCAGTCGTTATTGCAAGTCACATCAGCAAAAACAATCACCTCCTTAGCAGCAGGAAGTGCGCGCCCAGCGGCAGCTCTACACGTAGATGCCAATAGCCCGGGAATTCGCGCCGCCCCCATCCCGCCAGCCTACACGAGACTTCCAGGGCAAACTGGACGAAATCGAGGGACTGGAATAATTGGCATTCGCTGTGTCACAGGGCTCGTTGGTCTAGGGGTATGATTCCTGCTTAGGGTGCAGGAGGTCCCGGGTTCAAATCCCGGACGAGCCCTAGCGTTTCGTGCAAACTGATCGCGCGTCAGTGGCTGAGTGATCGCAAAAAGCTCGCCGTCAATATCAAATGAATTTCTTATTTGATGTGAGCAATTGACACTCTGGTCCGACGCGTGAAGGCGATTACGAAGGTTTCGGGTACAGATGGTAGCAGATGCATGTTAGTAAGTCTTGCTTAAAGTGATGAAAAAGTGTTTCCGCCCGGGATCGAACCGGGGACCTTCTGCGTGTTAGGCAGACGTGATAACCGCTACACCACGGAAACTGCTTGTGTGCACCTTACTTCACAGACAACTTGTAGTGATGTTGCCATCGTAACTAAAAAATTCAATAAATGTGGTACTTGCAAAACGAAGGGACATGCAGCAGATCCACACACGACGTGGCTCATTGGAGGACAATACGACATAGGCAGGAAAATACTGTTCCCGCCCGGGATCGAACCGGGGACCTTCTGCGTGTGAAGCAGACGTGATAACCGCTACACTACGGAAACGACGGACACGACGCGTCCATCATTGTATACTCGAAGACGCTTCAACCTTTCTCTCGTGCGCGCATGCACACACCATAGTTCTCTTGACAGCCTGAAACCCATCACAGCCGAGGGCTCAAGAAGACTTCGGGGTGCAATAGAGAGTGTCTGCCGTAGCATCCCGAACGAGATAGCGGCGTTTCGCGCAGTCGTTATTGCAAGTCACATCAGCAAAAACAATCACCTCCTTAGCAGCAGGAAGTGCGCGCCCAGCGGCAGCTCTACACGTAGATGCCAATAGCCCGGGAATTCGCGCCGCCCCCATCCCGCCAGCCTACACGAGACTTCCAGGGCAAACTGGACGAAATCGAGGGACTGGAATAATGGGCATTCGCTGTGTCACAGGGCTCGTTGGTCTAGGGGTATGATTCCTGCTTAGGGTGCAGGAGGTCCCGGGTTCAAATCCCGGACGAGCCCTAGCGTTTTGTGCAAACTGATCGCGCGTCAGTGGCTGAGTGATCGCAAAAAGCTCGCCGTCAATATCAAATGAATTTCTTATTTGATGTGAGCAATTGACACTCTGGTCCGACGCGTGAAGGCGATTACGAAGGTTTCGGGTACAGATGGTAGCAGATGCATGTTAGTAAGTCTTGCTTAAAGTGATGAAAAAGTGTTTCCGCCCGGGATCGAACCGGGGACCTTCCGCGTGTTAGGCAGACGTGATAACCGCTACACCACGGAAACTGCTTGTGTGCACCTTACTTCACAGACAACTTGTAGTGATGTTGCCATCGTAACTAAAAAATTCAATAAATGTGGTACTTGCAAAACGAAGGGACATGCAGCAGATCCACACACGACGTGGCTCATTGGAGGACAATACGACATAGGCAGGAAAATACTGTTCCCGCCCGGGATCGAACCGGGGACCTTCTGCGTGTGAAGCAGACGTGATAACCGCTACACTACGGAAACGACGGACACGACGCGTCCATCATTGTATACTCGAAAACGCTTCAACCTTTCTCTCGTGCGCGCATGCACACACCATAGTTCTCTTGACAGCCTGAAACCCATCACAGCCGAGGGCTCAAGAAGACTTCGGGGTGCAATAGAGAGTGTCTGCCGTAGCATCCCGAACGAGATAGCGGCGTTTCGCGCAGTCGTTATTGCAAGTCACATCAGCAAAAACAATCACCTCCTTAGCAGCAGGAAGTGCGCGCCCAGCGGCAGCTCTACATGTAGATGCCAATAGCCCGGGAATTCGCGCCGCCCCCATCCCGCCAGCCTACACGAGACTTCCAGGGCAAACTGGACGAAATCGAGGGACTGGAATAATTGGCATTCGCTGTGTCACAGGGCTCGTTGGTCTAGGGGTATGATTCCTGCTTAGGGTGCAGGAGGTCCCGGGTTCAAATCCCGGACGAGCCCTAGCGTTTTGTGCAAACTGATCGCGCGTCAGTGGCTGAGTGATCGCAAAAAGCTCGCCGTCAATATCAAATGAATTTCTTATTTGATGTGAGCAATTGACACTCTGGTCCGACGCGTGAAGGCGATTACGAAGGTTTCGGGTACAGATGGTAGCAGATGCATGTTAGTAAGTCTTGCTTAAAGTGATGAAAAAGTGTTTCCGCCCGGGATCGAACCGGGGACCTTCTGCGTGTTAGGCAGACGTGATAACCGCTACACCACGGAAACTGCTTGTGTGCACCTTACTTCACAGACAACTTGTAGTGATGTTGCCATCGTAACTAAAAAATTCAATAAATGTGGTACTTGCAAAACGAAGGGACATGCAGCAGATCCACACACGACGTGGCTCATTGGAGGACAATACGACATAGGCAGGAAAATACTGTTCCCGCCCGGGATCGAACCGGGGACCTTCTGCGTGTGAAGCAGACGTGATAACCGCTACACTACGGAAACGACGGACACGACGCGTCCATCATTGTATACTCGAAAACGCTTCAACCTTTCTCTCGTGCGCGCATGCACACACCATAGTTCTCTTGACAGCCTGAAACCCATCACAGCCGAGGGCTCAAGAAGACTTCGGGGTGCAATAGAGAGTGTCTGCCGTAGCATCCCGAACGAGATAGCGGCGTTTCGCGCAGTCGTTATTGCAAGTCACATCAGCAAAAACAATCACCTCCTTAGCAGCAGGAAGTGCGCGCCCAGCGGCAGCTCTACACGTAGATGCCAATAGCCCGGGAATTCGCGCCGCCCCCATCCCGCCAGCCTACACGAGACTTCCAGGGCAAACTGGACGAAATCGAGGGACTGGAATAATTGGCATTCGCTGTGTCACAGGGCTCGTTGGTCTAGGGGTATGATTCCTGCTTAGGGTGCAGGAGGTCCCGGGTTCAAATCCCGGACGAGCCCTAGCGTTTTGTGCAAACTGATCGCGCGTCAGTGGCTGAGTGATCGCAAAAAGCTCGCCGTCAATATCAAATGAATTTCTTATTTGATGTGAGCAATTGACACTCTGGTCCGACGCGTGAAGGCGATTACGAAGGTTTCGGGTACAGATGGTAGCAGATGCATGTTAGTAAGTCTTGCTTAAAGTGATGAAAAAGTGTTTCCGCCCGGGATCGAACCGGGGACCTTCTGCGTGTTAGGCAGACGTGATAACCGCTACACCACGGAAACTGCTTGTGTGCACCTTACTTCACAGACAACTTGTAGTGATGTTGCCATCGTAACTAAAAAATTCAATAAATGTGGTACTTGCAAAACGAAGGGACATGCAGCAGATCCACACACGACGTGGCTCATTGGAGGACAATACGACATAGGCAGGAAAATACTGTTCCCGCCCGGGATCGAACCGGGGACCTTCTGCGTGTGAAGCAGACGTGATAACCGCTACACTACGGAAACGACGGACACGACGCGTCCATCATTGTATACTCGAAGACGCTTCAACCTTTCTCTCGTGCGCGCATGCACACACCATAGTTCTCTTGACAGCCTGAAACCCATCACAGCCGAGGGCTCAAGAAGACTTCGGGGTGCAATAGAGAGTGTCTGCCGTAGCATCCCGAACGAGATAGCGGCGTTTCGCGCAGTCGTTATTGCAAGTCACATCAGCAAAAACAATCACCTCCTTAGCAGCAGGAAGTGCGCGCCCAGCGGCAGCTCTACATGTAGATGCCAATAGCCCGGGAATTCGCGCCGCCCCCATCCCGCCAGCCTACACGAGACTTCCAGGGCAAACTGGACGAAATCGAGGGACTGGAATAATTGGCATTCGCTGTGTCACAGGGCTCGTTGGTCTAGGGGTATGATTCCTGCTTAGGGTGCAGGAGGTCCCGGGTTCAAATCCCGGACGAGCCCTAGCGTTTCGTGCAAACTGATCGCGCGTCAGTGGCTGAGTGATCGCAAAAAGCTCGCCGTCAATATCAAATGAATTTCTTATTTGATGTGAGCAATTGACACTCTGGTCCGACGCGTGAAGGCGATTACGAAGGTTTCGGGTACAGATGGTAGCAGATGCATGTTAGTAAGTCTTGCTTAAAGTGATGAAAAAGTGTTTCCGCCCGGGATCGAACCGGGGACCTTCTGCGTGTTAGGCAGACGTGATAACCGCTACACCACGGAAACTGCTTGTGTGCACCTTACTTCACAGACAACTTGTAGTGATGTTGCCATCGTAACTAAAAAATTCAATAAATGTGGTACTTGCAAAACGAAGGGACATGCAGCAGATCCACACACGACGTGGCTCATTGGAGGACAATACGACATAGGCAGGAAAATACTGTTCCCGCCCGGGATCGAACCGGGGACCTTCTGCGTGTGAAGCAGACGTGATAACCGCTACACTACGGAAACGACGGACACGACGCGTCCATCATTGTATACTCGAAGACGCTTCAACCTTTCTCTCGTGCGCGCATGCACACACCATAGTTCTCTTGACAGCCTGAAACCCATCACAGCCGAGGGCTCAAGAAGACTTCGGGGTGCAATAGAGAGTGTCTGCCGTAGCATCCCGAACGAGATAGCGGCGTTTCGCGCAGTCGTTATTGCAAGTCACATCAGCAAAAACAATCACCTCCTTAGCAGCAGGAAGTGCGCGCCCAGCGGCAGCTCTACATGTAGATGCCAATAGCCCGGGAATTCGCGCCGCCCACATCCCGCCAGCCTACACGAGACTTCCAGGGCAAACTGGACGAAATCGAGGGACTGGAATAATTGGCATTCGCTGTGTCACAGGGCTCGTTGGTCTAGGGGTATGATTCCTGCTTAGGGTGCAGGAGGTCCCGGGTTCAAATCCCGGACGAGCCCTAGCGTTTCGTGCAAACTGATCGCGCGTCAGTGGCTGAGTGATCGCAAAAAGCTCGCCGTCAATATCAAATGAATTTCTTATTTGATGTGAGCAATTGACACTCTGGTCCGACGCGTGAAGGCGATTACGAAGGTTTCGGGTACAGATGGTAGCAGATGCATGTTAGTAAGTCTTGCTTAAAGTGATGAAAAAGTGTTTCCGCCCGGGATCGAACCGGGGACCTTCTGCGTGTTAGGCAGACGTGATAACCGCTACACCACGGAAACTGCTTGTGTGCACCTTACTTCACAGACAACTTGTAGTGATGTTGCCATCGTAACTAAAAAATTCAATAAATGTGGTACTTGCAAAACGAAGGGACATGCAGCAGATCCACACACGACGTGGCTCATTGGAGGACAATACGACATAGGCAGGAAAATACTGTTCCCGCCCGGGATCGAACCGGGGACCTTCTGCGTGTGAAGCAGACGTGATAACCGCTACACTACGAAAACGACGGACACGACGCGTCCATCATTGTATACTCGAAGACGCTTCAACCTTTCTCTCGTGCGCGCATGCACACACCATAGTTCTCTTGACAGCCTGAAACCCATCACAGCCGAGGGCTCAAGAAGACTTCGGGGTGCAATAGAGAGTGTCTGCCGTAGCATCCCGAACGAGATAGCGGCGTTTCGCGCAGTCGTTATTGCAAGTCACATCAGCAAAAACAATCACCTCCTTAGCAGCAGGAAGTGCGCGCCCAGCGGCAGCTCTACACGTAGATGCCAATAGCCCGGGAATTCGCGCCGCCCCCATCCCGCCAGCCTACACGAGACTTCCAGGGCAAACTGGACGAAATCGAGGGACTGGAATAATGGGCATTCGCTGTGTCACAGGGCTCGTTGGTCTAGGGGTATGATTCCTGCTTAGGGTGCAGGAGGTCCCGGGTTCAAATCCCGGACGAGCCCTAGCGTTTTGTGCAAACTGATCGCGCGTCAGTGGCTGAGTGATCGCAAAAAGCTCGCCGTCAATATCAAATGAATTTCTTATTTGATGTGAGCAATTGACACTCTGGTCCGACGCGTGAAGGCGATTACGAAGGTTTCGGGTACAGATGGTAGCAGATGCATGTTAGTAAGTCTTGCTTAAAGTGATGAAAAAGTGTTTCCGCCCGGGATCGAACCGGGGACCTTCCGCGTGTTAGGCAGACGTGATAACCGCTACACCACGGAAACTGCTTGTGTGCACCTTACTTCACAGACAACTTGTAGTGATGTTGCCATCGTAACTAAAAAATTCAATAAATGTGGTACTTGCAAAACGAAGGGACATGCAGCAGATCCACACACGACGTGGCTCATTGGAGGACAATACGACATAGGCAGGAAAATACTGTTCCCGCCCGGGATCGAACCGGGGACCTTCTGCGTGTGAAGCAGACGTGATAACCGCTACACTACGGAAACGACGGACACGACGCGTCCATCATTGTATACTCGAAAACGCTTCAACCTTTCTCTCGTGCGCGCATGCACACACCATAGTTCTCTTGACAGCCTGAAACCCATCACAGCCGAGGGCTCAAGAAGACTTCGGGGTGCAATAGAGAGTGTCTGCCGTAGCATCCCGAACGAGATAGCGGCGTTTCGCGCAGTCGTTATTGCAAGTCACATCAGCAAAAACAATCACCTCCTTAGCAGCAGGAAGTGCGCGCCCAGCGGCAGCTCTACATGTAGATGCCAATAGCCCGGGAATTCGCGCCGCCCCCATCCCGCCAGCCTACACGAGACTTCCAGGGCAAACTGGACGAAATCGAGGGACTGGAATAATTGGCATTCGCTGTGTCACAGGGCTCGTTGGTCTAGGGGTATGATTCCTGCTTAGGGTGCAGGAGGTCCCGGGTTCAAATCCCGGACGAGCCCTAGCGTTTTGTGCAAACTGATCGCGCGTCAGTGGCTGAGTGATCGCAAAAAGCTCGCCGTCAATATCAAATGAATTTCTTATTTGATGTGAGCAATTGACACTCTGGTCCGACGCGTGAAGGCGATTACGAAGGTTTCGGGTACAGATGGTAGCAGATGCATGTTAGTAAGTCTTGCTTAAAGTGATGAAAAAGTGTTTCCGCCCGGGATCGAACCGGGGACCTTCTGCGTGTTAGGCAGACGTGATAACCGCTACACCACGGAAACTGCTTGTGTGCACCTTACTTCACAGACAACTTGTAGTGATGTTGCCATCGTAACTAAAAAATTCAATAAATGTGGTACTTGCAAAACGAAGGGACATGCAGCAGATCCACACACGACGTGGCTCATTGGAGGACAATACGACATAGGCAGGAAAATACTGTTCCCGCCCGGGATCGAACCGGGGACCTTCTGCGTGTGAAGCAGACGTGATAACCGCTACACTACGGAAACGACGGACACGACGCGTCCATCATTGTATACTCGAAAACGCTTCAACCTTTCTCTCGTGCGCGCATGCACACACCATAGTTCTCTTGACAGCCTGAAACCCATCACAGCCGAGGGCTCAAGAAGACTTCGGGGTGCAATAGAGAGTGTCTGCCGTAGCATCCCGAACGAGATAGCGGCGTTTCGCGCAGTCGTTATTGCAAGTCACATCAGCAAAAACAATCACCTCCTTAGCAGCAGGAAGTGCGCGCCCAGCGGCAGCTCTACACGTAGATGCCAATAGCCCGGGAATTCGCGCCGCCCCCATCCCGCCAGCCTACACGAGACTTCCAGGGCAAACTGGACGAAATCGAGGGACTGGAATAATTGGCATTCGCTGTGTCACAGGGCTCGTTGGTCTAGGGGTATGATTCCTGCTTAGGGTGCAGGAGGTCCCGGGTTCAAATCCCGGACGAGCCCTAGCGTTTTGTGCAAACTGATCGCGCGTCAGTGGCTGAGTGATCGCAAAAAGCTCGCCGTCAATATCAAATGAATTTCTTATTTGATGTGAGCAATTGACACTCTGGTCCGACGCGTGAAGGCGATTACGAAGGTTTCGGGTACAGATGGTAGCAGATGCATGTTAGTAAGTCTTGCTTAAAGTGATGAAAAAGTGTTTCCGCCCGGGATCGAACCGGGGACCTTCTGCGTGTTAGGCAGACGTGATAACCGCTACACCACGGAAACTGCTTGTGTGCACCTTACTTCACAGACAACTTGTAGTGATGTTGCCATCGTAACTAAAAAATTCAATAAATGTGGTACTTGCAAAACGAAGGGACATGCAGCAGATCCACACACGACGTGGCTCATTGGAGGACAATACGACATAGGCAGGAAAATACTGTTCCCGCCCGGGATCGAACCGGGGACCTTCTGCGTGTGAAGCAGACGTGATAACCGCTACACTACGGAAACGACGGACACGACGCGTCCATCATTGTATACTCGAAGACGCTTCAACCTTTCTCTCGTGCGCGCATGCACACACCATAGTTCTCTTGACAGCCTGAAACCCATCACAGCCGAGGGCTCAAGAAGACTTCGGGGTGCAATAGAGAGTGTCTGCCGTAGCATCCCGAACGAGATAGCGGCGTTTCGCGCAGTCGTTATTGCAAGTCACATCAGCAAAAACAATCACCTCCTTAGCAGCAGGAAGTGCGCGCCCAGCGGCAGCTCTACATGTAGATGCCAATAGCCCGGGAATTCGCGCCGCCCCCATCCCGCCAGCCTACACGAGACTTCCAGGGCAAACTGGACGAAATCGAGGGACTGGAATAATTGGCATTCGCTGTGTCACAGGGCTCGTTGGTCTAGGGGTATGATTCCTGCTTAGGGTGCAGGAGGTCCCGGGTTCAAATCCCGGACGAGCCCTAGCGTTTCGTGCAAACTGATCGCGCGTCAGTGGCTGAGTGATCGCAAAAAGCTCGCCGTCAATATCAAATGAATTTCTTATTTGATGTGAGCAATTGACACTCTGGTCCGACGCGTGAAGGCGATTACGAAGGTTTCGGGTACAGATGGTAGCAGATGCATGTTAGTAAGTCTTGCTTAAAGTGATGAAAAAGTGTTTCCGCCCGGGATCGAACCGGGGACCTTCTGCGTGTTAGGCAGACGTGATAACCGCTACACCACGGAAACTGCTTGTGTGCACCTTACTTCACAGACAACTTGTAGTGATGTTGCCATCGTAACTAAAAAATTCAATAAATGTGGTACTTGCAAAACGAAGGGACATGCAGCAGATCCACACACGACGTGGCTCATTGGAGGACAATACGACATAGGCAGGAAAATACTGTTCCCGCCCGGGATCGAACCGGGGACCTTCTGCGTGTGAAGCAGACGTGATAACCGCTACACTACGGAAACGACGGACACGACGCGTCCATCATTGTATACTCGAAGACGCTTCAACCTTTCTCTCGTGCGCGCATGCACACACCATAGTTCTCTTGACAGCCTGAAACCCATCACAGCCGAGGGCTCAAGAAGACTTCGGGGTGCAATAGAGAGTGTCTGCCGTAGCATCCCGAACGAGATAGCGGCGTTTCGCGCAGTCGTTATTGCAAGTCACATCAGCAAAAACAATCACCTCCTTAGCAGCAGGAAGTGCGCGCCCAGCGGCAGCTCTACATGTAGATGCCAATAGCCCGGGAATTCGCGCCGCCCCCATCCCGCCAGCCTACACGAGACTTCCAGGGCAAACTGGACGAAATCGAGGGACTGGAATAATTGGCATTCGCTGTGTCACAGGGCTCGTTGGTCTAGGGGTACATGTAGATGCCAATAGCCCGGGAATTCGCGCCGCCCCCATCCCGCCAGCCTACACGAGACTTCCAGGGCAAACTGGACGAAATCGAGGGACTGGAATAATTGGCATTCGCTGTGTCACAGGGCTCGTTGGTCTAGGGGTATGATTCCTGCTTAGGGTGCAGGAGGTCCCGGGTTCAAATCCCGGACGAGCCCTAGCGTTTCGTGCAAACTGATCGCGCGTCAGTGGCTGAGTGATCGCAAAAAGCTCGCCGTCAATATCAAATGAATTTCTTATTTGATGTGAGCAATTGACACTCTGGTCCGACGCGTGAAGGCGATTACGAAGGTTTCGGGTACAGATGGTAGCAGATGCATGTTAGTAAGTCTTGCTTAAAGTGATGAAAAAGTGTTTCCGCCCGGGATCGAACCGGGGACCTTCTGCGTGTTAGGCAGACGTGATAACCGCTACACCACGGAAACTGCTTGTGTGCACCTTACTTCACAGACAACTTGTAGTGATGTTGCCATCGTAACTAAAAAATTCAATAAATGTGGTACTTGCAAAACGAAGGGACATGCAGCAGATCCACACACGACGTGGCTCATTGGAGGACAATACGACATAGGCAGGAAAATACTGTTCCCGCCCGGGATCGAACCGGGGACCTTCTGCGTGTGAAGCAGACGTGATAACCGCTACACTACGGAAACGACGGACACGACGCGTCCATCATTGTATACTCGAAGACGCTTCAACCTTTCTCTCGTGCGCGCATGCACACACCATAGTTCTCTTGACAGCCTGAAACCCATCACAGCCGAGGGCTCAAGAAGACTTCGGGGTGCAATAGAGAGTGTCTGCCGTAGCATCCCGAACGAGATAGCGGCGTTTCGCGCAGTCGTTATTGCAAGTCACATCAGCAAAAACAATCACCTCCTTAGCAGCAGGAAGTGCGCGCCCAGCGGCAGCTCTACATGTAGATGCCAATAGCCCGGGAATTCGCGCCGCCCCCATCCCGCCAGCCTACACGAGACTTCCAGGGCAAACTGGACGAAATCGAGGGACTGGAATAATTGGCATTCGCTGTGTCACAGGGCTCGTTGGTCTAGGGGTATGATTCCTGCTTAGGGTGCAGGAGGTCCCGGGTTCAAATCCCGGACGAGCCCTAGCGTTTCGTGCAAACTGATCGCGCGTCAGTGGCTGAGTGATCGCAAAAAGCTCGCCGTCAATATCAAATGAATTTCTTATTTGATGTGAGCAATTGACACTCTGGTCCGACGCGTGAAGGCGATTACGAAGGTTTCGGGTACAGATGGTAGCAGATGCATGTTAGTAAGTCTTGCTTAAAGTGATGAAAAAGTGTTTCCGCCCGGGATCGAACCGGGTACCTTCTGCGTGTTAGGCAGACGTGATAACCGCTACACCACGGAAACTGCTTGTGTGCACCTTACTTCACAGACAACTTGTAGTGATGTTGCCATCGTAACTAAAAAATTCAATAAATGTGGTACTTGCAAAACGAAGGGACATGCAGCAGATCCACACACGACGTGGCTCATTGGAGGACAATACGACATAGGCAGGAAAATACTGTTCCCGCCCGGGATCGAACCGGGGACCTTCTGCGTGTGAAGCAGACGTGATAACCGCTACACTACGGAAACGACGGACACGACGCGTCCATCATTGTATACTCGAAGACGCTTCAACCTTTCTCTCGTGCGCGCATGCACACACCATAGTTCTCTTGACAGCCTGAAACCCATCACAGCCGAGGGCTCAAGAAGACTTCGGGGTGCAATAGAGAGTGTCTGCCGTAGCATCCCGAACGAGATAGCGGCGTTTCGCGCAGTCGTTATTGCAAGTCACATCAGCAAAAACAATCACCTCCTTAGCAGCAGGAAGTGCGCGCCCAGCGGCAGCTCTACATGTAGATGCCAATAGCCCGGGAATTCGCGCCGCCCCCATCCCGCCAGCCTACACGAGACTTCCAGGGCAAACTGGACGAAATCGAGGGACTGGAATAATTGGCATTCGCTGTGTCACAGGGCTCGTTGGTCTAGGGGTATGATTCCTGCTTAGGGTGCAGGAGGTCCCGGGTTCAAATCCCGGACGAGCCCTAGCGTTTCGTGCAAACTGATCGCGCGTCAGTGGCTGAGTGATCGCAAAAAGCTCGCCGTCAATATCAAATGAATTTCTTATTTGATGTGAGCAATTGACACTCTGGTCCGACGCGTGAAGGCGATTACGAAGGTTTCGGGTACAGATGGTAGCAGATGCATGTTAGTAAGTCTTGCTTAAAGTGATGAAAAAGTGTTTCCGCCCGGGATCGAACCGGGGACCTTCTGCGTGTTAGGCAGACGTGATAACCGCTACACCACGGAAACTGCTTGTGTGCACCTTACTTCACAGACAACTTGTAGTGATGTTGCCATCGTAACTAAAAAATTCAATAAATGTGGTACTTGCAAAACGAAGGGACATGCAGCAGATCCACACACGACGTGGCTCATTGGAGGACAATACGACATAGGCAGGAAAATACTGTTCCCGCCCGGGATCGAACCGGGGACCTTCTGCGTGTGAAGCAGACGTGATAACCGCTACACTACGGAAACGACGGACACGACGCGTCCATCATTGTATACTCGAAGACGCTTCAACCTTTCTCTCGTGCGCGCATGCACACACCATAGTTCTCTTGACAGCCTGAAACCCATCACAGCCGAGGGCTCAAGAAGACTTCGGGGTGCAATAGAGAGTGTCTGCCGTAGCATCCCGAACGAGATAGCGGCGTTTCGCGCAGTCGTTATTGCAAGTCACATCAGCAAAAACAATCACCTCCTTAGCAGCAGGAAGTGCGCGCCCAGCGGCAGCTCTACATGTAGATGCCAATAGCCCGGGAATTCGCGCCGCCCCCATCCCGCCAGCCTACACGAGACTTCCAGGGCAAACTGGACGAAATCGAGGGACTGGAATAATTGGCATTCGCTGTGTCACAGGGCTCGTTGGTCTAGGGGTATGATTCCTGCTTAGGGTGCAGGAGGTCCCGGGTTCAAATCCCGGACGAGCCCTAGCGTTTCGTGCAAACTGATCGCGCGTCAGTGGCTGAGTGATCGCAAAAAGCTCGCCGTCAATATCAAATGAATTTCTTATTTGATGTGAGCAATTGACACTCTGGTCCGACGCGTGAAGGCGATTACGAAGGTTTCGGGTACAGATGGTAGCAGATGCATGTTAGTAAGTCTTGCTTAAAGTGATGAAAAAGTGTTTCCGCCCGGGATCGAACCGGGGACCTTCTGCGTGTTAGGCAGACGTGATAACCGCTACACCACGGAAACTGCTTGTGTGCACCTTACTTCACAGACAACTTGTAGTGATGTTGCCATCGTAACTAAAAAATTCAATAAATGTGGTACTTGCAAAACGAAGGGACATGCAGCAGATCCACACACGACGTGGCTCATTGGAGGACAATACGACATAGGCAGGAAAATACTGTTCCCGCCCGGGATCGAACCGGGGACCTTCTGCGTGTGAAGCAGACGTGATAACCGCTACACTACGGAAACGACGGACACGACGCGTCCATCATTGTATACTCGAAGACGCTTCAACCTTTCTCTCGTGCGCGCATGCACACACCATAGTTCTCTTGACAGCCTGAAACCCATCACAGCCGAGGGCTCAAGAAGACTTCGGGGTGCAATAGAGAGTGTCTGCCGTAGCATCCCGAACGAGATAGCGGCGTTTCGCGCAGTCGTTATTGCAAGTCACATCAGCAAAAACAATCACCTCCTTAGCAGCAGGAAGTGCGCGCCCAGCGGCAGCTCTACATGTAGATGCCAATAGCCCGGGAATTCGCGCCGCCCCCATCCCGCCAGCCTACACGAGACTTCCAGGGCAAACTGGACGAAATCGAGGGACTGGAATAATTGGCATTCGCTGTGTCACAGGGCTCGTTGGTCTAGGGGTATGATTCCTGCTTAGGGTGCAGGAGGTCCCGGGTTCAAATCCCGGACGAGCCCTAGCGTTTCGTGCAAACTGATCGCGCGTCAGTGGCTGAGTGATCGCAAAAAGCTCGCCGTCAATATCAAATGAATTTCTTATTTGATGTGAGCAATTGACACTCTGGTCCGACGCGTGAAGGCGATTACGAAGGTTTCGGGTACAGATGGTAGCAGATGCATGTTAGTAAGTCTTGCTTAAAGTGATGAAAAAGTGTTTCCGCCCGGGATCGAACCGGGGACCTTCTGCGTGTTAGGCAGACGTGATAACCGCTACACCACGGAAACTGCTTGTGTGCACCTTACTTCACAGACAACTTGTAGTGATGTTGCCATCGTAACTAAAAAATTCAATAAATGTGGTACTTGCAAAACGAAGGGACATGCAGCAGATCCACACACGACGTGGCTCATTGGAGGACAATACGACATAGGCAGGAAAATACTGTTCCCGCCCGGGATCGAACCGGGGACCTTCTGCGTGTGAAGCAGACGTGATAACCGCTACACTACGGAAACGACGGACACGACGCGTCCATCATTGTATACTCGAAGACGCTTCAACCTTTCTCTCGTGCGCGCATGCACACACCATAGTTCTCTTGACAGCCTGAAACCCATCACAGCCGAGGGCTCAAGAAGACTTCGGGGTGCAATAGAGAGTGTCTGCCGTAGCATCCCGAACGAGATAGCGGCGTTTCGCGCAGTCGTTATTGCAAGTCACATCAGCAAAAACAATCACCTCCTTAGCAGCAGGAAGTGCGCGCCCAGCGGCAGCTCTACATGTAGATGCCAATAGCCCGGGAATTCGCGCCGCCCCCATCCCGCCAGCCTACACGAGACTTCCAGGGCAAACTGGACGAAATCGAGGGACTGGAATAATTGGCATTCGCTGTGTCACAGGGCTCGTTGGTCTAGGGGTATGATTCCTGCTTAGGGTGCAGGAGGTCCCGGGTTCAAATCCCGGACGAGCCCTAGCGTTTCGTGCAAACTGATCGCGCGTCAGTGGCTGAGTGATCGCAAAAAGCTCGCCGTCAATATCAAATGAATTTCTTATTTGATGTGAGCAATTGACACTCTGGTCCGACGCGTGAAGGCGATTACGAAGGTTTCGGGTACAGATGGTAGCAGATGCATGTTAGTAAGTCTTGCTTAAAGTGATGAAAAAGTGTTTCCGCCCGGGATCGAACCGGGGACCTTCTGCGTGTTAGGCAGACGTGATAACCGCTACACCACGGAAACTGCTTGTGTGCACCTTACTTCACAGACAACTTGTAGTGATGTTGCCATCGTAACTAAAAAATTCAATAAATGTGGTACTTGCAAAACGAAGGGACATGCAGCAGATCCACACACGACGTGGCTCATTGGAGGACAATACGACATAGGCAGGAAAATACTGTTCCCGCCCGGGATCGAACCGGGGACCTTCTGCGTGTGAAGCAGACGTGATAACCGCTACACTACGGAAACGACGGACACGACGCGTCCATCATTGTATACTCGAAGACGCTTCAACCTTTCTCTCGTGCGCGCATGCACACACCATAGTTCTCTTGACAGCCTGAAACCCATCACAGCCGAGGGCTCAAGAAGACTTCGGGGTGCAATAGAGAGTGTCTGCCGTAGCATCCCGAACGAGATAGCGGCGTTTCGCGCAGTCGTTATTGCAAGTCACATCAGCAAAAACAATCACCTCCTTAGCAGCAGGAAGTGCGCGCCCAGCGGCAGCTCTACATGTAGATGCCAATAGCCCGGGAATTCGCGCCGCCCCCATCCCGCCAGCCTACACGAGACTTCCAGGGCAAACTGGACGAAATCGAGGGACTGGAATAATTGGCATTCGCTGTGTCACAGGGCTCGTTGGTCTAGGGGTATGATTCCTGCTTAGGGTGCAGGAGGTCCCGGGTTCAAATCCCGGACGAGCCCTAGCGTTTCGTGCAAACTGATCGCGCGTCAGTGGCTGAGTGATCGCAAAAAGCTCGCCGTCAATATCAAATGAATTTCTTATTTGATGTGAGCAATTGACACTCTGGTCCGACGCGTGAAGGCGATTACGAAGGTTTCGGGTACAGATGGTAGCAGATGCATGTTAGTAAGTCTTGCTTAAAGTGATGAAAAAGTGTTTCCGCCCGGGATCGAACCGGGGACCTTCTGCGTGTTAGGCAGACGTGATAACCGCTACACCACGGAAACTGCTTGTGTGCACCTTACTTCACAGACAACTTGTAGTGATGTTGCCATCGTAACTAAAAAATTCAATAAATGTGGTACTTGCAAAACGAAGGGACATGCAGCAGATCCACACACGACGTGGCTCATTGGAGGACAATACGACATAGGCAGGAAAATACTGTTCCCGCCCGGGATCGAACCGGGGACCTTCTGCGTGTGAAGCAGACGTGATAACCGCTACACTACGGAAACGACGGACACGACGCGTCCATCATTGTATACTCGAAGACGCTTCAACCTTTCTCTCGTGCGCGCATGCACACACCATAGTTCTCTTGACAGCCTGAAACCCATCACAGCCGAGGGCTCAAGAAGACTTCGGGGTGCAATAGAGAGTGTCTGCCGTAGCATCCCGAACGAGATAGCGGCGTTTCGCGCAGTCGTTATTGCAAGTCACATCAGCAAAAACAATCACCTCCTTAGCAGCAGGAAGTGCGCGCCCAGCGGCAGCTCTACATGTAGATGCCAATAGCCCGGGAATTCGCGCCGCCCCCATCCCGCCAGCCTACACGAGACTTCCAGGGCAAACTGGACGAAATCGAGGGACTGGAATAATTGGCATTCGCTGTGTCACAGGGCTCGTTGGTCTAGGGGTATGATTCCTGCTTAGGGTGCAGGAGGTCCCGGGTTCAAATCCCGGACGAGCCCTAGCGTTTCGTGCAAACTGATCGCGCGTCAGTGGCTGAGTGATCGCAAAAAGCTCGCCGTCAATATCAAATGAATTTCTTATTTGATGTGAGCAATTGACACTCTGGTCCGACGCGTGAAGGCGATTACGAAGGTTTCGGGTACAGATGGTAGCAGATGCATGTTAGTAAGTCTTGCTTAAAGTGATGAAAAAGTGTTTCCGCCCGGGATCGAACCGGGGACCTTCTGCGTGTTAGGCAGACGTGATAACCGCTACACCACGGAAACTGCTTGTGTGCACCTTACTTCACAGACAACTTGTAGTGATGTTGCCATCGTAACTAAAAAATTCAATAAATGTGGTACTTGCAAAACGAAGGGACATGCAGCAGATCCACACACGACGTGGCTCATTGGAGGACAATACGACATAGGCAGGAAAATACTGTTTCCGCCCGGGATCGAACCGGGGACCTTCTGCGTGTGAAGCAGACGTGATAACCGCTACACTACGGAAACGACGGACACGACGCGTCCATCATTGTATACTCGAAAACGCTTCAACCTTTCTCTCGTGCGCGCATGCACACACCATAGTTCTCTTGACAGCCTGAAACCCATCACAGCCGAGGGCTCAAGAAGACTTCGGGGTGCAATAGAGAGTGTCTGCCGTAGCATCCCGAACGAGATAGCGGCGTTTCGCGCAGTCGTTATTGCAAGTCACATCAGCAAAAACAATCACCTCCTTAGCAGCAGGAAGTGCGCGCCCAGCGGCAGCTCTACATGTAGATGCCAATAGCCCGGGAATTCGCGCCGCCCCCATCCCGCCAGCCTACACGAGACTTCCAGGGCAAACTGGACGAAATCGAGGGACTGGAATAATTGGCATTCGCTGTGTCACAGGGCTCGTTGGTCTAGGGGTATGATTCCTGCTTAGGGTGCAGGAGGTCCCGGGTTCAAATCCCGGACGAGCCCTAGCGTTTCGTGCAAACTGATCGCGCGTCAGTGGCTGAGTGATCGCAAAAAGCTCGCCGTCAATATCAAATGAATTTCTTATTTGATGTGAGCAATTGACACTCTGGTCCGACGCGTGAAGGCGATTACGAAGGTTTCGGGTACAGATGGTAGCAGATGCATGTTAGTAAGTCTTGCTTAAAGTGACGAAAAAGTGTTTCCGCCCGGGATCGAACCGGGGACCTTCTGCGTGTTAGGCAGACGTGATAACCGCTACACCACGGAAACTGCTTGTGAGCACCTTACTTCACAGACAACTTGTAGTGATGTTGCCATCGTAACTAAAAAATTCAATAAATGTGGTACTTGCAAAACGAAGGGACATGCAGCAGATCCACACACGACGTGGCTCATTGGAGGACAATACGACATAGGCAGGAAAATACTGTTCCCGCCCGGGATCGAACCGGGGACCTTCTGCGTGTGAAGCAGACGTGATAACCGCTACACCACGGAAACTGCTTGTGTGCACCTTACTTCACAGACAACTTGTAGTGATGTTGCCATCGTAACTAAAAAATTCAATAAATGTGGTACTTGCAAAACGAAGGGACATGCAGCAGATCCACACACGACGTGGCTCATTGGAGGACAATACGACATAGGCAGGAAAATACTGTTCCCGCCCGGGATCGAACCGGGGACCTTCTGCGTGTGAAGCAGACGTGTTAACCGCTACACCACGGAAACTGCTTGTGTGCACCTTACTTCACAGACAACTTGTAGTGATGTTGCCATCGTAACTAATAAATTCAATAAATGTGGTACTTGCAAAACGAAGGGACATGCAGCAGATCCACACACGACGTGGCTCATTGGAGGACAATACGACATAGGCAGGAAAATACTGTTCCCGCCCGGGATCGAACCGGGGACCTTCTGCGTGTGAAGCAGACGTGATAACCGCTACACCACGGAAACTGCTTGTGTGCACCTTACTTCACAGACAACTTGTAGTGATGTTGCCATCGTAACTAAAAAATTCAATAAATGTGGTACTTGCAAAACGAAGGGACATGCAGCAGATCCACACACGACGTGGCTCATTGGAGGACAATACGACATAGGCAGGAAAATAATGTTCCCGCCCGGGATCGAACCGGGGACCTTCTGCGTGTGAAGCAGACGTGATAACCGCTACACCACGGAAACTGCTTGTGTGCACCTTACTTCACAGACAACTTGTAGTGATGTTGCCATCGTAACTAAAAAATTCAATAAATGTGGTACTTGCAAAACGAAGGGACATGCAGCAGATCCACACACGACGTGGCTCATTGGAGGACAATACGACATAGGCAGGAAAATACTGTTCCCGCCCGGGATCGAACCGGGGACCTTCTGCGTGTGAAGCAGACGTGATAACCGCTACACTACGGAAACGACGGACACGACGCGTCCATCATTGTATACTCGAAGACGCTTCAACCTTTCTCTCGTGCGCGCATGCACACACCATAGTTCTCTTGACAGCCTGAAACCCATCACAGCCGAGGGCTCAAGAAGACTTCGGGGTGCAATAGAGAGTGTCTGCCGTAGCATCCCGAACGAGATAGCGGCGTTTCGCGCAGTCGTTATTGCAAGTCACATCAGCAAAAACAATCACCTCCTTAGCAGCAGGAAGTGCGCGCCCAGCGGCAGCTCTACATGTAGATGCCAATAGCCCGGGAATTCGCGCCGCCCCCATCCCGCCAGCCTACACGAGACTTCCAGGGCAAACTGGACGAAATCGAGGGACTGGAATAATTGGCATTCGCTGTGTCACAGGGCTCGTTGGTCTAGGGGTACATGTAGATGCCAATAGCCCGGGAATTCGCGCCGCCCCCATCCCGCCAGCCTACACGAGACTTCCAGGGCAAACTGGACGAAATCGAGGGACTGGAATAATTGGCATTCGCTGTGTCACAGGGCTCGTTGGTCTAGGGGTATGATTCCTGCTTAGGGTGCAGGAGGTCCCGGGTTCAAATCCCGGACGAGCCCTAGCGTTTCGTGCAAACTGATCGCGCGTCAGTGGCTGAGTGATCGCAAAAAGCTCGCCGTCAATATCAAATGAATTTCTTATTTGATGTGAGCAATTGACACTCTGGTCCGACGCGTGAAGGCGATTACGAAGGTTTCGGGTACAGATGGTAGCAGATGCATGTTAGTAAGTCTTGCTTAAAGTGATGAAAAAGTGTTTCCGCCCGGGATCGAACCGGGGACCTTCTGCGTGTTAGGCAGACGTGATAACCGCTACACCACGGAAACTGCTTGTGTGCACCTTACTTCACAGACAACTTGTAGTGATGTTGCCATCGTAACTAAAAAATTCAATAAATGTGGTACTTGCAAAACGAAGGGACATGCAGCAGATCCACACACGACGTGGCTCATTGGAGGACAATACGACATAGGCAGGAAAATACTGTTCCCGCCCGGGATCGAACCGGGGACCTTCTGCGTGTGAAGCAGACGTGATAACCGCTACACTACGGAAACGACGGACACGACGCGTCCATCATTGTATACTCGAAGACGCTTCAACCTTTCTCTCGTGCGCGCATGCACACACCATAGTTCTCTTGACAGCCTGAAACCCATCACAGCCGAGGGCTCAAGAAGACTTCGGGGTGCAATAGAGAGTGTCTGCCGTAGCATCCCGAACGAGATAGCGGCGTTTCGCGCAGTCGTTATTGCAAGTCACATCAGCAAAAACAATCACCTCCTTAGCAGCAGGAAGTGCGCGCCCAGCGGCAGCTCTACATGTAGATGCCAATAGCCCGGGAATTCGCGCCGCCCCCATCCCGCCAGCCTACACGAGACTTCCAGGGCAAACTGGACGAAATCGAGGGACTGGAATAATTGGCATTCGCTGTGTCACAGGGCTCGTTGGTCTAGGGGTATGATTCCTGCTTAGGGTGCAGGAGGTCCCGGGTTCAAATCCCGGACGAGCCCTAGCGTTTCGTGCAAACTGATCGCGCGTCAGTGGCTGAGTGATCGCAAAAAGCTCGCCGTCAATATCAAATGAATTTCTTATTTGATGTGAGCAATTGACACTCTGGTCCGACGCGTGAAGGCGATTACGAAGGTTTCGGGTACAGATGGTAGCAGATGCATGTTAGTAAGTCTTGCTTAAAGTGATGAAAAAGTGTTTCCGCCCGGGATCGAACCGGGTACCTTCTGCGTGTTAGGCAGACGTGATAACCGCTACACCACGGAAACTGCTTGTGTGCACCTTACTTCACAGACAACTTGTAGTGATGTTGCCATCGTAACTAAAAAATTCAATAAATGTGGTACTTGCAAAACGAAGGGACATGCAGCAGATCCACACACGACGTGGCTCATTGGAGGACAATACGACATAGGCAGGAAAATACTGTTCCCGCCCGGGATCGAACCGGGGACCTTCTGCGTGTGAAGCAGACGTGATAACCGCTACACTACGGAAACGACGGACACGACGCGTCCATCATTGTATACTCGAAGACGCTTCAACCTTTCTCTCGTGCGCGCATGCACACACCATAGTTCTCTTGACAGCCTGAAACCCATCACAGCCGAGGGCTCAAGAAGACTTCGGGGTGCAATAGAGAGTGTCTGCCGTAGCATCCCGAACGAGATAGCGGCGTTTCGCGCAGTCGTTATTGCAAGTCACATCAGCAAAAACAATCACCTCCTTAGCAGCAGGAAGTGCGCGCCCAGCGGCAGCTCTACATGTAGATGCCAATAGCCCGGGAATTCGCGCCGCCCCCATCCCGCCAGCCTACACGAGACTTCCAGGGCAAACTGGACGAAATCGAGGGACTGGAATAATTGGCATTCGCTGTGTCACAGGGCTCGTTGGTCTAGGGGTATGATTCCTGCTTAGGGTGCAGGAGGTCCCGGGTTCAAATCCCGGACGAGCCCTAGCGTTTCGTGCAAACTGATCGCGCGTCAGTGGCTGAGTGATCGCAAAAAGCTCGCCGTCAATATCAAATGAATTTCTTATTTGATGTGAGCAATTGACACTCTGGTCCGACGCGTGAAGGCGATTACGAAGGTTTCGGGTACAGATGGTAGCAGATGCATGTTAGTAAGTCTTGCTTAAAGTGATGAAAAAGTGTTTCCGCCCGGGATCGAACCGGGGACCTTCTGCGTGTTAGGCAGACGTGATAACCGCTACACCACGGAAACTGCTTGTGTGCACCTTACTTCACAGACAACTTGTAGTGATGTTGCCATCGTAACTAAAAAATTCAATAAATGTGGTACTTGCAAAACGAAGGGACATGCAGCAGATCCACACACGACGTGGCTCATTGGAGGACAATACGACATAGGCAGGAAAATACTGTTCCCGCCCGGGATCGAACCGGGGACCTTCTGCGTGTGAAGCAGACGTGATAACCGCTACACTACGGAAACGACGGACACGACGCGTCCATCATTGTATACTCGAAGACGCTTCAACCTTTCTCTCGTGCGCGCATGCACACACCATAGTTCTCTTGACAGCCTGAAACCCATCACAGCCGAGGGCTCAAGAAGACTTCGGGGTGCAATAGAGAGTGTCTGCCGTAGCATCCCGAACGAGATAGCGGCGTTTCGCGCAGTCGTTATTGCAAGTCACATCAGCAAAAACAATCACCTCCTTAGCAGCAGGAAGTGCGCGCCCAGCGGCAGCTCTACATGTAGATGCCAATAGCCCGGGAATTCGCGCCGCCCCCATCCCGCCAGCCTACACGAGACTTCCAGGGCAAACTGGACGAAATCGAGGGACTGGAATAATTGGCATTCGCTGTGTCACAGGGCTCGTTGGTCTAGGGGTATGATTCCTGCTTAGGGTGCAGGAGGTCCCGGGTTCAAATCCCGGACGAGCCCTAGCGTTTCGTGCAAACTGATCGCGCGTCAGTGGCTGAGTGATCGCAAAAAGCTCGCCGTCAATATCAAATGAATTTCTTATTTGATGTGAGCAATTGACACTCTGGTCCGACGCGTGAAGGCGATTACGAAGGTTTCGGGTACAGATGGTAGCAGATGCATGTTAGTAAGTCTTGCTTAAAGTGATGAAAAAGTGTTTCCGCCCGGGATCGAACCGGGGACCTTCTGCGTGTTAGGCAGACGTGATAACCGCTACACCACGGAAACTGCTTGTGTGCACCTTACTTCACAGACAACTTGTAGTGATGTTGCCATCGTAACTAAAAAATTCAATAAATGTGGTACTTGCAAAACGAAGGGACATGCAGCAGATCCACACACGACGTGGCTCATTGGAGGACAATACGACATAGGCAGGAAAATACTGTTCCCGCCCGGGATCGAACCGGGGACCTTCTGCGTGTGAAGCAGACGTGATAACCGCTACACTACGGAAACGACGGACACGACGCGTCCATCATTGTATACTCGAAGACGCTTCAACCTTTCTCTCGTGCGCGCATGCACACACCATAGTTCTCTTGACAGCCTGAAACCCATCACAGCCGAGGGCTCAAGAAGACTTCGGGGTGCAATAGAGAGTGTCTGCCGTAGCATCCCGAACGAGATAGCGGCGTTTCGCGCAGTCGTTATTGCAAGTCACATCAGCAAAAACAATCACCTCCTTAGCAGCAGGAAGTGCGCGCCCAGCGGCAGCTCTACATGTAGATGCCAATAGCCCGGGAATTCGCGCCGCCCCCATCCCGCCAGCCTACACGAGACTTCCAGGGCAAACTGGACGAAATCGAGGGACTGGAATAATTGGCATTCGCTGTGTCACAGGGCTCGTTGGTCTAGGGGTATGATTCCTGCTTAGGGTGCAGGAGGTCCCGGGTTCAAATCCCGGACGAGCCCTAGCGTTTCGTGCAAACTGATCGCGCGTCAGTGGCTGAGTGATCGCAAAAAGCTCGCCGTCAATATCAAATGAATTTCTTATTTGATGTGAGCAATTGACACTCTGGTCCGACGCGTGAAGGCGATTACGAAGGTTTCGGGTACAGATGGTAGCAGATGCATGTTAGTAAGTCTTGCTTAAAGTGATGAAAAAGTGTTTCCGCCCGGGATCGAACCGGGGACCTTCTGCGTGTTAGGCAGACGTGATAACCGCTACACCACGGAAACTGCTTGTGTGCACCTTACTTCACAGACAACTTGTAGTGATGTTGCCATCGTAACTAAAAAATTCAATAAATGTGGTACTTGCAAAACGAAGGGACATGCAGCAGATCCACACACGACGTGGCTCATTGGAGGACAATACGACATAGGCAGGAAAATACTGTTCCCGCCCGGGATCGAACCGGGGACCTTCTGCGTGTGAAGCAGACGTGATAACCGCTACACTACGGAAACGACGGACACGACGCGTCCATCATTGTATACTCGAAGACGCTTCAACCTTTCTCTCGTGCGCGCATGCACACACCATAGTTCTCTTGACAGCCTGAAACCCATCACAGCCGAGGGCTCAAGAAGACTTCGGGGTGCAATAGAGAGTGTCTGCCGTAGCATCCCGAACGAGATAGCGGCGTTTCGCGCAGTCGTTATTGCAAGTCACATCAGCAAAAACAATCACCTCCTTAGCAGCAGGAAGTGCGCGCCCAGCGGCAGCTCTACATGTAGATGCCAATAGCCCGGGAATTCGCGCCGCCCCCATCCCGCCAGCCTACACGAGACTTCCAGGGCAAACTGGACGAAATCGAGGGACTGGAATAATTGGCATTCGCTGTGTCACAGGGCTCGTTGGTCTAGGGGTATGATTCCTGCTTAGGGTGCAGGAGGTCCCGGGTTCAAATCCCGGACGAGCCCTAGCGTTTCGTGCAAACTGATCGCGCGTCAGTGGCTGAGTGATCGCAAAAAGCTCGCCGTCAATATCAAATGAATTTCTTATTTGATGTGAGCAATTGACACTCTGGTCCGACGCGTGAAGGCGATTACGAAGGTTTCGGGTACAGATGGTAGCAGATGCATGTTAGTAAGTCTTGCTTAAAGTGATGAAAAAGTGTTTCCGCCCGGGATCGAACCGGGGACCTTCTGCGTGTTAGGCAGACGTGATAACCGCTACACCACGGAAACTGCTTGTGTGCACCTTACTTCACAGACAACTTGTAGTGATGTTGCCATCGTAACTAAAAAATTCAATAAATGTGGTACTTGCAAAACGAAGGGACATGCAGCAGATCCACACACGACGTGGCTCATTGGAGGACAATACGACATAGGCAGGAAAATACTGTTCCCGCCCGGGATCGAACCGGGGACCTTCTGCGTGTGAAGCAGACGTGATAACCGCTACACTACGGAAACGACGGACACGACGCGTCCATCATTGTATACTCGAAGACGCTTCAACCTTTCTCTCGTGCGCGCATGCACACACCATAGTTCTCTTGACAGCCTGAAACCCATCACAGCCGAGGGCTCAAGAAGACTTCGGGGTGCAATAGAGAGTGTCTGCCGTAGCATCCCGAACGAGATAGCGGCGTTTCGCGCAGTCGTTATTGCAAGTCACATCAGCAAAAACAATCACCTCCTTAGCAGCAGGAAGTGCGCGCCCAGCGGCAGCTCTACATGTAGATGCCAATAGCCCGGGAATTCGCGCCGCCCCCATCCCGCCAGCCTACACGAGACTTCCAGGGCAAACTGGACGAAATCGAGGGACTGGAATAATTGGCATTCGCTGTGTCACAGGGCTCGTTGGTCTAGGGGTATGATTCCTGCTTAGGGTGCAGGAGGTCCCGGGTTCAAATCCCGGACGAGCCCTAGCGTTTCGTGCAAACTGATCGCGCGTCAGTGGCTGAGTGATCGCAAAAAGCTCGCCGTCAATATCAAATGAATTTCTTATTTGATGTGAGCAATTGACACTCTGGTCCGACGCGTGAAGGCGATTACGAAGGTTTCGGGTACAGATGGTAGCAGATGCATGTTAGTAAGTCTTGCTTAAAGTGATGAAAAAGTGTTTCCGCCCGGGATCGAACCGGGGACCTTCTGCGTGTTAGGCAGACGTGATAACCGCTACACCACGGAAACTGCTTGTGTGCACCTTACTTCACAGACAACTTGTAGTGATGTTGCCATCGTAACTAAAAAATTCAATAAATGTGGTACTTGCAAAACGAAGGGACATGCAGCAGATCCACACACGACGTGGCTCATTGGAGGACAATACGACATAGGCAGGAAAATACTGTTCCCGCCCGGGATCGAACCGGGGACCTTCTGCGTGTGAAGCAGACGTGATAACCGCTACACTACGGAAACGACGGACACGACGCGTCCATCATTGTATACTCGAAGACGCTTCAACCTTTCTCTCGTGCGCGCATGCACACACCATAGTTCTCTTGACAGCCTGAAACCCATCACAGCCGAGGGCTCAAGAAGACTTCGGGGTGCAATAGAGAGTGTCTGCCGTAGCATCCCGAACGAGATAGCGGCGTTTCGCGCAGTCGTTATTGCAAGTCACATCAGCAAAAACAATCACCTCCTTAGCAGCAGGAAGTGCGCGCCCAGCGGCAGCTCTACATGTAGATGCCAATAGCCCGGGAATTCGCGCCGCCCCCATCCCGCCAGCCTACACGAGACTTCCAGGGCAAACTGGACGAAATCGAGGGACTGGAATAATTGGCATTCGCTGTGTCACAGGGCTCGTTGGTCTAGGGGTATGATTCCTGCTTAGGGTGCAGGAGGTCCCGGGTTCAAATCCCGGACGAGCCCTAGCGTTTCGTGCAAACTGATCGCGCGTCAGTGGCTGAGTGATCGCAAAAAGCTCGCCGTCAATATCAAATGAATTTCTTATTTGATGTGAGCAATTGACACTCTGGTCCGACGCGTGAAGGCGATTACGAAGGTTTCGGGTACAGATGGTAGCAGATGCATGTTAGTAAGTCTTGCTTAAAGTGATGAAAAAGTGTTTCCGCCCGGGATCGAACCGGGGACCTTCTGCGTGTTAGGCAGACGTGATAACCGCTACACCACGGAAACTGCTTGTGTGCACCTTACTTCACAGACAACTTGTAGTGATGTTGCCATCGTAACTAAAAAATTCAATAAATGTGGTACTTGCAAAACGAAGGGACATGCAGCAGATCCACACACGACGTGGCTCATTGGAGGACAATACGACATAGGCAGGAAAATACTGTTTCCGCCCGGGATCGAACCGGGGACCTTCTGCGTGTGAAGCAGACGTGATAACCGCTACACTACGGAAACGACGGACACGACGCGTCCATCATTGTATACTCGAAAACGCTTCAACCTTTCTCTCGTGCGCGCATGCACACACCATAGTTCTCTTGACAGCCTGAAACCCATCACAGCCGAGGGCTCAAGAAGACTTCGGGGTGCAATAGAGAGTGTCTGCCGTAGCATCCCGAACGAGATAGCGGCGTTTCGCGCAGTCGTTATTGCAAGTCACATCAGCAAAAACAATCACCTCCTTAGCAGCAGGAAGTGCGCGCCCAGCGGCAGCTCTACATGTAGATGCCAATAGCCCGGGAATTCGCGCCGCCCCCATCCCGCCAGCCTACACGAGACTTCCAGGGCAAACTGGACGAAATCGAGGGACTGGAATAATTGGCATTCGCTGTGTCACAGGGCTCGTTGGTCTAGGGGTATGATTCCTGCTTAGGGTGCAGGAGGTCCCGGGTTCAAATCCCGGACGAGCCCTAGCGTTTCGTGCAAACTGATCGCGCGTCAGTGGCTGAGTGATCGCAAAAAGCTCGCCGTCAATATCAAATGAATTTCTTATTTGATGTGAGCAATTGACACTCTGGTCCGACGCGTGAAGGCGATTACGAAGGTTTCGGGTACAGATGGTAGCAGATGCATGTTAGTAAGTCTTGCTTAAAGTGACGAAAAAGTGTTTCCGCCCGGGATCGAACCGGGGACCTTCTGCGTGTTAGGCAGACGTGATAACCGCTACACCACGGAAACTGCTTGTGAGCACCTTACTTCACAGACAACTTGTAGTGATGTTGCCATCGTAACTAAAAAATTCAATAAATGTGGTACTTGCAAAACGAAGGGACATGCAGCAGATCCACACACGACGTGGCTCATTGGAGGACAATACGACATAGGCAGGAAAATACTGTTCCCGCCCGGGATCGAACCGGGGACCTTCTGCGTGTGAAGCAGACGTGATAACCGCTACACCACGGAAACTGCTTGTGTGCACCTTACTTCACAGACAACTTGTAGTGATGTTGCCATCGTAACTAAAAAATTCAATAAATGTGGTACTTGCAAAACGAAGGGACATGCAGCAGATCCACACACGACGTGGCTCATTGGAGGACAATACGACATAGGCAGGAAAATACTGTTCCCGCCCGGGATCGAACCGGGGACCTTCTGCGTGTGAAGCAGACGTGTTAACCGCTACACCACGGAAACTGCTTGTGTGCACCTTACTTCACAGACAACTTGTAGTGATGTTGCCATCGTAACTAATAAATTCAATAAATGTGGTACTTGCAAAACGAAGGGACATGCAGCAGATCCACACACGACGTGGCTCATTGGAGGACAATACGACATAGGCAGGAAAATACTGTTCCCGCCCGGGATCGAACCGGGGACCTTCTGCGTGTGAAGCAGACGTGATAACCGCTACACCACGGAAACTGCTTGTGTGCACCTTACTTCACAGACAACTTGTAGTGATGTTGCCATCGTAACTAAAAAATTCAATAAATGTGGTACTTGCAAAACGAAGGGACATGCAGCAGATCCACACACGACGTGGCTCATTGGAGGACAATACGACATAGGCAGGAAAATAATGTTCCCGCCCGGGATCGAACCGGGGACCTTCTGCGTGTGAAGCAGACGTGATAACCGCTACACCACGGAAACTGCTTGTGTGCACCTTACTTCACAGACAACTTGTAGTGATGTTGCCATCGTAACTAAAAAATTCAATAAATGTGGTACTTGCAAAACGAAGGGACATGCAGCAGATCCACACACGACGTGGCTCATTGGAGGACAATACGACATAGGCAGGAAAATACTGTTCCCGCCCGGGATCGAACCGGGGACCTTCTGCGTGTGAAGCAGACGTGATAACCGCTACACTACGGAAACGACGGACACGACGCGTCCATCATTGTATACTCGAAGACGCTTCAACCTTTCTCTCGTGCGCGCATGCACACACCATAGTTCTCTTGACAACCTGAAACCCATCACAGCCGAGGGCTCAAGAAGACTTCGGGGTGCAATAGAGAGTGTCTGCCGTAGCATCCCGAACGAGATAGCGGCGTTTCGCGCAGTCGTTATTGCAAGTCACATCAGCAAAAACAATCACCTCCTTAGCAGCAGGAAGTGCGCGCCCAGCGGCAGCTCTACATGTAGATGCCAATAGCCCGGGAATTCGCGCCGCCCCCATCCCGCCAGCCTACACGAGACTTCCAGGGCAAACTGGACGAAATCGAGGGACTGGAATAATTGGCATTCGCTGTGTCACAGGGCTCGTTGGTCTAGGGGTATGATTCCTGCTTAGGGTGCAGGAGGTCCCGGGTTCAAATCCCGGACGAGCCCTAGCGGTTTCGTGCAAACTGATCGCGCGTCAGTGGCTGAGTGATCGCAAAAAGCTCGCCGTCAATATCAAATGAATTTCTTATTTGATGTGAGCAATTGACACTCTGGTCCGACGCGTGAAGGCGATTACGAAGGTTTCGGGTACAGATGGTAGCAGATGCATGTTAGTAAGTCTTGCTTAAAGTGATGAAAAAGTGTTTCCGCCCGGGATCGAACCGGGGACCTTCTGCGTGTTAGGCAGACGTGATAACCGCTACACCACGGAAACTGCTTGTGTGCACCTTACTTCACAGACAACTTGTAGTGATGTTGCCATCGTAACTAAAAAATTCAATAAATGTGGTACTTGCAAAACGAAGGGACATGCAGCAGATCCACACACGACGTGGCTCATTGGAGGACAATACGACATAGGCAGGAAAATACTGTTCCCGCCCGGGATCGAACCGGGGACCTTCTGCGTGTGAAGCAGACGTGATAACCGCTACACTACGGAAACGACGGACACGACGCGTCCATCATTGTATACTCGAAGACGCTTCAACCTTTCTCTCGTGCGCGCATGCACACACCATAGTTCTCTTGACAGCCTGAAACCCATCACAGCCGAGGGCTCAAGAAGACTTCGGGGTGCAATAGAGAGTGTCTGCCGTAGCATCCCGAACGAGATAGCGGCGTTTCGCGCAGTCGTTATTGCAAGTCACATCAGCAAAAACAATCACCTCCTTAGCAGCAGGAAGTGCGCGCCCAGCGGCAGCTCTACATGTAGATGCCAATAGCCCGGGAATTCGCGCCGCCCCCATCCCGCCAGCCTACACGAGACTTCCAGGGCAAACTGGACGAAATCGAGGGACTGGAATAATTGGCATTCGCTGTGTCACAGGGCTCGTTGGTCTAGGGGTATGATTCCTGCTTAGGGTGCAGGAGGTCCCGGGTTCAAATCCCGGACGAGCCCTAGCGTTTCGTGCAAACTGATCGCGCGTCAGTGGCTGAGTGATCGCAAAAAGCTCGCCGTCAATATCAAATGAATTTCTTATTTGATGTGAGCAATTGACACTCTGGTCCGACGCGTGAAGGCGATTACGAAGGTTTCGGGTACAGATGGTAGCAGATGCATGTTAGTAAGTCTTGCTTAAAGTGATGAAAAAGTGTTTCCGCCCGGGATCGAACCGGGGACCTTCTGCGTGTTAGGCAGACGTGATAACCGCTACACCACGGAAACTGCTTGTGTGCACCTTACTTCACAGACAACTTGTAGTGATGTTGCCATCGTAACTAAAAAATTCAATAAATGTGGTACTTGCAAAACGAAGGGACATGCAGCAGATCCACACACGACGTGGCTCATTGGAGGACAATACGACATAGGCAGGAAAATACTGTTCCCGCCCGGGATCGAACCGGGGACCTTCTGCGTGTGAAGCAGACGTGATAACCGCTACACTACGGAAACGACGGACACGACGCGTCCATCATTGTATACTCGAAAACGCTTCAACCTTTCTCTCGTGCGCGCATGCACACACCATAGTTCTCTTGACAGCCTGAAACCCATCACAGCCGAGGGCTCAAGAAGACTTCGGGGTGCAATAGAGAGTGTCTGCCGTAGCATCCCGAACGAGATAGCGGCGTTTCGCGCAGTCGTTATTGCAAGTCACATCAGCAAAAACAATCACCTCCTTAGCAGCAGGAAGTGCGCGCCCAGCGGCAGCTCTACATGTAGATGCCAATAGCCCGGGAATTCGCGCCGCCCCCATCCCGCCAGCCTACACGAGACTTCCAGGGCAAACTGGACGAAATCGAGGGACTGGAATAATTGGCATTCGCTGTGTCACAGGGCTCGTTGGTCTAGGGGTATGATTCCTGCTTAGGGTGCAGGAGGTCCCGGGTTCAAATCCCGGACGAGCCCTAGCGTTTCGTGCAAACTGATCGCGCGTCAGTGGCTGAGTGATCGCAAAAAGCTCGCCGTCAATATCAAATGAATTTCTTATTTGATGTGAGCAATTGACACTCTGGTCCGACGCGTGAAGGCGATTACGAAGGTTTCGGGTACAGATGGTAGCAGATGCATGTTAGTAAGTCTTGCTTAAAGTGATGAAAAAGTGTTTCCGCCCGGGATCGAACCGGGGACCTTCTGCGTGTTAGGCAGACGTGATAACCGCTACACCACGGAAACTGCTTGTGTGCACCTTACTTCACAGACAACTTGTAGTGATGTTGCCATCGTAACTAAAAAATTCAATAAATGAGGTACTTGCAAAACGAAGGGACATGCAGCAGATCCACACACGACGTGGCTCATTGGAGGACAATACGACATAGGCAGGAAAATACTGTTCCCGCCCGGGATCGAACCGGGGACCTTCTGCGTGTGAAGCAGACGTGATAACCGCTACACCACGGAAACTGCTTGTGTGCACCTTACTTCACAGACAACTTGTAGTGATGTTGCCATCGTAACTAAAAAATTCAATAAATGTGGTACTTGCAAAACGAAGGGACATGCAGCAGATCCACACACGACGTGGCTCATTGGAGGACAATACGACATAGGCAGGAAAATACTGTTCCCGCCCGGGATCGAACCGGGGACCTTCTGCGTGTGAAGCAGACGTGTTAACCGCTACACCACGGAAACTGCTTGTGTGCACCTTACTTCACAGACAACTTGTAGTGATGTTGCCATCGTAACTAATAAATTCAATAAATGTGGTACTTGCAAAACGAAGGGACATGCAGCAGATCCACACACGACGTGGCTCATTGGAGGACAATACGACATAGGCAGGAAAATACTGTTCCCGCCCGGGATCGAACCGGGGACCTTCTGCGTGTGAAGCAGACGTGATAACCGCTACACCACGGAAACTGCTTTCGTGCACCTTACTTCACAGACAACTTGTAGTGATGTTGCCATCGTAACTAAAAAATTCAATAAATGTGGTACTTGCAAAACGAAGGGACATGCAGCAGATCCACACACGACGTGGCTCATTGGAGGACAATACGACATAGGCAGGAAAATACTGTTCCCGCCCGGGATCGAACCGGGGACCTTCTGCGTGTGAAGCAGACGTGATAACCGCTACACCACGGAAACTGCTTGTGTGCACCTTACTTCACAGACAACTTGTAGTGATGTTGCCATCGTAACTAAAAAATTCAATAAATGTGGTACTTGCAAAACGAAGGGACATGCAGCAGATCCACACACGACGTGGCTCATTGGAGGACAATACGACATAGGCAGGAAAATACTGTTCCCGCCCGGGATCGAACCGGGGACCTTCTGCGTGTGAAGCAGACGTGATAACCGCTACACTACGGAAACGACGGACACGACGCGTCCATCATTGTATACTCGAAAACGCTTCAACCTTTCTCTCGTGCGCGCATGCACACACCATAGTTCTCTTGACAGCCTGAAACCCATCACAGCCGAGGGCTCAAGAAGACTTCGGGGTGCAATAGAGAGTGTCTGCCGTAGCATCCCGAACGAGATAGCGGCGTTTCGCGCAGTCGTTATTGCAAGTCACATCAGCAAAAACAATCACCTCCTTAGCAGCAGGAAGTGCGCGCCCAGCGGCAGCTCTACATGTAGATGCCAATAGCCCGGGAATTCGCGCCGCCCCCATCCCGCCAGCCTACACGAGACTTCCAGGGCAAACTGGACGAAATCGAGGGACTGGAATAATTGGCATTCGCTGTGTCACAGGGCTCGTTGGTCTAGGGGTATGATTCCTGCTTAGGGTGCAGGAGGTCCCGGGTTCAAATCCCGGACGAGCCCTAGCGTTTCGTGCAAACTGATCGCGCGTCAGTGGCTGAGTGATCGCAAAAAGCTCGCCGTCAATATCAAATGAATTTCTTATTTGATGTGAGCAATTGACACTCTGGTCCGACGCGTGAAGGCGATTACGAAGGTTTCGGGTACAGATGGTAGCAGATGCATGTTAGTAAGTCTTGCTTAAAGTGATGAAAAAGTGTTTCCGCCCGGGATCGAACCGGGGACCTTCTGCGTGTTAGGCAGACGTGATAACCGCTACACCACGGAAACTGCTTGTGTGCACCTTACTTCACAGACAACTTGTAGTGATGTTGCCATCGTAACTAAAAAATTCAATAAATGTGGTACTTGCAAAACGAAGGGACATGCAGCAGATCCACACACGACGTGGCTCATTGGAGGACAATACGACATAGGCAGGAAAATACTGTTCCCGCCCGGGATCGAACCGGGGACCTTCTGCGTGTGAAGCAGACGTGATAACCGCTACACTACGGAAACGACGGACACGACGCGTCCATCATTGTATACTCGAAGACGCTTCAACCTTTCTCTCGTGCGCGCATGCACACACCATAGTTCTCTTGACAACCTGAAACCCATCACAGCCGAGGGCTCAAGAAGACTTCGGGGTGCAATAGAGAGTGTCTGCCGTAGCATCCCGAACGAGATAGCGGCGTTTCGCGCAGTCGTTATTGCAAGTCACATCAGCAAAAACAATCACCTCCTTAGCAGCAGGAAGTGCGCGCCCAGCGGCAGCTCTACATGTAGATGCCAATAGCCCGGGAATTCGCGCCGCCCCCATCCCGCCAGCCTACACGAGACTTCCAGGGCAAACTGGACGAAATCGAGGGACTGGAATAATTGGCATTCGCTGTGTCACAGGGCTCGTTGGTCTAGGGGTATGATTCCTGCTTAGGGTGCAGGAGGTCCCGGGTTCAAATCCCGGACGAGCCCTAGCGTTTCGTGCAAACTGATCGCGCGTCAGTGGCTGAGTGATCGCAAAAAGCTCGCCGTCAATATCAAATGAATTTCTTATTTGATGTGAGCAATTGACACTCTGGTCCGACGCGTGAAGGCGATTACGAAGGTTTCGGGTACAGATGGTAGCAGATGCATGTTAGTAAGTCTTGCTTAAAGTGATGAAAAAGTGTTTCCGCCCGGGATCGAACCGGGGACCTTCTGCGTGTTAGGCAGACGTGATAACCGCTACACCACGGAAACTGCTTGTGTGCACCTTACTTCACAGACAACTTGTAGTGATGTTGCCATCGTAACTAAAAAATTCAATAAATGTGGTACTTGCAAAACGAAGGGACATGCAGCAGATCCACACACGACGTGGCTCATTGGAGGACAATACGACATAGGCAGGAAAATACTGTTCCCGCCCGGGATCGAACCGGGGACCTTCTGCGTGTGAAGCAGACGTGATAACCGCTACACTACGGAAACGACGGACACGACGCGTCCATCATTGTATACTCGAAGACGCTTCAACCTTTCTCTCGTGCGCGCATGCACACACCATAGTTCTCTTGACAACCTGAAACCCATCACAGCCGAGGGCTCAAGAAGACTTCGGGGTGCAATAGAGAGTGTCTGCCGTAGCATCCCGAACGAGATAGCGGCGTTTCGCGCAGTCGTTATTGCAAGTCACATCAGCAAAAACAATCACCTCCTTAGCAGCAGGAAGTGCGCGCCCAGCGGCAGCTCTACATGTAGATGCCAATAGCCCGGGAATTCGCGCCGCCCCCATCCCGCCAGCCTACACGAGACTTCCAGGGCAAACTGGACGAAATCGAGGGACTGGAATAATTGGCATTCGCTGTGTCACAGGGCTCGTTGGTCTAGGGGTATGATTCCTGCTTAGGGTGCAGGAGGTCCCGGGTTCAAATCCCGGACGAGCCCTAGCGTTTCGTGCAAACTGATCGCGCGTCAGTGGCTGAGTGATCGCAAAAAGCTCGCCGTCAATATCAAATGAATTTCTTATTTGATGTGAGCAATTGACACTCTGGTCCGACGCGTGAAGGCGATTACGAAGGTTTCGGGTACAGATGGTAGCAGATGCATGTTAGTAAGTCTTGCTTAAAGTGATGAAAAAGTGTTTCCGCCCGGGATCGAACCGGGGACCTTCTGCGTGTTAGGCAGACGTGATAACCGCTACACCACGGAAACTGCTTGTGTGCACCTTACTTCACAGACAACTTGTAGTGATGTTGCCATCGTAACTAAAAAATTCAATAAATGTGGTACTTGCAAAACGAAGGGACATGCAGCAGATCCACACACGACGTGGCTCATTGGAGGACAATACGACATAGGCAGGAAAATACTGTTCCCGCCCGGGATCGAACCGGGGACCTTCTGCGTGTGAAGCAGACGTGATAACCGCTACACTACGGAAACGACGGACACGACGCGTCCATCATTGTATACTCGAAGACGCTTCAACCTTTCTCTCGTGCGCGCATGCACACACCATAGTTCTCTTGACAGCCTGAAACCCATCACAGCCGAGGGCTCAAGAAGACTTCGGGGTGCAATAGAGAGTGTCTGCCGTAGCATCCCGAACGAGATAGCGGCGTTTCGCGCAGTCGTTATTGCAAGTCACATCAGCAAAAACAATCACCTCCTTAGCAGCAGGAAGTGCGCGCCCAGCGGCAGCTCTACATGTAGATGCCAATAGCCCGGGAATTCGCGCCGCCCCCATCCCGCCAGCCTACACGAGACTTCCAGGGCAAACTGGACGAAATCGAGGGACTGGAATAATTGGCATTCGCTGTGTCACAGGGCTCGTTGGTCTAGGGGTATGATTCCTGCTTAGGGTGCAGGAGGTCCCGGGTTCAAATCCCGGACGAGCCCTAGCGTTTTGTGCAAACTGATCGCGCGTCAGTGGCTGAGTGATCGCAAAAAGCTCGCCGTCAATATCAAATGAATTTCTTATTTGATGTGAGCAATTGACACTCTGGTCCGACGCGTGAAGGCGATTACGAAGGTTTCGGGTACAGATGGTAGCAGATGCATGTTAGTAAGTCTTGCTTAAAGTGATGAAAAAGTGTTTCCGCCCGGGATCGAACCGGGGACCTTCTGCGTGTTAGGCAGACGTGATAACCGCTACACCACGGAAACTGCTTGTGTGCACCTTACTTCACAGACAACTTGTAGTGATGTTGCCATCGTAACTAAAAAATTCAATAAATGTGGTACTTGCAAAACGAAGGGACATGCAGCAGATCCACACACGACGTGGCTCATTGGAGGACAATACGACATAGGCAGGAAAATACTGTTCCCGCCCGGGATCGAACCGGGGACCTTCTGCGTGTGAAGCAGACGTGATAACCGCTACACTACGGAAACGACGGACACGACGCGTCCATCATTGTATACTCGAAAACGCTTCAACCTTTCTCTCGTGCGCGCATGCACACACCATAGTTCTCTTGACAGCCTGAAACCCATCACAGCCGAGGGCTCAAGAAGACTTCGGGGTGCAATAGAGAGTGTCTGCCGTAGCATCCCGAACGAGATAGCGGCGTTTCGCGCAGTCGTTATTGCAAGTCACATCAGCAAAAACAATCACCTCCTTAGCAGCAGGAAGTGCGCGCCCAGCGGCAGCTCTACATGTAGATGCCAATAGCCCGGGAATTCGCGCCGCCCCCATCCCGCCAGCCTACACGAGACTTCCAGGGCAAACTGGACGAAATCGAGGGACTGGAATAATTGGCATTCGCTGTGTCACAGGGCTCGTTGGTCTAGGGGTATGATTCCTGCTTAGGGTGCAGGAGGTCCCGGGTTCAAATCCCGGACGAGCCCTAGCGTTTCGTGCAAACTGATCGCGCGTCAGTGGCTGAGTGATCGCAAAAAGCTCGCCGTCAATATCAAATGAATTTCTTATTTGATGTGAGCAATTGACACTCTGGTCCGACGCGTGAAGGCGATTACGAAGGTTTCGGGTACAGATGGTAGCAGATGCATGTTAGTAAGTCTTGCTTAAAGTGATGAAAAAGTGTTTCCGCCCGGGATCGAACCGGGGACCTTCTGCGTGTTAGGCAGACGTGATAACCGCTACACCACGGAAACTGCTTGTGTGCACCTTACTTCACAGACAACTTGTAGTGATGTTGCCATCGTAACTAAAAAATTCAATAAATGTGGTACTTGCAAAACGAAGGGACATGCAGCAGATCCACACACGACGTGGCTCATTGGAGGACAATACGACATAGGCAGGAAAATACTGTTCCCGCCCGGGATCGAACCGGGGACCTTCTGCGTGTGAAGCAGACGTGATAACCGCTACACTACGGAAACGACGGACACGACGCGTCCATCATTGTATACTCGAAGACGCTTCAACCTTTCTCTCGTGCGCGCATGCACACACCATAGTTCTCTTGACAACCTGAAACCCATCACAGCCGAGGGCTCAAGAAGACTTCGGGGTGCAATAGAGAGTGTCTGCCGTAGCATCCCGAACGAGATAGCGGCGTTTCGCGCAGTCGTTATTGCAAGTCACATCAGCAAAAACAATCACCTCCTTAGCAGCAGGAAGTGCGCGCCCAGCGGCAGCTCTACATGTAGATGCCAATAGCCCGGGAATTCGCGCCGCCCCCATCCCGCCAGCCTACACGAGACTTCCAGGGCAAACTGGACGAAATCGAGGGACTGGAATAATTGGCATTCGCTGTGTCACAGGGCTCGTTGGTCTAGGGGTATGATTCCTGCTTAGGGTGCAGGAGGTCCCGGGTTCAAATCCCGGACGAGCCCTAGCGTTTCGTGCAAACTGATCGCGCGTCAGTGGCTGAGTGATCGCAAAAAGCTCGCCGTCAATATCAAATGAATTTCTTATTTGATGTGAGCAATTGACACTCTGGTCCGACGCGTGAAGGCGATTACGAAGGTTTCGGGTACAGATGGTAGCAGATGCATGTTAGTAAGTCTTGCTTAAAGTGATGAAAAAGTGTTTCCGCCCGGGATCGAACCGGGGACCTTCTGCGTGTTAGGCAGACGTGATAACCGCTACACCACGGAAATTGCTTGTGTGCACCTTACTTCACAGACAACTTGTAGTGATGTTGCCATCGTAACTAAAAAATTCAATAAATGTGGTACTTGCAAAACGAAGGGACATGCAGCAGATCCACACACGACGTGGCTCATTGGAGGACAATACGACATAGGCAGGAAAATACTGTTCCCGCCCGGGATCGAACCGGGGACCTTCTGCGTGTGAAGCAGACGTGATAACCGCTACACTACGGAAACGACGGACACGACGTGTCCATCATTGTATACTCGAAAACGCTTCAACCTTTCTCTCGTGCGCGCATGCACACACCATAGTTCTCTTGACAGCCTGAAACCCATCACAGCCGAGGGCTCAAGAAGACTTCGGGGTGCAATAGAGAGTGTCTGCCGTAGCATCCCGAACGAGATAGCGGCGTTTCGCGCAGTCGTTATTGCAAGTCACATCAGCAAAAACAATCACCTCCTTAGCAGCAGGAAGTGCGCGCCCAGCGGCAGCTCTACATGTAGATGCCAATAGCCCGGGAATTCGCGCCGCCCCCATCCCGCCAGCCTACACGAGACTTCCAGGGCAAACTGGACGAAATCGAGGGACTGGAATAATTGGCATTCGCTGTGTCACAGGGCTCGTTGGTCTAGGGGTATGATTCCTGCTTAGGGTGCAGGAGGTCCCGGGTTCAAATCCCGGACGAGCCCTAGCGTTTCGTGCAAACTGATCGCGCGTCAGTGGCTGAGTGATCGCAAAAAGCTCGCCGTCAATATCAAATGAATTTCTTATTTGATGTGAGCAATTGACACTCTGGTCCGACGCGTGAAGGCGATTACGAAGGTTTCGGGTACAGATGGTAGCAGATGCATGTTAGTAAGTCTTGCTTAAAGTGATGAAAAAGTGTTTCCGCCCGGGATCGAACCGGGGACCTTCTGCGTGTTAGGCAGACGTGATAACCGCTACACCACGGAAACTGCTTGTGTGCACCTTACTTCACAGACAACTTGTAGTGATGTTGCCATCGTAACTAAAAAATTCAATAAATGTGGTACTTGCAAAACGAAGGGACATGCAGCAGATCCACACACGACGTGGCTCATTGGAGGACAATACGACATAGGCAGGAAAATACTGTTCCCGCCCGGGATCGAACCGGGGACCTTCTGCGTGTGAAGCAGACGTGATAACCGCTACACTACGGAAACGACGGACACGACGCGTCCATCATTGTATACTCGAAGACGCTTCAACCTTTCTCTCGTGCGCGCATGCACACACCATAGTTCTCTTGACAACCTGAAACCCATCACAGCCGAGGGCTCAAGAAGACTTCGGGGTGCAATAGAGAGTGTCTGCCGTAGCATCCCGAACGAGATAGCGGCGTTTCGCGCAGTCGTTATTGCAAGTCACATCAGCAAAAACAATCACCTCCTTAGCAGCAGGAAGTGCGCGCCCAGCGGCAGCTCTACATGTAGATGCCAATAGCCCGGGAATTCGCGCCGCCCCCATCCCGCCAGCCTACACGAGACTTCCAGGGCAAACTGGACGAAATCGAGGGACTGGAATAATTGGCATTCGCTGTGTCACAGGGCTCGTTGGTCTAGGGGTATGATTCCTGCTTAGGGTGCAGGAGGTCCCGGGTTCAAATCCCGGACGAGCCCTAGCGTTTCGTGCAAACTGATCGCGCGTCAGTGGCTGAGTGATCGCAAAAAGCTCGCCGTCAATATCAAATGAATTTCTTATTTGATGTGAGCAATTGACACTCTGGTCCGACGCGTGAAGGCGATTACGAAGGTTTCGGGTACAGATGGTAGCAGATGCATGTTAGTAAGTCTTGCTTAAAGTGATGAAAAAGTGTTTCCGCCCGGGATCGAACCGGGGACCTTCTGCGTGTTAGGCAGACGTGATAACCGCTACACCACGGAAATTGCTTGTGTGCACCTTACTTCACAGACAACTTGTAGTGATGTTGCCATCGTAACTAAAAAATTCAATAAATGTGGTACTTGCAAAACGAAGGGACATGCAGCAGATCCACACACGACGTGGCTCATTGGAGGACAATACGACATAGGCAGGAAAATACTGTTCCCGCCCGGGATCGAACCGGGGACCTTCTGCGTGTGAAGCAGACGTGATAACCGCTACACTACGGAAACGACGGACACGACGTGTCCATCATTGTATACTCGAAAACGCTTCAACCTTTCTCTCGTGCGCGCATGCACACACCATAGTTCTCTTGACAGCCTGAAACCCATCACAGCCGAGGGCTCAAGAAGACTTCGGGGTGCAATAGAGAGTGTCTGCCGTAGCATCCCGAACGAGATAGCGGCGTTTCGCGCAGTCGTTATTGCAAGTCACATCAGCAAAAACAATCACCTCCTTAGCAGCAGGAAGTGCGCGCCCAGCGGCAGCTCTACATGTAGATGCCAATAGCCCGGGAATTCGCGCCGCCCCCATCCCGCCAGCCTACACGAGACTTCCAGGGCAAACTGGACGAAATCGAGGGACTGGAATAATTGGCATTCGCTGTGTCACAGGGCTCGTTGGTCTAGGGGTATGATTCCTGCTTAGGGTGCAGGAGGTCCCGGGTTCAAATCCCGGACGAGCCCTAGCGTTTCGTGCAAACTGATCGCGCGTCAGTGGCTGAGTGATCGCAAAAAGCTCGCCGTCAATATCAAATGAATTTCTTATTTGATGTGAGCAATTGACACTCTGGTCCGACGCGTGAAGGCGATTACGAAGGTTTCGGGTACAGATGGTAGCAGATGCATGTTAGTAAGTCTTGCTTAAAGTGATGAAAAAGTGTTTCCGCCCGGGATCGAACCGGGGACCTTCTGCGTGTTAGGCAGACGTGATAACCGCTACACCACGGAAACTGCTTGTGTGCACCTTACTTCACAGACAACTTGTAGTGATGTTGCCATCGTAACTAAAAAATTCAATAAATGTGGTACTTGCAAAACGAAGGGACATGCAGCAGATCCACACACGACGTGGCTCATTGGAGGACAATACGACATAGGCAGGAAAATACTGTTCCCGCCCGGGATCGAACCGGGGACCTTCTGCGTGTGAAGCAGACGTGATAACCGCTACACTACGGAAACGACGGACACGACGCGTCCATCATTGTATACTCGAAGACGCTTCAACCTTTCTCTCGTGCGCGCATGCACACACCATAGTTCTCTTGACAGCCTGAAACCCATCACAGCCGAGGGCTCAAGAAGACTTCGGGGTGCAATAGAGAGTGTCTGCCGTAGCATCCCGAACGAGATAGCGGCGTTTCGCGCAGTCGTTATTGCAAGTCACATCAGCAAAAACAATCACCTCCTTAGCAGCAGGAAGTGCGCGCCCAGCGGCAGCTCTACATGTAGATGCCAATAGCCCGGGAATTCGCGCCGCCCCCATCCCGCCAGCCTACACGAGACTTCCAGGGCAAACTGGACGAAATCGAGGGACTGGAATAATTGGCATTCGCTGTGTCACAGGGCTCGTTGGTCTAGGGGTATGATTCCTGCTTAGGGTGCAGGAGGTCCCGGGTTCAAATCCCGGACGAGCCCTAGCGTTTCGTGCAAACTGATCGCGCGTCAGTGGCTGAGTGATCGCAAAAAGCTCGCCGTCAATATCAAATGAATTTCTTATTTGATGTGAGCAATTGACACTCTGGTCCGACGCGTGAAGGCGATTACGAAGGTTTCGGGTACAGATGGTAGCAGATGCATGTTAGTAAGTCTTGCTTAAAGTGATGAAAAAGTGTTTCCGCCCGGGATCGAACCGGGGACCTTCTGCGTGTTAGGCAGACGTGATAACCGCTACACCACGGAAACTGCTTGTGTGCACCTTACTTCACAGACAACTTGTAGTGATGTTGCCATCGTAACTAAAAAATTCAATAAATGTGGTACTTGCAAAACGAAGGGACATGCAGCAGATCCACACACGACGTGGCTCATTGGAGGACAATACGACATAGGCAGGAAAATACTGTTCCCGCCCGGGATCGAACCGGGGACCTTCTGCGTGTGAAGCAGACGTGATAACCGCTACACTACGGAAACGACGGACACGACGCGTCCATCATTGTATACTCGAAGACGCTTCAACCTTTCTCTCGTGCGCGCATGCACACACCATAGTTCTCTTGACAGCCTGAAACCCATCACAGCCGAGGGCTCAAGAAGACTTCGGGGTGCAATAGAGAGTGTCTGCCGTAGCATCCCGAACGAGATAGCGGCGTTTCGCGCAGTCGTTATTGCAAGTCACATCAGCAAAAACAATCACCTCCTTAGCAGCAGGAAGTGCGCGCCCAGCGGCAGCTCTACATGTAGATGCCAATAGCCCGGGAATTCGCGCCGCCCCCATCCCGCCAGCCTACACGAGACTTCCAGGGCAAACTGGACGAAATCGAGGGACTGGAATAATTGGCATTCGCTGTGTCACAGGGCTCGTTGGTCTAGGGGTATGATTCCTGCTTAGGGTGCAGGAGGTCCCGGGTTCAAATCCCGGACGAGCCCTAGCGTTTTGTGCAAACTGATCGCGCGTCAGTGGCTGAGTGATCGCAAAAAGCTCGCCGTCAATATCAAATGAATTTCTTATTTGATGTGAGCAATTGACACTCTGGTCCGACGCGTGAAGGCGATTACGAAGGTTTCGGGTACAGATGGTAGCAGATGCATGTTAGTAAGTCTTGCTTAAAGTGATGAAAAAGTGTTTCCGCCCGGGATCGAACCGGGGACCTTCTGCGTGTTAGGCAGACGTGATAACCGCTACACCACGGAAACTGCTTGTGTGCACCTTACTTCACAGACAACTTGTAGTGATGTTGCCATCGTAACTAAAAAATTCAATAAATGTGGTACTTGCAAAACGAAGGGACATGCAGCAGATCCACACACGACGTGGCTCATTGGAGGACAATACGACATAGGCAGGAAAATACTGTTCCCGCCCGGGATCGAACCGGGGACCTTCTGCGTGTGAAGCAGACGTGATAACCGCTACACTACGGAAACGACGGACACGACGCGTCCATCATTGTATACTCGAAAACGCTTCAACCTTTCTCTCGTGCGCGCATGCACACACCATAGTTCTCTTGACAGCCTGAAACCCATCACAGCCGAGGGCTCAAGAAGACTTCGGGGTGCAATAGAGAGTGTCTGCCGTAGCATCCCGAACGAGATAGCGGCGTTTCGCGCAGTCGTTATTGCAAGTCACATCAGCAAAAACAATCACCTCCTTAGCAGCAGGAAGTGCGCGCCCAGCGGCAGCTCTACATGTAGATGCCAATAGCCCGGGAATTCGCGCCGCCCCCATCCCGCCAGCCTACACGAGACTTCCAGGGCAAACTGGACGAAATCGAGGGACTGGAATAATTGGCATTCGCTGTGTCACAGGGCTCGTTGGTCTAGGGGTATGATTCCTGCTTAGGGTGCAGGAGGTCCCGGGTTCAAATCCCGGACGAGCCCTAGCGTTTCGTGCAAACTGATCGCGCGTCAGTGGCTGAGTGATCGCAAAAAGCTCGCCGTCAATATCAAATGAATTTCTTATTTGATGTGAGCAATTGACACTCTGGTCCGACGCGTGAAGGCGATTACGAAGGTTTCGGGTACAGATGGTAGCAGATGCATGTTAGTAAGTCTTGCTTAAAGTGATGAAAAAGTGTTTCCGCCCGGGATCGAACCGGGGACCTTCTGCGTGTTAGGCAGACGTGATAACCGCTACACCACGGAAACTGCTTGTGTGCACCTTACTTCACAGACAACTTGTAGTGATGTTGCCATCGTAACTAAAAAATTCAATAAATGTGGTACTTGCAAAACGAAGGGACATGCAGCAGATCCACACACGACGTGGCTCATTGGAGGACAATACGACATAGGCAGGAAAATACTGTTCCCGCCCGGGATCGAACCGGGGACCTTCTGCGTGTGAAGCAGACGTGATAACCGCTACACTACGGAAACGACGGACACGACGCGTCCATCATTGTATACTCGAAGACGCTTCAACCTTTCTCTCGTGCGCGCATGCACACACCATAGTTCTCTTGACAACCTGAAACCCATCACAGCCGAGGGCTCAAGAAGACTTCGGGGTGCAATAGAGAGTGTCTGCCGTAGCATCCCGAACGAGATAGCGGCGTTTCGCGCAGTCGTTATTGCAAGTCACATCAGCAAAAACAATCACCTCCTTAGCAGCAGGAAGTGCGCGCCCAGCGGCAGCTCTACATGTAGATGCCAATAGCCCGGGAATTCGCGCCGCCCCCATCCCGCCAGCCTACACGAGACTTCCAGGGCAAACTGGACGAAATCGAGGGACTGGAATAATTGGCATTCGCTGTGTCACAGGGCTCGTTGGTCTAGGGGTATGATTCCTGCTTAGGGTGCAGGAGGTCCCGGGTTCAAATCCCGGACGAGCCCTAGCGTTTCGTGCAAACTGATCGCGCGTCAGTGGCTGAGTGATCGCAAAAAGCTCGCCGTCAATATCAAATGAATTTCTTATTTGATGTGAGCAATTGACACTCTGGTCCGACGCGTGAAGGCGATTACGAAGGTTTCGGGTACAGATGGTAGCAGATGCATGTTAGTAAGTCTTGCTTAAAGTGATGAAAAAGTGTTTCCGCCCGGGATCGAACCGGGGACCTTCTGCGTGTTAGGCAGACGTGATAACCGCTACACCACGGAAATTGCTTGTGTGCACCTTACTTCACAGACAACTTGTAGTGATGTTGCCATCGTAACTAAAAAATTCAATAAATGTGGTACTTGCAAAACGAAGGGACATGCAGCAGATCCACACACGACGTGGCTCATTGGAGGACAATACGACATAGGCAGGAAAATACTGTTCCCGCCCGGGATCGAACCGGGGACCTTCTGCGTGTGAAGCAGACGTGATAACCGCTACACTACGGAAACGACGGACACGACGTGTCCATCATTGTATACTCGAAAACGCTTCAACCTTTCTCTCGTGCGCGCATGCACACACCATAGTTCTCTTGACAGCCTGAAACCCATCACAGCCGAGGGCTCAAGAAGACTTCGGGGTGCAATAGAGAGTGTCTGCCGTAGCATCCCGAACGAGATAGCGGCGTTTCGCGCAGTCGTTATTGCAAGTCACATCAGCAAAAACAATCACCTCCTTAGCAGCAGGAAGTGCGCGCCCAGCGGCAGCTCTACATGTAGATGCCAATAGCCCGGGAATTCGCGCCGCCCCCATCCCGCCAGCCTACACGAGACTTCCAGGGCAAACTGGACGAAATCGAGGGACTGGAATAATTGGCATTCGCTGTGTCACAGGGCTCGTTGGTCTAGGGGTATGATTCCTGCTTAGGGTGCAGGAGGTCCCGGGTTCAAATCCCGGACGAGCCCTAGCGTTTCGTGCAAACTGATCGCGCGTCAGTGGCTGAGTGATCGCAAAAAGCTCGCCGTCAATATCAAATGAATTTCTTATTTGATGTGAGCAATTGACACTCTGGTCCGACGCGTGAAGGCGATTACGAAGGTTTCGGGTACAGATGGTAGCAGATGCATGTTAGTAAGTCTTGCTTAAAGTGATGAAAAAGTGTTTCCGCCCGGGATCGAACCGGGGACCTTCTGCGTGTTAGGCAGACGTGATAACCGCTACACCACGGAAACTGCTTGTGTGCACCTTACTTCACAGACAACTTGTAGTGATGTTGCCATCGTAACTAAAAAATTCAATAAATGTGGTACTTGCAAAACGAAGGGACATGCAGCAGATCCACACACGACGTGGCTCATTGGAGGACAATACGACATAGGCAGGAAAATACTGTTCCCGCCCGGGATCGAACCGGGGACCTTCTGCGTGTGAAGCAGACGTGATAACCGCTACACTACGGAAACGACGGACACGACGCGTCCATCATTGTATACTCGAAGACGCTTCAACCTTTCTCTCGTGCGCGCATGCACACACCATAGTTCTCTTGACAACCTGAAACCCATCACAGCCGAGGGCTCAAGAAGACTTCGGGGTGCAATAGAGAGTGTCTGCCGTAGCATCCCGAACGAGATAGCGGCGTTTCGCGCAGTCGTTATTGCAAGTCACATCAGCAAAAACAATCACCTCCTTAGCAGCAGGAAGTGCGCGCCCAGCGGCAGCTCTACATGTAGATGCCAATAGCCCGGGAATTCGCGCCGCCCCCATCCCGCCAGCCTACACGAGACTTCCAGGGCAAACTGGACGAAATCGAGGGACTGGAATAATTGGCATTCGCTGTGTCACAGGGCTCGTTGGTCTAGGGGTATGATTCCTGCTTAGGGTGCAGGAGGTCCCGGGTTCAAATCCCGGACGAGCCCTAGCGTTTCGTGCAAACTGATCGCGCGTCAGTGGCTGAGTGATCGCAAAAAGCTCGCCGTCAATATCAAATGAATTTCTTATTTGATGTGAGCAATTGACACTCTGGTCCGACGCGTGAAGGCGATTACGAAGGTTTCGGGTACAGATGGTAGCAGATGCATGTTAGTAAGTCTTGCTTAAAGTGATGAAAAAGTGTTTCCGCCCGGGATCGAACCGGGGACCTTCTGCGTGTTAGGCAGACGTGATAACCGCTACACCACGGAAATTGCTTGTGTGCACCTTACTTCACAGACAACTTGTAGTGATGTTGCCATCGTAACTAAAAAATCCAATAAATGTGGTACTTGCAAAACGAAGGGACATGCAGCAGATCCACACACGACGTGGCTCATTGGAGGACAATACGACATAGGCAGGAAAATACTGTTCCCGCCCGGGATCGAACCGGGGACCTTCTGCGTGTGAAGCAGACGTGATAACCGCTACACTACGGAAACGACGGACACGACGTGTCCATCATTGTATACTCGAAAACGCTTCAACCTTTCTCTCGTGCGCGCATGCACACACCATAGTTCTCTTGACAGCCTGAAACCCATCACAGCCGAGGGCTCAAGAAGACTTCGGGGTGCAATAGAGAGTGTCTGCCGTAGCATCCCGAACGAGATAGCGGCGTTTCGCGCAGTCGTTATTGCAAGTCACATCAGCAAAAACAATCACCTCCTTAGCAGCAGGAAGTGCGCGCCCAGCGGCAGCTCTACATGTAGATGCCAATAGCCCGGGAATTCGCGCCGCCCCCATCCCGCCAGCCTACACGAGACTTCCAGGGCAAACTGGACGAAATCGAGGGACTGGAATAATTGGCATTCGCTGTGTCACAGGGCTCGTTGGTCTAGGGGTATGATTCCTGCTTAGGGTGCAGGAGGTCCCGGGTTCAAATCCCGGACGAGCCCTAGCGTTTCGTGCAAACTGATCGCGCGTCAGTGGCTGAGTGATCGCAAAAAGCTCGCCGTCAATATCAAATGAATTTCTTATTTGATGTGAGCAATTGACACTCTGGTCCGACGCGTGAAGGCGATTACGAAGGTTTCGGGTACAGATGGTAGCAGATGCATGTTAGTAAGTCTTGCTTAAAGTGATGAAAAAGTGTTTCCGCCCGGGATCGAACCGGGGACCTTCTGCGTGTTAGGCAGACGTGATAACCGCTACACCACGGAAATTGCTTGTGTGCACCTTACTTCACAGACAACTTGTAGTGATGTTGCCATCGTAACTAAAAAATTCAATAAATGTGGTACTTGCAAAACGAAGGGACATGCAGCAGATCCACACACGACGTGGCTCATTGGAGGACAATACGACATAGGCAGGAAAATACTGTTCCCGCCCGGGATCGAACCGGGGACCTTCTGCGTGTGAAGCAGACGTGATAACCGCTACACTACGGAAACGACGGACACGACGTGTCCATCATTGTATACTCGAAAACGCTTCAACCTTTCTCTCGTGCGCGCATGCACACACCATAGTTCTCTTGACAGCCTGAAACCCATCACAGCCGAGGGCTCAAGAAGACTTCGGGGTGCAATAGAGAGTGTCTGCCGTAGCATCCCGAACGAGATAGCGGCGTTTCGCGCAGTCGTTATTGCAAGTCACATCAGCAAAAACAATCACCTCCTTAGCAGCAGGAAGTGCGCGCCCAGCGGCAGCTCTACATGTAGATGCCAATAGCCCGGGAATTCGCGCCGCCCCCATCCCGCCAGCCTACACGAGACTTCCAGGGCAAACTGGACGAAATCGAGGGACTGGAATAATTGGCATTCGCTGTGTCACAGGGCTCGTTGGTCTAGGGGTATGATTCCTGCTTAGGGTGCAGGAGGTCCCGGGTTCAAATCCCGGACGAGCCCTAGCGTTTCGTGCAAACTGATCGCGCGTCAGTGGCTGAGTGATCGCAAAAAGCTCGCCGTCAATATCAAATGAATTTCTTATTTGATGTGAGCAATTGACACTCTGGTCCGACGCGTGAAGGCGATTACGAAGGTTTCGGGTACAGATGGTAGCAGATGCATGTTAGTAAGTCTTGCTTAAAGTGATGAAAAAGTGTTTCCGCCCGGGATCGAACCGGGGACCTTCTGCGTGTTAGGCAGACGTGATAACCGCTACACCACGGAAACTGCTTGTGTGCACCTTACTTCACAGACAACTTGTAGTGATGTTGCCATCGTAACTAAAAAATTCAATAAATGTGGTACTTGCAAAACGAAGGGACATGCAGCAGATCCACACACGACGTGGCTCATTGGAGGACAATACGACATAGGCAGGAAAATACTGTTCCCGCCCGGGATCGAACCGGGGACCTTCTGCGTGTGAAGCAGACGTGATAACCGCTACACTACGGAAACGACGGACACGACGCGTCCATCATTGTATACTCGAAGACGCTTCAACCTTTCTCTCGTGCGCGCATGCACACACCATAGTTCTCTTGACAACCTGAAACCCATCACAGCCGAGGGCTCAAGAAGACTTCGGGGTGCAATAGAGAGTGTCTGCCGTAGCATCCCGAACGAGATAGCGGCGTTTCGCGCAGTCGTTATTGCAAGTCACATCAGCAAAAACAATCACCTCCTTAGCAGCAGGAAGTGCGCGCCCAGCGGCAGCTCTACATGTAGATGCCAATAGCCCGGGAATTCGCGCCGCCCCCATCCCGCCAGCCTACACGAGACTTCCAGGGCAAACTGGACGAAATCGAGGGACTGGAATAATTGGCATTCGCTGTGTCACAGGGCTCGTTGGTCTAGGGGTATGATTCCTGCTTAGGGTGCAGGAGGTCCCGGGTTCAAATCCCGGACGAGCCCTAGCGTTTTGTGCAAACTGATCGCGCGTCAGTGGCTGAGTGATCGCAAAAAGCTCGCCGTCAATATCAAATGAATTTCTTATTTGATGTGAGCAATTGACACTCTGGTCCGACGCGTGAAGGCGATTACGAAGGTTTCGGGTACAGATGGTAGCAGATGCATGTTAGTAAGTCTTGCTTAAAGTGATGAAAAAGTGTTTCCGCCCGGGATCGAACCGGGGACCTTCTGCGTGTTAGGCAGACGTGATAACCGCTACACCACGGAAACTGCTTGTGTGCACCTTACTTCACAGACAACTTGTAGTGATGTTGCCATCGTAACTAAAAAATTCAATAAATGTGGTACTTGCAAAACGAAGGGACATGCAGCAGATCCACACACGACGTGGCTCATTGGAGGACAATACGACATAGGCAGGAAAATACTGTTCCCGCCCGGGATCGAACCGGGGACCTTCTGCGTGTGAAGCAGACGTGATAACCGCTACACTACGGAAACGACGGACACGACGCGTCCATCATTGTATACTCGAAGACGCTTCAACCTTTCTCTCGTGCGCGCATGCACACACCATAGTTCTCTTGACAACCTGAAACCCATCACAGCCGAGGGCTCAAGAAGACTTCGGGGTGCAATAGAGAGTGTCTGCCGTAGCATCCCGAACGAGATAGCGGCGTTTCGCGCAGTCGTTATTGCAAGTCACATCAGCAAAAACAATCACCTCCTTAGCAGCAGGAAGTGCGCGCCCAGCGGCAGCTCTACATGTAGATGCCAATAGCCCGGGAATTCGCGCCGCCCCCATCCCGCCAGCCTACACGAGACTTCCAGGGCAAACTGGACGAAATCGAGGGACTGGAATAATTGGCATTCGCTGTGTCACAGGGCTCGTTGGTCTAGGGGTATGATTCCTGCTTAGGGTGCAGGAGGTCCCGGGTTCAAATCCCGGACGAGCCCTAGCGTTTTGTGCAAACTGATCGCGCGTCAGTGGCTGAGTGATCGCAAAAAGCTCGCCGTCAATATCAAATGAATTTCTTATTTGATGTGAGCAATTGACACTCTGGTCCGACGCGTGAAGGCGATTACGAAGGTTTCGGGTACAGATGGTAGCAGATGCATGTTAGTAAGTCTTGCTTAAAGTGATGAAAAAGTGTTTCCGCCCGGGATCGAACCGGGGACCTTCTGCGTGTTAGGCAGACGTGATAACCGCTACACCACGGAAACTGCTTGTGTGCACCTTACTTCACAGACAACTTGTAGTGATGTTGCCATCGTAACTAAAAAATTCAATAAATGTGGTACTTGCAAAACGAAGGGACATGCAGCAGATCCACACACGACGTGGCTCATTGGAGGACAATACGACATAGGCAGGAAAATACTGTTCCCGCCCGGGATCGAACCGGGGACCTTCTGCGTGTGAAGCAGACGTGATAACCGCTACACTACGGAAACGACGGACACGACGCGTCCATCATTGTATACTCGAAAACGCTTCAACCTTTCTCTCGTGCGCGCATGCACACACCATAGTTCTCTTGACAGCCTGAAACCCATCACAGCCGAGGGCTCAAGAAGACTTCGGGGTGCAATAGAGAGTGTCTGCCGTAGCATCCCGAACGAGATAGCGGCGTTTCGCGCAGTCGTTATTGCAAGTCACATCAGCAAAAACAATCACCTCCTTAGCAGCAGGAAGTGCGCGCCCAGCGGCAGCTCTACATGTAGATGCCAATAGCCCGGGAATTCGCGCCGCCCCCATCCCGCCAGCCTACACGAGACTTCCAGGGCAAACTGGACGAAATCGAGGGACTGGAATAATTGGCATTCGCTGTGTCACAGGGCTCGTTGGTCTAGGGGTATGATTCCTGCTTAGGGTGCAGGAGGTCCCGGGTTCAAATCCCGGACGAGCCCTAGCGTTTCGTGCAAACTGATCGCGCGTCAGTGGCTGAGTGATCGCAAAAAGCTCGCCGTCAATATCAAATGAATTTCTTATTTGATGTGAGCAATTGACACTCTGGTCCGACGCGTGAAGGCGATTACGAAGGTTTCGGGTACAGATGGTAGCAGATGCATGTTAGTAAGTCTTGCTTAAAGTGATGAAAAAGTGTTTCCGCCCGGGATCGAACCGGGGACCTTCTGCGTGTTAGGCAGACGTGATAACCGCTACACCACGGAAACTGCTTGTGTGCACCTTACTTCACAGACAACTTGTAGTGATGTTGCCATCGTAACTAAAAAATTCAATAAATGTGGTACTTGCAAAACGAAGGGACATGCAGCAGATCCACACACGACGTGGCTCATTGGAGGACAATACGACATAGGCAGGAAAATACTGTTCCCGCCCGGGATCGAACCGGGGACCTTCTGCGTGTGAAGCAGACGTGATAACCGCTACACTACGGAAACGACGGACACGACGCGTCCATCATTGTATACTCGAAGACGCTTCAACCTTTCTCTCGTGCGCGCATGCACACACCATAGTTCTCTTGACAACCTGAAACCCATCACAGCCGAGGGCTCAAGAAGACTTCGGGGTGCAATAGAGAGTGTCTGCCGTAGCATCCCGAACGAGATAGCGGCGTTTCGCGCAGTCGTTATTGCAAGTCACATCAGCAAAAACAATCACCTCCTTAGCAGCAGGAAGTGCGCGCCCAGCGGCAGCTCTACATGTAGATGCCAATAGCCCGGGAATTCGCGCCGCCCCCATCCCGCCAGCCTACACGAGACTTCCAGGGCAAACTGGACGAAATCGAGGGACTGGAATAATTGGCATTCGCTGTGTCACAGGGCTCGTTGGTCTAGGGGTATGATTCCTGCTTAGGGTGCAGGAGGTCCCGGGTTCAAATCCCGGACGAGCCCTAGCGTTTCGTGCAAACTGATCGCGCGTCAGTGGCTGAGTGATCGCAAAAAGCTCGCCGTCAATATCAAATGAATTTCTTATTTGATGTGAGCAATTGACACTCTGGTCCGACGCGTGAAGGCGATTACGAAGGTTTCGGGTACAGATGGTAGCAGATGCATGTTAGTAAGTCTTGCTTAAAGTGATGAAAAAGTGTTTCCGCCCGGGATCGAACCGGGGACCTTCTGCGTGTTAGGCAGACGTGATAACCGCTACACCACGGAAATTGCTTGTGTGCACCTTACTTCACAGACAACTTGTAGTGATGTTGCCATCGTAACTAAAAAATTCAATAAATGTGGTACTTGCAAAACGAAGGGACATGCAGCAGATCCACACACGACGTGGCTCATTGGAGGACAATACGACATAGGCAGGAAAATACTGTTCCCGCCCGGGATCGAACCGGGGACCTTCTGCGTGTGAAGCAGACGTGATAACCGCTACACTACGGAAACGACGGACACGACGTGTCCATCATTGTATACTCGAAAACGCTTCAACCTTTCTCTCGTGCGCGCATGCACACACCATAGTTCTCTTGACAGCCTGAAACCCATCACAGCCGAGGGCTCAAGAAGACTTCGGGGTGCAATAGAGAGTGTCTGCCGTAGCATCCCGAACGAGATAGCGGCGTTTCGCGCAGTCGTTATTGCAAGTCACATCAGCAAAAACAATCACCTCCTTAGCAGCAGGAAGTGCGCGCCCAGCGGCAGCTCTACATGTAGATGCCAATAGCCCGGGAATTCGCGCCGCCCCCATCCCGCCAGCCTACACGAGACTTCCAGGGCAAACTGGACGAAATCGAGGGACTGGAATAATTGGCATTCGCTGTGTCACAGGGCTCGTTGGTCTAGGGGTATGATTCCTGCTTAGGGTGCAGGAGGTCCCGGGTTCAAATCCCGGACGAGCCCTAGCGTTTCGTGCAAACTGATCGCGCGTCAGTGGCTGAGTGATCGCAAAAAGCTCGCCGTCAATATCAAATGAATTTCTTATTTGATGTGAGCAATTGACACTCTGGTCCGACGCGTGAAGGCGATTACGAAGGTTTCGGGTACAGATGGTAGCAGATGCATGTTAGTAAGTCTTGCTTAAAGTGATGAAAAAGTGTTTCCGCCCGGGATCGAACCGGGGACCTTCTGCGTGTTAGGCAGACGTGATAACCGCTACACCACGGAAACTGCTTGTGTGCACCTTACTTCACAGACAACTTGTAGTGATGTTGCCATCGTAACTAAAAAATTCAATAAATGTGGTACTTGCAAAACGAAGGGACATGCAGCAGATCCACACACGACGTGGCTCATTGGAGGACAATACGACATAGGCAGGAAAATACTGTTCCCGCCCGGGATCGAACCGGGGACCTTCTGCGTGTGAAGCAGACGTGATAACCGCTACACTACGGAAACGACGGACACGACGCGTCCATCATTGTATACTCGAAGACGCTTCAACCTTTCTCTCGTGCGCGCATGCACACACCATAGTTCTCTTGACAACCTGAAACCCATCACAGCCGAGGGCTCAAGAAGACTTCGGGGTGCAATAGAGAGTGTCTGCCGTAGCATCCCGAACGAGATAGCGGCGTTTCGCGCAGTCGTTATTGCAAGTCACATCAGCAAAAACAATCACCTCCTTAGCAGCAGGAAGTGCGCGCCCAGCGGCAGCTCTACATGTAGATGCCAATAGCCCGGGAATTCGCGCCGCCCCCATCCCGCCAGCCTACACGAGACTTCCAGGGCAAACTGGACGAAATCGAGGGACTGGAATAATTGGCATTCGCTGTGTCACAGGGCTCGTTGGTCTAGGGGTATGATTCCTGCTTAGGGTGCAGGAGGTCCCGGGTTCAAATCCCGGACGAGCCCTAGCGTTTTGTGCAAACTGATCGCGCGTCAGTGGCTGAGTGATCGCAAAAAGCTCGCCGTCAATATCAAATGAATTTCTTATTTGATGTGAGCAATTGACACTCTGGTCCGACGCGTGAAGGCGATTACGAAGGTTTCGGGTACAGATGGTAGCAGATGCATGTTAGTAAGTCTTGCTTAAAGTGATGAAAAAGTGTTTCCGCCCGGGATCGAACCGGGGACCTTCTGCGTGTTAGGCAGACGTGATAACCGCTACACCACGGAAACTGCTTGTGTGCACCTTACTTCACAGACAACTTGTAGTGATGTTGCCATCGTAACTAAAAAATTCAATAAATGTGGTACTTGCAAAACGAAGGGACATGCAGCAGATCCACACACGACGTGGCTCATTGGAGGACAATACGACATAGGCAGGAAAATACTGTTCCCGCCCGGGATCGAACCGGGGACCTTCTGCGTGTGAAGCAGACGTGATAACCGCTACACTACGGAAACGACGGACACGACGCGTCCATCATTGTATACTCGAAAACGCTTCAACCTTTCTCTCGTGCGCGCATGCACACACCATAGTTCTCTTGACAGCCTGAAACCCATCACAGCCGAGGGCTCAAGAAGACTTCGGGGTGCAATAGAGAGTGTCTGCCGTAGCATCCCGAACGAGATAGCGGCGTTTCGCGCAGTCGTTATTGCAAGTCACATCAGCAAAAACAATCACCTCCTTAGCAGCAGGAAGTGCGCGCCCAGCGGCAGCTCTACATGTAGATGCCAATAGCCCGGGAATTCGCGCCGCCCCCATCCCGCCAGCCTACACGAGACTTCCAGGGCAAACTGGACGAAATCGAGGGACTGGAATAATTGGCATTCGCTGTGTCACAGGGCTCGTTGGTCTAGGGGTATGATTCCTGCTTAGGGTGCAGGAGGTCCCGGGTTCAAATCCCGGACGAGCCCTAGCGTTTCGTGCAAACTGATCGCGCGTCAGTGGCTGAGTGATCGCAAAAAGCTCGCCGTCAATATCAAATGAATTTCTTATTTGATGTGAGCAATTGACACTCTGGTCCGACGCGTGAAGGCGATTACGAAGGTTTCGGGTACAGATGGTAGCAGATGCATGTTAGTAAGTCTTGCTTAAAGTGATGAAAAAGTGTTTCCGCCCGGGATCGAACCGGGGACCTTCTGCGTGTTAGGCAGACGTGATAACCGCTACACCACGGAAACTGCTTGTGTGCACCTTACTTCACAGACAACTTGTAGTGATGTTGCCATCGTAACTAAAAAATTCAATAAATGTGGTACTTGCAAAACGAAGGGACATGCAGCAGATCCACACACGACGTGGCTCATTGGAGGACAATACGACATAGGCAGGAAAATACTGTTCCCGCCCGGGATCGAACCGGGGACCTTCTGCGTGTGAAGCAGACGTGATAACCGCTACACTACGGAAACGACGGACACGACGCGTCCATCATTGTATACTCGAAGACGCTTCAACCTTTCTCTCGTGCGCGCATGCACACACCATAGTTCTCTTGACAACCTGAAACCCATCACAGCCGAGGGCTCAAGAAGACTTCGGGGTGCAATAGAGAGTGTCTGCCGTAGCATCCCGAACGAGATAGCGGCGTTTCGCGCAGTCGTTATTGCAAGTCACATCAGCAAAAACAATCACCTCCTTAGCAGCAGGAAGTGCGCGCCCAGCGGCAGCTCTACATGTAGATGCCAATAGCCCGGGAATTCGCGCCGCCCCCATCCCGCCAGCCTACACGAGACTTCCAGGGCAAACTGGACGAAATCGAGGGACTGGAATAATTGGCATTCGCTGTGTCACAGGGCTCGTTGGTCTAGGGGTATGATTCCTGCTTAGGGTGCAGGAGGTCCCGGGTTCAAATCCCGGACGAGCCCTAGCGTTTTGTGCAAACTGATCGCGCGTCAGTGGCTGAGTGATCGCAAAAAGCTCGCCGTCAATATCAAATGAATTTCTTATTTGATGTGAGCAATTGACACTCTGGTCCGACGCGTGAAGGCGATTACGAAGGTTTCGGGTACAGATGGTAGCAGATGCATGTTAGTAAGTCTTGCTTAAAGTGATGAAAAAGTGTTTCCGCCCGGGATCGAACCGGGGACCTTCTGCGTGTTAGGCAGACGTGATAACCGCTACACCACGGAAACTGCTTGTGTGCACCTTACTTCACAGACAACTTGTAGTGATGTTGCCATCGTAACTAAAAAATTCAATAAATGTGGTACTTGCAAAACGAAGGGACATGCAGCAGATCCACACACGACGTGGCTCATTGGAGGACAATACGACATAGGCAGGAAAATACTGTTCCCGCCCGGGATCGAACCGGGGACCTTCTGCGTGTGAAGCAGACGTGATAACCGCTACACTACGGAAACGACGGACACGACGCGTCCATCATTGTATACTCGAAAACGCTTCAACCTTTCTCTCGTGCGCGCATGCACACACCATAGTTCTCTTGACAGCCTGAAACCCATCACAGCCGAGGGCTCAAGAAGACTTCGGGGTGCAATAGAGAGTGTCTGCCGTAGCATCCCGAACGAGATAGCGGCGTTTCGCGCAGTCGTTATTGCAAGTCACATCAGCAAAAACAATCACCTCCTTAGCAGCAGGAAGTGCGCGCCCAGCGGCAGCTCTACATGTAGATGCCAATAGCCCGGGAATTCGCGCCGCCCCCATCCCGCCAGCCTACACGAGACTTCCAGGGCAAACTGGACGAAATCGAGGGACTGGAATAATTGGCATTCGCTGTGTCACAGGGCTCGTTGGTCTAGGGGTATGATTCCTGCTTAGGGTGCAGGAGGTCCCGGGTTCAAATCCCGGACGAGCCCTAGCGTTTCGTGCAAACTGATCGCGCGTCAGTGGCTGAGTGATCGCAAAAAGCTCGCCGTCAATATCAAATGAATTTCTTATTTGATGTGAGCAATTGACACTCTGGTCCGACGCGTGAAGGCGATTACGAAGGTTTCGGGTACAGATGGTAGCAGATGCATGTTAGTAAGTCTTGCTTAAAGTGATGAAAAAGTGTTTCCGCCCGGGATCGAACCGGGGACCTTCTGCGTGTTAGGCAGACGTGATAACCGCTACACCACGGAAACTGCTTGTGTGCACCTTACTTCACAGACAACTTGTAGTGATGTTGCCATCGTAACTAAAAAATTCAATAAATGTGGTACTTGCAAAACGAAGGGACATGCAGCAGATCCACACACGACGTGGCTCATTGGAGGACAATACGACATAGGCAGGAAAATACTGTTCCCGCCCGGGATCGAACCGGGGACCTTCTGCGTGTGAAGCAGACGTGATAACCGCTACACTACGGAAACGACGGACACGACGCGTCCATCATTGTATACTCGAAGACGCTTCAACCTTTCTCTCGTGCGCGCATGCACACACCATAGTTCTCTTGACAACCTGAAACCCATCACAGCCGAGGGCTCAAGAAGACTTCGGGGTGCAATAGAGAGTGTCTGCCGTAGCATCCCGAACGAGATAGCGGCGTTTCGCGCAGTCGTTATTGCAAGTCACATCAGCAAAAACAATCACCTCCTTAGCAGCAGGAAGTGCGCGCCCAGCGGCAGCTCTACATGTAGATGCCAATAGCCCGGGAATTCGCGCCGCCCCCATCCCGCCAGCCTACACGAGACTTCCAGGGCAAACTGGACGAAATCGAGGGACTGGAATAATTGGCATTCGCTGTGTCACAGGGCTCGTTGGTCTAGGGGTATGATTCCTGCTTAGGGTGCAGGAGGTCCCGGGTTCAAATCCCGGACGAGCCCTAGCGTTTCGTGCAAACTGATCGCGCGTCAGTGGCTGAGTGATCGCAAAAAGCTCGCCGTCAATATCAAATGAATTTCTTATTTGATGTGAGCAATTGACACTCTGGTCCGACGCGTGAAGGCGATTACGAAGGTTTCGGGTACAGATGGTAGCAGATGCATGTTAGTAAGTCTTGCTTAAAGTGATGAAAAAGTGTTTCCGCCCGGGATCGAACCGGGGACCTTCTGCGTGTTAGGCAGACGTGATAACCGCTACACCACGGAAATTGCTTGTGTGCACCTTACTTCACAGACAACTTGTAGTGATGTTGCCATCGTAACTAAAAAATTCAATAAATGTGGTACTTGCAAAACGAAGGGACATGCAGCAGATCCACACACGACGTGGCTCATTGGAGGACAATACGACATAGGCAGGAAAATACTGTTCCCGCCCGGGATCGAACCGGGGACCTTCTGCGTGTGAAGCAGACGTGATAACCGCTACACTACGGAAACGACGGACACGACGCGTCCATCATTGTATACTCGAAGACGCTTCAACCTTTCTCTCGTGCGCGCATGCACACACCATAGTTCTCTTGACAGCCTGAAACCCATCACAGCCGAGGGCTCAAGAAGACTTCGGGGTGCAATAGAGAGTGTCTGCCGTAGCATCCCGAACGAGATAGCGGCGTTTCGCGCAGTCGTTATTGCAAGTCACATCAGCAAAAACAATCACCTCCTTAGCAGCAGGAAGTGCGCGCCCAGCGGCAGCTCTACATGTAGATGCCAATAGCCCGGGAATTCGCGCCGCCCCCATCCCGCCAGCCTACACGAGACTTCCAGGGCAAACTGGACGAAATCGAGGGACTGGAATAATTGGCATTCGCTGTGTCACAGGGCTCGTTGGTCTAGGGGTATGATTCCTGCTTAGGGTGCAGGAGGTCCCGGGTTCAAATCCCGGACGAGCCCTAGCGTTTCGTGCAAACTGATCGCGCGTCAGTGGCTGAGTGATCGCAAAAAGCTCGCCGTCAATATCAAATGAATTTCTTATTTGATGTGAGCAATTGACACTCTGGTCCGACGCGTGAAGGCGATTACGAAGGTTTCGGGTACAGATGGTAGCAGATGCATGTTAGTAAGTCTTGCTTAAAGTGATGAAAAAGTGTTTCCGCCCGGGATCGAACCGGGGACCTTCTGCGTGTTAGGCAGACGTGATAACCGCTACACCACGGAAACTGCTTGTGTGCACCTTACTTCACAGACAACTTGTAGTGATGTTGCCATCGTAACTAAAAAATTCAATAAATGTGGTACTTGCAAAACGAAGGGACATGCAGCAGATCCACACACGACGTGGCTCATTGGAGGACAATACGACATAGGCAGGAAAATACTGTTCCCGCCCGGGATCGAACCGGGGACCTTCTGCGTGTGAAGCAGACGTGATAACCGCTACACTACGGAAACGACGGACACGACGCGTCCATCATTGTATACTCGAAGACGCTTCAACCTTTCTCTCGTGCGCGCATGCACACACCATAGTTCTCTTGACAGCCTGAAACCCATCACAGCCGAGGGCTCAAGAAGACTTCGGGGTGCAATAGAGAGTGTCTGCCGTAGCATCCCGAACGAGATAGCGGCGTTTCGCGCAGTCGTTATTGCAAGTCACATCAGCAAAAACAATCACCTCCTTAGCAGCAGGAAGTGCGCGCCCAGCGGCAGCTCTACATGTAGATGCCAATAGCCCGGGAATTCGCGCCGCCCCCATCCCGCCAGCCTACACGAGACTTCCAGGGCAAACTGGACGAAATCGAGGGACTGGAATAATTGGCATTCGCTGTGTCACAGGGCTCGTTGGTCTAGGGGTATGATTCCTGCTTAGGGTGCAGGAGGTCCCGGGTTCAAATCCCGGACGAGCCCTAGCGTTTTGTGCAAACTGATCGCGCGTCAGTGGCTGAGTGATCGCAAAAAGCTCGCCGTCAATATCAAATGAATTTCTTATTTGATGTGAGCAATTGACACTCTGGTCCGACGCGTGAAGGCGATTACGAAGGTTTCGGGTACAGATGGTAGCAGATGCATGTTAGTAAGTCTTGCTTAAAGTGATGAAAAAGTGTTTCCGCCCGGGATCGAACCGGGGACCTTCTGCGTGTTAGGCAGACGTGATAACCGCTACACCACGGAAACTGCTTGTGTGCACCTTACTTCACAGACAACTTGTAGTGATGTTGCCATCGTAACTAAAAAATTCAATAAATGTGGTACTTGCAAAACGAAGGGACATGCAGCAGATCCACACACGACGTGGCTCATTGGAGGACAATACGACATAGGCAGGAAAATACTGTTCCCGCCCGGGATCGAACCGGGGACCTTCTGCGTGTGAAGCAGACGTGATAACCGCTACACTACGGAAACGACGGACACGACGCGTCCATCATTGTATACTCGAAAACGCTTCAACCTTTCTCTCGTGCGCGCATGCACACACCATAGTTCTCTTGACAGCCTGAAACCCATCACAGCCGAGGGCTCAAGAAGACTTCGGGGTGCAATAGAGAGTGTCTGCCGTAGCATCCCGAACGAGATAGCGGCGTTTCGCGCAGTCGTTATTGCAAGTCACATCAGCAAAAACAATCACCTCCTTAGCAGCAGGAAGTGCGCGCCCAGCGGCAGCTCTACATGTAGATGCCAATAGCCCGGGAATTCGCGCCGCCCCCATCCCGCCAGCCTACACGAGACTTCCAGGGCAAACTGGACGAAATCGAGGGACTGGAATAATTGGCATTCGCTGTGTCACAGGGCTCGTTGGTCTAGGGGTATGATTCCTGCTTAGGGTGCAGGAGGTCCCGGGTTCAAATCCCGGACGAGCCCTAGCGTTTCGTGCAAACTGATCGCGCGTCAGTGGCTGAGTGATCGCAAAAAGCTCGCCGTCAATATCAAATGAATTTCTTATTTGATGTGAGCAATTGACACTCTGGTCCGACGCGTGAAGGCGATTACGAAGGTTTCGGGTACAGATGGTAGCAGATGCATGTTAGTAAGTCTTGCTTAAAGTGATGAAAAAGTGTTTCCGCCCGGGATCGAACCGGGGACCTTCTGCGTGTTAGGCAGACGTGATAACCGCTACACCACGGAAACTGCTTGTGTGCACCTTACTTCACAGACAACTTGTAGTGATGTTGCCATCGTAACTAAAAAATTCAATAAATGTGGTACTTGCAAAACGAAGGGACATGCAGCAGATCCACACACGACGTGGCTCATTGGAGGACAATACGACATAGGCAGGAAAATACTGTTCCCGCCCGGGATCGAACCGGGGACCTTCTGCGTGTGAAGCAGACGTGATAACCGCTACACTACGGAAACGACGGACACGACGCGTCCATCATTGTATACTCGAAGACGCTTCAACCTTTCTCTCGTGCGCGCATGCACACACCATAGTTCTCTTGACAGCCTGAAACCCATCACAGCCGAGGGCTCAAGAAGACTTCGGGGTGCAATAGAGAGTGTCTGCCGTAGCATCCCGAACGAGATAGCGGCGTTTCGCGCAGTCGTTATTGCAAGTCACATCAGCAAAAACAATCACCTCCTTAGCAGCAGGAAGTGCGCGCCCAGCGGCAGCTCTACATGTAGATGCCAATAGCCCGGGAATTCGCGCCGCCCCCATCCCGCCAGCCTACACGAGACTTCCAGGGCAAACTGGACGAAATCGAGGGACTGGAATAATTGGCATTCGCTGTGTCACAGGGCTCGTTGGTCTAGGGGTATGATTCCTGCTTAGGGTGCAGGAGGTCCCGGGTTCAAATCCCGGACGAGCCCTAGCGTTTCGTGCAAACTGATCGCGCGTCAGTGGCTGAGTGATCGCAAAAAGCTCGCCGTCAATATCAAATGAATTTCTTATTTGATGTGAGCAATTGACACTCTGGTCCGACGCGTGAAGGCGATTACGAAGGTTTCGGGTACAGATGGTAGCAGATGCATGTTAGTAAGTCTTGCTTAAAGTGATGAAAAAGTGTTTCCGCCCGGGATCGAACCGGGGACCTTCTGCGTGTTAGGCAGACGTGATAACCGCTACACCACGGAAACTGCTTGTGTGCACCTTACTTCACAGACAACTTGTAGTGATGTTGCCATCGTAACTAAAAAATTCAATAAATGTGGTACTTGCAAAACGAAGGGACATGCAGCAGATCCACACACGACGTGGCTCATTGGAGGACAATACGACATAGGCAGGAAAATACTGTTCCCGCCCGGGATCGAACCGGGGACCTTCTGCGTGTGAAGCAGACGTGATAACCGCTACACTACGGAAACGACGGACACGACGCGTCCATCATTGTGTACTCGAAGACGCTTCAACCTTTCTCTCGTGCGCGCATGCACACACCATAGTTCTCTTGACAACCTGAAACCCATCACAGCCGAGGGCTCAAGAAGACTTCGGGGTGCAATAGAGAGTGTCTGCCGTAGCATCCCGAACGAGATAGCGGCGTTTCGCGCAGTCGTTATTGCAAGTCACATCAGCAAAAACAATCACCTCCTTAGCAGCAGGAAGTGCGCGCCCAGCGGCAGCTCTACATGTAGATGCCAATAGCCCGGGAATTCGCGCCGCCCCCATCCCGCCAGCCTACACGAGACTTCCAGGGCAAACTGGACGAAATCGAGGGACTGGAATAATTGGCATTCGCTGTGTCACAGGGCTCGTTGGTCTAGGGGTATGATTCCTGCTTAGGGTGCAGGAGGTCCCGGGTTCAAATCCCGGACGAGCCCTAGCGTTTCGTGCAAACTGATCGCGCGTCAGTGGCTGAGTGATCGCAAAAAGCTCGCCGTCAATATCAAATGAATTTCTTATTTGATGTGAGCAATTGACACTCTGGTCCGACGCGTGAAGGCGATTACGAAGGTTTCGGGTACAGATGGTAGCAGATGCATGTTAGTAAGTCTTGCTTAAAGTGATGAAAAAGTGTTTCCGCCCGGGATCGAACCGGGGACCTTCTGCGTGTTAGGCAGACGTGATAACCGCTACACCACGGAAACTGCTTGTGTGCACCTTACTTCACAGACAACTTGTAGTGATGTTGCCATCGTAACTAAAAAATTCAATAAATGTGGTACTTGCAAAACGAAGGGACATGCAGCAGATCCACACACGACGTGGCTCATTGGAGGACAATACGACATAGGCAGGAAAATACTGTTCCCGCCCGGGATCGAACCGGGGACCTTCTGCGTGTGAAGCAGACGTGATAACCGCTACACTACGGAAACGACGGACACGACGCGTCCATCATTGTATACTCGAAGACGCTTCAACCTTTCTCTCGTGCGCGCATGCACACACCATAGTTCTCTTGACAGCCTGAAACCCATCACAGCCGAGGGCTCAAGAAGACTTCGGGGTGCAATAGAGAGTGTCTGCCGTAGCATCCCGAACGAGATAGCGGCGTTTCGCGCAGTCGTTATTGCAAGTCACATCAGCAAAAACAATCACCTCCTTAGCAGCAGGAAGTGCGCGCCCAGCGGCAGCTCTACATGTAGATGCCAATAGCCCGGGAATTCGCGCCGCCCCCATCCCGCCAGCCTACACGAGACTTCCAGGGCAAACTGGACGAAATCGAGGGACTGGAATAATTGGCATTCGCTGTGTCACAGGGCTCGTTGGTCTAGGGGTATGATTCCTGCTTAGGGTGCAGGAGGTCCCGGGTTCAAATCCCGGACGAGCCCTAGCGTTTTGTGCAAACTGATCGCGCGTCAGTGGCTGAGTGATCGCAAAAAGCTCGCCGTCAATATCAAATGAATTTCTTATTTGATGTGAGCAATTGACACTCTGGTCCGACGCGTGAAGGCGATTACGAAGGTTTCGGGTACAGATGGTAGCAGATGCATGTTAGTAAGTCTTGCTTAAAGTGATGAAAAAGTGTTTCCGCCCGGGATCGAACCGGGGACCTTCTGCGTGTTAGGCAGACGTGATAACCGCTACACCACGGAAACTGCTTGTGTGCACCTTACTTCACAGACAACTTGTAGTGATGTTGCCATCGTAACTAAAAAATTCAATAAATGTGGTACTTGCAAAACGAAGGGACATGCAGCAGATCCACACACGACGTGGCTCATTGGAGGACAATACGACATAGGCAGGAAAATACTGTTCCCGCCCGGGATCGAACCGGGGACCTTCTGCGTGTGAAGCAGACGTGATAACCGCTACACTACGGAAACGACGGACACGACGCGTCCATCATTGTATACTCGAAGACGCTTCAACCTTTCTCTCGTGCGCGCATGCACACACCATAGTTCTCTTGACAGCCTGAAACCCATCACAGCCGAGGGCTCAAGAAGACTTCGGGGTGCAATAGAGAGTGTCTGCCGTAGCATCCCGAACGAGATAGCGGCGTTTCGCGCAGTCGTTATTGCAAGTCACATCAGCAAAAACAATCACCTCCTTAGCAGCAGGAAGTGCGCGCCCAGCGGCAGCTCTACATGTAGATGCCAATAGCCCGGGAATTCGCGCCGCCCCCATCCCGCCAGCCTACACGAGACTTCCAGGGCAAACTGGACGAAATCGAGGGACTGGAATAATTGGCATTCGCTGTGTCACAGGGCTCGTTGGTCTAGGGGTATGATTCCTGCTTAGGGTGCAGGAGGTCCCGGGTTCAAATCCCGGACGAGCCCTAGCGTTTCGTGCAAACTGATCGCGCGTCAGTGGCTGAGTGATCGCAAAAAGCTCGCCGTCAATATCAAATGAATTTCTTATTTGATGTGAGCAATTGACACTCTGGTCCGACGCGTGAAGGCGATTACGAAGGTTTCGGGTACAGATGGTAGCAGATGCATGTTAGTAAGTCTTGCTTAAAGTGATGAAAAAGTGTTTCCGCCCGGGATCGAACCGGGGACCTTCTGCGTGTTAGGCAGACGTGATAACCGCTACACCACGGAAACTGCTTGTGTGCACCTTACTTCACAGACAACTTGTAGTGATGTTGCCATCGTAACTAAAAAATTCAATAAATGTGGTACTTGCAAAACGAAGGGACATGCAGCAGATCCACACACGACGTGGCTCATTGGAGGACAATACGACATAGGCAGGAAAATACTGTTCCCGCCCGGGATCGAACCGGGGACCTTCTGCGTGTGAAGCAGACGTGATAACCGCTACACTACGGAAACGACGGACACGACGCGTCCATCATTGTATACTCGAAGACGCTTCAACCTTTCTCTCGTGCGCGCATGCACACACCATAGTTCTCTTGACAGCCTGAAACCCATCACAGCCGAGGGCTCAAGAAGACTTCGGGGTGCAATAGAGAGTGTCTGCCGTAGCATCCCGAACGAGATAGCGGCGTTTCGCGCAGTCGTTATTGCAAGTCACATCAGCAAAAACAATCACCTCCTTAGCAGCAGGAAGTGCGCGCCCAGCGGCAGCTCTACATGTAGATGCCAATAGCCCGGGAATTCGCGCCGCCCCCATCCCGCCAGCCTACACGAGACTTCCAGGGCAAACTGGACGAAATCGAGGGACTGGAATAATTGGCATTCGCTGTGTCACAGGGCTCGTTGGTCTAGGGGTATGATTCCTGCTTAGGGTGCAGGAGGTCCCGGGTTCAAATCCCGGACGAGCCCTAGCGTTTCGTGCAAACTGATCGCGCGTCAGTGGCTGAGTGATCGCAAAAAGCTCGCCGTCAATATCAAATGAATTTCTTATTTGATGTGAGCAATTGACACTCTGGTCCGACGCGTGAAGGCGATTACGAAGGTTTCGGGTACAGATGGTAGCAGATGCATGTTAGTAAGTCTTGCTTAAAGTGATGAAAAAGTGTTTCCGCCCGGGATCGAACCGGGGACCTTCTGCGTGTTAGGCAGACGTGATAACCGCTACACCACGGAAACTGCTTGTGTGCACCTTACTTCACAGACAACTTGTAGTGATGTTGCCATCGTAACTAAAAAATTCAATAAATGTGGTACTTGCAAAACGAAGGGACATGCAGCAGATCCACACACGACGTGGCTCATTGGAGGACAATACGACATAGGCAGGAAAATACTGTTCCCGCCCGGGATCGAACCGGGGACCTTCTGCGTGTGAAGCAGACGTGATAACCGCTACACTACGGAAACGACGGACACGACGCGTCCATCATTGTATACTCGAAGACGCTTCAACCTTTCTCTCGTGCGCGCATGCACACACCATAGTTCTCTTGACAGCCTGAAACCCATCACAGCCGAGGGCTCAAGAAGACTTCGGGGTGCAATAGAGAGTGTCTGCCGTAGCATCCCGAACGAGATAGCGGCGTTTCGCGCAGTCGTTATTGCAAGTCACATCAGCAAAAACAATCACCTCCTTAGCAGCAGGAAGTGCGCGCCCAGCGGCAGCTCTACATGTAGATGCCAATAGCCCGGGAATTCGCGCCGCCCCCATCCCGCCAGCCTACACGAGACTTCCAGGGCAAACTGGACGAAATCGAGGGACTGGAATAATTGGCATTCGCTGTGTCACAGGGCTCGTTGGTCTAGGGGTATGATTCCTGCTTAGGGTGCAGGAGGTCCCGGGTTCAAATCCCGGACGAGCCCTAGCGTTTTGTGCAAACTGATCGCGCGTCAGTGGCTGAGTGATCGCAAAAAGCTCGCCGTCAATATCAAATGAATTTCTTATTTGATGTGAGCAATTGACACTCTGGTCCGACGCGTGAAGGCGATTACGAAGGTTTCGGGTACAGATGGTAGCAGATGCATGTTAGTAAGTCTTGCTTAAAGTGATGAAAAAGTGTTTCCGCCCGGGATCGAACCGGGGACCTTCTGCGTGTTAGGCAGACGTGATAACCGCTACACCACGGAAACTGCTTGTGTGCACCTTACTTCACAGACAACTTGTAGTGATGTTGCCATCGTAACTAAAAAATTCAATAAATGTGGTACTTGCAAAACGAAGGGACATGCAGCAGATCCACACACGACGTGGCTCATTGGAGGACAATACGACATAGGCAGGAAAATACTGTTCCCGCCCGGGATCGAACCGGGGACCTTCTGCGTGTGAAGCAGACGTGATAACCGCTACACTACGGAAACGACGGACACGACGCGTCCATCATTGTATACTCGAAGACGCTTCAACCTTTCTCTCGTGCGCGCATGCACACACCATAGTTCTCTTGACAGCCTGAAACCCATCACAGCCGAGGGCTCAAGAAGACTTCGGGGTGCAATAGAGAGTGTCTGCCGTAGCATCCCGAACGAGATAGCGGCGTTTCGCGCAGTCGTTATTGCAAGTCACATCAGCAAAAACAATCACCTCCTTAGCAGCAGGAAGTGCGCGCCCAGCGGCAGCTCTACATGTAGATGCCAATAGCCCGGGAATTCGCGCCGCCCCCATCCCGCCAGCCTACACGAGACTTCCAGGGCAAACTGGACGAAATCGAGGGACTGGAATAATTGGCATTCGCTGTGTCACAGGGCTCGTTGGTCTAGGGGTATGATTCCTGCTTAGGGTGCAGGAGGTCCCGGGTTCAAATCCCGGACGAGCCCTAGCGTTTCGTGCAAACTGATCGCGCGTCAGTGGCTGAGTGATCGCAAAAAGCTCGCCGTCAATATCAAATGAATTTCTTATTTGATGTGAGCAATTGACACTCTGGTCCGACGCGTGAAGGCGATTACGAAGGTTTCGGGTACAGATGGTAGCAGATGCATGTTAGTAAGTCTTGCTTAAAGTGATGAAAAAGTGTTTCCGCCCGGGATCGAACCGGGGACCTTCTGCGTGTTAGGCAGACGTGATAACCGCTACACCACGGAAACTGCTTGTGTGCACCTTACTTCACAGACAACTTGTAGTGATGTTGCCATCGTAACTAAAAAATTCAATAAATGTGGTACTTGCAAAACGAAGGGACATGCAGCAGATCCACACACGACGTGGCTCATTGGAGGACAATACGACATAGGCAGGAAAATACTGTTCCCGCCCGGGATCGAACCGGGGACCTTCTGCGTGTGAAGCAGACGTGATAACCGCTACACTACGGAAACGACGGACACGACGCGTCCATCATTGTATACTCGAAGACGCTTCAACCTTTCTCTCGTGCGCGCATGCACACACCATAGTTCTCTTGACAACCTGAAACCCATCACAGCCGAGGGCTCAAGAAGACTTCGGGGTGCAATAGAGAGTGTCTGCCGTAGCATCCCGAACGAGATAGCGGCGTTTCGCGCAGTCGTTATTGCAAGTCACATCAGCAAAAACAATCACCTCCTTAGCAGCAGGAAGTGCGCGCCCAGCGGCAGCTCTACATGTAGATGCCAATAGCCCGGGAATTCGCGCCGCCCCCATCCCGCCAGCCTACACGAGACTTCCAGGGCAAACTGGACGAAATCGAGGGACTGGAATAATTGGCATTCGCTGTGTCACAGGGCTCGTTGGTCTAGGGGTATGATTCCTGCTTAGGGTGCAGGAGGTCCCGGGTTCAAATCCCGGACGAGCCCTAGCGTTTCGTGCAAACTGATCGCGCGTCAGTGGCTGAGTGATCGCAAAAAGCTCGCCGTCAATATCAAATGAATTTCTTATTTGATGTGAGCAATTGACACTCTGGTCCGACGCGTGAAGGCGATTACGAAGGTTTCGGGTACAGATGGTAGCAGATGCATGTTAGTAAGTCTTGCTTAAAGTGATGAAAAAGTGTTTCCGCCCGGGATCGAACCGGGGACCTTCTGCGTGTTAGGCAGACGTGATAACCGCTACACCACGGAAACTGCTTGTGTGCACCTTACTTCACAGACAACTTGTAGTGATGTTGCCATCGTAACTAAAAAATTCAATAAATGTGGTACTTGCAAAACGAAGGGACATGCAGCAGATCCACACACGACGTGGCTCATTGGAGGACAATACGACATAGGCAGGAAAATACTGTTCCCGCCCGGGATCGAACCGGGGACCTTCTGCGTGTGAAGCAGACGTGATAACCGCTACACTACGGAAACGACGGACACGACGCGTCCATCATTGTATACTCGAAGACGCTTCAACCTTTCTCTCGTGCGCGCATGCACACACCATAGTTCTCTTGACAGCCTGAAACCCATCACAGCCGAGGGCTCAAGAAGACTTCGGGGTGCAATAGAGAGTGTCTGCCGTAGCATCCCGAACGAGATAGCGGCGTTTCGCGCAGTCGTTATTGCAAGTCACATCAGCAAAAACAATCACCTCCTTAGCAGCAGGAAGTGCGCGCCCAGCGGCAGCTCTACATGTAGATGCCAATAGCCCGGGAATTCGCGCCGCCCCCATCCCGCCAGCCTACACGAGACTTCCAGGGCAAACTGGACGAAATCGAGGGACTGGAATAATTGGCATTCGCTGTGTCACAGGGCTCGTTGGTCTAGGGGTATGATTCCTGCTTAGGGTGCAGGAGGTCCCGGGTTCAAATCCCGGACGAGCCCTAGCGTTTTGTGCAAACTGATCGCGCGTCAGTGGCTGAGTGATCGCAAAAAGCTCGCCGTCAATATCAAATGAATTTCTTATTTGATGTGAGCAATTGACACTCTGGTCCGACGCGTGAAGGCGATTACGAAGGTTTCGGGTACAGATGGTAGCAGATGCATGTTAGTAAGTCTTGCTTAAAGTGATGAAAAAGTGTTTCCGCCCGGGATCGAACCGGGGACCTTCTGCGTGTTAGGCAGACGTGATAACCGCTACACCACGGAAACTGCTTGTGTGCACCTTACTTCACAGACAACTTGTAGTGATGTTGCCATCGTAACTAAAAAATTCAATAAATGTGGTACTTGCAAAACGAAGGGACATGCAGCAGATCCACACACGACGTGGCTCATTGGAGGACAATACGACATAGGCAGGAAAATACTGTTCCCGCCCGGGATCGAACCGGGGACCTTCTGCGTGTGAAGCAGACGTGATAACCGCTACACTACGGAAACGACGGACACGACGCGTCCATCATTGTATACTCGAAAACGCTTCAACCTTTCTCTCGTGCGCGCATGCACACACCATAGTTCTCTTGACAGCCTGAAACCCATCACAGCCGAGGGCTCAAGAAGACTTCGGGGTGCAATAGAGAGTGTCTGCCGTAGCATCCCGAACGAGATAGCGGCGTTTCGCGCAGTCGTTATTGCAAGTCACATCAGCAAAAACAATCACCTCCTTAGCAGCAGGAAGTGCGCGCCCAGCGGCAGCTCTACATGTAGATGCCAATAGCCCGGGAATTCGCGCCGCCCCCATCCCGCCAGCCTACACGAGACTTCCAGGGCAAACTGGACGAAATCGAGGGACTGGAATAATTGGCATTCGCTGTGTCACAGGGCTCGTTGGTCTAGGGGTATGATTCCTGCTTAGGGTGCAGGAGGTCCCGGGTTCAAATCCCGGACGAGCCCTAGCGTTTCGTGCAAACTGATCGCGCGTCAGTGGCTGAGTGATCGCAAAAAGCTCGCCGTCAATATCAAATGAATTTCTTATTTGATGTGAGCAATTGACACTCTGGTCCGACGCGTGAAGGCGATTACGAAGGTTTCGGGTACAGATGGTAGCAGATGCATGTTAGTAAGTCTTGCTTAAAGTGATGAAAAAGTGTTTCCGCCCGGGATCGAACCGGGGACCTTCTGCGTGTTAGGCAGACGTGATAACCGCTACACCACGGAAACTGCTTGTGTGCACCTTACTTCACAGACAACTTGTAGTGATGTTGCCATCGTAACTAAAAAATTCAATAAATGTGGTACTTGCAAAACGAAGGGACATGCAGCAGATCCACACACGACGTGGCTCATTGGAGGACAATACGACATAGGCAGGAAAATACTGTTCCCGCCCGGGATCGAACCGGGGACCTTCTGCGTGTGAAGCAGACGTGATAACCGCTACACTACGGAAACGACGGACACGACGCGTCCATCATTGTATACTCGAAGACGCTTCAACCTTTCTCTCGTGCGCGCATGCACACACCATAGTTCTCTTGACAGCCTGAAACCCATCACAGCCGAGGGCTCAAGAAGACTTCGGGGTGCAATAGAGAGTGTCTGCCGTAGCATCCCGAACGAGATAGCGGCGTTTCGCGCAGTCGTTATTGCAAGTCACATCAGCAAAAACAATCACCTCCTTAGCAGCAGGAAGTGCGCGCCCAGCGGCAGCTCTACATGTAGATGCCAATAGCCCGGGAATTCGCGCCGCCCCCATCCCGCCAGCCTACACGAGACTTCCAGGGCAAACTGGACGAAATCGAGGGACTGGAATAATTGGCATTCGCTGTGTCACAGGGCTCGTTGGTCTAGGGGTATGATTCCTGCTTAGGGTGCAGGAGGTCCCGGGTTCAAATCCCGGACGAGCCCTAGCGTTTCGTGCAAACTGATCGCGCGTCAGTGGCTGAGTGATCGCAAAAAGCTCGCCGTCAATATCAAATGAATTTCTTATTTGATGTGAGCAATTGACACTCTGGTCCGACGCGTGAAGGCGATTACGAAGGTTTCGGGTACAGATGGTAGCAGATGCATGTTAGTAAGTCTTGCTTAAAGTGATGAAAAAGTGTTTCCGCCCGGGATCGAACCGGGGACCTTCTGCGTGTTAGGCAGACGTGATAACCGCTACACCACGGAAACTGCTTGTGTGCACCTTACTTCACAGACAACTTGTAGTGATGTTGCCATCGTAACTAAAAAATTCAATAAATGTGGTACTTGCAAAACGAAGGGACATGCAGCAGATCCACACACGACGTGGCTCATTGGAGGACAATACGACATAGGCAGGAAAATACTGTTCCCGCCCGGGATCGAACCGGGGACCTTCTGCGTGTGAAGCAGACGTGATAACCGCTACACTACGGAAACGACGGACACGACGCGTCCATCATTGTATACTCGAAGACGCTTCAACCTTTCTCTCGTGCGCGCATGCACACACCATAGTTCTCTTGACAGCCTGAAACCCATCACAGCCGAGGGCTCAAGAAGACTTCGGGGTGCAATAGAGAGTGTCTGCCGTAGCATCCCGAACGAGATAGCGGCGTTTCGCGCAGTCGTTATTGCAAGTCACATCAGCAAAAACAATCACCTCCTTAGCAGCAGGAAGTGCGCGCCCAGCGGCAGCTCTACATGTAGATGCCAATAGCCCGGGAATTCGCGCCGCCCCCATCCCGCCAGCCTACACGAGACTTCCAGGGCAAACTGGACGAAATCGAGGGACTGGAATAATTGGCATTCGCTGTGTCACAGGGCTCGTTGGTCTAGGGGTATGATTCCTGCTTAGGGTGCAGGAGGTCCCGGGTTCAAATCCCGGACGAGCCCTAGCGTTTCGTGCAAACTGATCGCGCGTCAGTGGCTGAGTGATCGCAAAAAGCTCGCCGTCAATATCAAATGAATTTCTTATTTGATGTGAGCAATTGACACTCTGGTCCGACGCGTGAAGGCGATTACGAAGGTTTCGGGTACAGATGGTAGCAGATGCATGTTAGTAAGTCTTGCTTAAAGTGATGAAAAAGTGTTTCCGCCCGGGATCGAACCGGGGACCTTCTGCGTGTTAGGCAGACGTGATAACCGCTACACCACGGAAACTGCTTGTGTGTACCTTACTTCACAGACAACTTGTAGTGATGTTGCCATCGTAACTAAAAAATTCAATAAATGTGGTACTTGCAAAACGAAGGGACATGCAGCAGATCCACACACGACGTGGCTCATTGGAGGACAATACGACATAGGCAGGAAAATACTGTTCCCGCCCGGGATCGAACCGGGGACCTTCTGCGTGTGAAGCAGACGTGATAACCGCTACACTACGGAAACGACGGACACGACGCGTCCATCATTGTATACTCGAAGACGCTTCAACCTTTCTCTCGTGCGCGCATGCACACACCATAGTTCTCTTGACAGCCTGAAACCCATCACAGCCGAGGGCTCAAGAAGACTTCGGGGTGCAATAGAGAGTGTCTGCCGTAGCATCCCGAACGAGATAGCGGCGTTTCGCGCAGTCGTTATTGCAAGTCACATCAGCAAAAACAATCACCTCCTTAGCAGCAGGAAGTGCGCGCCCAGCGGCAGCTCTACATGTAGATGCCAATAGCCCGGGAATTCGCGCCGCCCCCATCCCGCCAGCCTACACGAGACTTCCAGGGCAAACTGGACGAAATCGAGGGACTGGAATAATTGGCATTCGCTGTGTCACAGGGCTCGTTGGTCTAGGGGTATGATTCCTGCTTAGGGTGCAGGAGGTCCCGGGTTCAAATCCCGGACGAGCCCTAGCGTTTCGTGCAAACTGATCGCGCGTCAGTGGCTGAGTGATCGCAAAAAGCTCGCCGTCAATATCAAATGAATTTCTTATTTGATGTGAGCAATTGACACTCTGGTCCGACGCGTGAAGGCGATTACGAAGGTTTCGGGTACAGATGGTAGCAGATGCATGTTAGTAAGTCTTGCTTAAAGTGATGAAAAAGTGTTTCCGCCCGGGATCGAACCGGGGACCTTCTGCGTGTTAGGCAGACGTGATAACCGCTACACCACGGAAACTGCTTGTGTGCTCCTTTCTTCACAGACAACTTGTAGTGATGTTGCCATCGTAACTAAAAAATTCAATAAATGTGGTACTTGCAAAACGAAGGGACATGCAGCAGATCCACACACGACGTGGCTCATTGGAGGACAATACGACATAGGCAGGAAAATACTGTTCCCGCCCGGGATCGAACCGGGGACCTTCTGCGTGTGAAGCAGACGTGATAACCGCTACACTACGGAAACGACGTACACGACGCGTCCATCATTGTATACTCGAAAACGCTTCAACCTTTCTCTCGTGCGCGCATGCACACACCATAGTTCTCTTGACAGCCTGAAACCCATCACAGCCGAGGGCTCAAGAAGACTTCGGGGTGCAATAGAGAGTGTCTGCCGTAGCATCCCGAACGAGATAGCGGCGTTTCGCGCAGTCGTTATTGCAAGTCACATCAGCAAAAACAATCACCTCCTTAGCAGCAGGAAGTGCGCGCCCAGCGGCAGCTCTACATGTAGATGCCAATAGCCCGGGAATTCGCGCCGCCCCCATCCCGCCAGCCTACACGAGACTTCCAGGGCAAACTGGACGAAATCGAGGGACTGGAATAATTGGCATTCGCTGTGTCACAGGGCTCGTTGGTCTAGGGGTATGATTCCTGCTTAGGGTGCAGGAGGTCCCGGGTTCAAATCCCGGACGAGCCCTAGCGTTTTGTGCAAACTGATCGCGCGTCAGTGGCTGAGTGATCGCAAAAAGCTCGCCGTCAATATCAAATGAATTTCTTATTTGATGTGAGCAATTGACACTCTGGTCCGACGCGTGAAGGCGATTACGAAGGTTTCGGGTACAGATGGTAGCAGATGCATGTTAGTAAGTCTTGCTTAAAGTGATGAAAAAGTGTTTCCGCCCGGGATCGAACCGGGGACCTTCTGCGTGTTAGGCAGACGTGATAACCGCTACACCACGGAAACTGCTTGTGTGCACCTTACTTCACAGACAACTTGTAGTGATGTTGCCATCGTAACTAAAAAATTCAATAAATGTGGTACTTGCAAAACGAAGGGACATGCAGCAGATCCACACACGACGTGGCTCATTGGAGGACAATACGACATAGGCAGGAAAATACTGTTCCCGCCCGGGATCGAACCGGGGACCTTCTGCGTGTGAAGCAGACGTGATAACCGCTACACTACGGAAACGACGGACACGACGCGTCCATCATTGTATACTCGAAAACGCTTCAACCTTTCTCTCGTGCGCGCATGCACACACCATAGTTCTCTTGACAGCCTGAAACCCATCACAGCCGAGGGCTCAAGAAGACTTCGGGGTGCAATAGAGAGTGTCTGCCGTAGCATCCCGAACGAGATAGCGGCGTTTCGCGCAGTCGTTATTGCAAGTCACATCAGCAAAAACAATCACCTCCTTAGCAGCAGGAAGTGCGCGCCCAGCGGCAGCTCTACATGTAGATGCCAATAGCCCGGGAATTCGCGCCGCCCCCATCCCGCCAGCCTACACGAGACTTCCAGGGCAAACTGGACGAAATCGAGGGACTGGAATAATTGGCATTCGCTGTGTCACAGGGCTCGTTGGTCTAGGGGTATGATTCCTGCTTAGGGTGCAGGAGGTCCCGGGTTCAAATCCCGGACGAGCCCTAGCGTTTCGTGCAAACTGATCGCGCGTCAGTGGCTGAGTGATCGCAAAAAGCTCGCCGTCAATATCAAATGAATTTCTTATTTGATGTGAGCAATTGACACTCTGGTCCGACGCGTGAAGGCGATTACGAAGGTTTCGGGTACAGATGGTAGCAGATGCATGTTAGTAAGTCTTGCTTAAAGTGATGAAAAAGTGTTTCCGCCCGGGATCGAACCGGGGACCTTCTGCGTGTTAGGCAGACGTGATAACCGCTACACCACGGAAACTGCTTGTGTGCACCTTACTTCACAGACAACTTGTAGTGATGTTGCCATCGTAACTAAAAAATTCAATAAATGTGGTACTTGCAAAACGAAGGGACATGCAGCAGATCCACACACGACGTGGCTCATTGGAGGACAATACGACATAGGCAGGAAAATACTGTTCCCGCCCGGGATCGAACCGGGGACCTTCTGCGTGTGAAGCAGACGTGATAACCGCTACACTACGGAAACGACGGACACGACGCGTCCATCATTGTATACTCGAAAACGCTTCAACCTTTCTCTCGTGCGCGCATGCACACACCATAGTTCTCTTGACAGCCTGAAACCCATCACAGCCGAGGGCTCAAGAAGACTTCGGGGTGCAATAGAGAGTGTCTGCCGTAGCATCCCGAACGAGATAGCGGCGTTTCGCGCAGTCGTTATTGCAAGTCACATCAGCAAAAACAATCACCTCCTTAGCAGCAGGAAGTGCGCGCCCAGCGGCAGCTCTACATGTAGATGCCAATAGCCCGGGAATTCGCGCCGCCCCCATCCCGCCAGCCTACACGAGACTTCCAGGGCAAACTGGACGAAATCGAGGGACTGGAATAATTGGCATTCGCTGTGTCACAGGGCTCGTTGGTCTAGGGGTATGATTCCTGCTTAGGGTGCAGGAGGTCCCGGGTTCAAATCCCGGACGAGCCCTAGCGTTTCGTGCAAACTGATCGCGCGTCAGTGGCTGAGTGATCGCAAAAAGCTCGCCGTCAATATCAAATGAATTTCTTATTTGATGTGAGCAATTGACACTCTGGTCCGACGCGTGAAGGCGATTACGAAGGTTTCGGGTACAGATGGTAGCAGATGCATGTTAGTAAGTCTTGCTTAAAGTGATGAAAAAGTGTTTCCGCCCGGGATCGAACCGGGGACCTTCTGCGTGTTAGGCAGACGTGATAACCGCTACACCACGGAAACTGCTTGTGTGCACCTTACTTCACAGACAACTTGTAGTGATGTTGCCATCGTAACTAAAAAATTCAATAAATGTGGTACTTGCAAAACGAAGGGACATGCAGCAGATCCACACACGACGTGGCTCATTGGAGGACAATACGACATAGGCAGGAAAATACTGTTCCCGCCCGGGATCGAACCGGGGACCTTCTGCGTGTGAAGCAGACGTGATAACCGCTACACTACGGAAACGACGGACACGACGCGTCCATCATTGTATACTCGAAAACGCTTCAACCTTTCTCTCGTGCGCGCATGCACACACCATAGTTCTCTTGACAGCCTGAAACCCATCACAGCCGAGGGCTCAAGAAGACTTCGGGGTGCAATAGAGAGTGTCTGCCGTAGCATCCCGAACGAGATAGCGGCGTTTCGCGCAGTCGTTATTGCAAGTCACATCAGCAAAAACAATCACCTCCTTAGCAGCAGGAAGTGCGCGCCCAGCGGCAGCTCTACATGTAGATGCCAATAGCCCGGGAATTCGCGCCGCCCCCATCCCGCCAGCCTACACGAGACTTCCAGGGCAAACTGGACGAAATCGAGGGACTGGAATAATTGGCATTCGCTGTGTCACAGGGCTCGTTGGTCTAGGGGTATGATTCCTGCTTAGGGTGCAGGAGGTCCCGGGTTCAAATCCCGGACGAGCCCTAGCGTTTCGTGCAAACTGATCGCGCGTCAGTGGCTGAGTGATCGCAAAAAGCTCGCCGTCAATATCAAATGAATTTCTTATTTGATGTGAGCAATTGACACTCTGGTCCGACGCGTGAAGGCGATTACGAAGGTTTCGGGTACAGATGGTAGCAGATGCATGTTAGTAAGTCTTGCTTAAAGTGATGAAAAAGTGTTTCCGCCCGGGATCGAACCGGGGACCTTCTGCGTGTTAGGCAGACGTGATAACCGCTACACCACGGAAACTGCTTGTGTGCTCCTTTCTTCACAGACAACTTGTAGTGATGTTGCCATCGTAACTAAAAAATTCAATAAATGTGGTACTTGCAAAACGAAGGGACATGCAGCAGATCCACACACGACGTGGCTCATTGGAGGACAATACGACATAGGCAGGAAAATACTGTTCCCGCCCGGGATCGAACCGGGGACCTTCTGCGTGTGAAGCAGACGTGATAACCGCTACACTACGGAAACGACGTACACGACGCGTCCATCATTGTATACTCGAAAACGCTTCAACCTTTCTCTCGTGCGCGCATGCACACACCATAGTTCTCTTGACAGCCTGAAACCCATCACAGCCGAGGGCTCAAGAAGACTTCGGGGTGCAATAGAGAGTGTCTGCCGTAGCATCCCGAACGAGATAGCGGCGTTTCGCGCAGTCGTTATTGCAAGTCACATCAGCAAAAACAATCACCTCCTTAGCAGCAGGAAGTGCGCGCCCAGCGGCAGCTCTACATGTAGATGCCAATAGCCCGGGAATTCGCGCCGCCCCCATCCCGCCAGCCTACACGAGACTTCCAGGGCAAACTGGACGAAATCGAGGGACTGGAATAATTGGCATTCGCTGTGTCACAGGGCTCGTTGGTCTAGGGGTATGATTCCTGCTTAGGGTGCAGGAGGTCCCGGGTTCAAATCCCGGACGAGCCCTAGCGTTTTGTGCAAACTGATCGCGCGTCAGTGGCTGAGTGATCGCAAAAAGCTCGCCGTCAATATCAAATGAATTTCTTATTTGATGTGAGCAATTGACACTCTGGTCCGACGCGTGAAGGCGATTACGAAGGTTTCGGGTACAGATGGTAGCAGATGCATGTTAGTAAGTCTTGCTTAAAGTGATGAAAAAGTGTTTCCGCCCGGGATCGAACCGGGGACCTTCTGCGTGTTAGGCAGACGTGATAACCGCTACACCACGGAAACTGCTTGTGTGCACCTTACTTCACAGACAACTTGTAGTGATGTTGCCATCGTAACTAAAAAATTCAATAAATGTGGTACTTGCAAAACGAAGGGACATGCAGCAGATCCACACACGACGTGGCTCATTGGAGGACAATACGACATAGGCAGGAAAATACTGTTCCCGCCCGGGATCGAACCGGGGACCTTCTGCGTGTGAAGCAGACGTGATAACCGCTACACTACGGAAACGACGGACACGACGCGTCCATCATTGTATACTCGAAAACGCTTCAACCTTTCTCTCGTGCGCGCATGCACACACCATAGTTCTCTTGACAGCCTGAAACCCATCACAGCCGAGGGCTCAAGAAGACTTCGGGGTGCAATAGAGAGTGTCTGCCGTAGCATCCCGAACGAGATAGCGGCGTTTCGCGCAGTCGTTATTGCAAGTCACATCAGCAAAAACAATCACCTCCTTAGCAGCAGGAAGTGCGCGCCCAGCGGCAGCTCTACATGTAGATGCCAATAGCCCGGGAATTCGCGCCGCCCCCATCCCGCCAGCCTACACGAGACTTCCAGGGCAAACTGGACGAAATCGAGGGACTGGAATAATTGGCATTCGCTGTGTCACAGGGCTCGTTGGTCTAGGGGTATGATTCCTGCTTAGGGTGCAGGAGGTCCCGGGTTCAAATCCCGGACGAGCCCTAGCGTTTCGTGCAAACTGATCGCGCGTCAGTGGCTGAGTGATCGCAAAAAGCTCGCCGTCAATATCAAATGAATTTCTTATTTGATGTGAGCAATTGACACTCTGGTCCGACGCGTGAAGGCGATTACGAAGGTTTCGGGTACAGATGGTAGCAGATGCATGTTAGTAAGTCTTGCTTAAAGTGATGAAAAAGTGTTTCCGCCCGGGATCGAACCGGGGACCTTCTGCGTGTTAGGCAGACGTGATAACCGCTACACCACGGAAACTGCTTGTGTGCACCTTACTTCACAGACAACTTGTAGTGATGTTGCCATCGTAACTAAAAAATTCAATAAATGTGGTACTTGCAAAACGAAGGGACATGCAGCAGATCCACACACGACGTGGCTCATTGGAGGACAATACGACATAGGCAGGAAAATACTGTTCCCGCCCGGGATCGAACCGGGGACCTTCTGCGTGTGAAGCAGACGTGATAACCGCTACACTACGGAAACGACGGACACGACGCGTCCATCATTGTATACTCGAAAACGCTTCAACCTTTCTCTCGTGCGCGCATGCACACACCATAGTTCTCTTGACAGCCTGAAACCCATCACAGCCGAGGGCTCAAGAAGACTTCGGGGTGCAATAGAGAGTGTCTGCCGTAGCATCCCGAACGAGATAGCGGCGTTTCGCGCAGTCGTTATTGCAAGTCACATCAGCAAAAACAATCACCTCCTTAGCAGCAGGAAGTGCGCGCCCAGCGGCAGCTCTACATGTAGATGCCAATAGCCCGGGAATTCGCGCCGCCCCCATCCCGCCAGCCTACACGAGACTTCCAGGGCAAACTGGACGAAATCGAGGGACTGGAATAATTGGCATTCGCTGTGTCACAGGGCTCGTTGGTCTAGGGGTATGATTCCTGCTTAGGGTGCAGGAGGTCCCGGGTTCAAATCCGGGACGAGCCCTAGCGTTTCGTGCAAACTGATCGCGCGTCAGTGGCTGAGTGATCGCAAAAAGCTCGCCGTCAATATCAAATGAATTTCTTATTTGATGTGAGCAATTGACACTCTGGTCCGACGCGTGAAGGCGATTACGAAGGTTTCGGGTACAGATGGTAGCAGATGCATGTTAGTAAGTCTTGCTTAAAGTGATGAAAAAGTGTTTCCGCCCGGGATCGAACCGGGGACCTTCTGCGTGTTAGGCAGACGTGATAACCGCTACACCACGGAAACTGCTTGTGTGCACCTTACTTCACAGACAACTTGTAGTGATGTTGCCATCGTAACTAAAAAATTCAATAAATGTGGTACTTGCAAAACGAAGGGACATGCAGCAGATCCACACACGACGTGGCTCATTGGAGGACAATACGACATAGGCAGGAAAATACTGTTCCCGCCCGGGATCGAACCGGGGACCTTCTGCGTGTGAAGCAGACGTGATAACCGCTACACTACGGAAACGACGGACACGACGCGTCCATCATTGTATACTCGAAAACGCTTCAACCTTTCTCTCGTGCGCGCATGCACACACCATAGTTCTCTTGACAGCCTGAAACCCATCACAGCCGAGGGCTCAAGAAGACTTCGGGGTGCAATAGAGAGTGTCTGCCGTAGCATCCCGAACGAGATAGCGGCGTTTCGCGCAGTCGTTATTGCAAGTCACATCAGCAAAAACAATCACCTCCTTAGCAGCAGGAAGTGCGCGCCCAGCGGCAGCTCTACATGTAGATGCCAATAGCCCGGGAATTCGCGCCGCCCCCATCCCGCCAGCCTACACGAGACTTCCAGGGCAAACTGGACGAAATCGAGGGACTGGAATAATTGGCATTCGCTGTGTCACAGGGCTCGTTGGTCTAGGGGTATGATTCCTGCTTAGGGTGCAGGAGGTCCCGGGTTCAAATCCCGGACGAGCCCTAGCGTTTTGTGCAAACTGATCGCGCGTCAGTGGCTGAGTGATCGCAAAAAGCTCGCCGTCAATATCAAATGAATTTCTTATTTGATGTGAGCAATTGACACTCTGGTCCGACGCGTGAAGGCGATTACGAAGGATTCGGGTACAGATGGTAGCAGATGCATGTTAGTAAGTCTTGCTTAAAGTGATGAAAAAGTGTTTCCGCCCGGGATCGAACCGGGGACCTTCTGCGTGTTAGGCAGACGTGATAACCGCTACACCACGGAAACTGCTTGTGTGCACCTTACTTCACAGACAACTTGTAGTGATGTTGCCATCGTAACTAAAAAATTCAATAAATGTGGTACTTGCAAAACGAAGGGACATGCAGCAGATCCACACACGACGTGGCTCATTGGAGGACAATACGACATAGGCAGGAAAATACTGTTCCCGCCCGGGATCGAACCGGGGACCTTCTGCGTGTGAAGCAGACGTGATAACCGCTACACTACGGAAACGACGGACACGACGCGTCCATCATTGTATACTCGAAGACGCTTCAACCTTTCTCTCGTGCGCGCATGCACACACCATAGTTCTCTTGACAGCCTGAAACCCATCACAGCCGAGGGCTCAAGAAGACTTCGGGGTGCAATAGAGAGTGTCTGCCGTAGCATCCCGAACGAGATAGCGGCGTTTCGCGCAGTCGTTATTGCAAGTCACATCAGCAAAAACAATCACCTCCTTAGCAGCAGGAAGTGCGCGCCCAGCGGCAGCTCTACATGTAGATGCCAATAGCCCGGGAATTCGCGCCGCCCCCATCCCGCCAGCCTACACGAGACTTCCAGGGCAAACTGGACGAAATCGAGGGACTGGAATAATTGGCATTCGCTGTGTCACAGGGCTCGTTGGTCTAGGGGTATGATTCCTGCTTAGGGTGCAGGAGGTCCCGGGTTCAAATCCCGGACGAGCCCTAGCGTTTTGTGCAAACTGATCGCGCGTCAGTGGCTGAGTGATCGCAAAAAGCTCGCCGTCAATATCAAATGAATTTCTTATTTGATGTGAGCAATTGACACTCTGGTCCGACGCGTGAAGGCGATTACGAAGGTTTCGGGTACAGATGGTAGCAGATGCATGTTAGTAAGTCTTGCTTAAAGTGATGAAAAAGTGTTTCCGCCCGGGATCGAACCGGGGACCTTCTGCGTGTTAGGCAGACGTGATAACCGCTACACCACGGAAACTGCTTGTGTGCACCTTACTTCACAGACAACTTGTAGTGATGTTGCCATCGTAACTAAAAAATTCAATAAATGTGGTACTTGCAAAACGAAGGGACATGCAGCAGATCCACACACGACGTGGCTCATTGGAGGACAATACGACATAGGCAGGAAAATACTGTTCCCGCCCGGGATCGAACCGGGGACCTTCTGCGTGTGAAGCAGACGTGATAACCGCTACACTACGGAAACGACGGACACGACGCGTCCATCATTGTATACTCGAAAACGCTTCAACCTTTCTCTCGTGCGCGCATGCACACACCATAGTTCTCTTGACAGCCTGAAACCCATCACAGCCGAGGGCTCAAGAAGACTTCGGGGTGCAATAGAGAGTGTCTGCCGTAGCATCCCGAACGAGATAGCGGCGTTTCGCGCAGTCGTTATTGCAAGTCACATCAGCAAAAACAATCACCTCCTTAGCAGCAGGAAGTGCGCGCCCAGCGGCAGCTCTACATGTAGATGCCAATAGCCCGGGAATTCGCGCCGCCCCCATCCCGCCAGCCTACACGAGACTTCCAGGGCAAACTGGACGAAATCGAGGGACTGGAATAATTGGCATTCGCTGCGTCACAGGGCTCGTTGGTCTAGGGGTATGATTCCTGCTTAGGGTGCAGGAGGTCCCGGGTTCAAATCCCGGACGAGCCCTAGCGTTTTGTGCAAACTGATCGCGCGTCAGTGGCTGAGTGATCGCAAAAAGCTCGCCGTCAATATCAAATGAATTTCTTATTTGATGTGAGCAATTGACACTCTGGTCCGACGCGTGAAGGCGATTACGAAGGTTTCGGGTACAGATGGTAGCAGATGCATGTTAGTAAGTCTTGCTTAAAGTGATGAAAAAGTGTTTCCGCCCGGGATCGAACCGGGGACCTTCTGCGTGTTAGGCAGACGTGATAACCGCTACACCACGGAAACTGCTTGTGTGCGCCTTACTTCACAGACAACTTGTAGTGATGTTGCCATCGTAACTAAAAAATTCAATAAATGTGGTACTTGCAAAACGAAGGGACATGCAGCAGATCCACACACGACGTGGCTCATTGGAGGACAATACGACATAGGCAGGAAAATACTGTTCCCGCCCGGGATCGAACCGGGGACCTTCTGCGTGTGAAGCAGACGTGATAACCGCTACACTACGGAAACGACGGACACGACGCGTCCATCATTGTATACTCGAAAACGCTTCAACCTTTCTCTCGTGCGCGCATGCACACACCATAGTTCTCTTGACAGCCTGAAACCCATCACAGCCGAGGGCTCAAGAAGACTTCGGGGTGCAATAGAGAGTGTCTGCCGTAGCATCCCGAACGAGATAGCGGCGTTTCGCGCAGTCGTTATTGCAAGTCACATCAGCAAAAACAATCACCTCCTTAGCAGCAGGAAGTGCGCGCCCAGCGGCAGCTCTACATGTAGATGCCAATAGCCCGGGAATTCGCGCCGCCCCCATCCCGCCAGCCTACACGAGACTTCCAGGGCAAACTGGACGAAATCGAGGGACTGGAATAATTGGCATTCGCTGTGTCACAGGGCTCGTTGGTCTAGGGGTATGATTCCTGCTTAGGGTGCAGGAGGTCCCGGGTTCAAATCCCGGACGAGCCCTAGCGTTTCGTGCAAACTGATCGCGCGTCAGTGGCTGAGTGATCGCAAAAAGCTCGCCGTCAATATCAAATGAATTTCTTATTTGATGTGAGCAATTGACACTCTGGTCCGACGCGTGAAGGCGATTACGAAGGTTTCGGGTACAGATGGTAGCAGATGCATGTTAGTAAGTCTTGCTTAAAGTGATGAAAAAGTGTTTCCGCCCGGGATCGAACCGGGGACCTTCTGCGTGTTAGGCAGACGTGATAACCGCTACACCACGGAAACTGCTTGTGTGCACCTTACTTCACAGACAACTTGTAGTGATGTTGCCATCGTAACTAAAAAATTCAATAAATGTGGTACTTGCAAAACGAAGGGACATGCAGCAGATCCACACACGACGTGGCTCATTGGAGGACAATACGACATAGGCAGGAAAATACTGTTCCCGCCCGGGATCGAACCGGGGACCTTCTGCGTGTGAAGCAGACGTGATAACCGCTACACTACGGAAACGACGGACACGACGCGTCCATCATTGTATACTCGAAAACGCTTCAACCTTTCTCTCGTGCGCGCATGCACACACCATAGTTCTCTTGACAGCCTGAAACCCATCACAGCCGAGGGCTCAAGAAGACTTCGGGGTGCAATAGAGAGTGTCTGCCGTAGCATCCCGAACGAGATAGCGGCGTTTCGCGCAGTCGTTATTGCAAGTCACATCAGCAAAAACAATCACCTCCTTAGCAGCAGGAAGTGCGCGCCCAGCGGCAGCTCTACATGTAGATGCCAATAGCCCGGGAATTCGCGCCGCCCCCATCCCGCCAGCCTACACGAGACTTCCAGGGCAAACTGGACGAAATCGAGGGACTGGAATAATTGGCATTCGCTGCGTCACAGGGCTCGTTGGTCTAGGGGTATGATTCCTGCTTAGGGTGCAGGAGGTCCCGGGTTCAAATCCCGGACGAGCCCTAGCGTTTTGTGCAAACTGATCGCGCGTCAGTGGCTGAGTGATCGCAAAAAGCTCGCCGTCAATATCAAATGAATTTCTTATTTGATGTGAGCAATTGACACTCTGGTCCGACGCGTGAAGGCGATTACGAAGGTTTCGGGTACAGATGGTAGCAGATGCATGTTAGTAAGTCTTGCTTAAAGTGATGAAAAAGTGTTTCCGCCCGGGATCGAACCGGGGACCTTCTGCGTGTTAGGCAGACGTGATAACCGCTACACCACGGAAACTGCTTGTGTGCGCCTTACTTCACAGACAACTTGTAGTGATGTTGCCATCGTAACTAAAAAATTCAATAAATGTGGTACTTGCAAAACGAAGGGACATGCAGCAGATCCACACACGACGTGGCTCATTGGAGGACAATACGACATAGGCAGGAAAATACTGTTCCCGCCCGGGATCGAACCGGGGACCTTCTGCGTGTGAAGCAGACGTGATAACCGCTACACTACGGAAACGACGGACACGACGCGTCCATCATTGTATACTCGAAAACGCTTCAACCTTTCTCTCGTGCGCGCATGCACACACCATAGTTCTCTTGACAGCCTGAAACCCATCACAGCCGAGGGCTCAAGAAGACTTCGGGGTGCAATAGAGAGTGTCTGCCGTAGCATCCCGAACGAGATAGCGGCGTTTCGCGCAGTCGTTATTGCAAGTCACATCAGCAAAAACAATCACCTCCTTAGCAGCAGGAAGTGCGCGCCCAGCGGCAGCTCTACATGTAGATGCCAATAGCCCGGGAATTCGCGCCGCCCCCATCCCGCCAGCCTACACGAGACTTCCAGGGCAAACTGGACGAAATCGAGGGACTGGAATAATTGGCATTCGCTGTGTCACAGGGCTCGTTGGTCTAGGGGTATGATTCCTGCTTAGGGTGCAGGAGGTCCCGGGTTCAAATCCCGGACGAGCCCTAGCGTTTCGTGCAAACTGATCGCGCGTCAGTGGCTGAGTGATCGCAAAAAGCTCGCCGTCAATATCAAATGAATTTCTTATTTGATGTGAGCAATTGACACTCTGGTCCGACGCGTGAAGGCGATTACGAAGGTTTCGGGTACAGATGGTAGCAGATGCATGTTAGTAAGTCTTGCTTAAAGTGATGAAAAAGTGTTTCCGCCCGGGATCGAACCGGGGACCTTCTGCGTGTTAGGCAGACGTGATAACCGCTACACCACGGAAACTGCTTGTGTGTACCTTACTTCACAGACAACTTGTAGTGATGTTGCCATCGTAACTAAAAAATTCAATAAATGTGGTACTTGCAAAACGAAGGGACATGCAGCAGATCCACACACGACGTGGCTCATTGGAGGACAATACGACATAGGCAGGAAAATACTGTTCCCGCCCGGGATCGAACCGGGGACCTTCTGCGTGTGAAGCAGACGTGATAACCGCTACACTACGGAAACGACGGACACGACGCGTCCATCATTGTATACTCGAAGACGCTTCAACCTTTCTCTCGTGCGCGCATGCACACACCATAGTTCTCTTGACAGCCTGAAACCCATCACAGCCGAGGGCTCAAGAAGACTTCGGGGTGCAATAGAGAGTGTCTGCCGTAGCATCCCGAACGAGATAGCGGCGTTTCGCGCAGTCGTTATTGCAAGTCACATCAGCAAAAACAATCACCTCCTTAGCAGCAGGAAGTGCGCGCCCAGCGGCAGCTCTACATGTAGATGCCAATAGCCCGGGAATTCGCGCCGCCCCCATCCCGCCAGCCTACACGAGACTTCCAGGGCAAACTGGACGAAATCGAGGGACTGGAATAATTGGCATTCGCTGTGTCACAGGGCTCGTTGGTCTAGGGGTATGATTCCTGCTTAGGGTGCAGGAGGTCCCGGGTTCAAATCCCGGACGAGCCCTAGCGTTTTGTGCAAACTGATCGCGCGTCAGTGGCTGAGTGATCGCAAAAAGCTCGCCGTCAATATCAAATGAATTTCTTATTTGATGTGAGCAATTGACACTCTGGTCCGACGCGTGAAGGCGATTACGAAGGTTTCGGGTACAGATGGTAGCAGATGCATGTTAGTAAGTCTTGCTTAAAGTGATGAAAAAGTGTTTCCGCCCGGGATCGAACCGGGGACCTTCTGCGTGTTAGGCAGACGTGATAACCGCTACACCACGGAAACTGCTTGTGTGCACCTTACTTCACAGACAACTTGTAGTGATGTTGCCATCGTAACTAAAAAATTCAATAAATGTGGTACTTGCAAAACGAAGGGACATGCAGCAGATCCACACACGACGTGGCTCATTGGAGGACAATACGACATAGGCAGGAAAATACTGTTCCCGCCCGGGATCGAACCGGGGACCTTCTGCGTGTGAAGCAGACGTGATAACCGCTACACTACGGAAACGACGGACACGACGCGTCCATCATTGTATACTCGAAAACGCTTCAACCTTTCTCTCGTGCGCGCATGCACACACCATAGTTCTCTTGACAGCCTGAAACCCATCACAGCCGAGGGCTCAAGAAGACTTCGGGGTGCAATAGAGAGTGTCTGCCGTAGCATCCCGAACGAGATAGCGGCGTTTCGCGCAGTCGTTATTGCAAGTCACATCAGCAAAAACAATCACCTCCTTAGCAGCAGGAAGTGCGCGCCCAGCGGCAGCTCTACATGTAGATGCCAATAGCCCGGGAATTCGCGCCGCCCCCATCCCGCCAGCCTACACGAGACTTCCAGGGCAAACTGGACGAAATCGAGGGACTGGAATAATTGGCATTCGCTGTGTCACAGGGCTCGTTGGTCTAGGGGTATGATTCCTGCTTAGGGTGCAGGAGGTCCCGGGTTCAAATCCCGGACGAGCCCTAGCGTTTCGTGCAAACTGATCGCGCGTCAGTGGCTGAGTGATCGCAAAAAGCTCGCCGTCAATATCAAATGAATTTCTTATTTGATGTGAGCAATTGACACTCTGGTCCGACGCGTGAAGGCGATTACGAAGGTTTCGGGTACAGATGGTAGCAGATGCATGTTAGTAAGTCTTGCTTAAAGTGATGAAAAAGTGTTTCCGCCCGGGATCGAACCGGGGACCTTCTGCGTGTTAGGCAGACGTGATAACCGCTACACCACGGAAACTGCTTGTGTGCACCTTACTTCACAGACAACTTGTAGTGATGTTGCCATCGTAACTAAAAAATTCAATAAATGTGGTACTTGCAAAACGAAGGGACATGCAGCAGATCCACACACGACGTGGCTCATTGGAGGACAATACGACATAGGCAGGAAAATACTGTTCCCGCCCGGGATCGAACCGGGGACCTTCTGCGTGTGAAGCAGACGTGATAACCGCTACACTACGGAAACGACGGACACGACGCGTCCATCATTGTATACTCGAAAACGCTTCAACCTTTCTCTCGTGCGCGCATGCACACACCATAGTTCTCTTGACAGCCTGAAACCCATCACAGCCGAGGGCTCAAGAAGACTTCGGGGTGCAATAGAGAGTGTCTGCCGTAGCATCCCGAACGAGATAGCGGCGTTTCGCGCAGTCGTTATTGCAAGTCACATCAGCAAAAACAATCACCTCCTTAGCAGCAGGAAGTGCGCGCCCAGCGGCAGCTCTACATGTAGATGCCAATAGCCCGGGAATTCGCGCCGCCCCCATCCCGCCAGCCTACACGAGACTTCCAGGGCAAACTGGACGAAATCGAGGGACTGGAATAATTGGCATTCGCTGTGTCACAGGGCTCGTTGGTCTAGGGGTATGATTCCTGCTTAGGGTGCAGGAGGTCCCGGGTTCAAATCCCGGACGAGCCCTAGCGTTTCGTGCAAACTGATCGCGCGTCAGTGGCTGAGTGATCGCAAAAAGCTCGCCGTCAATATCAAATGAATTTCTTATTTGATGTGAGCAATTGACACTCTGGTCCGACGCGTGAAGGCGATTACGAAGGTTTCGGGTACAGATGGTAGCAGATGCATGTTAGTAAGTCTTGCTTAAAGTGATGAAAAAGTGTTTCCGCCCGGGATCGAACCGGGGACCTTCTGCGTGTTAGGCAGACGTGATAACCGCTACACCACGGAAACTGCTTGTGTGCACCTTACTTCACAGACAACTTGTAGTGATGTTGCCATCGTAACTAAAAAATTCAATAAATGTGGTACTTGCAAAACGAAGGGACATGCAGCAGATCCACACACGACGTGGCTCATTGGAGGACAATACGACATAGGCAGGAAAATACTGTTCCCGCCCGGGATCGAACCGGGGACCTTCTGCGTGTGAAGCAGACGTGATAACCGCTACACTACGGAAACGACGTACACGACGCGTCCATCATTGTATACTCGAAAACGCTTCAACCTTTCTCTCGTGCGCGCATGCACACACCATAGTTCTCTTGACAGCCTGAAACCCATCACAGCCGAGGGCTCAAGAAGACTTCGGGGTGCAATAGAGAGTGTCTGCCGTAGCATCCCGAACGAGATAGCGGCGTTTCGCGCAGTCGTTATTGCAAGTCACATCAGCAAAAACAATCACCTCCTTAGCAGCAGGAAGTGCGCGCCCAGCGGCAGCTCTACATGTAGATGCCAATAGCCCGGGAATTCGCGCCGCCCCCATCCCGCCAGCCTACACGAGACTTCCAGGGCAAACTGGACGAAATCGAGGGACTGGAATAATTGGCATTCGCTGTGTCACAGGGCTCGTTGGTCTAGGGGTATGATTCCTGCTTAGGGTGCAGGAGGTCCCGGGTTCAAATCCCGGACGAGCCCTAGCGTTTTGTGCAAACTGATCGCGCGTCAGTGGCTGAGTGATCGCAAAAAGCTCGCCGTCAATATCAAATGAATTTCTTATTTGATGTGAGCAATTGACACTCTGGTCCGACGCGTGAAGGCGATTACGAAGGTTTCGGGTACAGATGGTAGCAGATGCATGTTAGTAAGTCTTGCTTAAAGTGATGAAAAAGTGTTTCCGCCCGGGATCGAACCGGGGACCTTCTGCGTGTTAGGCAGACGTGATAACCGCTACACCACGGAAACTGCTTGTGTGCACCTTACTTCACAGACAACTTGTAGTGATGTTGCCATCGTAACTAAAAAATTCAATAAATGTGGTACTTGCAAAACGAAGGGACATGCAGCAGATCCACACACGACGTGGCTCATTGGAGGACAATACGACATAGGCAGGAAAATACTGTTCCCGCCCGGGATCGAACCGGGGACCTTCTGCGTGTGAAGCAGACGTGATAACCGCTACACTACGGAAACGACGGACACGACGCGTCCATCATTGTATACTCGAAAACGCTTCAACCTTTCTCTCGTGCGCGCATGCACACACCATAGTTCTCTTGACAGCCTGAAACCCATCACAGCCGAGGGCTCAAGAAGACTTCGGGGTGCAATAGAGAGTGTCTGCCGTAGCATCCCGAACGAGATAGCGGCGTTTCGCGCAGTCGTTATTGCAAGTCACATCAGCAAAAACAATCACCTCCTTAGCAGCAGGAAGTGCGCGCCCAGCGGCAGCTCTACATGTAGATGCCAATAGCCCGGGAATTCGCGCCGCCCCCATCCCGCCAGCCTACACGAGACTTCCAGGGCAAACTGGACGAAATCGAGGGACTGGAATAATTGGCATTCGCTGTGTCACAGGGCTCGTTGGTCTAGGGGTATGATTCCTGCTTAGGGTGCAGGAGGTCCCGGGTTCAAATCCCGGACGAGCCCTAGCGTTTTGTGCAAACTGATCGCGCGTCAGTGGCTGAGTGATCGCAAAAAGCTCGCCGTCAATATCAAATGAATTTCTTATTTGATGTGAGCAATTGACACTCTGGTCCGACGCGTGAAGGCGATTACGAAGGTTTCGGGTACAGATGGTAGCAGATGCATGTTAGTAAGTCTTGCTTAAAGTGATGAAAAAGTGTTTCCGCCCGGGATCGAACCGGGGACCTTCTGCGTGTTAGGCAGACGTGATAACCGCTACACCACGGAAACTGCTTGTGTGCACCTTACTTCACAGACAGCTTGTAGTGATGTTGCCATCGTAACTAAAAAATTCAATAAATGTGGTACTTGCAAAACGAAGGGACATGCAGCAGATCCACACACGACGTGGCTCATTGGAGGACAATACGACATAGGCAGGAAAATACTGTTCCCGCCCGGGATCGAACCGGGGACCTTCTGCGTGTGAAGCAGACGTGATAACCGCTACACTACGGAAACGACGGACACGACGCGTCCATCATTGTATACTCGAAAACGCTTCAACCTTTCTCTCGTGCGCGCATGCACACACCATAGTTCTCTTGACAGCCTGAAACCCATCACAGCCGAGGGCTCAAGAAGACTTCGGGGTGCAATAGAGAGTGTCTGCCGTAGCATCCCGAACGAGATAGCGGCGTTTCGCGCAGTCGTTATTGCAAGTCACATCAGCAAAAACAATCACCTCCTTAGCAGCAGGAAGTGCGCGCCCAGCGGCAGCTCTACATGTAGATGCCAATAGCCCGGGAATTCGCGCCGCCCCCATCCCGCCAGCCTACACGAGACTTCCAGGGCAAACTGGACGAAATCGAGGGACTGGAATAATTGGCATTCGCTGTGTCACAGGGCTCGTTGGTCTAGGGGTATGATTCCTGCTTAGGGTGCAGGAGGTCCCGGGTTCAAATCCCGGACGAGCCCTAGCGTTTCGTGCAAACTGATCGCGCGTCAGTGGCTGAGTGATCGCAAAAAGCTCGCCGTCAATATCAAATGAATTTCTTATTTGATGTGAGCAATTGACACTCTGGTCCGACGCGTGAAGGCGATTACGAAGGTTTCGGGTACAGATGGTAGCAGATGCATGTTAGTAAGTCTTGCTTAAAGTGATGAAAAAGTGTTTCCGCCCGGGATCGAACCGGGGACCTTCTGCGTGTTAGGCAGACGTGATAACCGCTACACCACGGAAACTGCTTGTGTGCACCTTACTTCACAGACAACTTGTAGTGATGTTGCCATCGTAACTAAAAAATTCAATAAATGTGGTACTTGCAAAACGAAGGGACATGCAGCAGATCCACACACGACGTGGCTCATTGGAGGACAATACGACATAGGCAGGAAAATACTGTTCCCGCCCGGGATCGAACCGGGGACCTTCTGCGTGTGAAGCAGACGTGATAACCGCTACACTACGGAAACGACGGACACGACGCGTCCATCATTGTATACTCGAAAACGCTTCAACCTTTCTCTCGTGCGCGCATGCACACACCATAGTTCTCTTGACAGCCTGAAACCCATCACAGCCGAGGGCTCAAGAAGACTTCGGGGTGCAATAGAGAGTGTCTGCCGTAGCATCCCGAACGAGATAGCGGCGTTTCGCGCAGTCGTTATTGCAAGTCACATCAGCAAAAACAATCACCTCCTTAGCAGCAGGAAGTGCGCGCCCAGCGGCAGCTCTACATGTAGATGCCAATAGCCCGGGAATTCGCGCCGCCCCCATCCCGCCAGCCTACACGAGACTTCCAGGGCAAACTGGACGAAATCGAGGGACTGGAATAATTGGCATTCGCTGTGTCACAGGGCTCGTTGGTCTAGGGGTATGATTCCTGCTTAGGGTGCAGGAGGTCCCGGGTTCAAATCCCGGACGAGCCCTAGCGTTTCGTGCAAACTGATCGCGCGTCAGTGGCTGAGTGATCGCAAAAAGCTCGCCGTCAATATCAAATGAATTTCTTATTTGATGTGAGCAATTGACACTCTGGTCCGACGCGTGAAGGCGATTACGAAGGTTTCGGGTACAGATGGTAGCAGATGCATGTTAGTAAGTCTTGCTTAAAGTGATGAAAAAGTGTTTCCGCCCGGGATCGAACCGGGGACCTTCGGCGTGTTAGGCAGACGTGATAACCGCTACACCACGGAAACTGCTTGTGTGCACCTTACTTCACAGACAACTTGTAGTGATGTTGCCATCGTAACTAAAAAATTCAATAAATGTGGTACTTGCAAAACGAAGGGACATGCAGCAGATCCACACACGACGTGGCTCATTGGAGGACAATACGACATAGGCAGGAAAATACTGTTCCCGCCCGGGATCGAACCGGGGACCTTCTGCGTGTGAAGCAGACGTGATAACCGCTACACTACGGAAACGACGTACACGACGCGTCCATCATTGTATACTCGAAAACGCTTCAACCTTTCTCTCGTGCGCGCATGCACACACCATAGTTCTCTTGACAGCCTGAAACCCATCACAGCCGAGGGCTCAAGAAGACTTCGGGGTGCAATAGAGAGTGTCTGCCGTAGCATCCCGAACGAGATAGCGGCGTTTCGCGCAGTCGTTATTGCAAGTCACATCAGCAAAAACAATCACCTCCTTAGCAGCAGGAAGTGCGCGCCCAGCGGCAGCTCTACATGTAGATGCCAATAGCCCGGGAATTCGCGCCGCCCCCATCCCGCCAGCCTACACGAGACTTCCAGGGCAAACTGGACGAAATCGAGGGACTGGAATAATTGGCATTCGCTGTGTCACAGGGCTCGTTGGTCTAGGGGTATGATTCCTGCTTAGGGTGCAGGAGGTCCCGGGTTCAAATCCCGGACGAGCCCTAGCGTTTTGTGCAAACTGATCGCGCGTCAGTGGCTGAGTGATCGCAAAAAGCTCGCCGTCAATATCAAATGAATTTCTTATTTGATGTGAGCAATTGACACTCTGGTCCGACGCGTGAAGGCGATTACGAAGGTTTCGGGTACAGATGGTAGCAGATGCATGTTAGTAAGTCTTGCTTAAAGTGATGAAAAAGTGTTTCCGCCCGGGATCGAACCGGGGACCTTCTGCGTGTTAGGCAGACGTGATAACCGCTACACCACGGAAACTGCTTGTGTGCACCTTACTTCACAGACAACTTGTAGTGATGTTGCCATCGTAACTAAAAAATTCAATAAATGTGGTACTTGCAAAACGAAGGGACATGCAGCAGATCCACACACGACGTGGCTCATTGGAGGACAATACGACATAGGCAGGAAAATACTGTTCCCGCCCGGGATCGAACCGGGGACCTTCTGCGTGTGAAGCAGACGTGATAACCGCTACACTACGGAAACGACGGACACGACGCGTCCATCATTGTATACTCGAAAACGCTTCAACCTTTCTCTCGTGCGCGCATGCACACACCATAGTTCTCTTGACAGCCTGAAACCCATCACAGCCGAGGGCTCAAGAAGACTTCGGGGTGCAATAGAGAGTGTCTGCCGTAGCATCCCGAACGAGATAGCGGCGTTTCGCGCAGTCGTTATTGCAAGTCACATCAGCAAAAACAATCACCTCCTTAGCAGCAGGAAGTGCGCGCCCAGCGGCAGCTCTACATGTAGATGCCAATAGCCCGGGAATTCGCGCCGCCCCCATCCCGCCAGCCTACACGAGACTTCCAGGGCAAACTGGACGAAATCGAGGGACTGGAATAATTGGCATTCGCTGTGTCACAGGGCTCGTTGGTCTAGGGGTATGATTCCTGCTTAGGGTGCAGGAGGTCCCGGGTTCAAATCCCGGACGAGCCCTAGCGTTTTGTGCAAACTGATCGCGCGTCAGTGGCTGAGTGATCGCAAAAAGCTCGCCGTCAATATCAAATGAATTTCTTATTTGATGTGAGCAATTGACACTCTGGTCCGACGCGTGAAGGCGATTACGAAGGTTTCGGGTACAGATGGTAGCAGATGCATGTTAGTAAGTCTTGCTTAAAGTGATGAAAAAGTGTTTCCGCCCGGGATCGAACCGGGGACCTTCTGCGTGTTAGGCAGACGTGATAACCGCTACACCACGGAAACTGCTTGTGTGCACCTTACTTCACAGACAACTTGTAGTGATGTTGCCATCGTAACTAAAAAATTCAATAAATGTGGTACTTGCAAAACGAAGGGACATGCAGCAGATCCACACACGACGTGGCTCATTGGAGGACAATACGACATAGGCAGGAAAATACTGTTCCCGCCCGGGATCGAACCGGGGACCTTCTGCGTGTGAAGCAGACGTGATAACCGCTACACTACGGAAACGACGGACACGACGCGTCCATCATTGTATACTCGAAAACGCTTCAACCTTTCTCTCGTGCGCGCATGCACACACCATAGTTCTCTTGACAGCCTGAAACCCATCACAGCCGAGGGCTCAAGAAGACTTCGGGGTGCAATAGAGAGTGTCTGCCGTAGCATCCCGAACGAGATAGCGGCGTTTCGCGCAGTCGTTATTGCAAGTCACATCAGCAAAAACAATCACCTCCTTAGCAGCAGGAAGTGCGCGCCCAGCGGCAGCTCTACATGTAGATGCCAATAGCCCGGGAATTCGCGCCGCCCCCATCCCGCCAGCCTACACGAGACTTCCAGGGCAAACTGGACGAAATCGAGGGACTGGAATAATTGGCATTCGCTGTGTCACAGGGCTCGTTGGTCTAGGGGTATGATTCCTGCTTAGGGTGCAGGAGGTCCCGGGTTCAAATCCCGGACGAGCCCTAGCGTTTTGTGCAAACTGATCGCGCGTCAGTGGCTGAGTGATCGCAAAAAGCTCGCCGTCAATATCAAATGAATTTCTTATTTGATGTGAGCAATTGACACTCTGGTCCGACGCGTGAAGGCGATTACGAAGGTTTCGGGTACAGATGGTAGCAGATGCATGTTAGTAAGTCTTGCTTAAAGTGATGAAAAAGTGTTTCCGCCCGGGATCGAACCGGGGACCTTCTGCGTGTTAGGCAGACGTGATAACCGCTACACCACGGAAACTGCTTGTGTGCACCTTACTTCACAGACAGCTTGTAGTGATGTTGCCATCGTAACTAAAAAATTCAATAAATGTGGTACTTGCAAAACGAAGGGACATGCAGCAGATCCACACACGACGTGGCTCATTGGAGGACAATACGACATAGGCAGGAAAATACTGTTCCCGCCCGGGATCGAACCGGGGACCTTCTGCGTGTGAAGCAGACGTGATAACCGCTACACTACGGAAACGACGGACACGACGCGTCCATCATTGTATACTCGAAAACGCTTCAACCTTTCTCTCGTGCGCGCATGCACACACCATAGTTCTCTTGACAGCCTGAAACCCATCACAGCCGAGGGCTCAAGAAGACTTCGGGGTGCAATAGAGAGTGTCTGCCGTAGCATCCCGAACGAGATAGCGGCGTTTCGCGCAGTCGTTATTGCAAGTCACATCAGCAAAAACAATCACCTCCTTAGCAGCAGGAAGTGCGCGCCCAGCGGCAGCTCTACATGTAGATGCCAATAGCCCGGGAATTCGCGCCGCCCCCATCCCGCCAGCCTACACGAGACTTCCAGGGCAAACTGGACGAAATCGAGGGACTGGAATAATTGGCATTCGCTGTGTCACAGGGCTCGTTGGTCTAGGGGTATGATTCCTGCTTAGGGTGCAGGAGGTCCCGGGTTCAAATCCCGGACGAGCCCTAGCGTTTTGTGCAAACTGATCGCGCGTCAGTGGCTGAGTGATCGCAAAAAGCTCGCCGTCAATATCAAATGAATTTCTTATTTGATGTGAGCAATTGACACTCTGGTCCGACGCGTGAAGGCGATTACGAAGGTTTCGGGTACAGATGGTAGCAGATGCATGTTAGTAAGTCTTGCTTAAAGTGATGAAAAAGTGTTTCCGCCCGGGATCGAACCGGGGACCTTCTGCGTGTTAGGCAGACGTGATAACCGCTACACCACGGAAACTGCTTGTGTGCACCTTACTTCACAGACAACTTGTAGTGATGTTGCCATCGTAACTAAAAAATTCAATAAATGTGGTACTTGCAAAACGAAGGGACATGCAGCAGATCCACACACGACGTGGCTCATTGGAGGACAATACGACATAGGCAGGAAAATACTGTTCCCGCCCGGGATCGAACCGGGGACCTTCTGCGTGTGAAGCAGACGTGATAACCGCTACACTACGGAAACGACGGACACGACGCGTCCATCATTGTATACTCGAAAACGCTTCAACCTTTCTCTCGTGCGCGCATGCACACACCATAGTTCTCTTGACAGCCTGAAACCCATCACAGCCGAGGGCTCAAGAAGACTTCGGGGTGCAATAGAGAGTGTCTGCCGTAGCATCCCGAACGAGATAGCGGCGTTTCGCGCAGTCGTTATTGCAAGTCACATCAGCAAAAACAATCACCTCCTTAGCAGCAGGAAGTGCGCGCCCAGCGGCAGCTCTACATGTAGATGCCAATAGCCCGGGAATTCGCGCCGCCCCCATCCCGCCAGCCTACACGAGACTTCCAGGGCAAACTGGACGAAATCGAGGGACTGGAATAATTGGCATTCGCTGTGTCACAGGGCTCGTTGGTCTAGGGGTATGATTCCTGCTTAGGGTGCAGGAGGTCCCGGGTTCAAATCCCGGACGAGCCCTAGCGTTTTGTGCAAACTGATCGCGCGTCAGTGGCTGAGTGATCGCAAAAAGCTCGCCGTCAATATCAAATGAATTTCTTATTTGATGTGAGCAATTGACACTCTGGTCCGACGCGTGAAGGCGATTACGAAGGTTTCGGGTACAGATGGTAGCAGATGCATGTTAGTAAGTCTTGCTTAAAGTGATGAAAAAGTGTTTCCGCCCGGGATCGAACCGGGGACCTTCTGCGTGTTAGGCAGACGTGATAACCGCTACACCACAGAAACTGCTTGTGTGCGCCTTACTTCACAGACAACTTGTAGTGATGTTGCCATCGTAACTAAAAAATTCAATAAATGTGGTACTTGCAAAACGAAGGGACATGCAGCAGATCCACACACGACGTGGCTCATTGGAGGACAATACGACATAGGCAGGAAAATACTGTTCCCGCCCGGGATCGAACCGGGGACCTTCTGCGTGTGAAGCAGACGTGATAACCGCTACACTACGGAAACGACGGACACGACGCGTCCATCATTGTATACTCGAAAACGCTTCAACCTTTCTCTCGTGCGCGCATGCACACACCATAGTTCTCTTGACAGCCTGAAACCCATCACAGCCGAGGGCTCAAGAAGACTTCGGGGTGCAATAGAGAGTGTCTGCCGTAGCATCCCGAACGAGATAGCGGCGTTTCGCGCAGTCGTTATTGCAAGTCACATCAGCAAAAACAATCACCTCCTTAGCAGCAGGAAGTGCGCGCCCAGCGGCAGCTCTACATGTAGATGCCAATAGCCCGGGAATTCGCGCCGCCCCCATCCCGCCAGCCTACACGAGACTTCCAGGGCAAACTGGACGAAATCGAGGGACTGGAATAATTGGCATTCGCTGTGTCACAGGGCTCGTTGGTCTAGGGGTATGATTCCTGCTTAGGGTGCAGGAGGTCCCGGGTTCAAATCCCGGACGAGCCCTAGCGTTTTGTGCAAACTGATCGCGCGTCAGTGGCTGAGTGATCGCAAAAAGCTCGCCGTCAATATCAAATGAATTTCTTATTTGATGTGAGCAATTGACACTCTGGTCCGACGCGTGAAGGCGATTACGAAGGTTTCGGGTACAGATGGTAGCAGATGCATGTTAGTAAGTCTTGCTTAAAGTGATGAAAAAGTGTTTCCGCCCGGGATCGAACCGGGGACCTTCTGCGTGTTAGGCAGACGTGATAACCGCTACACCACGGAAACTGCTTGTGTGCACCTTACTTCACAGACAACTTGTAGTGATGTTGCCATCGTAACTAAAAAATTCAATAAATGTGGTACTTGCAAAACGAAGGGACATGCAGCAGATCCACACACGACGTGGCTCATTGGAGGACAATACGACATAGGCAGGAAAATACTGTTCCCGCCCGGGATCGAACCGGGGACCTTCTGCGTGTGAAGCAGACGTGATAACCGCTACACTACGGAAACGACGGACACGACGCGTCCATCATTGTATACTCGAAAACGCTTCAACCTTTCTCTCGTGCGCGCATGCACACACCATAGTTCTCTTGACAGCCTGAAACCCATCACAGCCGAGGGCTCAAGAAGACTTTGGGGTGCAATAGAGAGTGTCTGCCGTAGCATCCCGAACGAGATAGCGGCGTTTCGCGCAGTCGTTATTGCAAGTCACATCAGCAAAAACAATCACCTCCTTAGCAGCAGGAAGTGCGCGCCCAGCGGCAGCTCTACATGTAGATGCCAATAGCCCGGGAATTCGCGCCGCCCCCATCCCGCCAGCCTACACGAGACTTCCAGGGCAAACTGGACGAAATCGAGGGACTGGAATAATTGGCATTCGCTGTGTCACAGGGCTCGTTGGTCTAGGGGTATGATTCCTGCTTAGGGTGCAGGAGGTCCCGGGTTCAAATCCCGGACGAGCCCTAGCGTTTTGTGCAAACTGATCGCGCGTCAGTGGCTGAGTGATCGCAAAAAGCTCGCCGTCAATATCAAATGAATTTCTTATTTGATGTGAGCAATTGACACTCTGGTCCGACGCGTGAAGGCGATTACGAAGGTTTCGGGTACAGATGGTAGCAGATGCATGTTAGTAAGTCTTGCTTAAAGTGATGAAAAAGTGTTTCCGCCCGGGATCGAACCGGGGACCTTCTGCGTGTTAGGCAGACGTGATAACCGCTACACCACTTTTTTTTTTTTTTTTTTTTTTTTTTGCGCTTTGTTAGTGTTTTTTTTTGTTTTTTTTTTATTAGTTTTTTTTATGTTTTTATTTATTTATTTATTTTTTATTTTTTTGTTTTTATTTTTTTTTTGCCGTGGTAGACCTCAGTATCACTACTTCTCAAGCTCGTCTTCACTTAGTAATGGCATGACTGTTTCCGTGTCGTTCTCCATTCGTCAATGTTTCAGTTTCCTGAAGGCATGATTGAAGTTGTCATCTCTTAGCGTTGAGAGTATGTTCGCCGAGATTACCGCCGTGCTGTTTTCTTGCAGTTATTGACTAAAAGTAACTGTGTACTATTGTGTGTTCCTTGAGTTGGTGGAGACAAAAACAACAAGATCAGAGGTTTCTCTTTCAGCACCGTAATAATAAATAGAAAAATATAGGTTCGTTAGAAGAATGATGGGTATCTACAAAGAAATACTGCCTCGTCTGTGTTAAACTTCGTCAAATTAAGCTATACTTCTCTTCTGGGTAACGTAAAAAAAACAGAAATAAATACTGGCTCCACAAGTTTGGCATCCTGTTTCATGCTGCTTCTCTTTGACCTTAGGGGCAACATTGTACCGCCTATGAAGCAGTGGAGTCCTGAGAAATAGCAATAGATACCCTGATAATAGAAGAAAGAAATAAAAATCAATGATCGTAACCATTGGTTCGCACACTTAAAGCTTCCCATCATTCAAAGCAACGGTGAGAAAATTCTGAAATTTTTCTTTATACTTTCGTAATCGTTTGATCGCGTAATATTCGGCAGTAAGATACATATGAAAATCAGAAAGTGTAGGCGTTTTAATCGTCAACATATAATATAGATATTGTCCAATTAACCAGGTATAGCTATTATTTTTAGATTTCGGAAATAATTTCCAGTCAGGGTGGAATATATCTCGCAGTTGTATTGCGGATGGCGTCGTTCTATTAATAAGAGCCAGTTTCATTCTCGTCCAATTCCAGATTTGCGTCTGATCTCGGCAGTATAAGATGTGTTGCAATGTTTCCACATGGCCACATGTGTCGCAAGTCGGTGTAGGCCGTAAGTGGATCTTACACAATTTCTCCCCCGTGGGCATCACCTCGTTCACAACATCATACCACACGGAACGAACTCGGGAACGAAGAAGGGGAGTGCTGATATTCATCCAAATTTGTTGCCAGTCCTTGCCAGGATACTTCATTTCTATAGAGTTATTCTGTTGCCGATTCGTAAATACACTGTAGACAGCCGCAGCAGTGAATGGTTGCAGGTGTTGATGCACATAGCTGAACTCCACGTAATATCGGCGAATATGAACGAGCTCGGGATGGATATGTCCAACATTTATCGGTGGCGTCATATCCGGTGGTCGTAACTGCTGGAATAGACGCGCTGTAAGACCTGTCTGACGACATCGTAAGATCCTTGATGTTCGAGCGAGAAAAATCGCTGAGCACTGTAATTCAACATCTTTAAGGGCTAGACCACCCTTATATCGAGGTAAAGCGGTAGCCTTGAAAGCGACTTTAAAAATATTACCTCGCCAAATGTACCAGCCTGCAAGGGCTAAAATTCTGTTAGCAATATCAGTAGGAATAGGGAGAACAGCGGCAACATGGTAAATCTTGCTGAGAACATAATAATTGACGAAATGTGCTCTCTGAATCCTGTCTAAAGACCGCATATTGTGCTCTCGAATCAAAGCTCGAAGGACGTTGAGCTTCTGTTCCCAATTCACTCTTACCATTTCCCGTGGATTCGGAGTGAGAATCAAACCAAGGTGCTTGAGCTGGTTGGTTGCCTCTAGCCAAAAGGTGTTCGCGAAGCGAGCCTGCGGACCTAAATGCAAGACTTTGGATTTCCGTTCGTTAAGGCGTGCACCGCAGGCGCTGGCATACCGGTGGACAAGCCGTCGCACGGTATCGAACTCTTCGTCGTTGTTGATAAGGACGCTGATATCGTCCGCATAGGCATGACAGACTGTCTTTGTATTCAGCGTTTGAAGACCCGGTAAGGTGACGCAAAACGTCTTCAGTAGTGGCTCGATAGCAATGGCGAAAAGAGTCGTAGAAAGCGGGCACCCTTGTCGCAAACCTTGTTGAATGGGCACAGGGGCTGTTAACTGGCCGTTGAATTTGACGCGGGAAGTCGTATTGCAGATACAGTTCCTTAGTATCTGTACGAAATGCTGGTTGAAACCCAGTTTATCCAGCGTTCTGAACAGAAATCCATGGTTGGTCCTATCAAATGCCTTGTCGAAGTCAAAGAAGACTATTGCCAACGTGGTCTTGCAAATCCAAGTCAAATAGGCAATATCTCGGTATTCGCACAGGGCGTCTATCATTGATCGACCAGGAACCACGTTCATGTGATATGAACCAAGCACTTTACTGAGGACTGGCTTAAGTCTGGCATTCAGAATCCTAGTAAAGATTTTGAAATCTGCATTGAGCAGGGTGATTGGTCGTAAGTTATTGAGTGAAGTCCCCTGTGACGGTTTGGAGACTAAGACTATCAGGCCCTCAGTGAACTGCGATGGAAAAGCAGTATTCGTTAACAATTCATTATACATGAGAGTCAGTTCGTCGCCGAAAATATCCCAATACCGAAGATAAAATTCAACCGGCAAACCGTCTGATCCTGCAGCTTTTCCTTTCGCCGCAGACGTAATGATGGACTTCACTTCGAAGTTAGTTATGTTGGCCAGGAGCTGTGCGTGGTCGTCCGGATCCACCGATGCTGTAATGTTAGACAAAAAATCCTCTCCCGCCTCTACATCTGTGTCAGGCAGTGAGTAAAGTTGCCTGAAATGATTCCGAATAAAAGTCTTAAGCTCGCCTTGCTCATCATAAACACGACCATCGTCATCTGTCAGTTGAGTAATGATTTTTTGTCTGCCTCTTTTAGCTTCCCGTATGATGTGGTACAAGGACGCTGACTCGTTAAAGGTGTCATCGAAAGCGCGTGCCCTGACTTGGGCTCCTGCCAGAGACTCACGAACCAATGCGGTGATTTTGGCTTTGGTACGTTTGATGCGAAGGAGATTGCCAGGCAGTGCAGAGGAATCGTGATACAACTGGCGGAGAGCGGTAAAATAAAATTCCAACGTCTGTTTCTTCCAGTACGCCTTGGCCCTGGCAAACTGACAAATACATTTCTTTATGCGTGGTTTTACTAGCTCCGTCCACCAATCAACACGCTCCCTATATCTTTGTCGTCGCTGGAGGCACCATTGCCACGTTGCAATAAGATCCTTCTTCAGGTCGCCGTCGTCCAACAGTGCGACGTTCAGTTGCCATACGCCTCGACCCAAAAAGGTTTTCTGCGAGACGTGCCTAAGCGTAATGTGATACGCACAGTGGTCGCTAAAATTAACAGGCCATATTTCACAATCCCTGGCAGCGCTTAAAATGTCTGTAGATACATAAAACCTATCCAGACGACTAGCGGAGGCAGTGGTAACATAAGTATATCCGGTCACCTGCGGGCGAAGTGAGCACCAGGTATCTTGTAAGTTCAACCCATCAATTAAATCTCGCAACTCCAAACAAAAATTAAAATTCGGACACTGGTCTTCTCTGCGTACAACACAATTAAAATCGCCGCCAAATAAAATCTTCGAACAACCACAGGATAATAATGGCACAATTTCATCGCGATAAAAAACACTCCTATCCCTTCGGCCTGTAGATCCAGTCGGGGCATAGACGTTGATCAGAAGCAAATCTTCGAATTGTACGACAATCCCTCTTCCCGTTTCTAAAATCGCTCGAGGTCTACAAGTGATGCCCGCTTTGTACAAAATTGCAGTCCCTGCCTCATCGCCGATATTGATGATGGCCTCATAGCCTGTGACATTCCCGACCTTGGGTGTGACGACTTCTTGTAGGAAAACGATATCTATATCGGCGGCATACAGATAGTCAGTCAAACATTTTAATTTTACATCAGACGTTATTCGATGTATATTAGCAGTTGCAATTTTGTAATCCCGCATAAGAAGGGGTGGTGCCATGTTATTGCGTATCGTCAGCCCAGGAAGGCTGCCTGCTCGACCCCGGCGAGTGAGCGGTATCCATAAATGCATCGGGTCCAGAACTGTCGACATGCATCCCCATATCGGCCTCCTCTGAATGCTGCACGACCTGTACTCCATCGTCCGTGACGATTCTCTCACATTCATCCGTCCGGAACTGCTTGATAGTACGCTGCAGTTTCTGTTCGAGAGTACGAGTTTCCTCTTCACTCTGCTTACGGACCGATTTCTTTTGTCGTCCTTTCTTCTGAGGACGGGTGTCCTCGACTTGTTCGTTGTTGTCAGAATTCGCAGCGGTAGGGGTAGCTCCCGTGGGAGACAGTACTTTGCCGGAAACTGCGCTGACTGGAGAAGACACGTCAAGGGGATGGGAAACTCGCGGCTGGTCACCAGAGTCCGCAGGTGTAAGACTCTCCACAGCTGGGAGCATCTGTTGATCGGGCAACCGCGGCGGAAGTTCCACACGGACCACGCCAGCATCGGAAGGGCGCGAATTTCCGGCCCCGTCGTTTGCATAGGTTTCCACGTCAAAAGCTACGGGCATCCGGCTCGGCGTAGCGGTGTTTACACCGGCGGCGGGCACGTCAGGCACAACCTCAGTCGCGTGCCGCTGTGGCGCGCTAACGACAGACGGACCGACTAGGCTCTCGGCATACGTCGGCTTATTGCCATCCGGCCCAGCTGCAAGGGCATCACGTTGTCGTAAAACACGACGCACTGGTTTAGCACGGGGACACGCGGCCTTCATATGGTCCGGGGAGCCACAAAGTACACATGTACGTGGTTGCCCCTCGTACATAACGAGTGCTCGGAAGCCTTGTACCACGACATTCGACGGGATATGCTTAGATAGGTCAATTCGCGCTACCCTGACACCATTATCCACATTAAAGTGTTTAAGGCCACTCCACTGCTCTTGGTGAATTTCTAATACGTTCCCATACTGGGACAGACATTGCCGAATTCGTTCAAGGTCAATTTCAAATGGTAGGTTGAATATACGGACCGTGCGCAGGCCTAACCCAGCATGGTTAACAACAACTTTACAAATTTCACCATCGGAATTAACGAACTCGGCAGTACCCTTAGTTGAGTCCATTACACGTAAACAAGGCTCGTCATTAACAAGTTTCACGTAAACGGCATTCGCCAGAAAATCGTATGAAAATCCTAAAACTTCCTCGTCTTTAAGACCCAATCTGTCGAAGAAAAAATCGACTAATTCGTAGACATGTGGTCGGGCAAAACCGAACGGGAATTGGAAACGCAACGTGTAACGGCGTAACTGATCATCCATGGCAAAGGCCATGATGTACTCACAAGGCCCACAACTGCTGCAAGCGCCGACAAACACGCGCGGAGCGAGCACTCCGGCACGTCTGCACACGGCCGCTGCTGCGGCGGAACTGAGGACGTGATAACCGCTACACCACGGAAACTACAATACTGTTCCCGCCCGGGATCGAACCGGGGACCTTCTGCGTGTGAAGCAGACGTGATAACCGCTACACTACGGAAACGACGGACACGACGCGTCCATCATTGTATACTCGAAAACGCTTCAACCTTTCTCTCGTGCGCGCATGCACACACCATAGTTCTCTTGACAGCCTGAAACCCATCACAGCCGAGGGCTCAAGAAGACTTCGGGGTGCAATAGAGAGTGTCTGCCGTAGCATCCCGAACGAGATAGCGGCGTTTCGCGCAGTCGTTATTGCAAGTCACATCAGCAAAAACAATCACCTCCTTAGCAGCAGGAAGTGCGCGCCCAGCGGCAGCTCTACATGTAGATGCCAATAGCCCGGGAATTCGCGCCGCCCCCATCCCGCCAGCCTACACGAGACTTCCAGGGCAAACTGGACGAAATCGAGGGACTGGAATAATTGGCATTCGCTGTGTCACAGGGCTCGTTGGTCTAGGGGTATGATTCCTGCTTAGGGTGCAGGAGGTCCCGGGTTCAAATCCCGGACGAGCCCTAGCGTTTCGTGCAAACTGATCGCGCGTCAGTGGCTGAGTGATCGCAAAAAGCTCGCCGTCAATATCAAATGAATTTCTTATTTGATGTGAGCAATTGACACTCTGGTCCGACGCGTGAAGGCGATTACGAAGGTTTCGGGTACAGATGGTAGCAGATGCATGTTAGTAAGTCTTGCTTAAAGTGATGAAAAAGTGTTTCCGCCCGGGATCGAACCGGGGACCTTCTGCGTGTTAGGCAGACGTGATAACCGCTACACCACGGAAACTGCTTGTGTGCACCTTACTTCACAGACAACTTGTAGTGATGTTGCCATCGTAACTAAAAAATTCAATAAATGTGGTACTTGCAAAACGAAGGGACATGCAGCAGATCCACACACGACGTGGCTCATTGGAGGACAATACGACATAGGCAGGAAAATACTGTTCCCGCCCGGGATCGAACCGGGGACCTTCTGCGTGTGAAGCAGACGTGATAACCGCTACACTACGGAAACGACGGACACGACGCGTCCATCATTGTATACTCGAAGACGCTTCAACCTTTCTCTCGTGCGCGCATGCACACACCATAGTTCTCTTGACAGCCTGAAACCCATCACAGCCGAGGGCTCAAGAAGACTTCGGGGTGCAATAGAGAGTGTCTGCCGTAGCATCCCGAACGAGATAGCGGCGTTTCGCGCAGTCGTTATTGCAAGTCACATCAGCAAAAACAATCACCTCCTTAGCAGCAGGAAGTGCGCGCCCAGCGGCAGCTCTACATGTAGATGCCAATAGCCCGGGAATTCGCGCCGCCCCCATCCCGCCAGCCTACACGAGACTTCCAGGGCAAACTGGACGAAATCGAGGGACTGGAATAATTGGCATTCGCTGTGTCACAGGGCTCGTTGGTCTAGGGGTATGATTCCTGCTTAGGGTGCAGGAGGTCCCGGGTTCAAATCCCGGACGAGCCCTAGCGTTTTGTGCAAACTGATCGCGCGTCAGTGGCTGAGTGATCGCAAAAAGCTCGCCGTCAATATCAAATGAATTTCTTATTTGATGTGAGCAATTGACACTCTGGTCCGACGCGTGAAGGCGATTACGAAGGTTTCGGGTACAGATGGTAGCAGATGCATGTTAGTAAGTCTTGCTTAAAGTGATGAAAAAGTGTTTCCGCCCGGGATCGAACCGGGGACCTTCTGCGTGTTAGGCAGACGTGATAACCGCTACACCACGGAAACTGCTTGTGTGCACCTTACTTCACAGACAACTTGTAGTGATGTTGCCATCGTAACTAAAAAATTCAATAAATGTGGTACTTGCAAAACGAAGGGACATGCAGCAGATCCACACACGACGTGGCTCATTGGAGGACAATACGACATAGGCAGGAAAATACTGTTCCCGCCCGGGATCGAACCGGGGACCTTCTGCGTGTGAAGCAGACGTGATAACCGCTACACTACGGAAACGACGGACACAACGCGTCCATCATTGTATACTCGAAGACGCTTCAACCTTTCTCTCGTGCGCGCATGCACACACCATAGTTCTCTTGACAGCCTGAAACCCATCACAGCCGAGGGCTCAAGAAGACTTCGGGGTGCAATAGAGAGTGTCTGCCGTAGCATCCCGAACGAGATAGCGGCGTTTCGCGCAGTCGTTATTGCAAGTCACATCAGCAAAAACAATCACCTCCTTAGCAGCAGGAAGTGCGCGCCCAGCGGCAGCTCTACATGTAGATGCCAATAGCCCGGGAATTCGCGCCGCCCCCATCCCGCCAGCCTACACGAGACTTCCAGGGCAAACTGGACGAAATCGAGGGACTGGAATAATTGGCATTCGCTGTGTCACAGGGCTCGTTGGTCTAGGGGTATGATTCCTGCTTAGGGTGCAGGAGGTCCCGGGTTCAAATCCGGGACGAGCCCTAGCGTTTCGTGCAAACTGATCGCGCGTCAGTGGCTGAGTGATCGCAAAAAGCTCGCCGTCAATATCAAATGAATTTCTTATTTGATGTGAGCAATTGACACTCTGGTCCGACGCGTGAAGGCGATTACGAAGGTTTCGGGTACAGATGGTAGCAGATGCATGTTAGTAAGTCTTGCTTAAAGTGATGAAAAAGTGTTTCCGCCCGGGATCGAACCGGGGACCTTCTGCGTGTTAGGCAGACGTGATAACCGCTACACCACGGAAACTGCTTGTGTGCACCTTACTTCACAGACAACTTGTAGTGATGTTGCCATCGTAACTAAAAAATTCAATAAATGTGGTACTTGCAAAACGAAGGGACATGCAGCAGATCCACACACGACGTGGCTCATTGGAGGACAATACGACATAGGCACGAAAATACTGTTCCCGCCCGGGATCGAACCGGGGACCTTCTGCGTGTGAAGCAGACGTGATAACCGCTACACTACGGAAACGACGGACACGACGCGTCCATCATTGTATACTCGAAGACGCTTCAACCTTTCTCTCGTGCGCGCATGCACACACCATAGTTCTCTTGACAGCCTGAAACCCATCACAGCCGAGGGCTCAAGAAGACTTCGGGGTGCAATAGAGAGTGTCTGCCGTAGCATCCCGAACGAGATAGCGGCGTTTCGCGCAGTCGTTATTGCAAGTCACATCAGCAAAAACAATCACCTCCTTAGCAGCAGGAAGTGCGCGCCCAGCGGCAGCTCTACATGTAGATGCCAATAGCCCGGGAATTCGCGCCGCCCCCATCCCGCCAGCCTACACGAGACTTCCAGGGCAAACTGGACGAAATCGAGGGACTGGAATAATTGGCATTCGCTGTGTCACAGGGCTCGTTGGTCTAGGGGTATGATTCCTGCTTAGGGTGCAGGAGGTCCCGGGTTCAAATCCGGGACGAGCCCTAGCGTTTCGTGCAAACTGATCGCGCGTCAGTGGCTGAGTGATCGCAAAAAGCTCGCCGTCAATATCAAATGAATTTCTTATTTGATGTGAGCAATTGACACTCTGGTCCGACGCGTGAAGGCGATTACGAAGGTTTCGGGTACAGATGGTAGCAGATGCATGTTAGTAAGTCTTGCTTAAAGTGATGAAAAAGTGTTTCCGCCCGGGATCGAACCGGGGACCTTCTGCGTGTTAGGCAGACGTGATAACCGCTACACCACGGAAACTGCTTGTGTGCACCTTACTTCACAGACAACTTGTAGTGATGTTGCCATCGTAACTAAAAAATTCAATAAATGTGGTACTTGCAAAACGAAGGGACATGCAGCAGATCCACACACGACGTGGCTCATTGGAGGACAATACGACATAGGCAGGAAAATACTGTTCCCGCCCGGGATCGAACCGGGGACCTTCTGCGTGTGAAGCAGACGTGATAACCGCTACACTACGGAAACGACGGACACGACGCGTCCATCATTGTATACTCGAAGACGCTTCAACCTTTCTCTCGTGCGCGCATGCACACACCATAGTTCTCTTGACAGCCTGAAACCCATCACAGCCGAGGGCTCAAGAAGACTTCGGGGTGCAATAGAGAGTGTCTGCCGTAGCATCCCGAACGAGATAGCGGCGTTTCGCGCAGTCGTTATTGCAAGTCACATCAGCAAAAACAATCACCTCCTTAGCAGCAGGAAGTGCGCGCCCAGCGGCAGCTCTACATGTAGATGCCAATAGCCCGGGAATTCGCGCCGCCCCCATCCCGCCAGCCTACACGAGACTTCCAGGGCAAACTGGACGAAATCGAGGGACTGGAATAATTGGCATTCGCTGTGTCACAGGGCTCGTTGGTCTAGGGGTATGATTCCTGCTTAGGGTGCAGGAGGTCCCGGGTTCAAATCCCGGACGAGCCCTAGCGTTTTGTGCAAACTGATCGCGCGTCAGTGGCTGAGTGATCGCAAAAAGCTCGCCGTCAATATCAAATGAATTTCTTATTTGATGTGAGCAATTGACACTCTGGTCCGACGCGTGAAGGCGATTACGAAGGTTTCGGGTACAGATGGTAGCAGATGCATGTTAGTAAGTCTTGCTTAAAGTGATGAAAAAGTGTTTCCGCCCGGGATCGAACCGGGGACCTTCTGCGTGTTAGGCAGACGTGATAACCGCTACACCACGGAAACTGCTTGTGTGCACCTTACTTCACAGACAACTTGTAGTGATGTTGCCATCGTAACTAAAAAATTCAATAAATGTGGTACTTGCAAAACGAAGGGACATGCAGCAGATCCACACACGACGTGGCTCATTGGAGGACAATACGACATAGGCAGGAAAATACTGTTCCCGCCCGGGATCGAACCGGGGACCTTCTGCGTGTGAAGCAGACGTGATAACCGCTACACTACGGAAACGACGGACACAACGCGTCCATCATTGTATACTCGAAGACGCTTCAACCTTTCTCTCGTGCGCGCATGCACACACCATAGTTCTCTTGACAGCCTGAAACCCATCACAGCCGAGGGCTCAAGAAGACTTCGGGGTGCAATAGAGAGTGTCTGCCGTAGCATCCCGAACGAGATAGCGGCGTTTCGCGCAGTCGTTATTGCAAGTCACATCAGCAAAAACAATCACCTCCTTAGCAGCAGGAAGTGCGCGCCCAGCGGCAGCTCTACATGTAGATGCCAATAGCCCGGGAATTCGCGCCGCCCCCATCCCGCCAGCCTACACGAGACTTCCAGGGCAAACTGGACGAAATCGAGGGACTGGAATAATTGGCATTCGCTGTGTCACAGGGCTCGTTGGTCTAGGGGTATGATTCCTGCTTAGGGTGCAGGAGGTCCCGGGTTCAAATCCGGGACGAGCCCTAGCGTTTCGTGCAAACTGATCGCGCGTCAGTGGCTGAGTGATCGCAAAAAGCTCGCCGTCAATATCAAATGAATTTCTTATTTGATGTGAGCAATTGACACTCTGGTCCGACGCGTGAAGGCGATTACGAAGGTTTCGGGTACAGATGGTAGCAGATGCATGTTAGTAAGTCTTGCTTAAAGTGATGAAAAAGTGTTTCCGCCCGGGATCGAACCGGGGACCTTCTGCGTGTTAGGCAGACGTGATAACCGCTACACCACGGAAACTGCTTGTGTGCACCTTACTTCACAGACAACTTGTAGTGATGTTGCCATCGTAACTAAAAAATTCAATAAATGTGGTACTTGCAAAACGAAGGGACATGCAGCAGATCCACACACGACGTGGCTCATTGGAGGACAATACGACATAGGCACGAAAATACTGTTCCCGCCCGGGATCGAACCGGGGACCTTCTGCGTGTGAAGCAGACGTGATAACCGCTACACTACGGAAACGACGGACACGACGCGTCCATCATTGTATACTCGAAGACGCTTCAACCTTTCTCTCGTGCGCGCATGCACACACCATAGTTCTCTTGACAGCCTGAAACCCATCACAGCCGAGGGCTCAAGAAGACTTCGGGGTGCAATAGAGAGTGTCTGCCGTAGCATCCCGAACGAGATAGCGGCGTTTCGCGCAGTCGTTATTGCAAGTCACATCAGCAAAAACAATCACCTCCTTAGCAGCAGGAAGTGCGCGCCCAGCGGCAGCTCTACATGTAGATGCCAATAGCCCGGGAATTCGCGCCGCCCCCATCCCGCCAGCCTACACGAGACTTCCAGGGCAAACTGGACGAAATCGAGGGACTGGAATAATTGGCATTCGCTGTGTCACAGGGCTCGTTGGTCTAGGGGTATGATTCCTGCTTAGGGTGCAGGAGGTCCCGGGTTCAAATCCGGGACGAGCCCTAGCGTTTCGTGCAAACTGATCGCGCGTCAGTGGCTGAGTGATCGCAAAAAGCTCGCCGTCAATATCAAATGAATTTCTTATTTGATGTGAGCAATTGACACTCTGGTCCGACGCGTGAAGGCGATTACGAAGGTTTCGGGTACAGATGGTAGCAGATGCATGTTAGTAAGTCTTGCTTAAAGTGATGAAAAAGTGTTTCCGCCCGGGATCGAACCGGGGACCTTCTGCGTGTTAGGCAGACGTGATAACCGCTACACCACGGAAACTGCTTGTGTGCACCTTACTTCACAGACAACTTGTAGTGATGTTGCCATCGTAACTAAAAAATTCAATAAATGTGGTACTTGCAAAACGAAGGGACATGCAGCAGATCCACACACGACGTGGCTCATTGGAGGACAATACGACATAGGCAGGAAAATACTGTTCCCGCCCGGGATCGAACCGGGGACCTTCTGCGTGTGAAGCAGACGTGATAACCGCTACACTACGGAAACGACGGACACGACGCGTCCATCATTGTATACTCGAAGACGCTTCAACCTTTCTCTCGTGCGCGCATGCACACACCATAGTTCTCTTGACAGCCTGAAACCCATCACAGCCGAGGGCTCAAGAAGACTTCGGGGTGCAATAGAGAGTGTCTGCCGTAGCATCCCGAACGAGATAGCGGCGTTTCGCGCAGTCGTTATTGCAAGTCACATCAGCAAAAACAATCACCTCCTTAGCAGCAGGAAGTGCGCGCCCAGCGGCAGCTCTACATGTAGATGCCAATAGCCCGGGAATTCGCGCCGCCCCCATCCCGCCAGCCTACACGAGACTTCCAGGGCAAACTGGACGAAATCGAGGGACTGGAATAATTGGCATTCGCTGTGTCACAGGGCTCGTTGGTCTAGGGGTATGATTCCTGCTTAGGGTGCAGGAGGTCCCGGGTTCAAATCCCGGACGAGCCCTAGCGTTTTGTGCAAACTGATCGCGCGTCAGTGGCTGAGTGATCGCAAAAAGCTCGCCGTCAATATCAAATGAATTTCTTATTTGATGTGAGCAATTGACACTCTGGTCCGACGCGTGAAGGCGATTACGAAGGTTTCGGGTACAGATGGTAGCAGATGCATGTTAGTAAGTCTTGCTTAAAGTGATGAAAAAGTGTTTCCGCCCGGGATCGAACCGGGGACCTTCTGCGTGTTAGGCAGACGTGATAACCGCTACACCACGGAAACTGCTTGTGTGTACCTTACTTCACAGACAACTTGTAGTGATGTTGCCATCGTAACTAAAAAATTCAATAAATGTGGTACTTGCAAAACGAAGGGACATGCAGCAGATCCACACACGACGTGGCTCATTGGAGGACAATACGACATAGGCAGGAAAATACTGTTCCCGCCCGGGATCGAACCGGGGACCTTCTGCGTGTGAAGCAGACGTGATAACCGCTACACTACGGAAACGACGGACACGACGCGTCCATCATTGTATACTCGAAGACGCTTCAACCTTTCTCTCGTGCGCGCATGCACACACCATAGTTCTCTTGACAGCCTGAAACCCATCACAGCCGAGGGCTCAAGAAGACTTCGGGGTGCAATAGAGAGTGTCTGCCGTAGCATCCCGAACGAGATAGCGGCGTTTCGCGCAGTCGTTATTGCAAGTCACATCAGCAAAAACAATCACCTCCTTAGCAGCAGGAAGTGCGCGCCCAGCGGCAGCTCTACATGTAGATGCCAATAGCCCGGGAATTCGCGCCGCCCCCATCCCGCCAGCCTACACGAGACTTCCAGGGCAAACTGGACGAAATCGAGGGACTGGAATAATTGGCATTCGCTGTGTCACAGGGCTCGTTGGTCTAGGGGTATGATTCCTGCTTAGGGTGCAGGAGGTCCCGGGTTCAAATCCCGGACGAGCCCTAGCGTTTCGTGCAAACTGATCGCGCGTCAGTGGCTGAGTGATCGCAAAAAGCTCGCCGTCAATATCAAATGAATTTCTTATTTGATGTGAGCAATTGACACTCTGGTCCGACGCGTGAAGGCGATTACGAAGGTTTCGGGTACAGATGGTAGCAGATGCATGTTAGTAAGTCTTGCTTAAAGTGATGAAAAAGTGTTTCCGCCCGGGATCGAACCGGGGACCTTCTGCGTGTTAGGCAGACGTGATAACCGCTACACCACGGAAACTGCTTGTGTGCACCTTACTTCACAGACAACTTGTAGTGATGTTGCCATCGTAACTAAAAAATTCAATAAATGTGGTACTTGCAAAACGAAGGGACATGCAGCAGATCCACACACGACGTGGCTCATTGGAGGACAATACGACATAGGCAGGAAAATACTGTTCCCGCCCGGGATCGAACCGGGGACCTTCTGCGTGTGAAGCAGACGTGATAACCGCTACACTACGGAAACGACGGACACGACGCGTCCATCATTGTATACTCGAAGACGCTTCAACCTTTCTCTCGTGCGCGCATGCACACACCATAGTTCTCTTGACAGCCTGAAACCCATCACAGCCGAGGGCTCAAGAAGACTTCGGGGTGCAATAGAGAGTGTCTGCCGTAGCATCCCGAACGAGATAGCGGCGTTTCGCGCAGTCGTTATTGCAAGTCACATCAGCAAAAACAATCACCTCCTTAGCAGCAGGAAGTGCGCGCCCAGCGGCAGCTCTACATGTAGATGCCAATAGCCCGGGAATTCGCGCCGCCCCCATCCCGCCAGCCTACACGAGACTTCCAGGGCAAACTGGACGAAATCGAGGGACTGGAATAATTGGCATTCGCTGTGTCACAGGGCTCGTTGGTCTAGGGGTATGATTCCTGCTTAGGGTGCAGGAGGTCCCGGGTTCAAATCCCGGACGAGCCCTAGCGTTTCGTGCAAACTGATCGCGCGTCAGTGGCTGAGTGATCGCAAAAAGCTCGCCGTCAATATCAAATGAATTTCTTATTTGATGTGAGCAATTGACACTCTGGTCCGACGCGTGAAGGCGATTACGAAGGTTTCGGGTACAGATGGTAGCAGATGCATGTTAGTAAGTCTTGCTTAAAGTGATGAAAAAGTGTTTCCGCCCGGGATCGAACCGGGGACCTTCTGCGTGTTAGGCAGACGTGATAACCGCTACACCACGGAAACTGCTTGTGTGCACCTTACTTCACAGACAACTTGTAGTGATGTTGCCATCGTAACTAAAAAATTCAATAAATGTGGTACTTGCAAAACGAAGGGACATGCAGCAGATCCACACACGACGTGGCTCATTGGAGGACAATACGACATAGGCAGGAAAATACTGTTCCCGCCCGGGATCGAACCGGGGACCTTCTGCGTGTGAAGCAGACGTGATAACCGCTACACTACGGAAACGACGGACACGACGCGTCCATCATTGTATACTCGAAGACGCTTCAACCTTTCTCTCGTGCGCGCATGCACACACCATAGTTCTCTTGACAGCCTGAAACCCATCACAGCCGAGGGCTCAAGAAGACTTCGGGGTGCAATAGAGAGTGTCTGCCGTAGCATCCCGAACGAGATAGCGGCGTTTCGCGCAGTCGTTATTGCAAGTCACATCAGCAAAAACAATCACCTCCTTAGCAGCAGGAAGTGCGCGCCCAGCGGCAGCTCTACATGTAGATGCCAATAGCCCGGGAATTCGCGCCGCCCCCATCCCGCCAGCCTACACGAGACTTCCAGGGCAAACTGGACGAAATCGAGGGACTGGAATAATTGGCATTCGCTGTGTCACAGGGCTCGTTGGTCTAGGGGTATGATTCCTGCTTAGGGTGCAGGAGGTCCCGGGTTCAAATCCCGGACGAGCCCTAGCGTTTCGTGCAAACTGATCGCGCGTCAGTGGCTGAGTGATCGCAAAAAGCTCGCCGTCAATATCAAATGAATTTCTTATTTGATGTGAGCAATTGACACTCTGGTCCGACGCGTGAAGGCGATTACGAAGGTTTCGGGTACAGATGGTAGCAGATGCATGTTAGTAAGTCTTGCTTAAAGTGATGAAAAAGTGTTTCCGCCCGGGATCGAACCGGGGACCTTCTGCGTGTTAGGCAGACGTGATAACCGCTACACCACGGAAACTGCTTGTGTGCACCTTACTTCACAGACAACTTGTAGTGATGTTGCCATCGTAACTAAAAAATTCAATAAATGTGGTACTTGCAAAACGAAGGGACATGCAGCAGATCCACACACGACGTGGCTCATTGGAGGACAATACGACATAGGCAGGAAAATACTGTTCCCGCCCGGGATCGAACCGGGGACCTTCTGCGTGTGAAGCAGACGTGATAACCGCTACACTACGGAAACGACGGACACGACGCGTCCATCATTGTATACTCGAAGACGCTTCAACCTTTCTCTCGTGCGCGCATGCACACACCATAGTTCTCTTGACAGCCTGAAACCCATCACAGCCGAGGGCTCAAGAAGACTTCGGGGTGCAATAGAGAGTGTCTGCCGTAGCATCCCGAACGAGATAGCGGCGTTTCGCGCAGTCGTTATTGCAAGTCACATCAGCAAAAACAATCACCTCCTTAGCAGCAGGAAGTGCGCGCCCAGCGGCAGCTCTACATGTAGATGCCAATAGCCCGGGAATTCGCGCCGCCCCCATCCCGCCAGCCTACACGAGACTTCCAGGGCAAACTGGACGAAATCGAGGGACTGGAATAATTGGCATTCGCTGTGTCACAGGGCTCGTTGGTCTAGGGGTATGATTCCTGCTTAGGGTGCAGGAGGTCCCGGGTTCAAATCCCGGACGAGCCCTAGCGTTTCGTGCAAACTGATCGCGCGTCAGTGGCTGAGTGATCGCAAAAAGCTCGCCGTCAATATCAAATGAATTTCTTATTTGATGTGAGCAATTGACACTCTGGTCCGACGCGTGAAGGCGATTACGAAGGTTTCGGGTACAGATGGTAGCAGATGCATGTTAGTAAGTCTTGCTTAAAGTGATGAAAAAGTGTTTCCGCCCGGGATCGAACCGGGGACCTTCTGCGTGTTAGGCAGACGTGATAACCGCTACACCACGGAAACTGCTTGTGTGCACCTTACTTCACAGACAACTTGTAGTGATGTTGCCATCGTAACTAAAAAATTCAATAAATGTGGTACTTGCAAAACGAAGGGACATGCAGCAGATCCACACACGACGTGGCTCATTGGAGGACAATACGACATAGGCAGGAAAATACTGTTCCCGCCCGGGATCGAACCGGGGACCTTCTGCGTGTGAAGCAGACGTGATAACCGCTACACTACGGAAACGACGGACACGACGCGTCCATCATTGTATACTCGAAGACGCTTCAACCTTTCTCTCGTGCGCGCATGCACACACCATAGTTCTCTTGACAGCCTGAAACCCATCACAGCCGAGGGCTCAAGAAGACTTCGGGGTGCAATAGAGAGTGTCTGCCGTAGCATCCCGAACGAGATAGCGGCGTTTCGCGCAGTCGTTATTGCAAGTCACATCAGCAAAAACAATCACCTCCTTAGCAGCAGGAAGTGCGCGCCCAGCGGCAGCTCTACATGTAGATGCCAATAGCCCGGGAATTCGCGCCGCCCCCATCCCGCCAGCCTACACGAGACTTCCAGGGCAAACTGGACGAAATCGAGGGACTGGAATAATTGGCATTCGCTGTGTCACAGGGCTCGTTGGTCTAGGGGTATGATTCCTGCTTAGGGTGCAGGAGGTCCCGGGTTCAAATCCCGGACGAGCCCTAGCGTTTCGTGCAAACTGATCGCGCGTCAGTGGCTGAGTGATCGCAAAAAGCTCGCCGTCAATATCAAATGAATTTCTTATTTGATGTGAGCAATTGACACTCTGGTCCGACGCGTGAAGGCGATTACGAAGGTTTCGGGTACAGATGGTAGCAGATGCATGTTAGTAAGTCTTGCTTAAAGTGATGAAAAAGTGTTTCCGCCCGGGATCGAACCGGGGACCTTCTGCGTGTTAGGCAGACGTGATAACCGCTACACCACGGAAACTGCTTGTGTGCACCTTACTTCACAGACAACTTGTAGTGATGTTGCCATCGTAACTAAAAAATTCAATAAATGTGGTACTTGCAAAACGAAGGGACATGCAGCAGATCCACACACGACGTGGCTCATTGGAGGACAATACGACATAGGCAGGAAAATACTGTTCCCGCCCGGGATCGAACCGGGGACCTTCTGCGTGTGAAGCAGACGTGATAACCGCTACACTACGGAAACGACGGACACGACGCGTCCATCATTGTATACTCGAAGACGCTTCAACCTTTCTCTCGTGCGCGCATGCACACACCATAGTTCTCTTGACAGCCTGAAACCCATCACAGCCGAGGGCTCAAGAAGACTTCGGGGTGCAATAGAGAGTGTCTGCCGTAGCATCCCGAACGAGATAGCGGCGTTTCGCGCAGTCGTTATTGCAAGTCACATCAGCAAAAACAATCACCTCCTTAGCAGCAGGAAGTGCGCGCCCAGCGGCAGCTCTACATGTAGATGCCAATAGCCCGGGAATTCGCGCCGCCCCCATCCCGCCAGCCTACACGAGACTTCCAGGGCAAACTGGACGAAATCGAGGGACTGGAATAATTGGCATTCGCTGTGTCACAGGGCTCGTTGGTCTAGGGGTATGATTCCTGCTTAGGGTGCAGGAGGTCCCGGGTTCAAATCCCGGACGAGCCCTAGCGTTTCGTGCAAACTGATCGCGCGTCAGTGGCTGAGTGATCGCAAAAAGCTCGCCGTCAATATCAAATGAATTTCTTATTTGATGTGAGCAATTGACACTCTGGTCCGACGCGTGAAGGCGATTACGAAGGTTTCGGGTACAGATGGTAGCAGATGCATGTTAGTAAGTCTTGCTTAAAGTGATGAAAAAGTGTTTCCGCCCGGGATCGAACCGGGGACCTTCTGCGTGTTAGGCAGACGTGATAACCGCTACACCACGGAAACTGCTTGTGTGCACCTTACTTCACAGACAACTTGTAGTGATGTTGCCATCGTAACTAAAAAATTCAATAAATGTGGTACTTGCAAAACGAAGGGACATGCAGCAGATCCACACACGACGTGGCTCATTGGAGGACAATACGACATAGGCAGGAAAATACTGTTCCCGCCCGGGATCGAACCGGGGACCTTCTGCGTGTGAAGCAGACGTGATAACCGCTACACTACGGAAACGACGGACACGACGCGTCCATCATTGTATACTCGAAGACGCTTCAACCTTTCTCTCGTGCGCGCATGCACACACCATAGTTCTCTTGACAGCCTGAAACCCATCACAGCCGAGGGCTCAAGAAGACTTCGGGGTGCAATAGAGAGTGTCTGCCGTAGCATCCCGAACGAGATAGCGGCGTTTCGCGCAGTCGTTATTGCAAGTCACATCAGCAAAAACAATCACCTCCTTAGCAGCAGGAAGTGCGCGCCCAGCGGCAGCTCTACATGTAGATGCCAATAGCCCGGGAATTCGCGCCGCCCCCATCCCGCCAGCCTACACGAGACTTCCAGGGCAAACTGGACGAAATCGAGGGACTGGAATAATTGGCATTCGCTGTGTCACAGGGCTCGTTGGTCTAGGGGTATGATTCCTGCTTAGGGTGCAGGAGGTCCCGGGTTCAAATCCCGGACGAGCCCTAGCGTTTCGTGCAAACTGATCGCGCGTCAGTGGCTGAGTGATCGCAAAAAGCTCGCCGTCAATATCAAATGAATTTCTTATTTGATGTGAGCAATTGACACTCTGGTCCGACGCGTGAAGGCGATTACGAAGGTTTCGGGTACAGATGGTAGCAGATGCATGTTAGTAAGTCTTGCTTAAAGTGATGAAAAAGTGTTTCCGCCCGGGATCGAACCGGGGACCTTCTGCGTGTTAGGCAGACGTGATAACCGCTACACCACGGAAACTGCTTGTGTGCACCTTACTTCACAGACAACTTGTAGTGATGTTGCCATCGTAACTAAAAAATTCAATAAATGTGGTACTTGCAAAACGAAGGGACATGCAGCAGATCCACACACGACGTGGCTCATTGGAGGACAATACGACATAGGCAGGAAAATACTGTTCCCGCCCGGGATCGAACCGGGGACCTTCTGCGTGTGAAGCAGACGTGATAACCGCTACACTACGGAAACGACGGACACGACGCGTCCATCATTGTATACTCGAAGACGCTTCAACCTTTCTCTCGTGCGCGCATGCACACACCATAGTTCTCTTGACAGCCTGAAACCCATCACAGCCGAGGGCTCAAGAAGACTTCGGGGTGCAATAGAGAGTGTCTGCCGTAGCATCCCGAACGAGATAGCGGCGTTTCGCGCAGTCGTTATTGCAAGTCACATCAGCAAAAACAATCACCTCCTTAGCAGCAGGAAGTGCGCGCCCAGCGGCAGCTCTACATGTAGATGCCAATAGCCCGGGAATTCGCGCCGCCCCCATCCCGCCAGCCTACACGAGACTTCCAGGGCAAACTGGACGAAATCGAGGGACTGGAATAATTGGCATTCGCTGTGTCACAGGGCTCGTTGGTCTAGGGGTATGATTCCTGCTTAGGGTGCAGGAGGTCCCGGGTTCAAATCCCGGACGAGCCCTAGCGTTTCGTGCAAACTGATCGCGCGTCAGTGGCTGAGTGATCGCAAAAAGCTCGCCGTCAATATCAAATGAATTTCTTATTTGATGTGAGCAATTGACACTCTGGTCCGACGCGTGAAGGCGATTACGAAGGTTTCGGGTACAGATGGTAGCAGATGCATGTTAGTAAGTCTTGCTTAAAGTGATGAAAAAGTGTTTCCGCCCGGGATCGAACCGGGGACCTTCTGCGTGTTAGGCAGACGTGATAACCGCTACACCACGGAAACTGCTTGTGTGCACCTTACTTCACAGACAACTTGTAGTGATGTTGCCATCGTAACTAAAAAATTCAATAAATGTGGTACTTGCAAAACGAAGGGACATGCAGCAGATCCACACACGACGTGGCTCATTGGAGGACAATACGACATAGGCAGGAAAATACTGTTCCCGCCCGGGATCGAACCGGGGACCTTCTGCGTGTGAAGCAGACGTGATAACCGCTACACTACGGAAACGACGGACACGACGCGTCCATCATTGTATACTCGAAGACGCTTCAACCTTTCTCTCGTGCGCGCATGCACACACCATAGTTCTCTTGACAGCCTGAAACCCATCACAGCCGAGGGCTCAAGAAGACTTCGGGGTGCAATAGAGAGTGTCTGCCGTAGCATCCCGAACGAGATAGCGGCGTTTCGCGCAGTCGTTATTGCAAGTCACATCAGCAAAAACAATCACCTCCTTAGCAGCAGGAAGTGCGCGCCCAGCGGCAGCTCTACATGTAGATGCCAATAGCCCGGGAATTCGCGCCGCCCCCATCCCGCCAGCCTACACGAGACTTCCAGGGCAAACTGGACGAAATCGAGGGACTGGAATAATTGGCATTCGCTGTGTCACAGGGCTCGTTGGTCTAGGGGTATGATTCCTGCTTAGGGTGCAGGAGGTCCCGGGTTCAAATCCCGGACGAGCCCTAGCGTTTCGTGCAAACTGATCGCGCGTCAGTGGCTGAGTGATCGCAAAAAGCTCGCCGTCAATATCAAATGAATTTCTTATTTGATGTGAGCAATTGACACTCTGGTCCGACGCGTGAAGGCGATTACGAAGGTTTCGGGTACAGATGGTAGCAGATGCATGTTAGTAAGTCTTGCTTAAAGTGATGAAAAAGTGTTTCCGCCCGGGATCGAACCGGGGACCTTCTGCGTGTTAGGCAGACGTGATAACCGCTACACCACGGAAACTGCTTGTGTGTACCTTACTTCACAGACAACTTGTAGTGATGTTGCCATCGTAACTAAAAAATTCAATAAATGTGGTACTTGCAAAACGAAGGGACATGCAGCAGATCCACACACGACGTGGCTCATTGGAGGACAATACGACATAGGCAGGAAAATACTGTTCCCGCCCGGGATCGAACCGGGGACCTTCTGCGTGTGAAGCAGACGTGATAACCGCTACACTACGGAAACGACGGACACGACGCGTCCATCATTGTATACTCGAAGACGCTTCAACCTTTCTCTCGTGCGCGCATGCACACACCATAGTTCTCTTGACAGCCTGAAACCCATCACAGCCGAGGGCTCAAGAAGACTTCGGGGTGCAATAGAGAGTGTCTGCCGTAGCATCCCGAACGAGATAGCGGCGTTTCGCGCAGTCGTTATTGCAAGTCACATCAGCAAAAACAATCACCTCCTTAGCAGCAGGAAGTGCGCGCCCAGCGGCAGCTCTACATGTAGATGCCAATAGCCCGGGAATTCGCGCCGCCCCCATCCCGCCAGCCTACACGAGACTTCCAGGGCAAACTGGACGAAATCGAGGGACTGGAATAATTGGCATTCGCTGTGTCACAGGGCTCGTTGGTCTAGGGGTATGATTCCTGCTTAGGGTGCAGGAGGTCCCGGGTTCAAATCCCGGACGAGCCCTAGCGTTTCGTGCAAACTGATCGCGCGTCAGTGGCTGATTGATCGCAAAAAGCTCGCCGTCAATATCAAATGAATTTCTTATTTGATGTGAGCAATTGACACTCTGGTCCGACGCGTGAAGGCGATTACGAAGGTTTCGGGTACAGATGGTAGCAGATGCATGTTAGTAAGTCTTGCTTAAAGTGATGAAAAAGTGTTTCCGCCCGGGATCGAACCGGGGACCTTCTGCGTGTTAGGCAGACGTGATAACCGCTACACCACGGAAACTGCTTGTGTGCACCTTTCTTCACAGACAACTTGTAGTGATGTTGCCATCGTAACTAAAAAATTCAATAAATGTGGTACTTGCAAAACGAAGGGACATGCAGCAGATCCACACACGACGTGGCTCATTGGAGGACAATACGACATAGGCAGGAAAATACTGTTCCCGCCCGGGATCGAACCGGGGACCTTCTGCGTGTGAAGCAGACGTGATAACCGCTACACTACTTTTTTTTTTTTTTTTTAGGTATCCTAGCCACTTTTTTTTTTTTTATCCCAGCCACTTCTTTTTTTATTTTCGCCTTATCCATGTTCATTTTTTTTATGTTTTTTTAACCACTTTTTTATTTTTTTTATAACTCTACCGCTTATTTCATTTTTGTCTGTTGGTTTTGTTTTTTTCGTATGTAATACCGTGTAGTATCCGTAGTCACTTCGCAATGATCAATAAATTAGGTTACTGGGTCCATTGTCGCCCGTTACGTCCTCATAGGTTCTGTCGTATTGTGGGTCGTTTTTAACCAATGCCTGTTCTCTCGAAGACTGTATTCAACATGTTGCCGTAGAGGTTTGTATGGTTACTGAATTTTTTGGATTCCCAGTAAGCTGATTCCATGTAGACCATGAAATCAATTGAATTGTCAGATCCATTTCTACCAATTACGTAATGTGTGTAGTGACCCAAGAGCCACATGACAGTGTTATTTTTCCGTTCTGGGAAAAATATCTCTTCAGGCTGTAACAGCATTCGTGGCGTATAATTGCGGCCATCACTTCTGGTGAGGAGTGCTATCTTTCTTCTGATCCATGTCCAATTGTGAACTAGTCCACTGCAGGTGAATCTGTGTTGAAGTGTGTCCACGAATCCACACTTAGTGCAGTGATGTGTATCACTGAGTCCTATTCGAGAAAGTTTTTCATTGGTTGGTACAGTGTCGCAGACCACCTTGTACCAAGTGGAAGCCACTTCTGTTGAATGGATTTTGAGGCTAATATTTTTCCATACAGTACGCCATATGACGTTCGGATACTTGATTTCTATGGTATTTTGTGTATCCGATTTATGCCATGTATTTAAAATCTCTCTTGTAGTTATATGTGACTTGTACACCGTGCCTGCCTCTAAGTAACTGACCTCAATATAAAAGTCCTTGACATGCGTGAGTTTGTTGTTTAGTTGGCCCACATTCACCGGGGGCTGCAGGGAACGTGGCTGGACAATTGTGAAGAGTCTGGAGGTAATGTTATTTCTGTCTTTATTAATCATAAACAGGGTTCTTTTGACGTAAAGTGCAGATGCTTTTTGAACCAAATTAGTTAGCCCTAATCCGCCCACCAGTCTTGCTTTGGTCACACTGTCGAGTCTAACTTTAAAAATGTTGCCTTTCCACAAGTAACTATTGGCAAGTCGCATTACCTTTTTCACCTGTAATTTCGGTGCTGGGAATATTTGTGCAACAAAACAGGCTTTAGAAAACATGTAGGTGTTAATTAATTGAACTTTCTGCAATAAATTCGCGGATCTCCAACAAAGTTCGTTGAACGCACCCTGCATTTTGGTCGCCGTGTCCCGCCAATTTACTGCAGCCATCTTCATTGGACAATTGTTTATAGTAATACCTAGTGTTTTGTGGGAATCAACTAGTGTAGCCCATTGGCTGCGTACCCTGTCAAATCCTCTTAAGTTTAGGATTTTACTCTTATGTATGTTCACCTGTGCACCAGAGGCGCGACTATATTGACGTATCGTCTCTTCCAGAATTGGAATTTCACCTCCGTGTCGAAGGACGACGCCCACGTCATCGGCATATGCTTTTGCAGTAAGCGTGACCCCGGATATTGTGACGCCACTTAATTTGTCTCTGAGTTGCCGTAGCAAAGGCTCAAGTGCAAGAACATACAATAGCATTGATAATGGGCTTCCTTGTGGAACGCCCCTCTGTATATGAATAGTTTTCGTCGGCTGCCCGTTTACGTAAGCCTTTGCAGTGATGCCGGTCATCATCTGGTGGATTACACTAACTGCTCGATCGTCAAAAGCCAGGTGTTTAAATATGAGATCGACGTAGCGGTGGCTGACATGGTCAAATGCCTTGCAGAAATCGATGAAGTATAGTGCACATCTGATGTCAGTGACTGCCACAATAGAAATGAGGTCTCTGTATTCGGAGATGACTGACATGATTGTCCTGCCTGGGAAGCAGGCTTGATGGCCGTGTATTACAGTTCTTAGGAGTGGTGTGAGTCTCTCCTTCAGTGCTCGTGCAATGGTCTTGTAATCATAGTTCATCAACATTAAGGGGCGAAAATTATCGATTTTCTTTTGTCCTTTACTTTTCGGAATCAAGACTAGTTTTCCTTCCTTAAGTTCAGTTGGTAAGTCTCCTCCATGTAAGGTTTCGTTTATCACATCCGTGAACGTTGACCCAATTATATGCCAAAACTTTTGATAAAATTCTTTTGGTAATCCATCTGGACCCGCCGATTTGTTGGAAGGTGACATCTTTACTTGATTAAATATTTCGTCCTCTGCAAATGCGGCAATCAGACAGTTATTTTCTTCAGTAGTGATCCGTTCCGTTAATAAGTGCAACATTTCAGTACTCGCAGTCTCGGCAGTCTGGTCTTTAGTGTAGAGGTGAGCGAAATGTTGTTGGATTGCGCGCACTATGTCATTTTGGTCTGTAATAACGGTCCCATCTTCGAGTTTGAGGTCTTCAATAAAACCGCGTCGCCTATTAAGTTGGTGTTTGATCAGGTGAAACATTGAAGTAGTTTCTTCTTGTAGTAGAGACTTTGCCTTTGATTTAAGTTTTAATCCCTCTAACTGCTGTCGTGTGATGCTTAGAAGCTTCGCTTTGATTTGTCGAATTTGCTCTAGATGAGTAGTAGCTACGTCGTGTTTGTCATGTAGTTCTCGCAATACAGTGTAATAAAATTCGAGTGTCTTTTTGCCATCTCTAGTTTTTTGAAAACTGTATGATTTTAAGGTTTGCCTAAGTTTAGGCTTGGCAAACTTGACCCACCATTCGAGTTTAGATCCGTATTTATGCACTGATTTCAAACATGCCGTCCATGTGGCTTTGACCCACCCTTCTAGTTCGTTATCTTTGAGATGGGCAATGTTGAGCATCCACTGATTGCGGTAAAATTTTGTAGGTTGCTTTGCTAAATTGATAGTCACAGAAAACCCACAGTGATCCGAGCAGTATGTCGGGATTACTTCCACATCCAACACGTTACGACTTAGATTCTCCGACACATACTGTCTATCTATCCGACTGCATGATGTCGAAGTGAAATGCGTGAACTTGACGAGCGTAGGGAATTTGACTTCCCATGCATCTTTGTACTTCATGTTTTTGATTAAGTCATGCAGCTCCTTGGAGTAGTTAAAATGCGGTACCTGATCTTTCCTGTGAACTACACAATTAAAGTCGCCACCAATTATTACAGACGCAGGATTTTTCCTCAACAAGTAGATTATGTCTTCCTTGAAGAATTTAGCTCTCGCAGCTCTGTTGGTGGTACCGGACGGTGCATAAACATTTACAACAGTGACATCAAATATTTTACAACTTAGGCCTCTTCCTGTAACTAGTTTATCCAACAACATGACCGGTATACCTTCACGAGGTAAAATTGCGGTCCCTGTATTTTCGTCCGGTAGGACATTATAAAATATTTGAAAACCCGGCACGGTGAAATCAGTGAATAGCACTTCTTGCAACAAAGCAACATCCGCCTCTGTTTCATAGATAAATTGTTTTAACACAACTTTTTTCAAGTCTGACGTTATCCTGTTAACGTTTATAGTTAATATTTTATAAGCTTGACTCATCCGAGAAGGTTAATGGTCATGTATGGACGACAAAGTAGAGTGAGTACAAAATCCGAGATTTACACTTCGCCCAATGTGTACAATGTATTTTAGGGGAAGAAGATCCTGTCGGAAAGCCGCTGCTATTGCACTACTGTTTGTGAATCTGCGGAGGCTGTATGTCTATTTTTGCAATTATCTTGATCTACACCGACTGACACTCCAGGATTGCCAACTCCTTTACTATCCGGTGATTTTTGCCGTTGTGTGCCCCCGCTGCGTGTCGCCTGCGCCCTGCCGACGTTGACGTTCGGCTGCGGCTTCAGGCGGCGCCGCTGTGTGTCTTGCGCGGTTCCGGCTGTATTTGGAATACCTGTCCCTTGTGCAGGTCCCTCTTGTTTTTGGGCTGCACTGTGGGGGTCATTTAAGTCTTGAACGTGATCACTACTACCGACTTGATCAACAAGTTGCACCTTAGTGCCTTGTTCTACCGCAGGCGAGGAAGTGCCATCAGTATGTTGATCACATTCCTGATTCGTATTGTCGGGTCCCTCTGGAATTGATGCCTGCATGGCTGCCTCGGCCGGTTCCATTTCAGCGACTGCATCATTAGCTGATGATGGAACATTGGCATTGGGTTGGCCTGATGATTCCGCCTCCACAGCAATGGCCGATTCCAGTGCTGTTTCATTACTGGCTTTTTGCTTTTGCACAGAGTGAGTGTGACCGGAACCATCCTCATCGGAAGAAATATCGGCTGAGTCCCAAGGGCGCTTATTGCCGGAGGCACTACGGTCACTAACAGCAGGGGCAGATTGCTCCTCTACAATCGGCATTATCATGGCACTGTCATTCACTAAAGTGGGATCTTGCACGGTATCGGAATGTAGAGAGACAACGGGCTGTTCTACATTACTTCGCATCAGGACATCACTAAATGTAAGCCGCTGTCGCTGTTGCAAATTGTTTTTTAAAACAAACATGCGACGGGGACAATCTTGCCTCAGGTGGCCACTCTCATTACAAACATGGCACGTGGGAATTTGTCCGGTATAGGTAACTAGCCCCTTGTATCCACACACCATTATGTGCGACGGGATATTAATCTTTACTTCCATTTCAACGGATCGCACCCCGCTATAACACTGCAGCTTATGTTCCCTGGACCACATTTCATTTCTAACAGACCTAACGTCACCGTACTTCGACAAAACCTCCTTCAGGTAGCAATTTTCAACTTCAGGTGGGAGATTGAAAACACGGACATTTTTCAACTCTACATCAGCATTTGAAAGCGTAACGATACTCACAGTCCCGTTCCGATGGCGAAATTCAATGCGTCCCCCGAATTTCAGCAGAAGGCGCTCCATGATAACTGGATTGTGCAACTTGACGAAGAAACAGTACTGTTCCAAATCGTAATAGGCAGTGTGGACCTGTTCTGTAGTTATCCCGAAGACGTCGACAATCCACTCGTGGATCTCTAGTGAGCTTGGTTGCAGAGCACGGGTTGACTTATCAAATTCAAATTTCAGGGTATTCTTCCTGGGACACTGACGAAACATTATCGCTAATTAACCCTTATCGGGCTAACAGCATCGAACGGTGACACGAAATACACAACAACACGCAGGCACAGAACAGTAATACGACACGCGACGGACACAAACTCCACTTGGAAACAATCGCTAGCTTGGCGGAGCGGACGGTACCTCCTCACACTAGCGCGTCTCAAGCGCCACTGTACACTACGGAAACGACGTACACGACGCGTCCATCATTGTATACTCGAAAACGCTTCAACCTTTCTCTCGTGCGCGCATGCACACACCATAGTTCTCTTGACAGCCTGAAACCCATCACAGCCGAGGGCTCAAGAAGACTTCGGGGTGCAATAGAGAGTGTCTGCCGTAGCATCCCGAACGAGATAGCGGCGTTTCGCGCAGTCGTTATTGCAAGTCACATCAGCAAAAACAATCACCTCCTTAGCAGCAGGAAGTGCGCGCCCAGCGGCAGCTCTACATGTAGATGCCAATAGCCCGGGAATTCGCGCCGCCCCCATCCCGCCAGCCTACACGAGACTTCCAGGGCAAACTGGACGAAATCGAGGGACTGGAATAATTGGCATTCGCTGTGTCACAGGGCTCGTTGGTCTAGGGGTATGATTCCTGCTTAGGGTGCAGGAGGTCCCGGGTTCAAATCCCGGACGAGCCCTAGCGTTTCGTGCAAACTGATCGCGCGTCAGTGGCTGAGTGATCGCAAAAAGCTCGCCGTCAATATCAAATGAATTTCTTATTTGATGTGAGCAATTGACACTCTGGTCCGACGCGTGAAGGCGATTACGAAGGTTTCGGGTACAGATGGTAGCAGATGCATGTTAGTAAGTCTTGCTTAAAGTGATGAAAAAGTGTTTCCGCCCGGGATCGAACCGGGGACCTTCTGCGTGTTAGGCAGACGTGATAACCGCTACACCACGGAAACTGCTTGTGTGCACCTTACTTCACAGACAACTTGTAGTGATGTTGCCATCGTAACTAAAAAATTCAATAAATGTGGTACTTGCAAAACGAAGGGACATGCAGCAGATCCACACACGACGTGGCTCATTGGAGGACAATACGACATAGGCAGGAAAATACTGTTCCCGCCCGGGATCGAACCGGGGACCTTCTGCGTGTGAAGCAGACGTGATAACCGCTACACTACGGAAACGACGTACACGACGCGTCCATCATTGTATACTCGAAAACGCTTCAACCTTTCTCTCGTGCGCGCATGCACACACCATAGTTCTCTTGACAGCCTGAAACCCATCACAGCCGAGGGCTCAAGAAGACTTCGGGGTGCAATAGAGAGTGTCTGCCGTAGCATCCCGAACGAGATAGCGGCGTTTCGCGCAGTCGTTATTGCAAGTCACATCAGCAAAAACAATCACCTCCTTAGCAGCAGGAAGTGCGCGCCCAGCGGCAGCTCTACATGTAGATGCCAATAGCCCGGGAATTCGCGCCGCCCCCATCCCGCCAGCCTACACGAGACTTCCAGGGCAAACTGGACGAAATCGAGGGACTGGAATAATTGGCATTCGCTGTGTCACAGGGCTCGTTGGTCTAGGGGTATGATTCCTGCTTAGGGTGCAGGAGGTCCCGGGTTCAAATCCCGGACGAGCCCTAGCGTTTCGTGCAAACTGATCGCGCGTCAGTGGCTGAGTGATCGCAAAAAGCTCGCCGTCAATATCAAATGAATTTCTTATTTGATGTGAGCAATTGACACTCTGGTCCGACGCGTGAAGGCGATTACGAAGGTTTCGGGTACAGATGGTAGCAGATGCATGTTAGTAAGTCTTGCTTAAAGTGATGAAAAAGTGTTTCCGCCCGGGATCGAACCGGGGACCTTCTGCGTGTTAGGCAGACGTGATAACCGCTACACCACGGAAACTGCTTGTGTGCACCTTACTTCACAGACAACTTGTAGTGATGTTGCCATCGTAACTAAAAAATTCAATAAATGTGGTACTTGCAAAACGAAGGGACATGCAGCAGATCCACACACGACGTGGCTCATTGGAGGACAATACGACATAGGCAGGAAAATACTGTTCCCGCCCGGGATCGAACCGGGGACCTTCTGCGTGTGAAGCAGACGTGATAACCGCTACACTACGGAAACGACGTACACGACGCGTCCATCATTGTATACTCGAAAACGCTTCAACCTTTCTCTCGTGCGCGCATGCACACACCATAGTTCTCTTGACAGCCTGAAACCCATCACAGCCGAGGGCTCAAGAAGACTTCGGGGTGCAATAGAGAGTGTCTGCCGTAGCATCCCGAACGAGATAGCGGCGTTTCGCGCAGTCGTTATTGCAAGTCACATCAGCAAAAACAATCACCTCCTTAGCAGCAGGAAGTGCGCGCCCAGCGGCAGCTCTACATGTAGATGCCAATAGCCCGGGAATTCGCGCCGCCCCCATCCCGCCAGCCTACACGAGACTTCCAGGGCAAACTGGACGAAATCGAGGGACTGGAATAATTGGCATTCGCTGTGTCACAGGGCTCGTTGGTCTAGGGGTATGATTCCTGCTTAGGGTGCAGGAGGTCCCGGGTTCAAATCCCGGACGAGCCCTAGCGTTTCGTGCAAACTGATCGCGCGTCAGTGGCTGAGTGATCGCAAAAAGCTCGCCGTCAATATCAAATGAATTTCTTATTTGATGTGAGCAATTGACACTCTGGTCCGACGCGTGAAGGCGATTACGAAGGTTTCGGGTACAGATGGTAGCAGATGCATGTTAGTAAGTCTTGCTTAAAGTGATGAAAAAGTGTTTCCGCCCGGGATCGAACCGGGGACCTTCTGCGTGTTAGGCAGACGTGATAACCGCTACACCACGGAAACTGCTTGTGTGCACCTTACTTCACAGACAACTTGTAGTGATGTTGCCATCGTAACTAAAAAATTCAATAAATGTGGTACTTGCAAAACGAAGGGACATGCAGCAGATCCACACACGACGTGGCTCATTGGAGGACAATACGACATAGGCAGGAAAATACTGTTCCCGCCCGGGATCGAACCGGGGACCTTCTGCGTGTGAAGCAGACGTGATAACCGCTACACTACGGAAACGACGGACACGACGCGTCCATCATTGTATACTCGAAGACGCTTCAACCTTTCTCTCGTGCGCGCATGCACACACCATAGTTCTCTTGACAGCCTGAAACCCATCACAGCCGAGGGCTCAAGAAGACTTCGGGGTGCAATAGAGAGTGTCTGCCGTAGCATCCCGAACGAGATAGCGGCGTTTCGCGCAGTCGTTATTGCAAGTCACATCAGCAAAAACAATCACCTCCTTAGCAGCAGGAAGTGCGCGCCCAGCGGCAGCTCTACATGTAGATGCCAATAGCCCGGGAATTCGCGCCGCCCCCATCCCGCCAGCCTACACGAGACTTCCAGGGCAAACTGGACGAAATCGAGGGACTGGAATAATTGGCATTCGCTGTGTCACAGGGCTCGTTGGTCTAGGGGTATGATTCCTGCTTAGGGTGCAGGAGGTCCCGGGTTCAAATCCCGGACGAGCCCTAGCGTTTTGTGCAAACTGATCGCGCGTCAGTGGCTGAGTGATCGCAAAAAGCTCGCCGTCAATATCAAATGAATTTCTTATTTGATGTGAGCAATTGACACTCTGGTCCGACGCGTGAAGGCGATTACGAAGGTTTCGGGTACAGATGGTAGCAGATGCATGTTAGTAAGTCTTGCTTAAAGTGATGAAAAAGTGTTTCCGCCCGGGATCGAACCGGGGACCTTCTGCGTGTTAGGCAGACGTGATAACCGCTACACCACGGAAACTGTTTGTGTGCACCTTACTTCACAGACAACTTGTAGTGATGTTGCCATCGTAACTAAAAAATTCAATAAATGTGGTACTTGCAAAACGAAGGGACATGCAGCAGATCCACACACGACGTGGCTCATTGGAGGACAATACGACATAGGCAGGAAAATACTGTTCCCGCCCGGGATCGAACCGGGGACCTTCTGCGTGTGAAGCAGACGTGATAACCGCTACACTACGGAAACGACGGACACGACGCGTCCATCATTGTATACTCGAAGACGCTTCAACCTTTCTCTCGTGCGCGCATGCACACACCATAGTTCTCTTGACAGCCTGAAACCCATCACAGCCGAGGGCTCAAGAAGACTTCGGGGTGCAATAGAGAGTGTCTGCCGTAGCATCCCGAACGAGATAGCGGCGTTTCGCGCAGTCGTTATTGCAAGTCACATCAGCAAAAACAATCACCTCCTTAGCAGCAGGAAGTGCGCGCCCAGCGGCAGCTCTACATGTAGATGCCAATAGCCCGGGAATTCGCGCCGCCCCCATCCCGCCAGCCTACACGAGACTTCCAGGGCAAACTGGACGAAATCGAGGGACTGGAATAATTGGCATTCGCTGTGTCACAGGGCTCGTTGGTCTAGGGGTATGATTCCTGCTTAGGGTGCAGGAGGTCCCGGGTTCAAATCCCGGACGAGCCCTAGCGTTTCGTGCAAACTGATCGCGCGTCAGTGGCTGAGTGATCGCAAAAAGCTCGCCGTCAATATCAAATGAATTTCTTATTTGATGTGAGCAATTGACACTCTGGTCCGACGCGTGAAGGCGATTACGAAGGTTTCGGGTACAGATGGTAGCAGATGCATGTTAGTAAGTCTTGCTTAAAGTGATGAAAAAGTGTTTCCGCCCGGGATCGAACCGGGGACCTTCTGCGTGTTAGGCAGACGTGATAACCGCTACACCACGGAAACTGCTTGTGTGCACCTTACTTCACAGACAACTTGTAGTGATGTTGCCATCGTAACTAAAAAATTCAATAAATGTGGTACTTGCAAAACGAAGGGACATGCAGCAGATCCACACACGACGTGGCTCATTGGAGGACAATACGACATAGGCAGGAAAATACTGTTCCCGCCCGGGATCGAACCGGGGACCTTCTGCGTGTGAAGCAGACGTGATAACCGCTACACTACGGAAACGA